>NW_028133282.1:0-625984 GCF_964374135.1 Grampus griseus | reverse complement strand
GGATTGCTATGTCTCCGAAAGAGAATCAAGCGTGTGTACAGGGGCATAAACGCAGCAGTGATAGGATTGGAGAGGTTCGGTGAGCAAATGAAGACCCTTTGAAGTCATATTGCATGGTACCCATTCCACGGGTCTCAACTCTCCAGGTTTAAGGGATTCTTCCTTCAGCTAAAACATGCATGTGGAACCCAGAGTATGATCCACCGTGTGATCGGGAGACGTGTTCAAATATGTCTCAGTTCTCATCCCCTGGTACTCGGGCGCAACATTCCAGACGCTTTACTAACACTCTCCCGACTTGGAGAGTCAGTGCCTTTAACCTCCTGTTTGGCCCAGTTTGCAATTTCTGCGGAAGATGAACAGGAATAGGGAGACCCAATGAGAGATCAGCTGGAGGTGTCTGGACGGGCAAATTTAACTCTCATTTCCCACCAGGAAGAGGAATTAACCAAAGGCTCAGCGTGCCGTGCCGGAACCAGATTAGGGCCTGAAGCAATCCTGCGGTGTTGCGGCCAGCTCACAAGAAAGCGAGTTGAAGAAAGGAGCTCAGGGGCACTGTAATTCACAAACCTGCAGAGTTATAAATGACAGCTCTCGTCCAAACATATACTGAAGTAAGGCTGCCAAGAGGACTTGAAAGCGGGGCAGAATTGCAGGAAACCGATTTCAGGAGGTAGACTGGAATTGCAGTTAAAGCATAGGAAAAGAGGCAGAACGTCCACAATGATGCACTTGGCCAAAAAGGGCGTATGCGTTTTTTCCAGGAAAAAACGCATACGCCCTTTTTGGCCAACCAAGCAAGCTTGCAAAGGAAATCTGCAGTACAATGAAGTCTCACTTCCCCCCGGTCAAAAGGGCCATCAGAAAAAAGTGTAAAATCCAGAAGGCAGGACAGGCCATGGAGAACTGGGAGCCTTGTTATGCTGATGGGCGGGATGTAAATTGCCAACAGCCACTCGGGAGAAGTGTATGGTGTTTCCTGAAACATCTAAAAAACAAAGCAACAGAGCCTAGGGCACTTCCACTTATGGTCCTATAGCTTAGGGAAATTAAAATCAAAAAGACACAGCCACCCCAAAGTTTGGGACGGCTCTGTTTACAAGAACCTCGTTTACGGTACAAGTTCAATATCGCAGAAAGTGAGTAATGGATAAAGAAGTTGTGGTACTTACGTACAATGCAATATCACTCAGCAATGAAATCTATGTCATCAGGCCCGTAGCAGCATAATGAGTGGATTCAGGTATGATGATTCTAACTGAAATAAGTCACACAGAAAAAGAAACATCATAAGATATCACTAATACACGGAATGTAAACTTGGCTACACAGGAACTGAATTACAAAACAGAACAGGGTCTCAAATTTAGAAAACCAACTTATGCTTGCTAAGGGGAAAGGTGAGTTGGGGTGCTGCCTAAAACCAGAGATTGAAATGAACACAGATAAAGTTCCTTAAGCCAAATATGGAATAGACAAGAGCTACTCCTTGCTCAACGAAATGGACTCAACACCCCATATTAAACGCCTAAGAATGTACCTGACTAGTAAGTATCTTAAAACCTATGGATTGCTATGTCTCCGAAAGAGAATCAAGCGTGTGTACAGGGGCATAAACGCAGCAGTGATAGGATTGGAGAGGTTCGGTGAGCAAATGAAGACCCTTTGAAGTCATATTGCATGGTACCCATTCCACGGGTCTCAACTCTCCAGGTTTAAGGGATTCTTCCTTCAGCTAAAACATGCATGTGGAACCCAGAGTATGATCCACCGTGTGATCGGGAGACGTGTTCAAATATGTCTCAGTTCTCATCCCCTGGTACTCGGGCGCAACATTCCAGACGCTTTACTAACACTCTCCCGACTTGGAGAGTCAGTGCCTTTAACCTCCTGTTTGGCCCAGTTTGCAATTTCTGCGGAAGATGAACAGGAATAGGGAGACCCAATGAGAGATCAGCTGGAGGTGTCTGGACGGGCAAATTTAACTCTCATTTCCCACCAGGAAGAGGAATTAACCAAAGGCTCAGCGTGCCGTGCCGGAACCAGATTAGGGCCTGAAGCAATCCTGCGGTGTTGCGGCCAGCTCACAAGAAAGCGAGTTGAAGAAAGGAGCTCAGGGGCACTGTAATTCACAAACCTGCAGAGTTATAAATGACAGCTCTCGTCCAAAAATATACTGAAGTAAGGCTGCCAAGAGGACTTGAAAGCGGGGCAGAATTGCAGGAAACCGATTTCAGGAGGTAGACTGGAATTGCAGTTAAAGCATAGGAAAAGAGGCAGAACGTCCACAATGATGCACTTGGCCAAAAAGGGCGTATGCGTTGTTTCCAGGAAAAAACGCATACGCCCTTTTTGGCCAACCAAGCAAGCTTGCAAAGGAAATCTGCAGTACAATGAAGTCTCACTTCCCCCCGGTCAAAAGGGCCATCAGAAAAAAGTGTAAAATCCAGAAGGCAGGACAGGCCATGGAGAACTGGGAGCCTTGTTATGCTGATGGGCGGGATGTAAATTGCCAACAGCCACTCGGGAGAAGTGTATGGTGTTTCCTGAAACATCTAAAAAACAAAGCAACAGAGCCTAGGGCACTTCCACTTATGGTCCTATAGCTTAGGGAAATTAAAATCAAAAAGACACAGCCACCCCAAAGTTTGGGACGGCTCTGTTTACAAGAACCTCGTTTACGGTACAAGTTCAATATCGCAGAAAGTGAGTAATGGATAAAGAAGTTGTGGTACTTACGTACAATGCAATATCACTCAGCAATGAAATCTATGTCATCAGGCCCGTAGCAGCATAATGAGTGGATTCAGGTATGATGATTCTAACTGAAATAAGTCACACAGAAAAAGAAACATCATAAGATATCACTAATACACGGAATGTAAACTTGGCTACACAGGAACTGAATTACAAAACAGAACAGGGTCTCAAATTTAGAAAACCAACTTATGCTTGCTAAGGGGAAAGGTGAGTTGGGGTGCTGCCTAAAACCAGAGATTGAAATGAACACAGATAAAGTTCCTTAAGCCAAATATGGAATAGACAAGAGCTACTCCTTGCTCAACGAAATGGACTCAACACCCCATATTAAACGCCTAAGAATGTACCTGACTAGTAAGTATCTTAAAACCTATGGATTGCTATGTCTCCGAAAGAGAATCAAGCGTGTGTACAGGGGCATAAACGCAGCAGTGATAGGATTGGAGAGGTTCGGTGAGCAAATGAAGACCCTTTGAAGTCATATTGCATGGTACCCATTCCACGGGTCTCAACTCTCCAGGTTTAAGGGATTCTTCCTTCAGCTAAAACATGCATGTGGAACCCAGAGTATGATCCACCGTGTGATCGGGAGACGTGTTCAAATATGTCTCAGTTCTCGTCCCCTGGTACTCGGGTGCAACATTCCAGACGCTTTACTAACACTCTCCCGACTTGGAGAGTCAGTGCCTTTAACCTCCTGTTTGGCCCAGTTTGCAATTTCTGTGGAAGATGAACAGGAATAGGGAGAACCAATGAGAGACCAGCTGGAGGTGTCTGGACGGGCAAATTTAACTCTCATTTCCCACCAGGAAGAGGAATTAACCAAAGGCTCAGCGTGCCGTGCCGGAACCAGATTAGGGCCTGAAGCAATCCTGCGGTGTTGCGGCCAGCTCACAAGAAAGCGAGTTGAAGAAAGGAGCTCAGGGGCACTGTAATTCACAAACCTGCAGAGTTATAAATGACAGCTCTCGTCCAAAAATATACTGAAGTAAGGCTGCCAAGAGGACTTGAAAGCGGGGCAGAATTGCAGGAAACCGATTTCAGGAGGTAGACTGGAATTGCAGTTAAAGCATAGGAAAAGAGGCAGAACGTCCACAATGATGCACTTGGCCAAAAAGGGCGTATGCGTTTTTTCCTGAATATATTCAGGAAAAAACGCATACGCCCTTTTTGGCCAACCAAGCAAGCTTGCAAAGGAAATCTGCACTACAATGAAGTCTCACTTCCCCCCGGTCAAAAGGGCCATCAGAAAAAAGTGTAAAATCCAGAAGGCAGGACAGGCCATGGAGAACTGGGAGCCTTGTTATGCTGATGGGCGGGATGTAAATTGCCAAGAGCCACTCGGGAGAAGTGTATGGTGTTTCCTGAAACATCTAAAAAACAAAGCAACAGAGCCTAGGGCACTTCCACTTATGGTCCTATAGCTTAGGGAAATTAAAATCAAAAAGACACAGCCACCCCAAAGTTTGGGACGGCTCTGTTTACAAGAACCTCGTTTACGGTACAAGTTCAATATCGCAGAAAGTGAGTAATGGATAAAGAAGTTGTGGTACTTACGTACAATGCAATATCACTCAGCAATGAAATCTATGTCATCAGGCCCGTAGCAGCATAATGAGTGGATTCAGGTATGATGATTCTAACTGAAATAAGTCACACAGAAAAAGAAACATCATAAGATATCACTAATACACGGAATGTAAACTTGGCTACACAGGAACTGAATTACAAAACAGAACAGGGTCTCAAATTTAGAAAACCAACTTATGCTTGCTAAGGGGAAAGGTGAGTTGGGGTGCTGCCTAAAACCAGAGATTGAAATGAACACAGATAAAGTTCCTTAAGCCAAATATGGAATAGACAAGAGCTACTCCTTGCTCAACGAAATGGACTCAACACCCCATATTAAACGCCTAAGAATGTACCTGACTAGTAAGTATCTTAAAACCTATGGATTGCTATGTCTCCGAAAGAGAATCAAGCGTGTGTACAGGGGCATAAACGCAGCAGTGATAGGATTGGAGAGGTTCGGTGAGCAAATGAAGACCCTTTGAAGTCATATTGCATGGTACCCATTCCACGGGTCTCAACTCTCCAGGTTTAAGGGATTCTTCCTTCAGCTAAAACATGCATGTGGAACCCAGAGTATGATCCACCGTGTGATCGGGAGACGTGTTCAAATATGTCTCAGTTCTCGTCCCCTGGTACTCGGGTGCAACATTCCAGACGCTTTACTAACACTCTCCCGACTTGGAGAGTCAGTGCCTTTAACCTCCTGTTTGGCCCAGTTTGCAATTTCTGCGGAAGATGAACAGGAATAGGGAGAACCAATGAGAGACCAGCTGGAGGTGTCTGGACGGGCAAATTTAACTCTCATTTCCCACCAGGAAGAGGAATTAACCAAAGGCTCAGCGTGCCGTGCCGGAACCAGATTAGGGCCTGAAGCAATCCTGCGGTGTTGCGGCCAGCTCACAAGAAAGCGAGTTGAAGAAAGGAGCTCAGGGGCACTGTAATTCACAAACCTGCAGAGTTATAAATGACAGCTCTCGTCCAAAAATATACTGAAGTAAGGCTGCCAAGAGGACTTGAAAGCGGGGCAGAATTGCAGGAAACCGATTTCAGGAGGTAGACTGGAATTGCAGTTAAAGCATAGGAAAAGAGGCAGAACGTCCACAATGATGCACTTGGCCAAAAAGGGCGTATGCGTTTTTTCCTGAATATATTCAGGAAAAAACGCATACGCCCTTTTTGGCCAACCAAGCAAGCTTGCAAAGGAAATCTGCACTACAATGAAGTCTCACTTCCCCCCGGTCAAAAGGGCCATCAGAAAAAAGTGTAAAATCCAGAAGGCAGGACAGGCCATGGAGAACTGGGAGCCTTGTTATGCTGATGGGCGGGATGTAAATTGCCAAGAGCCACTCGGGAGAAGTGTATGGTGTTTCCTGAAACATCTAAAAAACAAAGCAACAGAGCCTAGGGCACTTCCACTTATGGTCCTATAGCTTAGGGAAATTAAAATCAAAAAGACACAGCCACCCCAAAGTTTGGGACGGCTCTGTTTACAAGAACCTCGTTTACGGTACAAGTTCAATATCGCAGAAAGTGAGTAATGGATAAAGAAGTTGTGGTACTTACGTACAATGCAATATCACTCAGCAATGAAATCTATGTCATCAGGCCCGTAGCAGCATAATGAGTGGATTCAGGTATGATGATTCTAACTGAAATAAGTCACACAGAAAAAGAAACATCATAAGATATCACTAATACACGGAATGTAAACTTGGCTACACAGGAACTGAATTACAAAACAGAACAGGGTCTCAAATTTAGAAAACCAACTTATGCTTGCTAAGGGGAAAGGTGAGTTGGGGTGCTGCCTAAAACCAGAGATTGAAATGAACACAGATAAAGTTCCTTAAGCCAAATATGGAATAGACAAGAGCTACTCCTTGCTCAACGAAATGGACTCAACACCCCATATTAAACGCCTAAGAATGTACCTGACTAGTAAGTATCTTAAAACCTATGGATTGCTATGTCTCCGAAAGAGAATCAAGCGTGTGTACAGGGGCATAAACGCAGCAGTGATAGGATTGGAGAGGTTCGGTGAGCAAATGAAGACCCTTTGAAGTCATATTGCATGGTACCCATTCCACGGGTCTCAACTCTCCAGGTTTAAGGGATTCTTCCTTCAGCTAAAACATGCATGTGGAACCCAGAGTATGATCCACCGTGTGATCGGGAGACGTGTTCAAATATGTCTCAGTTCTCGTCCCCTGGTACTCGGGTGCAACATTCCAGACGCTTTACTAACACTCTCCCGACTTGGAGAGTCAGTGCCTTTAACCTCCTGTTTGGCCCAGTTTGCAATTTCTGCGGAAGATGAACAGGAATAGGGAGAACCAATGAGAGACCAGCTGGAGGTGTCTGGACGGGCAAATTTAACTCTCATTTCCCACCAGGAAGAGGAATTAACCAAAGGCTCAGCGTGCCGTGCCGGAACCAGATTAGGGCCTGAAGCAATCCTGCGGTGTTGCGGCCAGCTCACAAGAAAGCGAGTTGAAGAAAGGAGCTCAGGGGCACTGTAATTCACAAACCTGCAGAGTTATAAATGACAGCTCTCGTCCAAAAATATACTGAAGTAAGGCTGCCAAGAGGAGTTGAAAGCGGGGCAGAATTGCAGGAAACCGATTTCAGGAGGTAGACTGGAATTGCAGTTAAAGCATAGGAAAAGAGGCAGAACGTCCACAATGATGCACTTGGCCAAAAAGGGCGTATGCGTTTTTTCCTGAATATATTCAGGAAAAAACGCATACGCCCTTTTTGGCCAACCAAGCAAGCTTGCAAAGGAAATCTGCACTACAATGAAGTCTCACTTCCCCCCGGTCAAAAGGGCCATCAGAAAAAAGTGTAAAATCCAGAAGGCAGGACAGGCCATGGAGAACTGGGAGCCTTGTTATGCTGATGGGCGGGATGTAAATTGCCAACAGCCACTCGGGAGAAGTGTATGGTGTTTCCTGAAACATCTAAAAAACAAAGCAACAGAGCCTAGGGCACTTCCACTTATGGTCCTATAGCTTAGGGAAATTAAAATCAAAAAGACACAGCCACCCCAAAGTTTGGGACGGCTCTGTTTACAAGAACCTCGTTTACGGTACAAGTTCAATATCGCAGAAAGTGAGTAATGGATAAAGAAGTTGTGGTACTTACGTACAATGCAATATCACTCAGCAATGAAATCTATGTCATCAGGCCCGTAGCAGCATAATGAGTGGATTCAGGTATGATGATTCTAACTGAAATAAGTCACACAGAAAAAGAAACATCATAAGATATCACTAATACACGGAATGTAAACTTGGCTACACAGGAACTGAATTACAAAACAGAACAGGGTCTCAAATTTAGAAAACCAACTTATGCTTGCTAAGGGGAAAGGTGAGTTGGGGTGCTGCCTAAAACCAGAGATTGAAATGAACACAGATAAAGTTCCTTAAGCCAAATATGGAATAGACAAGAGCTACTCCTTGCTCAACGAAATGGACTCAACACCCCATATTAAACGCCTAAGAATGTACCTGACTAGTAAGTATCTTAAAACCTATGGATTGCTATGTCTCCGAAAGAGAATCAAGCGTGTGTACAGGGGCATAAACGCAGCAGTGATAGGATTGGAGAGGTTCGGTGAGCAAATGAAGACCCTTTGAAGTCATATTGCATGGTACCCATTCCACGGGTCTCAACTCTCCAGGTTTAAGGGATTCTTCCTTCAGCTAAAACATGCATGTGGAACCCAGAGTATGATCCACCGTGTGATCGGGAGACGTGTTCAAATATGTCTCAGTTCTCGTCCCCTGGTACTCGGGTGCAACATTCCAGACGCTTTACTAACACTCTCCCGACTTGGAGAGTCAGTGCCTTTAACCTCCTGTTTGGCCCAGTTTGCAATTTCTGTGGAAGATGAACAGGAATAGGGAGAACCAATGAGAGACCAGCTGGAGGTGTCTGGACGGGCAAATTTAACTCTCATTTCCCACCAGGAAGAGGAATTAACCAAAGGCTCAGCGTGCCGTGCCGGAACCAGATTAGGGCCTGAAGCAATCCTGCGGTGTTGCGGCCAGCTCACAAGAAAGCGAGTTGAAGAAAGGAGCTCAGGGGCACTGTAATTCACAAACCTGCAGAGTTATAAATGACAGCTCTCGTCCAAAAATATACTGAAGTAAGGCTGCCAAGAGGACTTGAAAGCGGGGCAGAATTGCAGGAAACCGATTTCAGGAGGTAGACTGGAATTGCAGTTAAAGCATAGGAAAAGAGGCAGAACGTCCACAATGATGCACTTGGCCAAAAAGGGCGTATGCGTTTTTTCCTGAATATATTCAGGAAAAAACGCATACGCCCTTTTTGGCCAACCAAGCAAGCTTGCAAAGGAAATCTGCACTACAATGAAGTCTCACTTCCCCCCGGTCAAAAGGGCCATCAGAAAAAAGTGTAAAATCCAGAAGGCAGGACAGGCCATGGAGAACTGGGAGCCTTGTTATGCTGATGGGCGGGATGTAAATTGCCAAGAGCCACTCGGGAGAAGTGTATGGTGTTTCCTGAAACATCTAAAAAACAAAGCAACAGAGCCTAGGGCACTTCCACTTATGGTCCTATAGCTTAGGGAAATTAAAATCAAAAAGACACAGCCACCCCAAAGTTTGGGACGGCTCTGTTTACAAGAACCTCGTTTACGGTACAAGTTCAATATCGCAGAAAGTGAGTAATGGATAAAGAAGTTGTGGTACTTACGTACAATGCAATATCACTCAGCAATGAAATCTATGTCATCAGGCCCGTAGCAGCATAATGAGTGGATTCAGGTATGATGATTCTAACTGAAATAAGTCACACAGAAAAAGAAACATCATAAGATATCACTAATACACGGAATGTAAACTTGGCTACACAGGAACTGAATTACAAAACAGAACAGGGTCTCAAATTTAGAAAACCAACTTATGCTTGCTAAGGGGAAAGGTGAGTTGGGGTGCTGCCTAAAACCAGAGATTGAAATGAACACAGATAAAGTTCCTTAAGCCAAATATGGAATAGACAAGAGCTACTCCTTGCTCAACGAAATGGACTCAACACCCCATATTAAACGCCTAAGAATGTACCTGACTAGTAAGTATCTTAAAACCTATGGATTGCTATGTCTCCGAAAGAGAATCAAGCGTGTGTACAGGGGCATAAACGCAGCAGTGATAGGATTGGAGAGGTTCGGTGAGCAAATGAAGACCCTTTGAAGTCATATTGCATGGTACCCATTCCACGGGTCTCAACTCTCCAGGTTTAAGGGATTCTTCCTTCAGCTAAAACATGCATGTGGAACCCAGAGTATGATCCACCGTGTGATCGGGAGACGTGTTCAAATATGTCTCAGTTCTCGTCCCCTGGTACTCGGGTGCAACATTCCAGATGCTTTACTAACACTCTCCCGACTTGGAGAGTCAGTGCCTTTAACCTCCTGTTTGGCCCAGTTTGCAATTTCTGTGGAAGATGAACAGGAATAGGGAGAACCAATGAGAGACCAGCTGGAGGTGTCTGGACGGGCAAATTTAACTCTCATTTCCCACCAGGAAGAGGAATTAACCAAAGGCTCAGCGTGCCGTGCCGGAACCAGATTAGGGCCTGAAGCAATCCTGCGGTGTTGCGGCCAGCTCACAAGAAAGCGAGTTGAAGAAAGGAGCTCAGGGGCACTGTAATTCACAAACCTGCAGAGTTATAAATGACAGCTCTCGTCCAAAAATATACTGAAGTAAGGCTGCCAAGAGGACTTGAAAGCGGGGCAGAATTGCAGGAAACCGATTTCAGGAGGTAGACTGGAATTGCAGTTAAAGCATAGGAAAAGAGGCAGAACGTCCACAATGATGCACTTGGCCAAAAAGGGCGTATGCGTTTTTTCCTGAATATATTCAGGAAAAAACGCATACGCCCTTTTTGGCCAACCAAGCAAGCTTGCAAAGGAAATCTGCACTACAATGAAGTCTCACTTCCCCCCGGTCAAAAGGGCCATCAGAAAAAAGTGTAAAATCCAGAAGGCAGGACAGGCCATGGAGAACTGGGAGCCTTGTTATGCTGATGGGCGGGATGTAAATTGCCAAGAGCCACTCGGGAGAAGTGTATGGTGTTTCCTGAAACATCTAAAAAACAAAGCAACAGAGCCTAGGGCACTTCCACTTATGGTCCTATAGCTTAGGGAAATTAAAATCAAAAAGACACAGCCACCCCAAAGTTTGGGACGGCTCTGTTTACAAGAACCTCGTTTACGGTACAAGTTCAATATCGCAGAAAGTGAGTAATGGATAAAGAAGTTGTGGTACTTACGTACAATGCAATATCACTCAGCAATGAAATCTATGTCATCAGGCCCGTAGCAGCATAATGAGTGGATTCAGGTATGATGATTCTAACTGAAATAAGTCACACAGAAAAAGAAACATCATAAGATATCACTAATACACGGAATGTAAACTTGGCTACACAGGAACTGAATTACAAAACAGAACAGGGTCTCAAATTTAGAAAACCAACTTATGCTTGCTAAGGGGAAAGGTGAGTTGGGGTGCTGCCTAAAACCAGAGATTGAAATGAACACAGATAAAGTTCCTTAAGCCAAATATGGAATAGACAAGAGCTACTCCTTGCTCAACGAAATGGACTCAACACCCCATATTAAACGCCTAAGAATGTACCTGACTAGTAAGTATCTTAAAACCTATGGATTGCTATGTCTCCGAAAGAGAATCAAGCGTGTGTACAGGGGCATAAACGCAGCAGTGATAGGATTGGAGAGGTTCGGTGAGCAAATGAAGACCCTTTGAAGTCATATTGCATGGTACCCATTCCACGGGTCTCAACTCTCCAGGTTTAAGGGATTCTTCCTTCAGCTAAAACATGCATGTGGAACCCAGAGTATGATCCACCGTGTGATCGGGAGACGTGTTCAAATATGTCTCAGTTCTCGTCCCCTGGTACTCGGGTGCAACATTCCAGACGCTTTACTAACACTCTCCCGACTTGGAGAGTCAGTGCCTTTAACCTCCTGTTTGGCCCAGTTTGCAATTTCTGTGGAAGATGAACAGGAATAGGGAGAACCAATGAGAGACCAGCTGGAGGTGTCTGGACGGGCAAATTTAACTCTCATTTCCCACCAGGAAGAGGAATTAACCAAAGGCTCAGCGTGCCGTGCCGGAACCAGATTAGGGCCTGAAGCAATCCTGCGGTGTTGCGGCCAGCTCACAAGAAAGCGAGTTGAAGAAAGGAGCTCAGGGGCACTGTAATTCACAAACCTGCAGAGTTATAAATGACAGCTCTCGTCCAAAAATATACTGAAGTAAGGCTGCCAAGAGGACTTGAAAGCGGGGCAGAATTGCAGGAAACCGATTTCAGGAGGTAGACTGGAATTGCAGTTAAAGCATAGGAAAAGAGGCAGAACGTCCACAATGATGCACTTGGCCAAAAAGGGCGTATGCGTTTTTTCCTGAATATATTCAGGAAAAAACGCATACGCCCTTTTTGGCCAACCAAGCAAGCTTGCAAAGGAAATCTGCACTACAATGAAGTCTCACTTCCCCCCGGTCAAAAGGGCCATCAGAAAAAAGTGTAAAATCCAGAAGGCAGGACAGGCCATGGAGAACTGGGAGCCTTGTTATGCTGATGGGCGGGATGTAAATTGCCAAGAGCCACTCGGGAGAAGTGTATGGTGTTTCCTGAAACATCTAAAAAACAAAGCAACAGAGCCTAGGGCACTTCCACTTATGGTCCTATAGCTTAGGGAAATTAAAATCAAAAAGACACAGCCACCCCAAAGTTTGGGACGGCTCTGTTTACAAGAACCTCGTTTACGGTACAAGTTCAATATCGCAGAAAGTGAGTAATGGATAAAGAAGTTGTGGTACTTACGTACAATGCAATATCACTCAGCAATGAAATCTATGTCATCAGGCCCGTAGCAGCATAATGAGTGGATTCAGGTATGATGATTCTAACTGAAATAAGTCACACAGAAAAAGAAACATCATAAGATATCACTAATACACGGAATGTAAACTTGGCTACACAGGAACTGAATTACAAAACAGAACAGGGTCTCAAATTTAGAAAACCAACTTATGCTTGCTAAGGGGAAAGGTGAGTTGGGGTGCTGCCTAAAACCAGAGATTGAAATGAACACAGATAAAGTTCCTTAAGCCAAATATGGAATAGACAAGAGCTACTCCTTGCTCAACGAAATGGACTCAACACCCCATATTAAACGCCTAAGAATGTACCTGACTAGTAAGTACCTTAAAACCTATGGATTGCTATGTCTCCGAAAGAGAATCAAGCGTGTGTACAGGGGCATAAACGCAGCAGTGATAGGATTGGAGAGGTTCGGTGAGCAAATGAAGACCCTTTGAAGTCATATTGCATGGTACCCATTCCACGGGTCTCAACTCTCCAGGTTTAAGGGATTCTTCCTTCAGCTAAAACATGCATGTGGAACCCAGAGTATGATCCACCGTGTGATCGGGAGACGTGTTCAAATATGTCTCAGTTCTCGTCCCCTGGTACTCGGGTGCAACATTCCAGACGCTTTACTAACACTCTCCCGACTTGGAGAGTCAGTGCCTTTAACCTCCTGTTTGGCCCAGTTTGCAATTTCTGTGGAAGATGAACAGGAATAGGGAGAACCAATGAGAGACCAGCTGGAGGTGTCTGGACGGGCAAATTTAACTCTCATTTCCCACCAGGAAGAGGAATTAACCAAAGGCTCAGCGTGCCGTGCCGGAACCAGATTAGGGCCTGAAGCAATCCTGCGGTGTTGCGGCCAGCTCACAAGAAAGCGAGTTGAAGAAAGGAGCTCAGGGGCACTGTAATTCACAAACCTGCAGAGTTATAAATGACAGCTCTCGTCCAAAAATATACTGAAGTAAGGCTGCCAAGAGGACTTGAAAGCGGGGCAGAATTGCAGGAAACCGATTTCAGGAGGTAGACTGGAATTGCAGTTAAAGCATAGGAAAAGAGGCAGAACGTCCACAATGATGCACTTGGCCAAAAAGGGTGTATGCGTTTTTTCCTGAATATATTCAGGAAAAAACGCATACGCCCTTTTTGGCCAACCAAGCAAGCTTGCAAAGGAAATCTGCACTACAATGAAGTCTCACTTCCCCCCGGTCAAAAGGGCCATCAGAAAAAAGTGTAAAATCCAGAAGGCAGGACAGGCCATGGAGAACTGGGAGCCTTGTTATGCTGATGGGCGGGATGTAAATTGCCAACAGCCACTCGGGAGAAGTGTATGGTGTTTCCTGAAACATCTAAAAAACAAAGCAACAGAGCCTAGGGCACTTCCACTTATGGTCCTATAGCTTAGGGAAATTAAAATCAAAAAGACACAGCCACCCCAAAGTTTGGGACGGCTCTGTTTACAAGAACCTCGTTTACGGTACAAGTTCAATATCGCAGAAAGTGAGTAATGGATAAAGAAGTTGTGGTACTTACGTACAATGCAATATCACTCAGCAATGAAATCTATGTCATCAGGCCCGTAGCAGCATAATGAGTGGATTCAGGTATGATGATTCTAACTGAAATAAGTCACACAGAAAAAGAAACATCATAAGATATCACTAATACACGGAATGTAAACTTGGCTACACAGGAACTGAATTACAAAACAGAACAGGGTCTCAAATTTAGAAAACCAACTTATGCTTGCTAAGGGGAAAGGTGAGTTGGGGTGCTGCCTAAAACCAGAGATTGAAATGAACACAGATAAAGTTCCTTAAGCCAAATATGGAATAGACAAGAGCTACTCCTTGCTCAACGAAATGGACTCAACACCCCATATTAAACGCCTAAGAATGTACCTGACTAGTAAGTATCTTAAAACCTATGGATTGCTATGTCTCCGAAAGAGAATCAAGCGTGTGTACAGGGGCATAAACGCAGCAGTGATAGGATTGGAGAGGTTCGGTGAGCAAATGAAGACCCTTTGAAGTCATATTGCATGGTACCCATTCCACGGGTCTCAACTCTCCAGGTTTAAGGGATTCTTCCTTCAGCTAAAACATGCATGTGGAACCCAGAGTATGATCCACCGTGTGATCGGGAGACGTGTTCAAATATGTCTCAGTTCTCATCCCCTGGTACTCGGGCGCAACATTCCAGACGCTTTACTAACACTCTCCCGACTTGGAGAGTCAGTGCCTTTAACCTCCTGTTTGGCCCAGTTTGCAATTTCTGCGGAAGATGAACAGGAATAGGGAGACCCAATGAGAGATCAGCTGGAGGTGTCTGGACGGGCAAATTTAACTCTCATTTCCCACCAGGAAGAGGAATTAACCAAAGGCTCAGCGTGCCGTGCCGGAACCAGATTAGGGCCTGAAGCAATCCTGCAGTGTTGCGGCCAGCTCACAAGAAAGCGAGTTGAAGAAAGGAGCTCAGGGGCACTGTAATTCACAAACCTGCAGAGTTATAAATGACAGCTCTCGTCCAAAAATATACTGAAGTAAGGCTGCCAAGAGGACTTGAAAGCGGGGCAGAATTGCAGGAAACCGATTTCAGGAGGTAGACTGGAATTGCAGTTAAAGCATAGGAAAAGAGGCAGAACGTCCACAATGATGCACTTGGCCAAAAAGGGCGTATGCGTTTTTTCCAGGAAAAAACGCATACGCCCTTTTTGGCCAACCAAGCAAGCTTGCAAAGGAAATCTGCAGTACAATGAAGTCTCACTTCCCCCCGGTCAAAAGGGCCATCAGAAAAAAGTGTAAAATCCAGAAGGCAGGACAGGCCATGGAGAACTGGGAGCCTTGTTATGCTGATGGGCGGGATGTAAATTGCCAAGAGCCACTCGGGAGAAGTGTATGGTGTTTCCTGAAACATCTAAAAAACAAAGCAACAGAGCCTAGGGCACTTCCACTTATGGTCCTATAGCTTAGGGAAATTAAAATCAAAAAGACACAGCCACCCCAAAGTTTGGGACGGCTCTGTTTACAAGAACCTCGTTTACGGTACAAGTTCAATATCGCAGAAAGTGAGTAATGGATAAAGAAGTTGTGGTACTTACGTACAATGCAATATCACTCAGCAATGAAATCTATGTCATCAGGCCCGTAGCAGCATAATGAGTGGATTCAGGTATGATGATTCTAACTGAAATAAGTCACACAGAAAAAGAAACATCATAAGATATCACTAATACACGGAATGTAAACTTGGCTACACAGGAACTGAATTACAAAACAGAACAGGGTCTCAAATTTAGAAAACCAACTTATGCTTGCTAAGGGGAAAGGTGAGTTGGGGTGCTGCCTAAAACCAGAGATTGAAATGAACACAGATAAAGTTCCTTAAGCCAAATATGGAATAGACAAGAGCTACTCCTTGCTCAACGCCCCATATTAAACGCCTAAGAATGTACCTGACTAGTAAGTATCTTAAAACCTATGGATTGCTATGTCTCCGAAAGAGAATCAAGCGTGTGTACAGGGGCATAAACGCAGCAGTGATAGGATTGGAGAGGTTCGGTGAGCAAATGAAGACCCTTTGAAGTCATATTGCATGGTACCCATTCCACGGGTCTCAACTCTCCAGGTTTAAGGGATTCTTCCTTCAGCTAAAACATGCATGTGGAACCCAGAGTATGATCCACCGTGTGATCGGGAGACGTGTTCAAATATGTCTCAGTTCTCGTCCCCTGGTACTCGGGTGCAACATTCCAGACGCTTTACTAACACTCTCCCGACTTGGAGAGTCAGTGCCTTTAACCTCCTGTTTGGCCCAGTTTGCAATTTCTGTGGAAGATGAACAGGAATAGGGAGAACCAATGAGAGACCAGCTGGAGGTGTCTGGACGGGCAAATTTAACTCTCATTTCCCACCAGGAAGAGGAATTAACCAAAGGCTCAGCGTGCCGTGCCGGAACCAGATTAGGGCCTGAAGCAATCCTGCGGTGTTGCGGCCAGCTCACAAGAAAGCGAGTTGAAGAAAGGAGCTCAGGGGCACTGTAATTCACAAACCTGCAGAGTTATAAATGACAGCTCTCGTCCAAAAATATACTGAAGTAAGGCTGCCAAGAGGACTTGAAAGCGGGGCAGAATTGCAGGAAACCGATTTCAGGAGGTAGACTGGAATTGCAGTTAAAGCATAGGAAAAGAGGCAGAACGTCCACAATGATGCACTTGGCCAAAAAGGGCGTATGCGTTTTTTCCTGAATATATTCAGGAAAAAACGCATACGCCCTTTTTGGCCAACCAAGCAAGCTTGCAAAGGAAATCTGCACTACAATGAAGTCTCACTTCCCCCCGGTCAAAAGGGCCATCAGAAAAAAGTGTAAAATCCAGAAGGCAGGACAGGCCATGGAGAACTGGGAGCCTTGTTATGCTGATGGGCGGGATGTAAATTGCCAAGAGCCACTCGGGAGAAGTGTATGGTGTTTCCTGAAACATCTAAAAAACAAAGCAACAGAGCCTAGGGCACTTCCACTTATGGTCCTATAGCTTAGGGAAATTAAAATCAAAAAGACACAGCCACCCCAAAGTTTGGGACGGCTCTGTTTACAAGAACCTCGTTTACGGTACAAGTTCAATATCGCAGAAAGTGAGTAATGGATAAAGAAGTTGTGGTACTTACGTACAATGCAATATCACTCAGCAATGAAATCTATGTCATCAGGCCCGTAGCAGCATAATGAGTGGATTCAGGTATGATGATTCTAACTGAAATAAGTCACACAGAAAAAGAAACATCATAAGATATCACTAATACACGGAATGTAAACTTGGCTACACAGGAACTGAATTACAAAACAGAACAGGGTCTCAAATTTAGAAAACCAACTTATGCTTGCTAAGGGGAAAGGTGAGTTGGGGTGCTGCCTAAAACCAGAGATTGAAATGAACACAGATAAAGTTCCTTAAGCCAAATATGGAATAGACAAGAGCTACTCCTTGCTCAACGAAATGGACTCAACACCCCATATTAAACGCCTAAGAATGTACCTGACTAGTAAGTATCTTAAAACCTATGGATTGCTATGTCTCCGAAAGAGAATCAAGCGTGTGTACAGGGGCATAAACGCAGCAGTGATAGGATTGGAGAGGTTCGGTGAGCAAATGAAGACCCTTTGAAGTCATATTGCATGGTACCCATTCCACGGGTCTCAACTCTCCAGGTTTAAGGGATTCTTCCTTCAGCTAAAACATGCATGTGGAACCCAGAGTATGATCCACCGTGTGATCGGGAGACGTGTTCAAATATGTCTCAGTTCTCATCCCCTGGTACTCGGGCGCAACATTCCAGACGCTTTACTAACACTCTCCCGACTTGGAGAGTCAGTGCCTTTAACCTCCTGTTTGGCCCAGTTTGCAATTTCTGCGGAAGATGAACAGGAATAGGGAGACCCAATGAGAGATCAGCTGGAGGTGTCTGGACGGGCAAATTTAACTCTCATTTCCCACCAGGAAGAGGAATTAACCAAAGGCTCAGCGTGCCGTGCCGGAACCAGATTAGGGCCTGAAGCAATCCTGCGGTGTTGCGGCCAGCTCACAAGAAAGCGAGTTGAAGAAAGGAGCTCAGGGGCACTGTAATTCACAAACCTGCAGAGTTATAAATGACAGCTCTCGTCCAAACATATACTGAAGTAAGGCTGCCAAGAGGACTTGAAAGCGGGGCAGAATTGCAGGAAACCGATTTCAGGAGGTAGACTGGAATTGCAGTTAAAGCATAGGAAAAGAGGCAGAACGTCCACAATGATGCACTTGGCCAAAAAGGGCGTATGCGTTTTTTCCAGGAAAAAACGCATACGCCCTTTTTGGCCAACCAAGCAAGCTTGCAAAGGAAATCTGCAGTACAATGAAGTCTCACTTCCCCCCGGTCAAAAGGGCCATCAGAAAAAAGTGTAAAATCCAGAAGGCAGGACAGGCCATGGAGAACTGGGAGCCTTGTTATGCTGATGGGCGGGATGTAAATTGCCAAGAGCCACTCGGGAGAAGTGTATGGTGTTTCCTGAAACATCTAAAAAACAAAGCAACAGAGCCTAGGGCACTTCCACTTATGGTCCTATAGCTTAGGGAAATTAAAATCAAAAAGACACAGCCACCCCAAAGTTTGGGACGGCTCTGTTTACAAGAACCTCGTTTACGGTACAAGTTCAATATCGCAGAAAGTGAGTAATGGATAAAGAAGTTGTGGTACTTACGTACAATGCAATATCACTCAGCAATGAAATCTATGTCATCAGGCCCGTAGCAGCATAATGAGTGGATTCAGGTATGATGATTCTAACTGAAATAAGTCACACAGAAAAAGAAACATCATAAGATATCACTAATACACGGAATGTAAACTTGGCTACACAGGAACTGAATTACAAAACAGAACAGGGTCTCAAATTTAGAAAACCAACTTATGCTTGCTAAGGGGAAAGGTGAGTTGGGGTGCTGCCTAAAACCAGAGATTGAAATGAACACAGATAAAGTTCCTTAAGCCAAATATGGAATAGACAAGAGCTACTCCTTGCTCAACGCCCCATATTAAACGCCTAAGAATGTACCTGACTAGTAAGTATCTTAAAACCTATGGATTGCTATGTCTCCGAAAGAGAATCAAGCGTGTGTACAGGGGCATAAACGCAGCAGTGATAGGATTGGAGAGGTTCGGTGAGCAAATGAAGACCCTTTGAAGTCATATTGCATGGTACCCATTCCACGGGTCTCAACTCTCCAGGTTTAAGGGATTCTTCCTTCAGCTAAAACATGCATGTGGAACCCAGAGTATGATCCACCGTGTGATCGGGAGACGTGTTCAAATATGTCTCAGTTCTCGTCCCCTGGTACTCGGGTGCAACATTCCAGACGCTTTACTAACACTCTCCCGACTTGGAGAGTCAGTGCCTTTAACCTCCTGTTTGGCCCAGTTTGCAATTTCTGTGGAAGATGAACAGGAATAGGGAGAACCAATGAGAGACCAGCTGGAGGTGTCTGGACGGGCAAATTTAACTCTCATTTCCCACCAGGAAGAGGAATTAACCAAAGGCTCAGCGTGCCGTGCCGGAACCAGATTAGGGCCTGAAGCAATCCTGCGGTGTTGCGGCCAGCTCACAAGAAAGCGAGTTGAAGAAAGGAGCTCAGGGGCACTGTAATTCACAAACCTGCAGAGTTATAAATGACAGCTCTCGTCCAAAAATATACTGAAGTAAGGCTGCCAAGAGGACTTGAAAGCGGGGCAGAATTGCAGGAAACCGATTTCAGGAGGTAGACTGGAATTGCAGTTAAAGCATAGGAAAAGAGGCAGAACGTCCACAATGATGCACTTGGCCAAAAAGGGCGTATGCGTTTTTTCCTGAATATATTCAGGAAAAAACGCATACGCCCTTTTTGGCCAACCAAGCAAGCTTGCAAAGGAAATCTGCACTACAATGAAGTCTCACTTCCCCCCGGTCAAAAGGGCCATCAGAAAAAAGTGTAAAATCCAGAAGGCAGGACAGGCCATGGAGAACTGGGAGCCTTGTTATGCTGATGGGCGGGATGTAAATTGCCAAGAGCCACTCGGGAGAAGTGTATGGTGTTTCCTGAAACATCTAAAAAACAAAGCAACAGAGCCTAGGGCACTTCCACTTATGGTCCTATAGCTTAGGGAAATTAAAATCAAAAAGACACAGCCACCCCAAAGTTTGGGACGGCTCTGTTTACAAGAACCTCGTTTACGGTACAAGTTCAATATCGCAGAAAGTGAGTAATGGATAAAGAAGTTGTGGTACTTACGTACAATGCAATATCACTCAGCAATGAAATCTATGTCATCAGGCCCGTAGCAGCATAATGAGTGGATTCAGGTATGATGATTCTAACTGAAATAAGTCACACAGAAAAAGAAACATCATAAGATATCACTAATACACGGAATGTAAACTTGGCTACACAGGAACTGAATTACAAAACAGAACAGGGTCTCAAATTTAGAAAACCAACTTATGCTTGCTAAGGGGAAAGGTGAGTTGGGGTGCTGCCTAAAACCAGAGATTGAAATGAACACAGATAAAGTTCCTTAAGCCAAATATGGAATAGACAAGAGCTACTCCTTGCTCAACGCCCCATATTAAACGCCTAAGAATGTACCTGACTAGTAAGTATCTTAAAACCTATGGATTGCTATGTCTCCGAAAGAGAATCAAGCGTGTGTACAGGGGCATAAACGCAGCAGTGATAGGATTGGAGAGGTTCGGTGAGCAAATGAAGACCCTTTGAAGTCATATTGCATGGTACCCATTCCACGGGTCTCAACTCTCCAGGTTTAAGGGATTCTTCCTTCAGCTAAAACATGCATGTGGAACCCAGAGTATGATCCACCGTGTGATCGGGAGACGTGTTCAAATATGTCTCAGTTCTCGTCCCCTGGTACTCGGGTGCAACATTCCAGACGCTTTACTAACACTCTCCCGACTTGGAGAGTCAGTGCCTTTAACCTCCTGTTTGGCCCAGTTTGCAATTTCTGTGGAAGATGAACAGGAATAGGGAGAACCAATGAGAGACCAGCTGGAGGTGTCTGGACGGGCAAATTTAACTCTCATTTCCCACCAGGAAGAGGAATTAACCAAAGGCTCAGCGTGCCGTGCCGGAACCAGATTAGGGCCTGAAGCAATCCTGCGGTGTTGCGGCCAGCTCACAAGAAAGCGAGTTGAAGAAAGGAGCTCAGGGGCACTGTAATTCACAAACCTGCAGAGTTATAAATGACAGCTCTCGTCCAAAAATATACTGAAGTAAGGCTGCCAAGAGGACTTGAAAGCGGGGCAGAATTGCAGGAAACCGATTTCAGGAGGTAGACTGGAATTGCAGTTAAAGCATAGGAAAAGAGGCAGAACGTCCACAATGATGCACTTGGCCAAAAAGGGCGTATGCGTTTTTTCCTGAATATATTCAGGAAAAAACGCATACGCCCTTTTTGGCCAACCAAGCAAGCTTGCAAAGGAAATCTGCACTACAATGAAGTCTCACTTCCCCCCGGTCAAAAGGGCCATCAGAAAAAAGTGTAAAATCCAGAAGGCAGGACAGGCCATGGAGAACTGGGAGCCTTGTTATGCTGATGGGCGGGATGTAAATTGCCAAGAGCCACTCGGGAGAAGTGTATGGTGTTTCCTGAAACATCTAAAAAACAAAGCAACAGAGCCTAGGGCACTTCCACTTATGGTCCTATAGCTTAGGGAAATTAAAATCAAAAAGACACAGCCACCCCAAAGTTTGGGACGGCTCTGTTTACAAGAACCTCGTTTACGGTACAAGTTCAATATCGCAGAAAGTGAGTAATGGATAAAGAAGTTGTGGTACTTACGTACAATGCAATATCACTCAGCAATGAAATCTATGTCATCAGGCCCGTAGCAGCATAATGAGTGGATTCAGGTATGATGATTCTAACTGAAATAAGTCACACAGAAAAAGAAACATCATAAGATATCACTAATACACGGAATGTAAACTTGGCTACACAGGAACTGAATTACAAAACAGAACAGGGTCTCAAATTTAGAAAACCAACTTATGCTTGCTAAGGGGAAAGGTGAGTTGAGGTGCTGCCTAAAACCAGAGATTGAAATGAACACAGATAAAGTTCCTTAAGCCAAATATGGAATAGACAAGAGCTACTCCTTGCTCAACGAAATGGACTCAACACCCCATATTAAACGCCTAAGAATGTACCTGACTAGTAAGTATCTTAAAACCTATGGATTGCTATGTCTCCGAAAGAGAATCAAGCGTGTGTACAGGGGCATAAACGCAGCAGTGATAGGATTGGAGAGGTTCGGTGAGCAAATGAAGACCCTTTGAAGTCATATTGCATGGTACCCATTCCACGGGTCTCAACTCTCCAGGTTTAAGGGATTCTTCCTTCAGCTAAAACATGCATGTGGAACCCAGAGTATGATCCACCGTGTGATCGGGAGACGTGTTCAAATATGTCTCAGTTCTCGTCCCCTGGTACTCGGGTGCAACATTCCAGACGCTTTACTAACACTCTCCCGACTTGGAGAGTCAGTGCCTTTAACCTCCTGTTTGGCCCAGTTTGCAATTTCTGCGGAAGATGAACAGGAATAGGGAGAACCAATGAGAGACCAGCTGGAGGTGTCTGGACGGGCAAATTTAACTCTCATTTCCCACCAGGAAGAGGAATTAACCAAAGGCTCAGCGTGCCGTGCCGGAACCAGATTAGGGCCTGAAGCAATCCTGCGGTGTTGCGGCCAGCTCACAAGAAAGCGAGTTGAAGAAAGGAGCTCAGGGGCACTGTAATTCACAAACCTGCAGAGTTATAAATGACAGCTCTCGTCCAAAAATATACTGAAGTAAGGCTGCCAAGAGGACTTGAAAGCGGGGCAGAATTGCAGGAAACCGATTTCAGGAGGTAGACTGGAATTGCAGTTAAAGCATAGGAAAAGAGGCAGAACGTCCACAATGATGCACTTGGCCAAAAAGGGCGTATGCGTTTTTTCCTGAATATATTCAGGAAAAAACGCATACGCCCCTTTTGGCCAACCAAGCAAGCTTGCAAAGGAAATCTGCACTACAATGAAGTCTCACTTCCCCCCGGTCAAAAGGGCCATCAGAAAAAAGTGTAAAATCCAGAAGGCAGGACAGGCCATGGAGAACTGGGAGCCTTGTTATGCTGATGGGCGGGATGTAAATTGCCAAGAGCCACTCGGGAGAAGTGTATGGTGTTTCCTGAAACATCTAAAAAACAAAGCAACAGAGCCTAGGGCACTTCCACTTATGGTCCTATAGCTTAGGGAAATTAAAATCAAAAAGACACAGCCACCCCAAAGTTTGGGACGGCTCTGTTTACAAGAACCTCGTTTACGGTTCAAGTTCAATATCGCAGAAAGTGAGTAATGGATAAAGAAGTTGTGGTACTTACGTACAATGCAATATCACTCAGCAATGAAATCTATGTCATCAGGCCCGTAGCAGCATAATGAGTGGATTCAGGTATGATGATTCTAACTGAAATAAGTCACACAGAAAAAGAAACATCATAAGATATCACTAATACACGGAATGTAAACTTGGCTACACAGGAACTGAATTACAAAACAGAACAGGGTCTCAAATTTAGAAAACCAACTTATGCTTGCTAAGGGGAAAGGTGAGTTGGGGTGCTGCCTAAAACCAGAGATTGAAATGAACACAGATAAAGTTCCTTAAGCCAAATATGGAATAGACAAGAGCTACTCCTTGCTCAACGAAATGGACTCAACACCCCATATTAAACGCCTAAGAATGTACCTGACTAGTAAGTACCTTAAAACCTATGGATTGCTATGTCTCCGAAAGAGAATCAAGCGTGTGTACAGGGGCATAAACGCAGCAGTGATAGGATTGGAGAGGTTCGGTGAGCAAATGAAGACCCTTTGAAGTCATATTGCATGGTACCCATTCCACGGGTCTCAACTCTCCAGGTTTAAGGGATTCTTCCTTCAGCTAAAACATGCATGTGGAACCCAGAGTATGATCCACCGTGTGATCGGGAGACGTGTTCAAATATGTCTCAGTTCTCGTCCCCTGGTACTCGGGTGCAACATTCCAGACGCTTTACTAACACTCTCCCGACTTGGAGAGTCAGTGCCTTTAACCTCCTGTTTGGCCCAGTTTGCAATTTCTGTGGAAGATGAACAGGAATAGGGAGAACCAATGAGAGACCAGCTGGAGGTGTCTGGACGGGCAAATTTAACTCTCATTTCCCACCAGGAAGAGGAATTAACCAAAGGCTCAGCGTGCCGTGCCGGAACCAGATTAGGGCCTGAAGCAATCCTGCGGTGTTGCGGCCAGCTCACAAGAAAGCGAGTTGAAGAAAGGAGCTCAGGGGCACTGTAATTCACAAACCTGCAGAGTTATAAATGACAGCTCTCGTCCAAAAATATACTGAAGTAAGGCTGCCAAGAGGACTTGAAAGCGGGGCAGAATTGCAGGAAACCGATTTCAGGAGGTAGACTGGAATTGCAGTTAAAGCATAGGAAAAGAGGCAGAACGTCCACAATGATGCACTTGGCCAAAAAGGGCGTATGCGTTTTTTCCTGAATATATTCAGGAAAAAACGCATATGCCCTTTTTGGCCAACCAAGCAAGCTTGCAAAGGAAATCTGCACTACAATGAAGTCTCACTTCCCCCCGGTCAAAAGGGCCATCAGAAAAAAGTGTAAAATCCAGAAGGCAGGACAGGCCATGGAGAACTGGGAGCCTTGTTATGCTGATGGGCGGGATGTAAATTGCCAACAGCCACTCGGGAGAAGTGTATGGTGTTTCCTGAAACATCTAAAAAACAAAGCAACAGAGCCTAGGGCACTTCCACTTATGGTCCTATAGCTTAGGGAAATTAAAATCAAAAAGACACAGCCACCCCAAAGTTTGGGACGGCTCTGTTTACAAGAACCTCGTTTACGGTACAAGTTCAATATCGCAGAAAGTGAGTAATGGATAAAGAAGTTGTGGTACTTACGTACAATGCAATATCACTCAGCAATGAAATCTATGTCATCAGGCCCGTAGCAGCATAATGAGTGGATTCAGGTATGATGATTCTAACTGAAATAAGTCACACAGAAAAAGAAACATCATAAGATATCACTAATACACGGAATGTAAACTTGGCTACACAGGAACTGAATTACAAAACAGAACAGGGTCTCAAATTTAGAAAACCAACTTATGCTTGCTAAGGGGAAAGGTGAGTTGGGGTGCTGCCTAAAACCAGAGATTGAAATGAACACAGATAAAGTTCCTTAAGCCAAATATGGAATAGACAAGAGCTACTCCTTGCTCAACGAAATGGACTCAACACCCCATATTAAACGCCTAAGAATGTACCTGACTAGTAAGTACCTTAAAACCTATGGATTGCTATGTCTCCGAAAGAGAATCAAGCGTGTGTACAGGGGCATAAACGCAGCAGTGATAGGATTGGAGAGGTTCGGTGAGCAAATGAAGACCCTTTGAAGTCATATTGCATGGTACCCATTCCACGGGTCTCAACTCTCCAGGTTTAAGGGATTCTTCCTTCAGCTAAAACATGCATGTGGAACCCAGAGTATGATCCACCGTGTGATCGGGAGACGTGTTCAAATATGTCTCAGTTCTCGTCCCCTGGTACTCGGGTGCAACATTCCAGACGCTTTACTAACACTCTCCCGACTTGGAGAGTCAGTGCCTTTAACCTCCTGTTTGGCCCAGTTTGCAATTTCTGCGGAAGATGAACAGGAATAGGGAGAACCAATGAGAGACCAGCTGGAGGTGTCTGGACGGGCAAATTTAACTCTCATTTCCCACCAGGAAGAGGAATTAACCAAAGGCTCAGCGTGCCGTGCCGGAACCAGATTAGGGCCTGAAGCAATCCTGCGGTGTTGCGGCCAGCTCACAAGAAAGCGAGTTGAAGAAAGGAGCTCAGGGGCACTGTAATTCACAAACCTGCAGAGTTATAAATGACAGCTCTCGTCCAAAAATATACTGAAGTAAGGCTGCCAAGAGGACTTGAAAGCGGGGCAGAATTGCAGGAAACCGATTTCAGGAGGTAGACTGGAATTGCAGTTAAAGCATAGGAAAAGAGGCAGAACGTCCACAATGATGCACTTGGCCAAAAAGGGCGTATGCGTTTTTTCCTGAATATATTCAGGAAAAAACGCATACGCCCTTTTTGGCCAACCAAGCAAGCTTGCAAAGGAAATCTGCACTACAATGAAGTCTCACTTCCCCCCGGTCAAAAGGGCCATCTGAAAAAAGTGTAAAATCCAGAAGGCAGGACAGGCCATGGAGAACTGGGAGCCTTGTTATGCTGATGGGCGGGATGTAAATTGCCAAGAGCCACTCGGGAGAAGTGTATGGTGTTTCCTGAAACATCTAAAAAACAAAGCAACAGAGCCTAGGGCACTTCCACTTATGGTCCTATAGCTTAGGGAAATTAAAATCAAAAAGACACAGCCACCCCAAAGTTTGGGACGGCTCTGTTTACAAGAACCTCATTTACGGAACAAGTTCAATATCGCAGAAAGTGAGTAATGGATAAAGAAGTTGTGGTACTTACGTACAATGCAATATCACTCAGCAATGAAATCTATGTCATCAGGCCCGTAGCAGCATAATGAGTGGATTCAGGTATGATGATTCTAACTGAAATAAGTCACACAGAAAAAGAAACATCATAAGATATCACTAATACACGGAATGTAAACTTGGCTACACAGGAACTGAATTACAAAACAGAACAGGGTCTCAAATTTAGAAAACCAACTTATGCTTGCTAAGGGGAAAGGTGAGTTGGGGTGCTGCCTAAAACCAGAGATTGAAATGAACACAGATAAAGTTCCTTAAGCCAAATATGGAATAGACAAGAGCTACTCCTTGCTCAACGAAATGGACTCAACACCCCATATTAAACGCCTAAGAATGTACCTGACTAGTAAGTATCTTAAAACCTATGGATTGCTATGTCTCCGAAAGAGAATCAAGCGTGTGTACAGGGGCATAAACGCAGCAGTGATAGGATTGGAGAGGTTCGGTGAGCAAATGAAGACCCTTTGAAGTCATATTGCATGGTACCCATTCCACGGGTCTCAACTCTCCAGGTTTAAGGGATTCTTCCTTCAGCTAAAACATGCATGTGGAAACCAGAGTATGATCCACCGTGTGATCGGGAGACGTGTTCAAATATGTCTCAGTTCTCGTCCCCTGGTACTCGGGTGCAACATTCCAGACGCTTTACTAACACTCTCCCAACTTGGAGAGTCAGTGCCTTTAACCTCCTGTTTGGCCCAGTTTGCAATTTCTGCGGAAGATGAACAGGAATAGGGAGAACCAATGAGAGACCAGCTGGAGGTGTCTGGACGGGCAAATTTAACTCTCATTTCCCACCAGGAAGAGGAATTAACCAAAGGCTCAGCGTGCCGTGCCGGAACCAGATTAGGGCCTGAAGCAATCCTGCGGTGTTGCAGCCAGCTCACAAGAAAGCGAGTTGAAGAAAGGAGCTCAGGGGCACTGTAATTCACAAACCTGCAGAGTTATAAATGACAGCTCTCGTCCAAAAATATACTGAAGTAAGGCTGCCAAGAGGACTTGAAAGCGGGGCAGAATTGCAGGAAACCGATTTCAGGAGGTAGACTGGAATTGCAGTTAAAGCATAGGAAAAGAGGCAGAATGTCGACAATGATGCACTTGGCCAAAAAGGGCGTATGCGTTTTTTCCTGAATATATTCAGGAAAAAACGCATACGCCCTTTTTGGCCAACCAAGCAAGCTTGCAAAGGAAATCTGCACTACAATGAAGTCTCACTTCCCCCCGGTCAAAAGGGCCATCTGAAAAAAGTGTAAAATCCAGAAGGCAGGACAGGCCATGGAGAACTGGGAGCCTTGTTATGCTGATGGGCGGGATGTAAATTGCCAACAGCCACTCGGGAGAAGTGTATGGTGTTTCCTGAAACATCTAAAAAACAAAGCAACAGAGCCTAGGGCACTTCCACTTATGGTCCTATAGCTTAGGGAAATTAAAATCAAAAAGACACAGCCACCCCAAAGTTTGGGACGGCTCTGTTTACAAGAACCTCGTTTACGGTACAAGTTCAATATCGCAGAAAGTGAGTAATGGATAAAGAAGTTGTGGTACTTACGTACAATGCAATATCACTCAGCAATGAAATCTATGTCATCAGGCCCGTAGCAGCATAATGAGTGGATTCAGGTATGATGATTCTAACTGAAATAAGTCACACAGAAAAAGAAACATCATAAGATATCACTAATACACGGAATGTAAACTTGGCTACACAGGAACTGAATTACAAAACAGAACAGGGTCTCAAATTTAGAAAAACAACTTATGCTTGCTAAGGGGAAAGGTGAGTTGGGGTGCTGCCTAAAACCAGAGATTGAAATGAACACAGATAAAGTTCCTTAAGCCAAATATGGAATAGACAAGAGCTACTCCTTGCTCAACGAAATGGACTCAACACCCCATATTAAACGCCTAAGAATGTACCTGACTAGTAAGTATCTTAAAACCTATGGATTGCTATGTCTCCGAAAGAGAATCAAGCGTGTGTACAGGGGCATAAACGCAGCAGTGATAGGATTGGAGAGGTTCGGTGAGCAAATGAAGACCCTTTGAAGTCATATTGCATGGTACCCATTCCACGGGTCTCAACTCTCCAGGTTTAAGGGATTCTTCCTTCAGCTAAAACATGCATGTGGAACCCAGAGTATGATCCACCGTGTGATCGGGAGACGTGTTCAAATATGTCTCAGTTCTCGTCCCCTGGTACTCGGGTGCAACATTCCAGACGCTTTACTAACACTCTCTCGACTTGGAGAGTCAGTGCCTTTAACCTCCTGTTTGGCCCAGTTTGCAATTTCTGTGGAAGATGAACAGGAATAGGGAGAACCAATGAGAGACTAGCTGGAGGTGTCTGGACGGGCAAATTTAACTCTCATTTCCCACCAGGAAGAGGAATTAACCAAAGGCTCAGCGTGCCGTGCCGGAACCAGATTAGGGCCTGAAGCAATCCTGCGGTGTTGCGGCCAGCTCACAAGAAAGCGAGTTGAAGAAAGGAGCTCAGGGGCACTGTAATTCACAAACCTGCAGAGTTATAAATGACAGCTCTCGTCCAAAAATATACTGAAGTAAGGCTGCCAAGAGGATTTGAAAGCGGGGCAGAATTGCAGGAAACCGATTTCAGGAGGTAGACTGGAATTGCAGTTAAAGCATAGGAAAAGAGGCAGAACGTCCACAATGATGCACTTGGCCAAAAAGGGCGTATGCGTTTTTTCCTGAATATATTCAGGAAAAAACGCATACGCCCTTTTTGGCCAACCAAGCAAGCTTGCAAAGGAAATCTGCACTACAATGAAGTCTCACTTCCCCCCGGTCAAAAGGGCCATCTGAAAAAAGTGTAAAATCCAGAAGGCAGGACAGGCCATGGAGAACTGGGAGCCTTGTTATGCTGATGGGCGGGATGTAAATTGCCAACAGCCACTCGGGAGAAGTGTATGGTGTTTCCTGAAACATCTAAAAAACAAAGCAACAGAGCCTCGGGCACTTCCACTTATGGTCCTATAGCTTAGGGAAATTAAAATAAAAAAGATACAGCCACCCCAAAGTTTGGGACGGCTCTGTTTACAAGAACCTCGTTTACGGTACAAGTTCAATATCGCAGAAAGTGAGTAATGGATAAAGAAGTTGTGGTACTTACGTACAATGCAATATCACTCAGCAATGAAATCTATGTCATCAGGCCCGTAGCAGCATAATGAGTGGATTCAGGTCTGATGATTCTAACTGAAATAAGTCACACAGAAAAAGAAACATCATAAGATATCACTAATACACGGAATGTAAACTTGGCTACACAGGAACTGAATTACAAAACAGAACAGGGTCTCAAATTTAGAAAACCAACTTATGCTTGCTAAGGGGAAAGGTGAGTTGGGGTGCTGCCTAAAACCAGAGATTGAAATGAACACAGATAAAGTTCCTTAAGCCAAATATGGAATAGACAAGAGCTACTCCTTGCTCAACGAAATGGACTCAACACCCCATATTAAACGCCTAAGAATGTACCTGACTAGTAAGTATCTTAAAACCTATGGATTGCTATGTCTCCGAAAGAGAATCAAGCGTGTGTACAGGGGCATAAACGCAGCAGTGATAGGATTGGAGAGGTTCGGTGAGCAAATGAAGACCCTTTGAAGTCATATTGCATGGTACCCATTCCACGGGTCTCAACTCTCCAGGTTTAAGGGATTCTTCCTTCAGCTAAAACATGCATGTGGAACCCAGAGTATGATCCACCGTGTGATCGGGAGACGTGTTCAAATATGTCTCAGTTCTCGTCCCCTGGTACTCGGGTGCAACATTCCAGACGCTTTACTAACACTCTCTCGACTTGGAGAGTCAGTGCCTTTAACCTCCTGTTTGGCCCAGTTTGCAATTTCTGTGGAAGATGAACAGGAATAGGGAGAACCAATGAGAGACTAGCTGGAGGTGTCTGGACGGGCAAATTTAACTCTCATTTCCCACCAGGAAGAGGAATTAACCAAAGGCTCAGCGTGCCGTGCCGGAACCAGATTAGGGCCTGAAGCAATCCTGCGGTGTTGCGGCCAGCTCACAAGAAAGCGAGTTGAAGAAAGGAGCTCAGGGGCACTGTAATTCACAAACCTGCAGAGTTATAAATGACAGCTCTCGTCCAAAAATATACTGAAGTAAGGCTGCCAAGAGGATTTGAAAGCGGGGCAGAATTGCAGGAAACCGATTTCAGGAGGTAGACTGGAATTGCAGTTAAAGCATAGGAAAAGAGGCAGAACGTCCACAATGATGCACTTGGCCAAAAAGGGCGTATGCGTTTTTTCCTGAATATATTCAGGAAAAAACGCATACGCCCTTTTTGGCCAACCAAGCAAGCTTGCAAAGGAAATCTGCACTACAATGAAGTCTCACTTCCCCCCGGTCAAAAGGGCCATCTGAAAAAAGTGTAAAATCCAGAAGGCAGGACAGGCCATGGAGAACTGGGAGCCTTGTTATGCTGATGGGCGGGATGTAAATTGCCAACAGCCACTCGGGAGAAGTGTATGGTGTTTCCTGAAACATCTAAAAAACAAAGCAACAGAGCCTCGGGCACTTCCACTTATGGTCCTATAGCTTAGGGAAATTAAAATAAAAAAGATACAGCCACCCCAAAGTTTGGGACGGCTCTGTTTACAAGAACCTCGTTTACGGTACAAGTTCAATATCGCAGAAAGTGAGTAATGGATAAAGAAGTTGTGGTACTTACGTACAATGCAATATCACTCAGCAATGAAATCTATGTCATCAGGCCCGTAGCAGCATAATGAGTGGATTCAGGTATGATGATTCTAACTGAAATAAGTCACACAGAAAAAGAAACATCATAAGATATCACTAATACACGGAATGTAAACTTGGCTACACAGGAACTGAATTACAAAACAGAACAGGGTCTCAAATTTAGAAAACCAACTTATGCTTGCTAAGGGGAAAGGTGAGTTGGGGTGCTGCCTAAAACCAGAGATTGAAATGAACACAGATAAAGTTCCTTAAGCCAAATATGGAATAGACAAGAGCTACTCCTTGCTCAACGAAATGGACTCAACACCCCATATTAAACGCCTAAGAATGTACCTGACTAGTAAGTATCTTAAAACCTATGGATTGCTATGTCTCCGAAAGAGAATCAAGCGTGTGTACAGGGGCATAAACGCAGCAGTGATAGGATTGGAGAGGTTCGGTGAGCAAATGAAGACCCTTTGAAGTCATATTGCATGGTACCCATTCCACGGGTCTCAACTCTCCAGGTTTAAGGGATTCTTCCTTCAGCTAAAACATGCATGTGGAACCCAGAGTATGATCCACCGTGTGATCGGGAGACGTGTTCAAATATGTCTCAGTTCTCGTCCCCTGGTACTCGGGTGCAACATTCCAGACGCTTTACTAACACTCTCCCGACTTGGAGAGTCAGTGCCTTTAACCTCCTGTTTGGCCCAGTTTGCAATTTCTGTGGAAGATGAACAGGAATAGGGAGAACCAATGAGAGACCAGCTGGAGGTGTCTGGACGGGCAAATTTAACTCTCATTTCCCACCAGGAAGAGGAATTAACCAAAGGCTCAGCGTGCCATGCCGGAACCAGATTAGGGCCTGAAGCAATCCTGCGGTGTTGCGGCCAGCTCACAAGGAAGCGAGTTGAAGAAAGGAGCTCAGGGGCACTGTAATTCAGAAACCTGCAGAGTTATAAATGACAGCTCTCGTCCAAAAATATACTGAAGTAAGGCTGCCAAGAGGACTTGAAAGCGGGGCAGAATTGCAGGAAACCGATTTCAGGAGGTAGACTGGAATTGCAGTTAAAGCATAGGAAAAGAGGCAGAACGTCCACAATGATGCACTTGGCCAAAAAGGGCGTATGCGTTTTTTCCTGAATATATTCAGGAAAAAACGCATACGCCCTTTTTGGCCAACCAAGCAAGCTTGCAAAGGAAATCTGCACTACAATGAAGTCTCACTTCCCCCCGGTCAAAAGGGCCATCAGAAAAAAGTGTAAAATCCAGAAGGCAGGACAGGCCATGGAGAACTGGGAGCCTTGTTATGCTGATGGGCGGGATGTAAATTGCCAAGAGCCACTCGGGAGAAGTGTATGGTGTTTCCTGAAACATCTAAAAAACAAAGCAACAGAGCCTAGGGCACTTCCACTTATGGTCCTATAGCTTAGGGAAATTAAAACCAAAAAGACACAGCCACCCCAAAGTTTGGGACGGCTCTGTTTACAAGAACCTCGTTTACGGTACAAGTTCAATATCGCAGAAAGTGAGTAATGGATAAAGAAGTTGTGGTACTTACGTACAATGCAATATCACTCAGCAATGAAATCTATGTCATCAGGCCCGTAGCAGCATAATGAGTGGATTCAGGTATGATGATTCTAACTGAAATAAGTCACACAGAAAAAGAAACATCATAAGATATCACTAATACACGGAATGTAAACTTGGCTACACAGGAACTGAATTACAAAACAGAACAGGGTCTCAAATTTAGAAAACCAACTTATGCTTGCTAAGGGGAAAGGTGAGTTGGGGTGCTGCCTAAAACCAGAGATTGAAATGAACACAGATAAAGTTCCTTAAGCCAAATATGGAATAGACAAGAGCTACTCCTTGCTCAACGAAATGGACTCAACACCCCATATTAAACGCCTAAGAATGTACCTGACTAGTAAGTATCTTAAAACCTATGGATTGCTATGTCTCCGAAAGAGAATCAAGCGTGTGTACAGGGGCATAAACGCAGCAGTGATAGGATTGGAGAGGTTCGGTGAGCAAATGAAGACCCTTTGAAGTCATATTACATGGTACCCATTCCACGGGTCTCAACTCTCCAGGTTTAAGGGATTCTTCCTTCAGCTAAAACATGCATGTGGAACCCAGAGTATGATCCACCGTGTGATCGGGAGACGTGTTCAAATATGTCTCAGTTCTCGTCCCCTGGTACTCGGGTGCAACATTCCAGACGCTTTACTAACACTCTCCCGACTTGGAGAGTCAGTGCCTTTAACCTCCTGTTTGGCCCAGTTTGCAATTTCTGCGGAAGATGAACAGGAATAGGGAGAACCAATGAGAGACTAGCTGGAGGTGTCTGGACGGGCAAATTTAACTCTCATTTCCCACCAGGAAGAGGAATTAACCAAAGGCTCAGCGTGCCGTGCCGGAACAAGATTAGGGCCTGAAGCAATCCTGCGGTGTTGCGACCAGCTCACAAGAAAGCGAGTTGAAGAAAGGAGCTCAGGGGCACTGTAATTCACAAACCTGCAGAGTTATAAATGACAGCTCTCGTCCAAAAATATACTGAAGTAAGGCTGCCAAGAGGATTTGAAAGCGGGGCAGAATTGCAGGAAACCGATTTCAGGAGGTAGACTGGAATTGCAGTTAAAGCATAGGAAAAGAGGCAGAACGTCCACAATGATGCACTTGGCCACAAAGGGCGTATGCGTTTTTTCCTGAATATATTCAGGAAGAAACGCATACGCCCTTTTTGGCCAACCAAGCAAGCTTGCAAAGGAAATCTGCACTACAATGAAGTCTCACTTCCCCCCGGTCAAAAGGGCCATCTGAAAAAAGTGTAAAATCCAGAAGGCAGGACAGGCCATGGAGAACTGGGAGCCTTGTTATGCTGATGGGCGGGATGTAAATTGCCAACAGCCACTCGGGAGAAGTGTATGGTGTTTCCTGAAACATCTAAAAAACAAAGCAACAGAGCCTAGGGCACTTCCACTTATGGTCCTATAGCTTAGGGAAATTAAAATCAAAAAGATACAGCCACCCCAAAGTTTGGGACGGCTCTGTTTACAAGAACCTCGTTTACGGTACAAGTTCAATATCGCAGAAAGTGAGTAATGGATAAAGAAGTTGTGGTACTTACGTACAATGCAATATCACTCAGCAATGAAATCTATGTCATCAGGCCCGTAGCAGCATAATGAGTGGATTCAGGTATGATGATTCTAACTGAAATAAGTCACACAGAAAAAGAAACATCATAAGATATCACTAATACACGGAATGTAAACTTGGCTACACAGGAACTGAATTACAAAACAGAACAGGGTCTCAAATTTAGAAAACCAACTTATGCTTGCTAAGGGGAAAGGTGAGTTGGGGTGCTGCCTAAAACCAGAGATTGAAATGAACACAGATAAAGTTCCTTAAGCCAAATATGGAATAGACAAGAGCTACTCCTTGCTCAACGAAATGGACTCAACACCCCATATTAAACGCCTAAGAATGTACCTGACTAGTAAGTATCTTAAAACCTATGGATTGCTATGACTCCGAAAGAGAATCAAGCGTGTGTACAGGGGCATAAACGCAGCAGTGATAGGATTGGAGAGGTTCGGTGAGCAAATGAAGATCCTTTGAAGTCATATTGCATGGTACCCATTCCACGGGTCTCAACTCTCCAGGTTTAAGGGATTCTTCCTTCAGCTAAAACATGCATGTGGAACCCAGAGTATGATCCACCGTGTGATCGGGAGACGTGTTCAAATATGTCTCAGTTCTCGTCCCCTGGTACTCGGGTGCAACATTCCAGACGCTTTACTAACACTCTCCCGACTTGGAGAGTCAGTGCCTTTAACCTCCTGTTTGGCCCAGTTTGCAATTTCTGCGGAAGATGAACAGGAATAGGGAGAACCAATGAGAGACCAGCTGGAGGTGTCTGGACGGGCAAATTTAACTCTCATTTCCCACCAGGAAGAGGAATTAACCAAAGGCTCAGCGTGCCGTGCCGGAACCAGATTAGGGCCTGAAGCAATCCTGCGGTGTTGCGGCCAGCTCACAAGAAAGCGAGTTGAAGAAAGGAGCTCAGGGGCACTGTAATTCACAAACCTGCAGAGTTATAAATGACAGCTCTCGTCCAAAAATATACTGAAGTAAGGCTGCCAAGAGGACTTGAAAGCGGGGCAGAATTGCAGGAAACCGATTTCAGGAGGTAGACTGGAATTGCAGTTAAAGCATAGGAAAAGAGGCAGAACGTCCACAATGATGCACTTGGCCAAAAAGGGCGTATGCGTTTTTTCCTGTCAGGAAAAAACGCATACGCCCTTTTTGGCCAACCAAGCAAGCTTGCAAAGGAAATCTGCACTACAATGAAGTCTCACTTCCCCCCGGTCAAAAGGGCCATCTGAAAAAAGTGTAAAATCCAGAAGGCAGGACAGGCCATGGAGAACTGGGAGCCTTGTTATGCTGATGGGCGGGATGTAAATTGCCAACAGCCACTCGGGAGAAGTGTATGGTGTTTCCTGAAATATCTAAAAAACAAAGCAACAGAGCCTAGGGCACTTCCACTTATGGTCCTATAGCTTAGGGAAATTAAAATAAAAAAGACACAGCCACCCCAAAGTTTGGGATGGCTCTGTTTACAAGAACCTCGTTTACGGTACAAGTTCAATATCGCAGAAAGTGAGTAATGGATAAAGAAGTTGTGGTACTTACGTACAATGCAATATCACTCAGCAATGAAATCTATGTCATCAGGCCCGTAGCAGCATAATGAGTGGATTCAGGTATGATGATTCTAACTGAAATAAGTCACACAGAAAAAGAAACATCATAAGATATCACTAATACACGGAATGTAAACTTGGCTACACAGGAACTGAATTACAAAACAGAACAGGGTCTCAAATTTAGAAAACCAACTTATGCTTGCTAAGGGGAAAGGTGAGTTGGGGTGCTGCCTAAAACCAGAGATTGAAATGAACACAGATAAAGTTCCTTAAGCCAAATATGGAATAGACAAGAGCTACTCCTTGCTCAACGAAATGGACTCAACACCCCATATTAAACGCCTAAGAATGTACCTGACTAGTAAGTATCTTAAAACCTATGGATTGCTATGTCTCCGAAAGAGAATCAAGCGTGTGTACAGGGGCATAAACGCAGCAGTGATAGGATTGGAGAGGTTCGGTGAGCAAATGAAGACCCTTTGAAGTCATATTGCATGGTACCCATTCCACGGGTCTCAACTCTCCAGGTTTAAGGGATTCTTCCTTCAGCTAAAACATGCATGTGGAACCCAGAGTATGATCCACCGTGTGATCGGGAGACGTGTTCAAATATGTCTCAGTTCTCGTCCCCTGGTACTCGGGTGCAACATTCCAGACGCTTTACTAACACTCTCCCGACTTGGAGAGTCAGTGCCTTTAACCTCCTGTTTGGCCCAGTTTGCAATTTCTGTGGAAGATGAACAGGAATAGGGAGAACCAATGAGAGACCAGCTGGAGGTGTCTGGACGGGCAAATTTAACTCTCATTTCCCACCAGGAAGAGGAATTAACCAAAGGCTCAGCGTGCCATGCCGGAACCAGATTAGGGCCTGAAGCAATCCTGCGGTGTTGCGGCCAGCTCACAAGAAAGCGAGTTGAAGAAAGGAGCTCAGGGGCACTGTAATTCACAAACCTGCAGAGTTATAAATGACAGCTCTCGTCCAAAAATATACTGAAGTAAGGCTGCCAAGAGGACTTGAAAGCGGGGCAGAATTGCAGGAAACCGATTTCAGGAGGTAGACTGGAATTGCAGTTAAAGCATAGGAAAAGAGGCAGAACGTCCACAATGATGCACTTGGCCAAAAAGGGCGTATGCGTTTTTTCCTGAATATATTCAGGAAAAAACGCATACGCCCTTTTTGGCCAACCAAGCAAGCTTGCAAAGGAAATCTGCACTACAATGAAGTCTCACTTCCCCCCGGTCAAAAGGGCCATCAGAAAAAAGTGTAAAATCCAGAAGGCAGGACAGGCCATGGAGAACTGGGAGCCTTGTTATGCTGATGGGCGGGATGTAAATTGCCAACAGCCACTCGGAAGAAGTGTATGGTGTTTCCTGAAACATCTAAAAAACAAAGCAACAGAGCCTAGGGCACTTCCACTTATGGTCCTATAGCTTAGGGAAATTAAAATCAAAAAGACACAGCCACCCCAAAGTTTGGGACGGCTCTGTTTACAAGAACCTCGTTTACGGTACAAGTTCAATATCACAGAAAGTGAGTAATGGATAAAGAAGTTGTGGTACTTACGTACAATGCAATATCACTCAGCAATGAAATCTGTCATCAGGCCCGTAGCAGCATAATGAGTGGATTCAGGTATGATGATTCTAACTGAAATAAGTCACACAGAAAAAGAAACATCATAAGATATCACTAATACACGGAATGTAAACTTGGTTACACAGGAACTGAATTACAAAACAGAACAGGGTCTCAAATTTAGAAAACCAACTTATGCTTGCTAAGGGGAAAGGTGAGTTGGGGTGCTGCCTAAAACCAGAGATTGAAATGAACACAGATAAAGTTCCTTAAGCCAAATATGGAATAGACAAGAGCTACTCCTTGCTCAACGAAATGGACTCAACACCCCATATTAAACGCCTAAGAATGTACCTGACTAGTAAGTATCTTAAAACCTATGGATTGCTATGTCTCCGAAAGAGAATCAAGCGTGTGTACAGGGGCATAAACGCAGCAGTGATAGGATTGGAGAGGTTCGGTGAGCAAATGAAGACCCTTTGAAGTCATATTGCATGGTACCCATTCCACGGGTCTCAACTCTCCAGGTTTAAGGGATTCTTCCTTCAGCTAAAACATGCATGTGGAACCCAGAGTATGATCCACCGTGTGATCGGGAGACGTGTTCAAATATGTCTCAGTTCTCGTCCCCTGGTACTCGGGTGCAACATTCCAGACGCTTTACTAACACTCTCCCGACTTGGAGAGTCAGTGCCTTTAACCTCCTGTTTGGCCCAGTTTGCAATTTCTGCGGAAGATGAACAGGAATAGGGAGAACCAATGAGAGACTAGCTGGAGGTGTCTGGACGGGCAAATTTAACTCTCATTTCCCACCAGGAAGAGGAATTAACCAAAGGCTCAGCGTGCCGTGCCGGAACCAGATTAGGGCCTGAAGCAATCCTGCGGTGTTGCGGCCAGCTCACAAGAAAGCGAGTTGAAGAAAGGAGCTCAGGGGCACTGTAATTCACAAACCTGCAGAGTTATAAATGACAGCTCTCGTCCAAAAATATACTGAAGTAAGGCTGCCAAGAGGACTTGAAAGCGGGGCAGAATTGCAGGAAACCGATTTCAGGAGGTAGACTGGAATTGCAGATAAAGCATAGGAAAAGAGGCAGAACGTCCACAATGATGCACTTGGCCAAAAAGGGCGTATGCGTTTTTTCCTGAATATATTCAGGAAAAAACGCATACGCCCTTTTTGGCCAACCAAGCAAGCTTGCAAAGGAAATCTGCACTACAATGAAGTCTCACTTCCCCCCGGTCAAAAGGGCCATCAGAAAAAAGTGTAAAATCCAGAAGGCAGGACAGGCCATGGAGAACTGGGAGCCTTGTTATGCTGATGGGCGGGATGTAAATTGCCAACAGCCACTCGGGAGAAGTGTATGGTGTTTCCTGAAACATCTAAAAAACAAAGCAACAGAGCCTAGGGCACTTCCACTTATGGTCCTATAGCTTAGGGAAATTAAAATCAAAAAGACACAGCCACCCCAAAGTTTGGGACGGCTCTGTTTACAAGAACCTCGTTTACGGTACAAGTTCAATATCGCAGAAAGTGAGTAATGGATAAAGAAGTTGTGGTACTTACGTACAATGCAATATCACTCAGCAATGAAATCTATGTCATCAGGCCCGTAGCAGCATAATGAGTGGATTCAGGTATGATGATTCTAACTGAAATAAGTCACACAGAAAAAGAAACATCATAAGATATCACTAATACACGGAATGTAAACTTGGCTACACAGGAACTGAATTACAAAACAGAACAGGGTCTCAAATTTAGAAAACCAACTTATGCTTGCTAAGGGGAAAGGTGAGTTGGGGTGCTGCCTAAAACCAGAGATTGAAATGAACACAGATAAAGTTCCTTAAGCCAAATATGGAATAGACAAGAGCTACTCCTTGCTCAACGAAATGGACTCAACACCCCATATTAAACGCCTAAGAATGTACCTGACTAGTAAGTATCTTAAAACCTATGGATTGCTATGTCTCCGAAAGAAAATCAAGCGTGTGTACAGGGGCATAAACGCAGCAGTGATAGGATTGGAGAGGTTCGGTGAGCAAATGAAGACCCTTTGAAGTCATATTGCATGGTACCCATTCCACGGGTCTCAACTCTCCAGGTTTAAGGGATTCTTCCTTCAGCTAAAACATGCATGTGGAACCCAGAGTATGATCCACCGTGTGATCGGGAGACGTGTTCAAATATGTCTCAGTTCTCGTCCCCTGGTACTCGGGTGCAACATTCCAGACGCTTTACTAACACTCTCCCGACTTGGAGAGTCAGTGCCTTTAACCTCCTGTTTGGCCCAGTTTGCAATTTCTGTGGAAGATGAACAGGAATAGGGAGAACCAATGAGAGACCAGCTGGAGGTGTCTGGACGGGCAAATTTAACTCTCATTTCCCACCAGGAAGAGGAATTAACCAAAGGCTCAGCGTGCCGTGCCGGAACCAGATTAGGGCCTGAAGCAATCCTGCGGTGTTGCGGCCAGCTCACAAGAAAGCGAGTTGAAGAAAGGAGCTCAGGGGCACTGTAATTCACAAACCTGCAGAGTTATAAATGACAGCTCTCGTCCAAAAATATACTGAAGTAAGGCTGCCAAGAGGACTTGAAAGCGGGGCAGAATTGCAGGAAACCGATTTCAGGAGGTAGACTGGAATTGCAGTTAAAGCATAGGAAAAGAGGCAGAACGTCCACAATGATGCACTTGGCCAAAAAGGGCGTATGCGTTTTTTCCTGAATATATTCAGGAAAACACGCATACGCCCTTTTTGGCCAACCAAGCAAGCTTGCAAAGGAAATCTGCACTACAATGAAGTCTCACTTCCCCCCGGTCAAAAGGGCCATCAGAGAAAAGTGTAAAATCCAGAAGGCAGGACAGGCCATGGAGAACTGGGAGCCTTGTTATGCTGATGGGCGGGATGTAAATTGCCAACAGCCACTCGGGAGAAGTGTATGGTGTTTCCTGAAACATCTAAAAAACAAAGCAACAGAGCCTAGGGCACTTCCACTTATGGTCCTATAGCTTAGGGAAATTAAAATCAAAAAGACACAGCCACCCCAAAGTTTGGGACGGCTCTGTTTACAAGAACCTCGTTTACGGTACAAGTTCAATATCGCAGAAAGTGAGTAATGGATAAAGAAGTTGTGGTTCTTACGTACAATGCAATATCACTCAGCAATGAAATCTATGTCATCAGGCCCGTAGCAGCATAATGAGTGGATTCAGGTATGATGATTCTAACTGAAATAAGTCACACAGAAAAAGAAACATCATAAGATATCACTAATACACGGAATGTAAACTTGGTTACACAGGAACTGAATTACAAAACAGAACAGCGTCTCAAATTTAGAAAACCAACTTATGCTTGCTAAGGGGAAAGGTGAGTTGGGGTGCTGCCTAAAACCAGAGATTGAAATGAACACAGATAAAGTTCCTTAAGCCAAATATGGAATAGACAAGAGCTACTCCTTGCTCAACGAAATGGACTCAACACCCCATATTAAACGCCTAAGAATGTACCTGACTAGTAAGTATCTTAAAACCTATGGATTGCTATGTCTCCGAAAGAGAATCAAGCGTGTGTACAGGGGTATAAACGCAGCAGTGATAGGATTGGAGAGGTTCGGTGAGCAAATGAAGACCCTTTGAAGTCATATTGCATGGTACCCATTCCACGGGTCTCAACTCTCCAGGTTTAAGGTATTCTTCCTTCAGCTAAAACATGCATGTGGAACCCAGAGTATGATCCACCATGTGATCGGGAGACGTGTTCAAATATGTCTCAGTTCTCGTCCCCTGGTACTCGGGTGCAACATTCCAGATGCTTTACTAACACTCTCCCGACTTGGAGAGTCAGTGCCTTTAACCTCCTGTTTGGCCCAGTTTGCAATTTCTGTGGAAGATGAACAGGAATAGGGAGAACCAATGAGAGACCAGCTGGAGGTGTCTGGACGGGCAAATTTAACTCTCATTTCCCACCAGGAAGAGGAATTAACCAAAGGCTCAGCGTGCCGTGCCGGAACCAGATTAGGGCCTGAAGCAATCCTGCGGTGTTGTGGCTAGCTCACAAGAAAGCGAGTTGAAGAAAGGAGCTCAGGGGCACTGTAATTCACAAACCTGCAGAGTTATAAATGAGAGCTCTCGTCCAAAAATATACTGAAGTAAGGCTGCCAAGAGGACTTGAAAGTGGGGCAGAATTGCAGGAAACCGATTTCAGGAGGTAGACTGGAATTGCAGTTAAAGCATAGGAAAAGAGGCAGAACGTCCACAATGATGCACTTGGCCAAAAAGGGCGTATGCGTTTTTTCCTGAATATATTCAGGAAAAAACGCATACGCCCTTTTTGGCCAACCAAGCAAGCTTGCAAAGGAAATCTGCACTACAATGAAGTCTCACTTCCCCCCGGTCAAAAGGGCCATCAGAAAAAAGTGTAAAATCCAGAAGGCAGGACAGGCCATGGAGAACTGGGAGCCTTGTTATGCTGATGGGCGGGATGTAAATTGCCAAGAGCCACTCGGGAGAAGTGTATGGTGTTTCCTGAAACATCTAAAAAACAAAGCAACAGAGCCTAGGGCACTTCCACTTATGGTCCTATAGCTTAGGGAAATTAAAATCAAAAAGACACAGCCACCCCAAAGTTTGGGACGGCTCTGTTTACAAGAACCTCGTTTACGGTACAAGTTCAATATCGCAGAAAGTGAGTAATGGATAAAGAAGTTGTGGTACTTACGTACAATGCAATATCACTCAGCAATGAAATCTATGTCATCAGGCCCGTAGCAGCATAATGAGTGGATTCAGGTATGATGATTCTAACTGAAATAAGTCACACAGAAAAAGAAACATCATAAGATATCACTAATACACGGAATGTAAACTTGGCTACACAGGAACTGAATTACAAAACAGAACAGGGTCTCAAATTTAGAAAACCAACTTATGCTTGCTAAGGGGAAAGGTGAGTTGGGGTGCTGCCTAAAACCAGAGATTGAAATGAACACAGATAAAGTTCCTTAAGCCAAATATGGAATAGACAAGAGCTACTCCTTGCTCAACGAAATGGACTCAACACCCCATATTAAACGCCTAAGAATGTACCTGACTAGTAAGTATCTTAAAACCTATGGATTGCTATGTCTCCGAAAGAGAATCAAGCGTGTGTACAGGGGCATAAACGCAGCAGTGATAGGATTGGAGAGGTTCGGTGAGCAAATGAAGACCCTTTGAAGTCATATTGCATGGTACCCATTCCACGGGTCTCAACTCTCCAGGTTTAAGGGATTCTTCCTTCAGCTAAAACATGCATGTGGAACCCAGAGTATGATCCACCGTGTGATCGGGAGACGTGTTCAAATATGTCTCAGTTCTCGTCCCCTGGTACTCGGGTGCAACATTCCAGACGCTTTACTAACACTCTCCCGACTTGGAGAGTCAGTGCCTTTAACCTCCTGTTTGGCCCAGTTTGCAATTTCTGCGGAAGATGAACAGGAATAGGGAGAACCAATGAGAGACCAGCTGGAGGTGTCTGGACGGGCAAATTTAACTCTCATTTCCCACCAGGAAGAGGAATTAACCAAAGGCTCAGCGTGCCGTGCCGGAACCAGATTAGGGCCTGAAGCAATCCTGCGGTGTTGCGGCCAGCTCACAAGAAAGCGAGTTGAAGAAAGGAGCTCAGGGGCACTGTAATTCACAAACCTGCAGAGTTATAAATGACAGCTCTCGTCCAAAAATATACTGAAGTAAGGCTGCCAAGAGGACTTGAAAGCGGGGCAGAATTGCAGGAAACCGATTTCAGGAGGTAGACTGGAATTGCAGTTAAAGCATAGGAAAAGAGGCAGAACGTCCACAATGATGCACTTGGCCAAAAAGGGCGTATGCGTTTTTTCCTGAATATATTCAGGAAAAAACGCATACGCCCTTTTTGGCCAACCAAGCAAGCTTGCAAAGGAAATCTGCACTACAATGAGGTCTCACTTCCCCCCGGTCAAAAGGGCCATCTGAAAAAAGTGTAAAATCCAGAAGGCAGGACAGGCCATGGAGAACTGGGAGCCTTGTTATGCTGATGGGCGGGATGTAAATTGCCAACAGCCACTCGGGAGAAGTGTATGGTGTTTCCTGAAACATCTAAAAAACAAAGCAACAGAGCCTAGGGCACTTCCACTTATGGTCCTATAGCTTAGGGAAACTAAAATCACAAAGACACAGCCACCCCAAAGTTTGGGACGGCTCTGTTTACAAGAACCTCGTTTACGGTACAAGTTCAATATCGCAGAAAGTGAGTAATGGATAAAGAAGTTGTGGTACTTACGTACAATGCAATATCACTCAGCAATGAAATCTATGTCATCAGGCCCGTAGCAGCATAATGAGTGGATTCAGGTATGATGATTCTAACTGAAATAAGTCACACAGAAAAAGAAACATCATAAGATATCACTAATACACGGAATGTAAACTTGGCTACACAGGAACTGAATTACAAAACAGAACAGGGTCTCAAATTTAGAAAACCAACTTATGCTTGCTAAGGGGAAAGGTGAGTTGGGGTGCTGCCTAAAACCAGAGATTGAAATGAACACAGATAAAGTTCCTTAAGCCAAATATGGAATAGACAAGAGCTACTCCTTGCTCAACGAAATGGACTCAACACCCCATATTAAACGCCTAAGAATGTACCTGACTAGTAAGTATCTTAAAACCTATGGATTGCTATGTCTCCGAAAGAGAATCAAGCGTGTGTACAGGGGCATAAATGCAGCAGTGATAGGATTGGAGAGGTTCGGTGAGCAAATGAAGACCCTTTGAAGTCATATTGCATGGTACCCATTCCACGGGTCTCAACTCTCCAGGTTTAAGGGATTCTTCCTTCAGCTAAAACATGCATGTGGAACCCAGAGTATGATCCACCGTGTGATCGGGAGACGTGTTCAAATATGTCTCAGTTCTCGTCCCCTGGTACTCGGGTGCAACATTCCAGACGCTTTACTAACACTCTCCCGACTTGGAGAGTCAGTGCCTTTAACCTCCTGTTTGGCCCAGTTTGCAATTTCTGCGGAAGATGAACAGGAATAGGGAGAACCAATGAGAGACCAGCTGGAGGTGTCTGGACGGGCAAATTTAACTCTCATTTCCCACCAGGAAGAGGAATTAACCAAAGGCTCAGCGTGCCGTGCCGGAACCAGATTAGGGCCTGAAGCAATCCTGCGGTGTTGCGGCCAGCTCACAAGAAAGCGAGTTGAAGAAAGGAGCTCAGGGGCACTGTAATTCACAAACCTGCAGAGTTATAAATGACAGCTCTCGTCCAAAAATATACTGAAGTAAGGTTGCCAAGAGGACTTGAAAGCGGGGCAGAATTGCAGGAAACCGATTTCAGGAGGTAGACTGGAATTGCAGTTAAAGCATAGGAAAAGAGGCAGAACGTCCACAATGATGCACTTGGCCAAAAAGGGCGTATGCGTTTTTTCCTGAATATATTCAGGAAAAAACGCATACGCCCTTTTTGGCCAACCAAGCAAGCTTGCAAAGGAAATCTGCACTACAATGAAGTCTCACTTCCCCCCGGTCAAAAGGGCCATCTGAAAAAAGTGTAAAATCCAGAAGGCAGGACAGGCCATGGAGAACTGGGAGCCTTGTTATGCTGATGGGCGGGATGTAAATTGCCAACAGCCACTCGGGAGAAGTGTATGGTGTTTCCTGAAACATCTAAAAAACAAAGCAACAGAGCCTAGGGCACTTCCACTTATGGTCCTATAGCTTAGGGAAACTAAAATCACAAAGACACAGCCACCCCAAAGTTTGGGACGGCTCTGTTTACAAGAACCTCGTTTACGGTACAAGTTCAATATCGCAGAAAGTGAGTAATGGATAAAGAAGTTGTGGTACTTACGTACAATGCAATATCACTCAGCAATGAAATCTATGTCATCAGGCCCGTAGCAGCATAATGAGTGGATTCAGGTATGATGATTCTAACTGAAATAAGTCACACAGAAAAAGAAACATCATAAGATATCACTAATACACGGAATGTAAACTTGGCTACACAGGAACTGAATTACAAAACAGAACAGGGTCTCAAATTTAGAAAACCAACTTATGCTTGCTAAGGGGAAAGGTGAGTTGGGGTGCTGCCTAAAACCAGAGATTGAAATGAACACAGATAAAGTTCCTTAAGCCAAATATGGAATAGACAAGAGCTACTCCTTGCTCAACCAAATGGACTCAACACCCCATATTAAACGCCTAAGAATGTACCTGACTAGTAAGTATCTTAAAACCTATGGATTGCTATGTCTCCGAAAGAGAATCAAGCGTGTGTACAGGGGCATAAACGCAGCAGTGATAGGATTGGAGAGGTTCGGTGAGCAAATGAAGACCCTTTGAAGTCATATTGCATGGTACCCATTCCACGGGTCTCAACTCTCCAGGTTTAAGGGATTCTTCCTTCAGCTAAAACATGCATGTGGAACCCAGAGTATGATCCACCGTGTGATCGGGAGACGTGTTCAAATATGTCTCAGTTCTCGTCCCCTGGTACTCGGGTGCAACATTCCAGACGCTTTACTAACACTCTCCCGACTTGGAGAGTCAGTGCCTTTAACCTCCTGTTTGGCCCAGTTTGCAATTTCTGCGGAAGATGAACAGGAATAGGGAGAACCAATGAGAGACCAGCTGGAGGTGTCTGGACAGGCAAATTTAACTCTCATTTCCCACCAGGAAGAGGAATTAACCAAAGGCTCAGCGTGCCGTGCCGGAACCAGATTAGGGCCTGAAGCAATCCTGCGGTGTTGCGGCCAGCTCACAAGAAAGCGAGTTGAAGAAAGGAGCTCAGGGGCACTGTAATTCACAAACCTGCAGAGTTATAAATGACAGCTATCGTCCAAAAATATACTGAAGTAAGGCTGCCAAGAGGACTTGAAAGCGGGGCAGAATTGCAGGAAACCGATTTCTGGAGGTAGACTGGAATTGCAGTTAAAGCATAGGAAAAGAGGCAGAACGTCCACAATGATGCACTTGGCCAAAAAGGGTGTATGCGTTTTTTCCTGAATATATTCAGGAAAAAACGCATACGCCCTTTTTGGCCAACCAAGCAAGCTTGCAAAGGAAATCTGCACTACAATGAAGTCTCACTTCCCCCCGGTCAAAAGGGCCATCTGAAAAAAGTGTAAAATCCAGAAGGCAGGACAGGCCATGGAGAACTGGGAGCCTTGTTATGCTGATGGGCGGGATGTAAATTGCCAACAGCCACTCGGGAGAAGTGTATGGTGTTTCCTGAAACATCTAAAAAACAAAGCAACAAAGCCTAGGGCACTTCCACTTATGGTCCTATAGCTTAGGGAAATTAAAATCAAAAAGACACAGCCACCCCAAAGTTTGGGACGGCTCTGTTTACAAGAACCTCATTTACGGTACAAGTTCAATATCGCAGAAAGTGAGTAATGGATAAAGAAGTTGTGGTACTTACGTACAATGCAATATCACTCAGCAATGAAATCTATGTCATCAGGCCCGTAGCAGCATAATGAGTGGATTCAGGTATGATGATTCTAACTGAAATAAGTCACACAGAAAAAGAAACATCATAAGATATCACTAATACACGGAATGTAAACTTGGCTACACAGGAACTGAATTACAAAACAGAACAGCGTCTCAAATTTTGAAAACCAACTTATGCTTGCTAAGGGGAAAGGTGAGTTGGGGTGCTGCCTAAAACCAGAGATTGAAATGAACACAGATAAAGTTGCTTAAGCCAAATATGGAATAGACAAGAGCTACTCCTTGCTCAACGAAATGGACTCAACACCCCATATTAAACGCCTAAGAATGTACCTGACTAGTAAGTATCTTAAAACCTATGGATTGCTATGTCTCCGAAAGAGAATCAAGCATGTGTACAGGGACATAAACGCAGCAGTGATAGGATTGGAGAGGTTCGGTGAACAAATGAAGACCCTTTGAAGTCATATTGCATGGTACCCATTCCACGGGTCTCAACTCTCCAGTTTTAAGGGATTCTTCCTTCAGCTAAAACATGCATGTGGAACCCAGAGTATGATCCACCATGTGATCGGGAGACGTGTTCAAATATGTCTCACTTCTCGTCCCCTGGTACTCGGGTGCAACATTCCAGACGCTTTACTAACACTCTCCCGACTTGGAGAGTCAGTGCCTTTAACCTCCTGTTTGGCCCAGTTTGCAATTTCTGCGGAAGATGAACAGGAATAGGGAGAACCAATGAGAGACTAGCTGGAGGTGTCTGGACGGGCAAATTTAACTCTCATTTCCCACCAGGAAGAGGAATTAACCAAAGGCTCAGCGTGCCGTGCCGGAACCAGATTAGGGCCTGAAGCAATCCTGCGGTGTTGCGACCAGCTCACAAGAAAGCGAGTTGAAGAAAGGAGCTCAGGGGCACTGTAATTCACAAACCTGCAGAGTTATAAATGACAGCTATCGTCCAAAAATATACTGAAGTAAGGCTGCCAAGAGGACTTGAAAGCGGGGCAGAATTGCAGGAAACCGATTTCAGGAGGTAGACTGGAATTGCAGTTAAAGCATAGGAAAAGAGGCAGAACGTCCACAATGATGCACTTGGCCAAAAAGGGCGTATGCGTCTTTTCCTGAATATATTCAGGAAAAAACGCATACGCCCTTTTTGGCCAACCAAGCAAGCTTGCAAAGGAAATCTGCACTACAATGAAGTCTCACTTCCCCCCGGTCAAAAGGGCCATCTGAAAAAAGTGTAAAATCCAGAAGGCAGGACAGGCCATGGAGAACTGGGAGCCTTGTTATGCTGATGGGCGGGATGTAAATTGCCAACAGCCACTCGGGAGAAGTGTATGGTGTTTCCTGAAACATCTAAAAAACAAAGCAACAGAGCCTAGGGCACTTCCACTTATGGTCCTATAGCTTAGGGAAATTAAAATAAAAAAGACACAGCCACCCCAAAGTTTGGGACGGCTCTGTTTACAAGAACCTCGTTTACGGTACAAGTTCAATATCGCAGAAAGTGAGTAATTGATAAAGAAGTTGTGGTACTTACGTACAATGCAATATCACTCAGCAATGAAATCTATGTCATCAGGCCCGTAGCAGCATAATGAGTGGATTCAGGTATGATGATTCTAACTGAAATAAGTCACACAGAAAAAGAAACATCATAAGATATCACTAATACACGGAATGTAAACTTGGTTACACAGGAACTGAATTACAAAACAGAACAGGGTCTCAAATTTAGAAAACCAACTTATGCTTGCTAAGGGGAAAGGTGAGTTGGGGTGCTGCCTAAAACCAGAGATTGAAATGAACACAGATAAAGTTCCTTAAGCCAAATATGGAATAGACAAGAGCTACTCCTTGCTCAACGAAATGGACTCAACACCCCATATTAAACGCCTAAGAATGTACCTGACTAGTAAGTATCTTAAAACCTATGGATTGCTATGTCTCCGAAAGAGAATCAAGCGTGTGTACAGGGGCATAAACGCAGCAGTGATAGGATTGGAGAGGTTCGGTGAGCAAATGAAGACCCTTTGAAGTCATATTGCATGGTACCCATTCCACGGGTCTCAACTCTCCAGGTTTAAGGGATTCTTCCTTCAGCTAAAACATGCATGTGGAACCCAGAGTATGATCCACCGTGTGATCGGGAGACGTGTTCAAATATGTCTCAGTTCTCGTCCCCTGGTACTCGGGTGCAACATTCCAGACGCTTTACTAACACTCTCCCGACTTGGAGAGTCAGTGCCTTTAACCTCCTGTTTGGCCCAGTTTGCAATTTCTGCGGAAGATGAACAGGAATAGGGAGAACCAATGAGAGACCAGCTGGAGGTGTCTGGACGGGCAAATTTAACTCTCATTTCCCACCAGGAAGAGGAATTAACCAAAGGCTCAGCGTGCCGTGCCGGAACCAGATTAGGGCCTGAAGCAATCCTGCGGTGTTGCGGCCAGCTCACAAGAAAGCGAGTTGAAGAAAGGAGCTCAGGGGCACTGTAATTCACAAACCTGCAGAGTTATAAATGACAGCTCTCGTCCAAAAATATACTGAAGTAAGGCTGCCAAGAGGACTTGAAAGCGGGGCAGAATTGCAGGAAACCGATTTCAGGAGGTAGACTGGAATTGCAGTTAAAGCATAGGAAAAGAGGCAGAACGTCCACAATGATGCACTTGGCCAAAAAGGGCGTATGCGTTTTTTCCTGAATATATTCAGGAAAAAACGCATACGCCCTTTTTGGCCAACCAAGCAAGCTTGCAAAGGAAATCTGCACTACAATGAAGTCTCACTTCCCCCCGGTCAAAAGGGCCATCTGAAAAAAGTGTAAAATCCAGAAGGCAGGACAGGCCATGGAGAACTGGGAGCCTTGTTATGCTGATGGGCGGGATGTAAATTGCCAACAGCCACTCGGGAGAAGTGTATGGTGTTTCCTGAAACATCTAAAAAACAAAGCAACAGAGCCTAGGGCACTTCCACTTATGGTCCTATAGCTTAGGGAAACTAAAATCACAAAGACACAGCCACCCCAAAGTTTGGGACGGCTCTGTTTACAAGAACCTCGTTTACGGTACAAGTTCAATATCGCAGAAAGTGAGTAATGGATAAAGAAGTTGTGGTACTTACGTACAATGCAATATCACTCAGCAATGAAATCTATGTCATCAGGCCCGTAGCAGCATAATGAGTGGATTCAGGTATGATGATTCTAACTGAAATAAGTCACACAGAAAAAGAAACATCATAAGATATCACTAATACACGGAATGTAAACTTGGCTACACAGGAACTGAATTACAAAACAGAACAGGGTCTCAAATTTAGAAAACCAACTTATGCTTGCTAAGGGGAAAGGTGAGTTGGGGTGCTGCCTAAAACCAGAGATTGAAATGAACACAGATAAAGTTCCTTAAGCCAAATATGGAATAGACAAGAGCTACTCCTTGCTCAACGAAATGGACTCAACACCCCATATTAAACGCCTAAGAATGTACCTGACTAGTAAGTATCTTAAAACCTATGGATTGCTATGTCTCCGAAAGAGAATCAAGCGTGTGTACAGGGGCATAAACGCAGCAGTGATAGGATTGGAGAGGTTCGGTGAGCAAATGAAGACCCTTTGAAGTCATATTGCATGGTACCCATTCCACGGGTCTCAACTCTCCAGGTTTAAGGGATTCTTCCTTCAGCTAAAACATGCATGTGGAACCCAGAGTATGATCCACCGTGTGATCGGGAGACGTGTTCAAATATGTCTCAGTTTTCGACCCCTGGTACTCGGGTGCAACATTCCAGACGCTTTACTAACACTCTCCCGACTTGGAGAGTCAGTGCCTTTAACCTCCTGTTTGGCCCAGTTTGCAATTTCTGTGGAAGATGAACAGGAATAGGGAGAACCAATGAGAGACCAGCTGGAGGTGTCTGGACGGGCAAATTTAACTCTCATTTCCCACCAGGAAGAGGAATTAACCAAAGGCTCAGCGTGCCGTGCCGGAACCAGATTAGGGCCTGAAGCAATCCTGCGGTGTTGCGGCCAGCTCACAAGAAAGCGAGTTGAAGAAAGGAGCTCAGGGGCACTGTAATTCACAAACCTGCAGAGTTATAAATGACAGCTCTCGTCCAAAAATATACTGAAGTAAGGCTGCCAAGAGGACTTGAAAGCGGGGCAGAATTGCAGGAAACCGATTTCAGGAGGTAGACTGGAATTGCAGTTAAAGCATAGGAAAAGAGGCAGAACGTCCACAATGATGCACTTGGCCAAAAAGGGCGTATGCGTTTTTTCCTGAATATATTCAGGAAAAAACGCATACGCCCTTTTTGGCCAACCAAGCAAGCTTGCAAAGGAAATCTGCACTACAATGAAGTCTCACTTCCCCCCGGTCAAAAGGGCCATCAGAAAAAAGTGTAAAATCCAGAAGACAGGACAGGCCATGGAGAACTGGGAGCCTTGTTATGCTGATGGGCGGGATGTAAATTGCCAAGAGCCACTCGGGAGAAGTGTATGGTGTTTCCTGAAACATCTAAAAAACAAAGCAACAGAGCCTAGGGCACTTCCACTTATGGTCCTATAGCTTAGGGAAATTAAAATCAAAAAGACACAGCCACCCCAAAGTTTGGGACGGCTCTGTTTACAAGAAGCTCGTTTACGGTACAAGTTCAATATCGCAGAAAGTGAGTAATGGATAAAGAAGTTGTGGTACTTACGTACAATGCAATATCACTCAGCAATGAAATCTATGTCATCAGGCCCGTAGCAGCATAATGAGTGGATTCAGGTATGATGATTCTAACTGAAATAAGTCACACAGAAAAAGAAACATCATAAGATATCACTAATACACGGAATGTAAACTTGGTTACACAGGAACTGAATTACAAAACAGAACAGGGTCTCAAATTTAGAAAACCAACTTATGCTTGCTAAGGGGAAAGGTGAGTTGGGGTGCTGCCTAAAACCAGAGATTGAAATGAACACAGATAAAGTTCCTTAAGCCAAATATGGAATAGACAAGAGCTACTCCTTGCTCAACGAAATGGACTCAACACCCCATATTAAACGCCTAAGAATGTACCTGACTAGTAAGTATCTTAAAACCTATGGATTGCTATGTCTCCGAAAGAGAATCAAGCGTGTGTACAGGGGCATAAACGCAGCAGTGATAGGATTGGAGAGGTTCGGTGAGCAAATGAAGACCCTTTGAAGTCATATTGCATGGTACCCATTCCACGGGTCTCAACTCTCCAGGTTTAAGGGATTCTTCCTTCAGCTAAAACATGCATGTGGAACCCAGAGTATGATCCACCGTGTGATCGGGAGACGTGTTCAAATATGTCTCAGTTCTCGTCCCCTGGTACTCGGGTGCAACATTCCAGACGCTTTACTAACACTCTCCCGACTTGGAGAGTCAGTGCCTTTAACCTCCTGTTTGGCCCAGTTTGCAATTTCTGCGGAAGATGAACAGGAATAGGGAGAACCAATGAGAGACCAGCTGGAGGTGTCTGGACGGGCAAATTTAACTCTCATTTCCCACCAGGAAGAGGAATTAACCAAAGGCTCAGCGTGCCGTGCCGGAACCAGATTAGGGCCTGAAGCAATCCTGCGGTGTTGCGGCCAGCTCACAAGAAAGCGAGTTGAAGAAAGGAGCTCAGGGGCACTGTAATTCACAAAACTGCAGAGTTATAAATGACAGCTCTCGTCCAAAAATATACTGAAGTAAGGTTGCCAAGAGGACTTGAAAGCGGGGCAGAATTGCAGGAAACCGATTTCAGGAGGTAGACTGGAATTGCAGTTAAAGCATAGGAAAAGAGGCAGAACGTCCACAATGATGCACTTGGCCAAAAAGGGCGTATGCGTTTTTTCCTGAATATATTCAGGAAAAAACGCATACGCCCTTTTTGGCCAACCAAGCAAGCTTGCAAAGGAAATCTGCACTACAATGAAGTCTCACTTCCCCCCGGTCAAAAGGGCCATCTGAAAAAAGTGTAAAATCCAGAAGGCAGGACAGGCCATGGAGAACTGGGAGCCTTGTTATGCTGATGGGCGGGATGTAAATTGCCAACAGCCACTCGGGAGAAGTGTATGGTGTTTCCTGAAACATCTAAAAAACAAAGCAACAGAGCCTAGGGCACTTCCACTTATGGTCCTATAGCTTAGGGAAACTAAAATCACAAAGACACAGCCACCCCAAAGTTTGGGACGGCTCTGTTTACAAGAACCTCGTTTACGGTACAAGTTCAATATCGCAGAAAGTGAGTAATGGATAAAGAAGTTGTGGTACTTACGTACAATGCAATATCACTCAGCAATGAAATCTATGTCATCAGGCCCGTAGCAGCATAATGAGTGGATTCAGGTATGATGATTCTAACTGAAATAAGTCACACAGAAAAAGAAACATCATAAGATATCACTAATACACGGAATGTAAACTTGGCTACACAGGAACTGAATTACAAAACAGAACAGGGTCTCAAATTTAGAAAACCAACTTATGCTTGCTAAGGGGAAAGGTGAGTTGGGGTGCTGCCTAAAACCAGAGATTGAAATGAACACAGATAAAGTTCCTTAAGCCAAATATGGAATAGACAAGAGCTACTCCTTGCTCAACGAAATGGACTCAACACCCCATATTAAACGCCTAAGAATGTACCTGACTAGTAAGTATCTTAAAACCTATGGATTGCTATGTCTCCGAAAGAGAATCAAGCGTGTGTACAGGGGCATAAACGCAGCAGTGATAGGATTGGAGAGGTTCGGTGAGCAAATGAAGACCCTTTGAAGTCATATTGCATGGTACCCATTCCACGGGTCTCAACTCTCCAGGTTTAAGGGATTCTTCCTTCAGCTAAAACATGCATGTGGAACCCAGAGTATGATCCACCGTGTGATCGGGAGACGTGTTCAAATATGTCTCAGTTTTCGACCCCTGGTACTCGGGTGCAACATTCCAGACGCTTTACTAACACTCTCCCGACTTGGAGAGTCAGTGCCTTTAACCTCCTGTTTGGCCCAGTTTGCAATTTCTGTGGAAGATGAACAGGAATAGGGAGAACCAATGAGAGACCAGCTGGAGGTGTCTGGACAGGCAAATTTAACTCTCATTTCCCACCAGGAAGAGGAATTAACCAAAGGCTCAGCGTGCCGTGCCGGAACCAGATTAGGGCCTGAAGCAATCCTGCGGTGTTGCGGCCAGCTCACAAGAAAGCGAGTTGAAGAAAGGAGCTCAGGGGCACTGTAATTCACAAACCTGCAGAGTTATAAATGACAGCTATCGTCCAAAAATATACTGAAGTAAGGCTGCCAAGAGGACTTGAAAGCGGGGCAGAATTGCAGGAAACCGATTTCAGGAGGTAGACTGGAATTGCAGTTAAAGCATAGGAAAAGAGGCAGAACGTCCACAATGATGCACTTGGCCAAAAAGGGTGTATGCGTTTTTTCCTGAATATATTCAGGAAAAAACGCATACGCCCTTTTTGGCCAACCAAGCAAGCTTGCAAAGGAAATCTGCACTACAATGAAGTCTCACTTCCCCCCGGTCAAAAGGGCCATCTGAAAAAAGTGTAAAATCCAGAAGGCAGGACAGGCCATGGAGAAGTGGGAGCCTTGTTATGCTGATGGGCGGGATGTAAATTGCCAACAGCCACTCGGGAGAAGTGTATGGTGTTTCCTGAAACATCTAAAAAACAAAGCAACAAAGCCTAGGGCACTTCCACTTATGGTCCTATAGCTTAGGGAAATTAAAATCAAAAAGACACAGCCACCCCAAAGTTTGGGACGGCTCTGTTTACAAGAACCTCATTTACGGTACAAGTTCAATATCGCAGAAAGTGAGTAATGGATAAAGAAGTTGTGGTACTTACGTACAATGCAATATCACTCAGCAATGAAATCTATGTCATCAGGCCCGTAGCAGCATAATGAGTGGATTCAGGTATGATGATTCTAACTGAAATAAGTCAAACAGAAAAAGAAACATCATAAGATATCACTAATACACGGAATGTAAACTTGGCTACACAGGAACTGAATTACAAAACAGAACAGCGTCTCAAATTTAGAAAACCAACTTATGCTTGCTAAGGGGAAAGGTGAGTTGGGGTGCTGCCTAAAACCAGAGATTGAAATGAACACAGATAAAGTTGCTTAAGCCAAATATGGAATAGACAAGAGCTACTCCTTGCTCAACGAAATGGACTCAACACCCCATATTAAACGCCTAAGAATGTACCTGACTAGTAAGTATCTTAAAACCTATGGATTGCTATGTCTCCGAAAGAGAATCAAGCGTGTGTACAGGGGCATAAACGCAGCAGTGATAGGATTGGAGAGGTTCGGTGAGCAAATGAAGACCCTTTGAAGTCATATTGCATGGTACCCATTCCACGGGTCTCAACTCTCCAGGTTTAAGGGATTCTTCCTTCAGCTAAAACATGCATGTGGAACCCAGAGTATGATCCACCGTGTGATCGGGAGACGTGTTCAAATATGTCTCACTTCTCGTCCCCTGGTACTCGGGTGCAACATTCCAGACGCTTTACTAACACTCTCCCGACTTGGAGAGTCAGTGCCTTTAACCTCCTGTTTGGGCCAGTTTGCAATTTCTGCGGAAGATGAACAGGAATAGGGAGAACCAATGAGAGACTAGCTGGAGGTGTCTGGACGGGCAAATTTAACTCTCATTTCCCACCAGGAAGAGGAATTAACCAAAGGCTCAGCGTGCCGTGCCGGAACCAGATTAGGGCCTGAAGCAATCCTGCGGTGTTGCGGCCAGCTCACAAGAAAGCGAGTTGAAGAAAGGAGCTCAGGGGCACTGTAATTCACAAACCTGCAGAGTTATAAATGACAGCTCTCGTCCAAAAATATACTGAAGTAAGGCTGCCAAGAGGACTTGAAAGCGGGGCAGAATTGCAGGAAACCGATTTCAGGAGGTAGACTGGAATTGCAGTTAAAGCATAGGAAAAGAGGCAGAACGTCCACAATGATGCACTTGGCCAAAAAGGGCGTATGCCTTTTTTCCTGAATATATTCAGGAAAAAAGGCATACGCCCTTTTTGGCCAACCAAGCAAGCTTGCAAAGGAAATCTGCACTACAATGAAGTCTCACTTCCCCCCGGTCAAAAGGGCCATCAGAAAAAAGTGTAAAATCCAGAAGGCAGGACAGGCCATGGAGAACTGGGAGCCTTGTTATGCTGATGGGCGGGATGTAAATTGCCAACAGCCACTGGGGAGAAGTGTATGGTGTTTCCTGAAACATCTAAAAAACAAAGCAACAGAGCCTAGGGCACTTCCACTTATGGTCCTATAGCTTAGGGAAATTAAAATAAAAAAGACACAGCCACCCCAAAGTTTGGGACGGCTCTGTTTACAAGAACCTCGTTTACGGTACAAGTTCAATATCGCAGAAAGTGAGTAATGGATAAAGAAGTTGTGGTACTTACGTACAATGCAATATCACTCAGCAATGAAATCTATGTCATCAGGCCCGTAGCAGCATAATGAGTGGATTCAGGTATGATGATTCTAACTGAAATAAGTCACACAGAAAAAGAAACATCATAAGATATCACTAATACACGGAATGTAAACTTGGTTACACAGGAACTGAATTACAAAACAGAACAGGGTCTCAAATTTAGAAAACCAACTTATGCTTGCTAAGGGGAAAGGTGAGTTGGGGTGCTGCCTAAAACCAGAGATTGAAATGAACACAGATAAAGTTCCTTAAGCCAAATATGGAATAGACAAGAGCTACTCCTTGCTCAACGAAATGGACTCAACACCCCATATTAAACGCCTAAGAATGTACCTGACTAGTAAGTATCTTAAAACCTATGGATTGCTATGTCTCCGAAAGAGAATCAAGCGTGTGTACAGGGACATAAACGCAGCAGTGATAGGATTGGAGAGGTTCGGTGAGCAAATGAAGACCCTTTGAAGTCATATTGCATGGTACCCATTCCACGGGTCTCAACTCTCCAGGTTTAAGGGATTCTTCCTTCAGCTAAAACATGCATGTGGAACCCAGAGTATGATCCACCGTGTGATCGGGAGACGTGTTCAAATATGTCTCAGTTCTCGTCCCCTGGTACTCGGGTGCAACATTCCAGACGCTTTACTAACACTCTCCCGACTTGGAGAGTCAGTGCCTTTAACCTCCTGTTTGGGCCAGTTTGCAATTTCTGCGGAAGATGAACAGGAATAGGGAGAACCAATGAGAGACTAGCTGGAGGTGTCTGGACGGGCAAATTTAACTCTCATTTCCCACCAGGAAGAGGAATTAACCAAAGGCTCAGCGTGCCGTGCCGGAACCAGATTAGGGCCTGAAGCAATCCTGCGGTGTTGCGGCCAGCTCACAAGAAAGCGAGTTGAAGAAAGGAGCTCAGGGGCACTGTAATTCACAAACCTGCAGAGTTATAAATGACAGCTCTCGTCCAAAAATATACTGAAGTAAGGCTGCCAAGAGGACTTGAAAGCGGGGCAGAATTGCAGGAAACCGATTTCAGGAGGTAGACTGGAATTGCAGTTAAAGCATAGGAAAAGAGGCAGAACGTCCACAATGATGCACTTGGCCAAAAAGGGCGTATGCGTTTTTTCCTGAATATATTCAGGAAAAAACGCATACGCCCTTTTTGGCCAACCAAGCAAGCTTGCAAAGGAAATCTGCACTACAATGAAGTCTCACTTCCCCCCGGTCAAAAGGGCCATCAGAAAAAAGTGTAAAATCCAGAAGGCAGGACAGGCCATGGAGAACTGGGAGCCTTGTTATGCTGATGGGCGGGATGTAAATTGCCAACAGCCACTCGGGAGAAGTGTATGGTGTTTCCTGAAACATCTAAAAAACAAAGCAACAGAGCCTAGGGCACTTCCACTTATGGTCCTATAGCTTAGGGAAACTAAAATCACAAAGACACAGCCACCCCAAAGTTTGGGACGGCTCTGTTTACAAGAACCTCGTTTACGGTACAAGTTCAATATCACAGAAAGTGAGTAATGGATAAAGAAGTTGTGGTACTTACGTACAATGCAATATCACTCAGCAATGAAATCTATGTCATCAGGCCCGTAGCAGCATAATGAGTGGATTCAGGTATGATGATTCTAACTGAAATAAGTCACACAGAAAAAGAAACATCATAAGATATCACTAATACACGGAATGTAAACTAGGCTACACAGGAACTGAATTACAAAACAGAACAGCGTCTCAAATTTAGAAAACCAACTTATGCTTGCTAAGGGGAAAGGTGAGTTGGGGTGCTGCCTAAAACCAGAGATTGAAATGAACACAGATAAAGTTCCTTAAGCCAAATATGGAATAGACAAGAGCTACTCCTTGCTCAACGAAATGGACTCAACACCCCATATTAAACGCCTAAGAATGTACCTGACTAGTAAGTATCTTAAAACCTATGGATTGCTATGTCTCCGAAAGAGAATCAAGCGTGTGTACAGGGGCATAAACGCAGCAGTGATAGGATTGGAGAGGTTCGGTCAGCAAATGAAGACCCTTTGAAGTCATATTGCATGGTACCCATTCCACGGGTCTCAACTCTCCAGGTTTAAGGGATTCTTCCTTCAGCTAAAACATGCATGTGGAACCCAGAGTATGATCCACCGTGTGATCGGGAGACGTGTTCAAATATGTCTCAGTTTTCGACCCCTGGTACTCGGGTGCAACATTCCAGACGCTTTACTAACACTCTCCCGACTTGGAGAGTCAGTGCCTTTAACCTCCTGTTTGGCCCAGTTTGCAATTTCTGTGGAAGATGAACAGGAATAGGGAGAACCAATGAGAGACCAGCTGGAGGTGTCTGGACAGGCAAATTTAACTCTCATTTCCCACCAGGAAGAGGAATTAACCAAAGGCTCAGCGTGCCATGCCGGAACCAGATTAGGGCCTGAAGCAATCCTGCGGTGTTGCGGCCAGCTCACAAGAAAGCGAGTTGAAGAAAGGAGCTCAGGGGCACTGTAATTCACAAACCTGCAGAGTTATAAATGACAGCTATCGTCCAAAAATATACTGAAGTAAGGCTGCCAAGAGGACTTGAAAGCGGGGCAGAATTGCAGGAAACCGATTTCAGGAGGTAGACTGGAATTGCAGTTAAAGCATAGGAAAAGAGGCAGAACGTCCACAATGATGCACTTGGCCAAAAAGGGTGTATGCGTTTTTTCCTGAATATATTCAGGAAAAAACGCATACGCCCTTTTTGGCCAACCAAGCAAGCTTGCAAAGGAAATCTGCACTACAATGAAGTCTCACTTCCCCCCGGTCAAAAGGGCCATCGGAAAAAAGTGTAAAATCCAGAAGGCAGGACAGGCCATGGAGAACTGGGAGCCTTGTTATGCTGATGGGCGGGATGTAAATTGCCAACAGCCACTCGGGAGAAGTGTATGGTGTTTCCTGAAACATCTAAAAAACAAAGCAACAAAGCCTAGGGCACTTCCACTTATGGTCCTATAGCTTAGGGAAATTAAAATCAAAAAGACACAGCCACCCCAAAGTTTGGGACGGCTCTGTTTACAAGAACCTCATTTACGGTACAAGTTCAATATCGCAGAAAGTGAGTAATGGATAAAGAAGTTGTGGTACTTACGTACAATGCAATATCACTCAGCAATGAAATCTATGTCATCAGGCCCGTAGCAGCATAATGAGTGGATTCAGGTATGATGCTTCTAACTGAAATAAGTCACACAGAAAAAGAAACATCATAAGATATCACTAATACACGGAATGTAAACTTGGCTACACAGGAACTGAATTACAAAACAGAACAGCGTCTCAAATTTTGAAAATCAACTTATGCTTGCTAAGGGGAAAGGTGAGTTGGGGTGCTGCCTAAAACCAGAGATTGAAATGAACACAGATAAAGTTCCTTAAGCCAAATATGGAATAGACAAGAGCTACTCCTTGCTCAACGAAATGGACTCAACACCCCATATTAAACGCCTAAGAATGTACCTGACTAGTAAGTATCTTAAAACCTATGGATTGCTATGTCTCCGAAAGAGAATCAAGCATGTGTACAGGGGCATAAACGCAGCAGTGATAGGATTGGAGAGGTTCGGTGAGCAAATGAAGACCCTTTGAAGTCATATTGCATGGTACCCATTCCACGGGTCTCAACTCTCCAGTTTTAAGGGATTCTTCCTTCAGCTAAAACATGCATGTGGAACCCAGAGTATGATCCACCATGTGATCGGGAGACGTGTTCAAATATGTCTCACTTCTCGTCCCCTGGTACTCGGGTGCAACATTCCAGACGCTTTACTAACACTCTCCCGACTTGGAGAGTCAGTGCCTTTAACCTCCTGTTTGGCCCAGTTTGCAATTTCTGCGGAAGATGAACAGGAATAGGGAGAACCAATGAGAGACTAGCTGGAGGTGTCTGGACGGGCAAATTTAACTCTCATTTCCCACCAGGAAGAGGAATTAACCAAAGGCTCAGCGTGCCGTGCCGGAACCAGATTAGGGCCTGAAGCAATCCTGCGGTGTTGCGACCAGCTCACAAGAAAGCGAGTTGAAGAAAGGAGCTCAGGGGCACTGTAATTCACAAACCTGCAGAGTTATAAATGACAGCTATCGTCCAAAAATATACTGAAGTAAGGCTGCCAAGAGGACTTGAAAGCGGGGCAGAATTGCAGGAAACCGATTTCAGGAGGTAGACTGGAATTGCAGTTAAAGCATAGGAAAAGAGGCAGAACGTCCACAATGATGCACTTGGCCAAAAAGGGCGTATGCGTCTTTTCCTGAATATATTCAGGAAAAAACGCATACGCCCTTTTTGGCCAACCAAGCAAGCTTGCAAAGGAAATCTGCACTACAATGAAGTCTCACTTCCCCCCGGTCAAAAGGGCCATCTGAAAAAAGTGTAAACTCCAGAAGGCAGGACAGGCCATGGAGAACTGGGAGCCTTGTTATGCTGATGGGCGGGATGTAAATTGCCAACAGCCACTCGGGAGAAGTGTATGGTGTTTCCTGAAACATCTAAAAAACAAAGCAACAGAGCCTAGGGCACTTCCACTTATGGTCCTATAGCTTAGGGAAATTAAAATCAAAAAGACACAGCCACCCCAAAGTTTGGGACGGCTCTGTTTACAAGAACCTCGTTTACGGTACAAGTTCAATATCGCAGAAAGTGAGTAATTGATAAAGAAGTTGTGGTACTTACGTACAATGCAATATCACTCAGCAATGAAATCTATGTCATCAGGCCCGTAGCAGCATAATGAGTGGATTCAGGTATGATGATTCTAACTGAAATAAGTCACACAGAAAAAGAAACATCATAAGATATCACTAATACACGGAATGTAAACTTGGCTACACAGGAACTGAATTACAAAACAGAACAGCGTCTCAAATTTAGAAAACCAACTTATGCTTGCTAAGGGGAAAGGTGAGTTGGGGTGCTGCCTAAAACCAGAGATTGAAATGAACACAGATAAAGTTGCTTAAGCCAAATATGGAATAGACAAGAGCTACTCCTTGCTCAACGAAATGGACTCAACACCCCATATTAAACGCCTAAGAATGTACCTGACTAGTAAGTATCTTAAAACCTATGGATTGCTATGTCTCCGAAAGAGAATCAAGCGTGTGTACAGGGGCATAAACGCAGCAGTGATAGGATTGGAGAGGTTCGGTGAGCAAATGAAGACCCTTTGAAGTCATATTGCATGGTACCCATTCCACGGGTCTCAACTCTCCAGGTTTAAGGGATTCTTCCTTCAGCTAAAACATGCATGTGGAACCCAGAGTATGATCCACCGTGTGATCGGGAGACGTGTTCAAATATGTCTCAGTTCTCGTCCCCTGGTACTCGGGTGCAACATTCCAGACGCTTTACTAACACTCTCCCGACTTGGAGAGTCAGTGCCTTTAACCTCCTGTTTGGCCCAGTTTGCAATTTCTGCGGAAGATGAACAGGAATAGGGAGAACCAAAGAGAGACTAGCTGGAGGTGTCTGGACGGGCAAATTTAACTCTCATTTCCCACCAGGAAGAGGAATTAACCAAAGGCTCAGCGTGCCGTGCCGGAACCAGATTAGGGCCTGAAGCAATCCTGCGGTGTTGCGGCCAGCTCACAAGAAAGCGAGTTGAAGAAAGGAGCTCAGGGGCACTGTAATTCACAAACCTGCAGAGTTATAAATGACAGCTCTCGTCCAAAAATATACTGAAGTAAGGCTGCCAAGAGGACTTGAAAGCGGGGCAGAATTGCAAGAAACCGATTTCAGGAGGTAGACTGGAATTGCAGTTAAAGCATAGGAAAAGAGGCAGAACGTCCACAATGATGCACTTGGCCAAAAAGGGCGTATGCGTTTTTTCCTGAATATATTCAGGAAAAAACGCATACGCCCTTTTTGGCCAACCAAGCAAGCTTGCAAAGGAAATCTGCACTACAATGAAGTCTCACTTCCCCCCGGTCAAAAGGGCCATCTGAAAAAAGTGTAAAATCCAGAAGGCAGGACAGGCCATGGAGAACTGGGAGCCTTGTTATGCTGATGGGCGGGATGTAAATTGCCAACAGCCACTCGGGAGAAGTGTATGGTGTTTCCTGAAACATCTAAAAAACAAAGCAACAGAGCCTAGGGCACTTCCACTTATGGTCCTATAGCTTAGGGAAATTAAAATCAAAAAGACACAGCCACCCCAAAGTTTGAGACGGCTCTGTTTACAAGAACCTCGTTTACGGTACAAGTTCAATATCGCAGAAAGTGAGTAATTGATAAAGAAGTTGTGGTACTTACGTACAATGCAATATCACTCAGCAATGAAATCTATGTCATCAGGCCCGTAGCAGCATAATGAGTGGATTCAGGTATGATGATTCTAACTGAAATAAGTCACACAGAAAAAGAAACATCATAAGATATCACTAATACACGGAATGTAAACTTGGCTACACAGGAACTGAATTACAAAACAGAACAGCGTCTCAAATTTAGAAAACCAACTTATGCTTGCTAAGGGGAAAGGTGAGTTGGGGTGCTGCCTAAAACCAGAGATTGAAATGAACACAGATAAAGTTGCTTAAGCCAAATATGGAATAGACAAGAGCTACTCCTTGCTCAACGAAATGGACTCAACACCCCATATTAAACGCCTAAGAATGTACCTGACTAGTAAGTATCTTAAAACCTATGGATTGCTATGTCTCCGAAAGAGAATCAAGCGTGTGTACAGGGGCATAAACGCAGCAGTGATAGGATTGGAGAGGTTCGGTGAGCAAATGAAGACCCTTTGAAGTCATATTGCATGGTACCCATTCCACGGGTCTCAACTCTCCAGGTTTAAGGGATTCTTCCTTCAGCTAAAACATGCATGTGGAACCCAGAGTATGATCCACCGTGTGATCGGGAGACGTGTTCAAATATGTCTCAGTTCTCGTCCCCTGGTACTCGGGTGCAACATTCCAGACGCTTTACTAACACTCTCCCGACTTGGAGAGTCAGTGCCTTTAACCTCCTGTTTGGCCCAGTTTGCAATTTCTGCGGAAGATGAACAGGAATAGGGAGAACCAATGAGAGACCAGCTGGAGGTGTCTGGACGGGCAAATTTAACTCTCATTTCCCACCAGGAAGAGGAATTAACCAAAGGCTCAGCGTGCCGTGCCGGAACCAGATTAGGGCCTGAAGCAATCCTGCGGTGTTGCGGCCAGCTCACAAGAAAGCGAGTTGAAGAAAGGAGCTCAGGGGCACTGTAATTCACAAACCTGCAGAGTTATAAATGACAGCTATCGTCCAAAAATATACTGAAGTAAGGCTGCCAAGAGGACTTGAAAGCGGGGCAGAATTGCAGGAAACCGATTTCAGGAGGTAGACTGGAATTGCAGTTAAAGCATAGGAAAAGAGGCAGAACGTCCACAATGATGCACTTGGCCAAAAAGGGCGTATGCGTTTTTTCCTGAATATATTCAGGAAAAAACGCATACGCCCTTTTTGGCCAACCAAGCAAGCTTGCAAAGGAAATCTGCACTACAATGAAGTCTCACTTCCCCCCGGTCAAAAGGGCCATCTGAAAAAAGTGTAAAATCCAGAAGGCAGGACAGGCCATGGAGAACTGGGAGCCTTGTTATGCTGATGGGCGGGATGTAAATTGCCAACAGCCACTCGGGAGAAGTGTATGGTGTTTCCTGAAACATCTAAAAAACAAAGCAACAGAGCCTAGGGCACTTCCACTTATGGTCCTATAGCTTAGGGAAATTAAAATCAAAAAGACACAGCCACCCCAAAGTTTGAGACGGCTCTGTTTACAAGAACCTCGTTTACGGTACAAGTTCAATATCGCAGAAAGTGAGTAATTGATAAAGAAGTTGTGGTACTTACGTACAATGCAATATCACTCAGCAATGAAATCTATGTCATCAGGCCCGTAGCAGCATAATGAGTGGATTCAGGTATGATGATTCTAACTGAAATAAGTCACACAGAAAAAGAAACATCATAAGATATCACTAATACACGGAATGTAAACTTGGCTACACAGGAACTGAATTACAAAACAGAACAGCGTCTCAAATTTAGAAAACCAACTTATGCTTGCTAAGGGGAAAGGTGAGTTGGGGTGCTGCCTAAAACCAGAGATTGAAATGAACACAGATAAAGTTGCTTAAGCCAAATATGGAATAGACAAGAGCTACTCCTTGCTCAACGAAATGGACTCAACACCCCATATTAAACGCCTAAGAATGTACCTGACTAGTAAGTATCTTAAAACCTATGGATTGCTATGTCTCCGAAAGAGAATCAAGCGTGTGTACAGGGGCATAAACGCAGCAGTGATAGGATTGGAGAGGTTCGGTGAGCAAATGAAGACCCTTTGAAGTCATATTGCATGGTACCCATTCCACGGGTCTCAACTCTCCAGGTTTAAGGGATTCTTCCTTCAGCTAAAACATGCATGTGGAACCCAGAGTATGATCCACCGTGTGATCGGGAGACGTGTTCAAATATGTCTCAGTTCTCGTCCCCTGGTACTCGGGTGCAACATTCCAGACGCTTTACTAACACTCTCCCGACTTGGAGAGTCAGTGCCTTTAACCTCCTGTTTGGCCCAGTTTGCAATTTCTGCGGAAGATGAACAGGAATAGGGAGAACCAATGAGAGACTAGCTGGAGGTGTCTGGACGGGCAAATTTAACTCTCATTTCCCACCAGGAAGAGGAATTAACCAAAGGCTCAGCGTGCAGTGCCGGAACAAGATTAGGGCCTGAAGCAATCCTGCGGTGTTGCGACCAGCTCACAAGAAAGCGAGTTGAAGAAAGGAGCTCAGGGGCACTGTAATTCACAAACCTGCAGAGTTATAAATGACAGCTATCGTCCAAAAATATACTGAAGTAAGGCTGCCAAGAGGACTTGAAAGCGGGGCAGAATTGCAGGAAACCGATTTCAGGAGGTAGACTGGAATTGCAGTTAAAGCATAGGAAAAGAGGCAGAACGTCCACAATGATGCACTTGGCCAAAAAGGGCGTATGCGTTTTTTCCTGAATATATTCAGGAAAAAAGGCATACGCCCTTTTTGGCCAACCAAGCAAGCTTGCAAAGGAAATCTGCACTACAATGAAGTCTCACTTCCCCCCGGTCAAAAGGGCCATCAGAAAAAAGTGTAAAATCCAGAAGGCAGGACAGGCCATGGAGAACTGGGAGCCTTGTTATGCTGATGGGCGGGATGTAAATTGCCAAGAGCCACTCGGGAGAAGTGTATGGTGTTTCCTGAAACATCTAAAAAACAAAGCAACAGAGCCTAGGGCACTTCCACTTATGGTCCTATAGCTTAGGGAAATTAAAATCAAAAAGACACAGCCACCCCAAAGTTTGAGACGGCTCTGTTTACAAGAACCTCGTTTACGGTACAAGTTCAATATCGCAGAAAGTGAGTAATTGATAAAGAAGTTGTGGTACTTACGTACAATGCAATATCACTCAGCAATGAAATCTATGTCATCAGGCCCGTAGCAGCATAATGAGTGGATTCAGGTATGATGATTCTAACTGAAATAAGTCACACAGAAAAAGAAACATCATAAGATATCACTAATACACGGAATGTAAACTTGGCTACACAGGAACTGAATTACAAAACAGAACAGCGTCTCAAATTTAGAAAACCAACTTATGCTTGCTAAGGGGAAAGGTGAGTTGGGGTGCTGCCTAAAACCAGAGATTGAAATGAACACAGATAAAGTTGCTTAAGCCAAATATGGAATAGACAAGAGCTACTCCTTGCTCAACGAAATGGACTCAACACCCCATATTAAACGCCTAAGAATGTACCTGACTAGTAAGTATCTTAAAACCTATGGATTGCTATGTCTCCGAAAGAGAATCAAGCGTGTGTACAGGGGCATAAACGCAGCAGTGATAGGATTGGAGAGGTTCGGTGAGCAAATGAAGACCCTTTGAAGTCATATTGCATGGTACCCATTCCACGGGTCTCAACTCTCCAGGTTTAAGGGATTCTTCCTTCAGCTAAAACATGCATGTGGAACCCAGAGTATGATCCACCGTGTGATCGGGAGACGTGTTCAAATATGTCTCAGTTCTCGTCCCCTGGTACTCGGGTGCAACATTCCAGACGCTTTACTAACACTCTCCCGACTTGGAGAGTCAGTGCCTTTAACCTCCTGTTTGGCCCAGTTTGCAATTTCTGCGGAAGATGAACAGGAATAGGGAGAACCAATGAGAGACTAGCTGGAGGTGTCTGGACGGGCAAATTTAACTCTCATTTCCCACCAGGAAGAGGAATTAACCAAAGGCTCAGCGTGCCGTGCCGGAACAAGATTAGGGCCTGAAGCAATCCTGCGGTGTTGCGACCAGCTCACAAGAAAGCGAGTTGAAGAAAGGAGCTCAGGGGCACTGTAATTCACAAACCTGCAGAGTTATAAATGACAGCTATCGTCCAAAAATATACTGAAGTAAGGCTGCCAAGAGGACTTGAAAGCGGGGCAGAATTGCAGGAAACCGATTTCAGGAGGTAGACTGGAATTGCAGTTAAAGCATAGGAAAAGAGGCAGAACGTCCACAATGATGCACTTGGCCAAAAAGGGCGTATGCGTTTTTTCCTGAATATATTCAGGAAAAAAGGCATACGCCCTTTTTGGCCAACCAAGCAAGCTTGCAAAGGAAATCTGCACTACAATGAAGTCTCACTTCCCCCCGGTCAAAAGGGCCATCAGAAAAAAGTGTAAAATCCAGAAGGCAGGACAGGCCATGGAGAACTGGGAGCCTTGTTATGCTGATGGGCGGGATGTAAATTGCCAACAGCCACTCGGGAGAAGTGTATGGTGTTTCCTGAAACATCTAAAAAACAAAGCAACAGAGCCTAGGGCACTTCCACTTATGGTCCTATAGCTTAGGGAAATTAAAATCAAAAAGACACAGCCACCCCAAAGTTTGGGACGGCTCTGTTTACAAGAACCTCGTTTACGGTACAAGTTCAATATCGCAGAAAGTGAGTAATGGATAAAGAAGTTGTGGTACTTACGTACAATGCAATATCACTCAGCAATGAAATCTATGTCATCAGGCCCGTAGCAGCATAATGAGTGGATTCAGGTATGATGATTCTAACTGAAATAAGTCACACAGAAAAAGAAACATCATAAGATATCACTAATACACGGAATGTAAACTTGGCTACACAGGAACTGAATTACAAAACAGAACAGGGTCTCAAATTTAGAAAACCAACTTATGCTTGCTAAGGGGAAAGGTGAGTTGGGGTGCTGCCTAAAACCAGAGATTGAAATGAACACAGATAAAGTTCCTTAAGCCAAATATGGAATAGACAAGAGCTACTCCTTGCTCAACGAAATGGACTCAACACCCCATATTAAACGCCTAAGAATGTACCTGACTAGTAAGTATCTTAAAACCTATGGATTGCTATGTCTCCGAAAGAGAATCAAGCGTGTGTACAGGGGCATAAACGCAGCAGTGATAGGATTGGAGAGGTTCGGTGAGCAAATGAAGACCCTTTGAAGTCATATTGCATGGTACCCATTCCACGGGTCTCAACTCTCCAGGTTTAAGGGATTCTTCCTTCAGCTAAAACATGCATGTGGAACCCAGAGTATGATCCACCGTGTGATCGGGAGACGTGTTCAAATATGTCTCAGTTCTCGTCCCCTGGTACTCGGGTGCAACATTCCAGACGCTTTACTAACACTCTCCCGACTTGGAGAGTCAGTGCCTTTAACCTCCTGTTTGGCCCAGTTTGCAATTTCTGCGGAAGATGAACAGGAATAGGGAGAACCAATGAGAGACCAGCTGGAGGTGTCTGGACGGGCAAATTTAACTCTCATTTCCCACCAGGAAGAGGAATTAACCAAAGGCTCAGCGTGCCGTGCCGGAACCAGATAAGGGCCTGAAGCAATCCTGCGGTGTTGCGGCCAGCTCACAAGAAAGCGAGTTGAAGAAAGGAGCTCAGGGGCACTGTAATTCACAAACCTGCAGAGTTATAAATGACAGCTCTCGTCCAAAAATATACTGAAGTAAGGCTGCCAAGAGGATTTGAAAGCGGGGCAGAATTGCAGGAAACCGATTTCAGGAGGTAGACTGGAATTGCAGTTAAAGCATAGGAAAAGAGGCAGAACGTCCACAATGATGCACTTGGCCAAAAAGGGCGTATGCGTTTTTTCCTGAATATATTCAGGAAAAAACGCATACGCCCTTTTTGGCCAACCAAGCAAGCTTGCAAAGGAAATCTGCACTACAATGAAGTCTCACTTCCCCCCGGTCAAAAGGGCCATCTGAAAAAAGTGTAAAATCCAGAAGGCAGGACAGGCCATGGAGAACTGGGAGCCTTGTTATGCTGATGGGCGGGATGTAAATTGCCAACAGCCACTCGGGAGAAGTGTATGGTGTTTCCTGAAACATCTAAAAAACAAAGCAACAGAGCCTAGGGCACTTCCACTTATGGTCCTATAGTTTAGGGAAATTAAAATCAAAAAGACACAGCCACCCCAAAGTTTGGGACGGCTCTGTTTACAAGAACCTCATTTACGGTACAAGTTCAATATCGCAGAAAGTGAGTAATGGATAAAGAAGTTGTGGTACTTACGTACAATGCAATATCACTCAGCAATGAAATCTATGTCATCAGGCCCGTAGCAGCATAATGAGTGGATTCAGGTATGATGATTCTAACTGAAATAAGTCACACAGAAAAAGAAACATCATAAGATATCACTAGTACACGGAATGTAAACTTGGCTACACAGGAACTGAATTACAAAACAGAACAGCGTCTCAAATTTAGAAAACCAACTTATGCTTGCTAAGGGGAAAGGTGAGTTGGGGTGCTGCCTAAAACCAGAGATTGAAATGAACACAGATAAAGTTCCTTAAGCCAAATATGGAATAGACAAGAGCTACTCCTTGCTCAACGAAATGGACTCAACACCCCATATTAAACGCCTAAGAATGTACCTGACTAGTAAGTATCTTAAAACCTATGGATTGCTATGTCTCCGAAAGAGAATCAAGCGTGTGTACAGGGGCATAAACGCAGCAGTGATAGGATTGGAGAGGTTCGGTGAGCAAATGAAGACCCTTTGAAGTCATATTGCATGGTACCCATTCCACGGGTCTCAACTCTCCAGGTTTAAGGGATTCTTCCTTCAGCTAAAACATGCATGTGGAACCCAGAGTATGATCCACCGTGTGATCGGGAGACGTGTTCAAATATGTCTCAGTTCTCGTCCCCTGGTACTCGGGTGCAACATTCCAGACGCTTTACTAACACTCTCCCGACTTGGAGAGTCAGTGCCTTTAACCTCCTGTTTGGCCCAGTTTGCAATTTCTGTGGAAGATGAACAGGAATAGGGAGAACCAATGAGAGACCAGCTGGAGGTGTCTGGACGGGCAAATTTAACTCTCATTTCCCACCAGGAAGAGGAATTAACCAAAGGCTCAGCGTGCCGTGCCGGAACCAGATTAGGGCCTGAAGCAATCCTGCGGTGTTGCGACCAGCTCACAAGAAAGCGAGTTGAAGAAAGGAGCTCAGGGGCACTGTAATTCACAAACCTGCAGAGTTATAAATGACAGCTCTCGTCCAAAAATATACTGAAGTAAGGCTGCCAAGAGGACTTGAAAGTGGGGCAGAATTGCAGGAAACCGATTTCAGGAGGTAGACTGGAATTGCAGTTAAAGCATAGGAAAAGAGGCAGAACGTCCACAATGATGCACTTGGCCAAAAAGGGAGTATGCGTTTTTTCCTGAATATATTCAGGAAAAAACGCATACGCCCTTTTTGGCCAACCAAACAAGCTTGCAAATGAAATCTGCACTACAATGAAGTCTCACTTCCCCCCGGTCAAAAGGGCCATCTGAAAAAAGTGTAAAATCCAGAAGGCAGGAGAGGCCATGGAGAACTGGGAGCCTTGTTATGCTGATGGGCTGGATGTAAATTGCCAACAGCCACTCGGGACAAGTGTATGGTGTTTCCTGAAACATCTAAAAAACAAAGCAACAGAGCCTAGGGCACTTCCACTTATGGTCCTATAGCTTAGGGAAATTAAAATCAAAAAGACACAGCCACCCCAAAGTTTGAGACGGCTCTGTTTACAAGAACCTCGTTTACGGTACAAGTTCAATATCGCAGAAAGTGAGTAATTGATAAAGAAGTTGTGGTACTTACGTACAATGCAATATCACTCAGCAATGAAATCTATGTCATCAGGCCCGTAGCAGCATAATGAGTGGATTCAGGTATGATGATTCTAACTGAAATAAGTCACACAGAAAAAGAAACATCATAAGATATCACTAATACACGGAATGTAAACTTGGCTACACAGGAACTGAATTACAAAACAGAACAGCGTCTCAAATTTAGAAAACCAACTTATGCTTGCTAAGGGGAAAGGTGAGTTGGGGTGCTGCCTAAAACCAGAGATTGAAATGAACACAGATAAAGTTCCTTAAGCCAAATATGGAATAGACAAGAGCTACTCCTTGCTCAACGAAATGGACTCAACACCCCATATTAAACGCCTAAGAATGTACCTGACTAGTAAGTATCTTAAAACCTATGGATTGCTATGTCTCCGAAAGAGAATCAAGCGTGTGTACAGGGGCATAAACGCAGCAGTGATAGGATTGGAGAGGTTCGGTGAGCAAATGAAGACCCTTTGAAGTCATATTGCATGGTACCCATTCCACGGGTCTCAACTCTCCAGGTTTAAGGGATTCTTCCTTCAGCTAAAACATGCATGTGGAACCCAGAGTATGATCCACCGTGTGATCGGGAGACGTGTTCAAATATGTCTCAGTTCTCGTCCCCTGGTACTCGGGTGCAACATTCCAGACGCTTTACTAACACTCTCCCGACTTGGAGAGTCAGTGCCTTTAACCTCCTGTTTGGCCCAGTTTGCAATTTCTGCGGAAGATGAACAGGAATAGGGAGAACCAATGAGAGACTAGCTGGAGGTGTCTGGACGGGCAAATTTAACTCTCATTTCCCACCAGGAAGAGGAATTAACCAAAGGCTCAGCGTGCCGTGCCGGAACAAGATTAGGGCCTGAAGCAATCCTGCGGTGTTGCGACCAGCTCACAAGAAAGCGAGTTGAAGAAAGGAGCTCAGGGGCACTGTAATTCACAAACCTGCAGAGTTATAAATGACAGCTATCGTCCAAAAATATACTGAAGTAAGGCTGCCAAGAGGACTTGAAAGCGGGGCAGAATTGCAGGAAACCGATTTCAGGAGGTAGACTGGAATTGCAGTTAAAGCATAGGAAAAGAGGCAGAACGTCCACAATGATGCACTTGGCCAAAAAGGGCGTATGCGTTTTTTCCTGAATATATTCAGGAAAAAACGCATACGCCCTTTTTGGCCAACCAAGCAAGCTTGCAAAGGAAATCTGCACTACAATGAAGTCTCACTTCCCCCCGGTCAAAAGGGCCATCAGAAAAAAGTGTAAAATCCAGAAGGCAGGACAGGCCATGGAGAACTGGGAGCCTTGTTATGCTGATGGGCGGGATGTAAATTGCCAAGAGCCACTCGGGAGAAGTGTATGGTGTTTCCTGAAACATCTAAAAAACAAAGCAACAGAGCCTAGGGCACTTCCACTTATGGTCCTATAGCTTAGGGAAATTAAAATCAAAAAGACACAGCCACCCCAAAGTTTGGGACGGCTCTGTTTACAAGAACCTCGTTTACGGTACAAGTTCAATATCGCAGAAAGTGAGTAATGGATAAAGAAGTTGTGGTACTTACGTACAATGCAATATCACTCAGCAATGAAATCTATGTCATCAGGCCCGTAGCAGCATAATGAGTGGATTCAGGTATGATGATTCTAACTGAAATAAGTCACACAGAAAAAGAAACATCATAAGATATCACTAATTCACGGAATGTAAACTTGGTTACACAGGAACTGAATTACAAAACAGAACAGGGTCTCAAATTTAGAAAACCAACTTATGCTTGCTAAGGGGAAAGGTGAGTTGGGGTGCTGCCTAAAACCAGAGATTGAAATGAACACAGATAAAGTTCCTTAAGCCAAATATGGAATAGACAAGAGCTACTCCTTGCTCAACGAAATGGACTCAACACCCCATATTAAACGCCTAAGAATGTACCTGACTAGTAAGTATCTTAAAACCTATGGATTGCTATGTCTCCGAAAGAGAATCAAGCGTGTGTACAGGGGCATAAACGCAGCAGTGATAGGATTGGAGAGGTTCGGTGAGCAAATGAAGACCCTTTGAAGTCATATTGCATGGTACCCATTCCACGGGTCTCAACTCTCCAGGTTTAAGGGATTCTTCCTTCAGCTAAAACATGCATGTGGAACCCAGAGTATGATCCACCGTGTGATCGGGAGACGTGTTCAAATATGTCTCAGTTCTCGTCCCCTGGTACTCGGGTGCAACATTCCAGACGCTTTACTAACACTCTCCCGACTTGGAGAGTCAGTGCCTTTAACCTCCTGTTTGGCCCAGTTTGCAATTTCTGCGGAAGATGAACAGGAATAGGGAGAACCAATGAGAGACTAGCTGGAGGTGTCTGGACGGGCAAATTTAACTCTCATTTCCCACCAGGAAGAGGAATTAACCAAAGGCTCAGCGTGCCGTGCCGGAACCAGATTAGGGCCTGAAGCAATCCTGCGGTGTTGCGGCCAGCTCACAAGAAAGCGAGTTGAAGAAAGGAGCTCAGGGGCACTGTAATTCACAAACCTGCAGAGTTATAAATGACAGCTCTCGTCCAAAAATATACTGAAGTAAGGCTGCCAAGAGGACTTGAAAGCGGGGCAGAATTGCAGGAAACCGATTTCAGGAGGTAGACTGGAATTGCAGTTAAAGCATAGGAAAAGAGGCAGAACGTCCACAATGATGCACTTGGCCAAAAAGGGCGTATGCGTTTTTTCCTGAATATATTCAGGAAAAAACGCATACGCCCTTTTTGGCCAACCAAGCAAGCTTGCAAAGGAAATCTGCACTACAATGAAGTCTCACTTCCCCCCGGTCAAAAGGGCCATCAGAAAAAAGTGTAAAATCCAGAAGGCAGGACAGGCCATGGAGAACTGGGAGCCTTGTTATGCTGATGGGCGGGATGTAAATTGCCAACAGCCACTCGGGAGAAGTGTATGGTGTTTCCTGAAACATCTAAAAAACAAAGCAACAGAGCCTAGGGCACTTCCACTTATGGTCCTATAGCTTAGGGAAATTAAAATCAAAAAGACACAGCCACCCCAAAGTTTGGGACGGCTCTGTTTACAAGAACCTCGTTTACGGTACAAGTTCAATATCGCAGAAAGTGAGTAATGGATAAAGAAGTTGTGGTAGTTACGTACAATGCAATATCACTCAGCAATGAAATCTATGTCATCAGGCCCGTAGCAGCATAATGAGTGGATTCAGGTATGATGATTCTAACTGAAATAAGTCACACAGAAAAAGAAACATCATAAGATATCACTAATACACGGAATGTAAACTTGGCTACACAGGAACTGAATTACAAAACAGAACAGGGTCTCAAATTTAGAAAACCAACTTATGCTTGCTAAGGGGAAAGGTGAGTTGGGTTGCTGCCTAAAACCAGAGATTGAAATGAACACAGATAAAGTTCCTTAAGCCAAATATGGAATAGACAAGAGCTACTCCTTGCTCAACGAAATGGACTCAACACCCCATATTAAACGCCTAAGAATGTACCTGACTAGTAAGTATCTTAAAACCTATGGATTGCTATGTCTCCGAAAGAGAATCAAGCGTGTGTACAGGGACATAAACGCAGCAGTGATAGGATTGGAGAGGTTCGGTGAGCAAATGAAGACCCTTTGAAGTCATATTGCATGGTACCCATTCCACGGGTCTCAACTCTCCAGGTTTAAGGGATTCTTCCTTCAGCTAAAACATGCATGTGGAACCCAGAGTATGATCCACCGTGTGATCGGGAGACGTGTTCAAATATGTCTCAGTTCTCGTCCCCTGGTACTCGGGTGCAACATTCCAGACGCTTTACTAACACTCTCCCGACTTGGAGAGTCAGTGCCTTTAACCTCCTGTTTGGCCCAGTTTGCAATTTCTGCGGAAGATGAACAGGAATAGGGAGAACCAATGAGAGACTAGCTGGAGGTGTCTGGACGGGCAAATTTAACTCTCATTTCCCACCAGGAAGAGGAATTAACCAAAGGCTCAGCGTGCCGTGCCAGAACCAGATTAGGGCCTGAAGCAATCCTGCGGTGTTGCGGCCAGCTCACAAGAAAGCGAGTTGAAGAAAGGAGCTCAGGGGCACTGTAATTCACAAACCTGCAGAGTTATAAATGACAGCTCTCGTCCAAAAATATACTGAAGTAAGGCTGCCAAGAGGACTTGAAAGCGGGGCAGAATTGCAGGAAACCGATTTCAGGAGGTAGACTGGAATTGCAGTTAAAGCATAGGAAAAGAGGCAGAACGTCCACAATGATGCACTTGGCCAAAAAGGGAGTATGCGTTTTTTCCTGAATATATTCAGGAAAAAACGCATACGCCCTTTTTGGCCAACCAAGCAAGCTTGCAAAGGAAATCTGCACTACAATGAAGTCTCACTTCCCCCCGGTCAAAAGGGCCATCAGAAAAAAGTGTAAAATCCAGAAGGCAGGACAGGCCATGGAGAACTGGGAGCCTTGTTATGCTGATGGGCGGGATGTAAATTGCCAACAGCCACTCGGGAGAAGTGTATGGTGTTTCCTGAAACATCTAAAAAACAAAGCAACAGAGCCTAGGGCACTTCCACTTATGGTCCTATAGCTTAGGGAAATTAAAATCAAAAAGACACAGCCACCCCAAAGTTTGGGACGGCTCTGTTTACAAGAACCTCGTTTACGGTACAAGTTCAATATCGCAGAAAGTGAGTAATGGATAAAGAAGTTGTGGTACTTACGTACAATGCAATATCACTCAGCAATGAAATCTATGTCATCAGGCCCGTAGCAGCATAATGAGTGGATTCAGGTATGATGATTCTAACTGAAATAAGTCACACAGAAAAAGAAACATCATAAGATATCACTAATACACGGAATGTAAACTTGGTTACACAGGAACTGAATTACAAAACAGAACAGGGTCTCAAATTTAGAAAACCAACTTATGCTTGCTAAGGGGAAAGGTGAGTTGGGGTGCTGCCTAAAACCAGAGATTGAAATGAACACAGATAAAGTTCCTTAAGCCAAATATGGAATAGACAAGAGCTACTCCTTGCTCAACGAAATGGACTCAACACCCCATATTAAACGCCTAAGAATGTACCTGACTAGTAAGTATCTTAAAACCTATGGATTGCTATGTCTCCGAAAGAGAATCAAGCGTGTGTACAGGGGCATAAACGCAGCAGTGATAGGATTGGAGAGGTTCGGTGAGCAAATGAAGACCCTTTGAAGTCATATTGCATGGTACCCATTCCACGGGTCTCAACTCTCCAGGTTTAAGGGATTCTTCCTTCAGCTAAAACATGCATGTGGAACCCAGAGTATGATCCACCGTGTGATCGGGAGACGTGTTCAAATATGTCTCAGTTCTCGTCCCCTGGTACTCGGGTGCAACATTCCAGACGCTTTACTAACACTCTCCCGACTTGGAGAGTCAGTGCCTTTAACCTCCTGTTTGGCCCAGTTTGCAATTTCTGCGGAAGATGAACAGGAATAGGGAGAACCAATGAGAGACCAGCTGGAGGTGTCTGGACGGGCAAATTTAACTCTCATTTCCCACCAGGAAGAGGAATTAACCAAAGGCTCAGCGTGCCGTGCCGGAACCAGATTAGGGCCTGAAGCAATCCTGCGGTGTTGCGGCCAGCTCACAAGAAAGCGAGTTGAAGAAAGGAGCTCAGGGGCACTGTAATTCACAAACCTGCAGAGTTATAAATGACAGCTCTCGTCCAAAAATATACTGAAGTAAGGCTGCCAAGAGGAGTTGAAAGCGGGGCAGAATTGCAGGAAACCGATTTCAGGAGGTAGACTGGAATTGCAGTTAAAGCATAGGAAAAGAGGCAGAACGTCCACAATGATGCACTTGGCCAAAAAGGGCGTATGCGTTTTTTCCTGAATATATTCAGGAAAAAACGCATACGCCCTTTTTGGCCAACCAAGCAAGCTTGCAAAGGAAATCTGCACTACAATGAAGTCTCACTTCCCCCCGGTCAAAAGGGCCATCTGAAAAAAGTGTAAAATCCAGAAGGCAGGACAGGCCATGGAGAACTGGGAGCCTTGTTATGCTGATGGGCGGGATGTAAATTGCCAACAGCCACTCGGGAGAAGTGTATGGTGTTTCCTGAAACATCTAAAAAACAAAGCAACAGAGCCTAGGGCACTTCCACTTATGGTCCTATAGTTTAGGGAAATTAAAATCAAAAAGACACAGCCACCCCAAAGTTTGGGACGGCTCTGTTTACAAGAACCTCGTTTACGGTACAAGTTCAATATCGCAGAAAGTGAGTAATGGATAAAGAAGTTGTGGTACTTACGTACAATGCAATATCACTCAGCAATGAAATCTATGTCATCAGGCCCGTAGCAGCATAATGAGTGGATTCAGGTATGATGATTCTAACTGAAATAAGTCACACAGAAAAAGAAACATCATAAGATATCACTAGTACACGGAATGTAAACTTGGCTACACAGGAACTGAATTACAAAACAGAACAGCGTCTCAAATTTAGAAAACCAACTTATGCTTGCTAAGGGGAAAGGTGAGTTGGGGTGCTGCCTAAAACCAGAGATTGAAATGAACACAGATAAAGTTCCTTAAGCCAAATATGGAATAGACAAGAGCTACTCCTTGCTCAACGAAATGGACTCAACACCCCATATTAAACGCCTAACAATGTACCTGACTAGTAAGTATCTTAAAACCTATGGATTGCTATGTCTCCGAAAGAGAATCAAGCGTGTGTACAGGGGCATAAACGCAGCAGTGATAGGATTGGAGAGGTTCGGTGAGCAAATGAAGACCCTTTGAAGTCATATTGCATGGTACCCATTCCACGGGTCTCAACTCTCCAGGTTTAAGGGATTCTTCCTTCAGCTAAAACATGCATGTGGAACCCAGAGTATGATCCACCGTGTGATCGGGAGACGTGTTCAAATATGTCTCAGTTCTCGTCCCCTGGTACTCGGGTGCAACATTCCAGACGCTTTACTAACACTCTCCCGACTTGGAGAGTCAGTGCCTTTAACCTCCTGTTTGGCCCAGTTTGCAATTTCTGTGGAAGATGAACAGGAATAGGGAGAACCAATGAGAGACCAGCTGGAGGTGTCTGGACGGGCAAATTTAACTCTCATTTCCCACCAGGAAGAGGAATTAACCAAAGGCTCAGCGTGCCGTGCCGGAACCAGATTAGGGCCTGAAGCAATCCTGCGGTGTTGCGACCAGCTCACAAGAAAGCGAGTTGAAGAAAGGAGCTCAGGGGCACTGTAATTCACAAACCTGCAGAGTTATAAATGACAGCTCTCGTCCAAAAATATACTGAAGTAAGGCTGCCAAGAGGACTTGAAAGTGGGGCAGAATTGCAGGAAACCGATTTCAGGAGGTAGACTGGAATTGCAGTTAAAGCATAGGAAAAGAGGCAGAACGTCCACAATGATGCACTTGGCCAAAAAGGGAGTATGCGTTTTTTCCTGAATATATTCAGGAAAAAACGCATACGCCCTTTTTGGCCAACCAAACAAGCTTGCAAATGAAATCTGCACTACAATGAAGTCTCACTTCCCCCCGGTCAAAAGGGCCATCTGAAAAAAGTGTAAAATCCAGAAGGCAGGACAGGCCATGGAGAACTGGGAGCCTTGTTATGCTGATGGGCGGGATGTAAATTGCCAACAGCCACTCGGGAGAAGTGTATGGTGTTTCCTGAAACATCTAAAAAACAAAGCAACAGAGCCTAGGGCACTTCCACTTATGGTCCTATAGCTTAGGGAAATTAAAATCAAAAAGACACAGCCACCCCAAAGTTTGGGACGGCTCTGTTTACAAGAACCTCGTTTACGGTACAAGTTCAATATCACAGAAAGTGAGTAATGGATAAAGAAGTTGTGGTACTTACGTACAATGCAATATCACTCAGCAATGAAATCTATGTCATCAGGCCCGTAGCAGCATAATGAGTGGATTCAGGTATGATGATTCTAACTGAAATAAGTCACACAGAAAAAGAAACATCATAAGATATCACTAATACACGGAATGTAAACTTGGCTACACAGGAACTGAATTACAAAACAGAACAGGGTCTCAAATTTAGAAAACCAACTTATGCTTGCTAAGGGGAAAGGTGAGTTGGGGTGCTGCCTAAAACCAGAGATTGAAATGAACACAGATAAAGTTCCTTAAGCCAAATATGGAATAGACAAGAGCTACTCCTTGCTCAACGAAATGGACTCAACACCCCATATTAAACGCCTAAGAATGTACCTGACTAGTAAGTATCTTAAAACCTATGGATTGCTATGTCTCCGAAAGAGAATCAAGCGTGTGTACAGGGGCATAAACGCAGCGGTGATAGGATTGGAGAGGTTCGGTGAGCAAATGAAGACCCTTTGAAGTCATATTGCATGGTACCCATTCCACGGGTCTCAACTCTCCAGGTTTAAGGGATTCTTCCTTCAGCTAAAACATGCATGTGGAACCCAGAGTATGATCCACCGTGTGATCGGGAGACGTGTTCAAATATGTCTCAGTTCTCGTCCCCTGGTACTCGGGTGCAACATTCCAGACGCTTTACTAACACTCTCCCGACTTGGAGAGTCAGTGCCTTTAACCTCCTGTTTGGCCCAGTTTGCAATTTCTGTGGAAGATGAACAGGAATAGGGAGAACCAATGAGAGACCAGCTGGAGGTGTCTGGACGGGCAAATTTAACTCTCATTTCCCACCAGGAAGAGGAATTAACCAAAGGCTCAGCGTGCCGTGCCGGAACCAGATTAGGGCCTGAAGCAATCCTGCGGTGTTGCGGCCAGCTCACAAGAAAGCGAGTTGAAGAAAGGAGCTCAGGGGCACTGTAATTCACAAACCTGCAGAGTTATAAATGACAGCTCTCGTCCAAAAATATACTGAAGTAAAGCTGCCAAGAGGACTTGAAAGCGGGGCAGAATTGCAGGAAACCGATTTCAGGAGGTAGACTGGAATTGCAGTTAAAGCATAGGAAAAGAGGCAGAACGTCCACAATGATGCACTTGGCCAAAAAGGGCGTATGCGTTTTTTCCTGAATATATTCAGGAAAAAACGCATACGCCCTTTTTGGCCAACCAAGCAAGCTTGCAAAGGAAATCTGCACTACAATGAAGTCTCACTTCCCCCAGGTCAAAAGGGCCATCTGAAAAAAGTGTAAAATCCAGAAGTCAGGACAGGCCATGGAGAACTGGGAGCCTTGTTATGCTGATGGGCGGGATGTAAATTGCCAACAGCCACTCGGGAGAAGTGTATGGTGTTTCCTGAAACATCTAAAAAACAAAGCAACAGAGCCTAGGGCACTTCCACTTATGGTCCTATAGCTTAGGGAAATTAAAATCAAAAAGACACAGCCACCCCAAAGTTTGGGACGGCTCTGTTTACAAGAACCTCGTTTACGGTACAAGTTCAATATCGCAGAAAGTGAGTAATGGATAAAGAAGTTGTGGTACTTACGTACAATGCAATATCACTCAGCAATGAAATCTATGTCATCAGGCCCGTAGCAGCATAATGAGTGGATTCAGGTATGATGATTCTAACTGAAATAAGTCACACAGAAAAAGAAACATCATAAGATATCACTAATACACGGAATGTAAACTTGGCTACACAGGAACTGAATTACAAAACAGAACAGGGTCTCAAATTTAGAAAACCAACTTATGCTTGCTAAGGGGAAAGGTGAGTTGGGGTGCTGCCTAAAACCAGAGATTGAAATGAACACAGATAAAGTTCCTTAAGCCAAATATGGAATAGACAAGAGCTACTCCTTGCTCAACGAAATGGACTCAACACCCCATATTAAACGCCTAAGAATGTACCTGACTAGTAAGTATCTTAAAACCTATGGATTGCTATGTCTCCGAAAGAGAATCAAGCGTGTGTACAGGGGCATAAACGCAGCAGTGATAGGATTGGAGAGGTTCGGTGAGCAAATGAAGACCCTTTGAAGTCATATTGCATGGTACCCATTCCACGGGTCTCAACTCTCCAGGTTTAAGGGATTCTTCCTTCAGCTAAAACATGCATGTGGAACCCAGAGTATGATCCACCGTGTGATCGGGAGACGTGTTCAAATATGTCTCAGTTCTCGTCCCCTGGTACTCGGGTGCAACATTCCAGACGCTTTACTAACACTCTCCCGACTTGGAGAGTCAGTGCCTTTAACCTCCTGTTTGGCCCAGTTTGCAATTTCTGCGGAAGATGAACAGGAATAGGGAGAACCAATGAGAGACCAGCTGGAGGTGTCTGGACGGGCAAATTTAACTCTCATTTCCCACCAGGAAGAGGAATTAACCAAAGGCTCAGCGTGCCGTGCCGGAACCAGATTAGGGCCTGAAGCAATCCTGCGGTGTTGCGGCCAGCTCACAAGAAAGCGAGTTGAAGAAAGGAGCTCAGGGGCACTGTAATTCACAAACCTGCAGAGTTATAAATGACAGCTCTCGTCCAAAAATATACTGAAGTAAGGCTGCCAAGAGGACTTGAAAGCGGGGCAGAATTGCAGGAAACCGATTTCAGGAGGTAGACTGGAATTGCAGTTAAAGCATAGGAAAAGAGGCAGAACGTCCACAATGATGCACTTGGCCAAAAAGGGCGTATGCGTTTTTTCCTGAATATATTCAGGAAAAAACGCATACGCCCTTTTTGGCCAACCAAGCAAGCTTGCAAAGGAAATCTGCACTACAATGAAGTCTCACTTCCCCCCGGTCAAAAGGGCCATCTGAAAAAAGTGTAAAATCCAGAAGGCAGGACAGGCCATGGAGAACTGGGAGCCTTGTTATGCTGATGGGCGGGATGTAAATTGGCAACAGCCACTCGGGAGAAGTGTATGGTGTTTCCTGAAACATCTAAAAAACAAAGCAACAGAGCCTAGGGCACTTCCACTTATGGTCCTATAGCTTAGGGAAATTAAAATCAAAAAGACACAGCCACCCCAAAGATTGGGACGGCTCTATTTACAAGAACCTCGTTTACGGTACAAGTTCAATATCACAGAAAGTGAGTAATGGATAAAGAAGTTGTGGTACTTACGTACAATGCAATATCACTCAGCAATGAAATCTATGTCATCAGGCCCGTAGCAGCATAATGAGTGGATTCAGGTATGATGATTCTAACTGAAATAAGTCACACAGAAAAAGAAACATCATAAGATATCACTAATACACGGAATGTAAACTTGGCTACACAGGAACTGAATTACAAAACAGAACAGGGTCTCAAATTTAGAAAAACAACTTATGCTTGCTAAGGGGAAAGGTGAGTTGGGGTGCTGCCTAAAACCAGAGATTGAAATGAACACAGATAAAGTTCCTTAAGCCAAATATGGAATAGACAAGAGCTACTCCTTGCTCAACGAAATGGACTCAACACCCCATATTAAACGCCTAAGAATGTACCTGACTAGTAAGTATCTTAAAACCTATGGATTGCTATGTCTCCAAAAGAGAATCAAGCGTGTGTACAGGGGCATAAACACAGCAGTGATAGGATTGGAGAGGTTCGGTGAGCAAATGAAGACCCTTTGAAGTCATATTGCATGGTACCCATTCCACGGGTCTCAACTCTCCATGTTTAAGGGATTCTTCCTTCAGCTAAAACATGCATGTGGAACCCAGAGTATGATCCACCGTGTGATCGGGAGACGTGTTCAAATATGTCTCAGTTCTCGTCCCCTGGTACTCGGGTGCAACATTCCAGACGCTTTACTAACACTCTCCCGACTTGGAGAGTCAGTGCCTTTAACCTCCTGTTTGGCCCAGTTTGCAATTTCTGCGGAAGATGAACAGGAATAGGGAGAAACAATGAGAGACCAGCTGGAGGTGTCTGGACGGGCAAATTTAACTCTCATTTCCCACCAGGAAGAGGAATTAACCAAAGGCTCAGCGTGCCGTGCCGGAACCAGATTAGGGCCTGAAGCAATCCTGCGGTGTTGCGGCCAGCTCACAAGAAAGCGAGTTGAAGAAAGGAGCTCAGGGGCACTGTAATTCACAAACCTGCAGAGTTATAAATGACAGCTCTCGTCCAAAAATATACTGAAGTAAGGCTGCCAAGAGGACTTGAAAGCGGGGCAGAATTGCAGGAAACCGATTTCAGGAGGTAGACTGGAATTGCAGTTAAAGCATAGGAAAAGAGGCAGAACGTCCACAATGATGCACTTGGCCAAAAAGGGCGTATGCGTTTTTTCCTGAATATATTCAGGAAAAAACGCATACGCCCTTTTTGGCCAACCAAGCAAGCTTGCAAAGGAAATCTGCACTACAATGAAGTCTCACTTCCCCCCGGTCAAAAGGGCCATCTGAAAAAAGTGTAAAATCCAGAAGGCAGGACAGGCCATGGAGAACTGGGAGCCTTGTTATGCTGATGGGCGGGATGTAAATTGGCAACAGCCACTCGGGAGAAGTGTATGGTGTTTCCTGAAACATCTAAAAAACAAAGCAACAGAGCCTAGGGCACTTCCACTTATGGTCCTATAGCTTAGGGAAATTAAAATCAAAAAGACACAGCCACCCCAAAGATTGGGACGGCTCTATTTACAAGAACCTCGTTTACGGTACAAGTTCAATATCACAGAAAGTGAGTAATGGATAAAGAAGTTGTGGTACTTACGTACAATGCAATATCACTCAGCAATGAAATCTATGTCATCAGGCCCGTAGCAGCATAATGAGTGGATTCAGGTATGATGATTCTAACTGAAATAAGTCACACAGAAAAAGAAACATCATAAGATATCACTAATACACGGAATGTAAACTTGGCTACACAGGAACTGAATTACAAAACAGAACAGGGTCTCAAATTTAGAAAAACAACTTATGCTTGCTAAGGGGAAAGGTGAGTTGGGGTGCTGCCTAAAACCAGAGATTGAAATGAACACAGATAAAGTTCCTTAAGCCAAATATGGAATAGACAAGAGCTACTCCTTGCTCAACGAAATGGACTCAACACCCCATATTAAACGCCTAAGAATGTACCTGACTAGTAAGTATCTTAAAACCTATGGATTGCTATGTCTCCAAAAGAGAATCAAGCGTGTGTACAGGGGCATAAACGCAGCAGTGATAGGATTGGAGAGGTTCGGTGAGCAAATGAAGACCCTTTGAAGTCATATTGCATGGTACCCATTCCACGGGTCTCAACTCTCCAGGTTTAAGGGATTCTTCCTTCAGCTAAAACATGCATGTGGAACCCAGAGTATGATCCACCGTGTGATCGGGAGACGTGTTCAAATATGTCTCAGTTCTCGTCCCCTGGTACTCGGGTGCAACATTCCAGACGCTTTACTAACACTCTCCCGACTTGGAGAGTCAGTGCCTTTAACCTCCTGTTTGGCCCAGTTTGCAATTTCTGTGGAAGATGAACAGGAATAGGGAGAACCAATGAGAGACCAGCTGGAGGTGTCTGGACGGGCAAATTTAACTCTCATTTCCCACCAGGAAGAGGAATTAACCAAAGGCTCAGCGTGCCGTGCCGGAACCAGATTAGGGCCTGAAGCAATCCTGCGGTGTTGCGGCCAGCTCACAAGAAAGCGAGTTGAAGAAAGGAGCTCAGGGGCACTGTAATTCACAAACCTGCAGAGTTATAAATGACAGCTCTCGTCCAAAAATATACTGAAGTAAGGCTGCCAAGAGGACTTGAAAGCGGGGCAGAATTGCAGGAAACCGATTTCAGGAGGTAGACTGGAATTGCAGTTAAAGCATAGGAAAAGAGGCAGAACGTCCACAATGATGCACTTGGCCAAAAAGGGCGTATGCGTTTTTTCCTGAATATATTCAGGAAAAAACGCATACGCCCTTTTTGGCCAACCAAGCAAGCTTGCAAAGGAAATCTGCACTACAATGAAGTCTCACTTCCCCCCGGTCAAAAGGGCCATCAGAAAAAAGTGTAAAATCCAGAAGGCAGGACAGGCCATGGAGAACTGGGAGCCTTGTTATGCTGATGGGCGGGATGTAAATTGGCAACAGCCACTCGGGAGAAGTGTATGGTGTTTCCTGAAACATCTAAAAAACAAAGCAACAGAGCCTAGGGCACTTCCACTTATGGTCCTATAGCTTAGGGAAATTAAAATCAAAAAGACACAGCCACCCCAAAGTTTGGGACGGCTCTGTTTACAAGAACCTCGTTTACGGTACAAGTTCAATATCGCAGAAAGTGAGTAATGGATAAAGAAGTTGTGGTACTTACGTACAATGCAATATCACTCAGCAATGAAATCTATGTCATCAGGCCCGTAGCAGCATAATGAGTGGATTCAGGTATGATGATTCTAACTGAAATAAGTCACACAGAAAAAGAAACATCATAAGATATCACTAATACACGGAATGTAAACTTGGCTACACAGGAACTGAATTACAAAACAGAACAGGGTCTCAAATTTAGAAAACCAACTTATGCTTGCTAAGGGGAAAGGTGAGTTGGGGTGCTGCCTAAAACCAGAGATTGAAATGAACACAGATAAAGTTCCTTAAGCCAAATATGGAATAGACAAGAGCTACTCCTTGCTCAACGAAATGGACTCAACACCCCATATTAAACGCCTAAGAATGTACCTGACTAGTAAGTATCTTAAAACCTATGGATTGCTATGTCTCCGAAAGAGAATCAAGCGTGTGTACAGGGGCATAAACGCAGCAGTGATAGGATTGGAGAGGTTCGGTGAGCAAATGAAGACCCTTTGAAGTCATATTGCATGGTACCCATTCCACGGGTCTCAACTCTCCAGGTTTAAGGGATTCTTCCTTCAGCTAAAACATGCATGTGGAACCCAGAGTATGATCCACCGTGTGATCGGGAGACGTGTTCAAATATGTCTCAGTTCTCGTCCCCTGGTACTCGGGTGCAACATTCCAGACGCTTTACTAACACTCTCCCGACTTGGAGAGTCAGTGCCTTTAACCTCCTGTTTGGCCCAGTTTGCAATTTCTGTGGAAGATGAACAGGAATAGGGAGAATCAATGAGAGACCAGCTGGAGGTGTCTGGACGGGCAAATTTAACTCTCATTTCCCACCAGGAAGAGGAATTAACCAAAGGCTCAGCGTGCCGTGCCGGAACCAGATTAGGGCCTGAAGCAATCCTGCGGTGTTGCGGCCAGCTCACAAGAAAGCGAGTTGAAGAAAGGAGCTCAGGGGCACTGTAATTCACAAACCTGCAGAGTTATAAATGACAGCTCTCGTCCAAAAATATACTGAAGTAAGGCTGCCAAGAGGACTTGAAAGCGGGGCAGAATTGCAGGAAACCGATTTCAGGAGGTAGACTGGAATTGCAGTTAAAGCATAGGAAAAGAGGCAGAACGTCCACAATGATGCACTTGGCCAAAAAGGGTGTATGCGTTTTTTTCTGAATATATTCAGGAAGAAACGCATACGCCCTTTTTGGCCAACCAAGCAAGCTTGCAAAGGAAATCTGCACTACAATGAAGTCTCACTTCCCCCCGGTCAAAAGGGCCATCTGAAAAAAGTGTAAAATCCAGAAGGCAGGACAGGCCATGGAGAACTGGGAGCCTTGTTATGCTGATGGGCGGGATGTAAATTGCCAAGAGCCACTCGGGAGAAGTGTATGGTGTTTCCTGAAACATCTAAAAAACAAAGCAACAGAGCCTAGGGCACTTCCACTTATGGTCCTATAGCTTAGGGAAATTAAAATCAAAAAGACACAGCCACCCCAAAGTTTGGGACGGCTCTGTTTACAAGAACCTCGTTTACGGTACAAGTTCAATATCGCAGAAAGTGAGTAATGGATAAAGAAGTTGTGGTACTTACGTACAATGCAATATCACTCAGCAATGAAATCTATGTCATCAGGCCCGTAGCAGCATAATGAGTGGATTCAGGTATGATGATTCTAACTGAAATAAGTCACACAGAAAAAGAAACATCATAAGATATCACTAATACACGGAATGTAAACTTGGCTACACAGGAACTGAATTACAAAACAGAACAGGGTCTCAAATTTAGAAAACCAACTTATGCTTGCTAAGGGGAAAGGTGAGTTGGGGTGCTGCCTAAAACCAGAGATTGAAATGAACACAGATAAAGTTCCTTAAGCCAAATATGGAATAGACAAGAGCTACTCCTTGCTCAACGAAATGGACTCAACACCCCATATTAAACGCCTAAGAATGTACCTGACTAGTAAGTATCTTAAAACCTATGGATTGCTATGTCTCCGAAAGAGAATCAAGCGTGTGTACAGGGGCATAAACGCAGCAGTGATAGGATTGGAGAGGTTCGGTGAGCAAATGAAGACCCTTTGAAGTCATATTGCATGGTACCCATTCCATGGGTCTCAACTCTCCAGGTTTAAGGGATTCTTCCTTCAGCTAAAACATGCATGTGGAACCCAGAGTATGATCCACCGTGTGATCGGGAGACGTGTTCAAATATGTCTCAGTTCTCGTCCCCTGGTACTCGGGTGCAACATTCCAGACGCTTTACTAACACTCTCCCGACTTGGAGAGTCAGTGCCTTTAACCTCCTGTTTGGCCCAGTTTGCAATTTCTGTGGAAGATGAACAGGAATAGGGAGAACCAATGAGAGACCAGCTGGAGGTGTCTGGACGGGCAAATTTAACTCTCATTTCCCACCAGGAAGAGGAATTAACCAAAAGCTCAGCGTGCCGTGCCGGAACCAGATTAGGGCCTGAAGCAATCCTGCGGTGTTGCGGCCAGCTCACAAGAAAGCGAGTTGAAGAAAGGAGCTCAGGGGCACTGTAATTCACAAACCTGCAGAGTTATAAATGACAGCTCTCGTCCAAAAATATACTGAAGTAAGGCTGCCAAGAGGACTTGAAAGCGGGGCAGAATTGCAGGAAACCGATTTCAGGAGGTAGACTGGAATTGCAGTTAAAGCATAGGAAAAGAGGCAGAACGTCCACAATGATGCACTTGGCCAAAAAGGGCGTATGCGTTTTTTCCTGAATATATTCAGGAAGAAACGCATACGCCCTTTTTGGCCAACCAAGCAAGCTTGCAAAGGAAATCTGCACTACAATGAAGTCTCACTTCCCCCCGGTCAAAAGGGCCATCTGAAAAAAGTGTAAAATCCAGAAGGCAGGACAGGCCATGGAGAACTGGGAGCCTTGTTATGCTGATGGGCGGGATGTAAATTGCCAAGAGCCACTCGGGAGAAGTGTATGGTGTTTCCTGAAACATCTAAAAAACAAAGCAACAGAGCCTAGGGCACTTCCACTTATGGTCCTATAGCTTAGGGAAATTAAAATCAAAAAGACACAGCCACCCCAAAGTTTGGGACGGCTCTGTTTACAAGAACCTCGTTTACGGTACAAGTTCAATATCGCAGAAAGTGAGTAATGGATAAAGAAGTTGTGGTACTTACGTACAATGCAATATCACTCAACAATGAAATCTATGTCATCAGGCCCGTAGCAGCATAATGAGTGGATTCAGGTATGATGATTCTAACTGAAATAAGTCACACAGAAAAAGAAACATCATAAGATATCACTAATACACGGAATGTAAACTTGGCTACACAGGAACTGAATTACAAAACAGAACAGGGTCTCAAATTTAGAAAACCAACTTATGCTTGCTAAGGGGAAAGGTGAGTTGGGGTGCTGCCTAAAACCAGAGATTGAAATGAACACAGATAAAGTTCCTTAAGCCAAATATGGAATAGACAAGAGCTACTCCTTGCTCAACGAAATGGACTCAACACCCCATATTAAACGCCTAAGAATGTACCTGACTAGTAAGTATCTTAAAACCTATGGATTGCTATGTCTCCGAAAGAGAATCAAGCGTGTGTACAGGGGCATAAACGCAGCAGTGATAGGATTGGAGAGGTTCGGTGAGCAAATGAAGACCCTTTGAAGTCATATTGCATGGTACCCATTCCACGGGTCTCAACTCTCCAGGTTTAAGGGATTCTTCCTTCAGCTAAAACATGCATGTGGAACCCAGAGTATGATCCACCGTGTGATCGGGAGACGTGTTCAAATATGTCTCAGTTCTCGTCCCCTGGTACTCGGGTGCAACATTCCAGACGCTTTACTAACACTCTCCCGACTTGGAGAGTCAGTGCCTTTAACCTCCTGTTTGGCCCAGTTTGCAATTTCTGCGGAAGATGAACAGGAATAGGGAGAACCAATGAGAGACCAGCTGGAGGTGTCTGGACGGGCAAATTTAACTCTCATTTCCCACCAGGAAGAGGAATTAACCAAAGGCTCAGCGTGCCGTGCCGGAACCAGATTAGGGCCTGAAGCAATCCTGCGGTGTTGCGGCCAGCTCACAAGAAAGCGAGTTGAAGAAAGGAGCTCAGGGGCACTGTAATTCACAAACCTGCAGAGTTATAAATGACAGCTCTCGTCCAAAAATATACTGAAGTAAGGCTGCCAAGAGGACTTGAAAGCGGGGCAGAATTGCAGGAAACCGATTTCAGGAGGTAGACTGGAATTGCAGTTAAAGCATAGGAAAAGAGGCAGAACGTCCACAATGATGCACTTGGCCAAAAAGGGCGTATGCGTTTTTTTCTGAATATATTCAGGAAGAAACGCATACGCCCTTTTTGGCCAACCAAGCAAGCTTGCAAAGGAAATCTGCACTACAATGAAGTCTCACTTCCCCCCGGTCAAAAGGGCCATCTGAAAAAAGTGTAAAATCCAGAAGTCAGGACAGGCCATGGAGAACTGGGAGCCTTGTTATGCTGATGGGCGGGATGTAAATTGCCAAGAGCCACTCGGGAGAAGTGTATGGTGTTTCCTGAAACATCTAAAAAACAAAGCAACAGAGCCTAGGGCACTTCCACTTATGGTCCTATAGCTTAGGGAAATTAAAATCAAAAAGACACAGCCAACCCAAAGTTTGGGACGGCTCTGTTTACAAGAACCTCGTTTACGGTACAAGTTCAATATCGCAGAAAGTGAGTAATGGATAAAGAAGTTGTGGTACTTACGTACAATGCAATATCACTCAGCAATGAAATCTATGTCATCAGGCCCGTAGCAGCATAATGAGTGGATTCAGGTATGATGATTCTAACTGAAATAAGTCACACAGAAAAAGAAACATCATAAGATATCACTAATACACGGAATGTAAACTTGGCTACACAGGAACTGAATTACAAAACAGAACAGGGTCTCAAATTTAGAAAACCAACTTATGCTTGCTAAGGGGAAAGGTGAGTTGGGGTGCTGCCTAAAACCAGAGATTGAAATGAACACAGATAAAGTTCCTTAAGCCAAATATGGAATAGACAAGAGCTACTCCTTGCTCAACGAAATGGACTCAACACCCCATATTAAACGCCTAAGAATGTACCTGACTAGTAAGTATCTTAAAACCTATGGATTGCTATGTCTCCGAAAGAGAATCAAGCGTATGTACAGGGGCATAAACGCAGCAGTGATAGGATTGGAGAGGTTCGGTGAGCAAATGAAAACCCTTTGAAGTCATATTGCATGGTACCCATTCCACGGGTCTCAACTCTCCAGGTTTAAGGGATTCTTCCTTCAGCTAAAACATGCATGTGGAACCCAGAGTATGATCCACCGTGTGATCGGGAGACGTGTTCAAATATGTCTCAGTTCTCGTCCCCTGGTACTCGGGTGCAACATTCCAGACGCTTTACTAACACTCTCCCGACTTGGAGAGTCAGTGCCTTTAACCTCCTGTTTGGCCCAGTTTGCAATTTCTGTGGAAGATGAACAGGAATAGGGAGAACCAATGAGAGACCAGCTGGAGGTGTCTGGACGGGCAAATTTAACTCTCATTTCCCACCAGGAAGAGGAATTAACCAAAAGCTCAGCGTGCCGTGCCGGAACCAGATTAGGGCCTGAAGCAATCCTGCGGTGTTGCGGCCAGCTCACAAGAAAGCGAGTTGAAGAAAGGAGCTCAGGGGCACTGTAATTCACAAACCTGCAGAGTTATAAATGACAGCTCTCGTCCAAAAATATACTGAAGTAAGGCTGCCAAGAGGACTTGAAAGCGGGGCAGAATTGCAGGAAACCGATTTCAGGAGGTAGACTGGAATTGCAGTTAAAGCATAGGAAAAGAGGCAGAACGTCCACAATGATGCACTTGGCCAAAAAGGGCGTATGCGTTTTTTCCTGAATATATTCAGGAAGAAACGCATACGCCCTTTTTGGCCAACCAAGCAAGCTTGCAAAGGAAATCTGCACTACAATGAAGTCTCACTTCCCCCCGGTCAAAAGGGCCATCTGAAAAAAGTGTAAAATCCAGAAGGCAGGACAGGCCATGGAGAACTGGGAGCCTTGTTATGCTGATGGGTGGGATGTAAATTGCCAAGAGCCACTCGGGAGAAGTGTATGGTGTTTCCTGAAACATCTAAAAAACAAAGCAACAGAGCCTAGGGCACTTCCACTTATGGTCCTATAGCTTAGGGAAATTAAAATCAAAAAGACACAGCCACCCCAAAGTTTGGGACGGCTCTGTTTACAAGAACCTCGTTTACGGTACAAGTTCAATATCGCAGAAAGTGAGTAATGGATAAAGAAGTTGTGGTACTTACGTACAATGCAATATCACTCAGCAATGAAATCTATGTCATCAGGCCCGTAGCAGCATAATGAGTGGATTCAGGTATGATGATTCTAACTGAAATAAGTCACACAGAAAAAGAAACATCATAAGATATCACTAATACACGGAATGTAAACTTGGCTACACAGGAACTGAATTACAAAACAGAACAGGGTCTCAAATTTAGAAAACCAACTTATGCTTGCTAAGGGGAAAGGTGAGTTGGGGTGCTGCCTAAAACCAGAGATTGAAATGAACACAGATAAAGTTCCTTAAGCCAAATATGGAATAGACAAGAGCTACTCCTTGCTCAACGAAATGGACTCAACACCCCATATTAAACGCCTAAGAATGTACCTGACTAGTAAGTATCTTAAAACCTATGGATTGCTATGTCTCCGAAAGAGAATCAAGCGTGTGTACAGGGGCATAAACGCAGCAGTGATAGGATTGGAGAGGTTCGGTGAGCAAATGAAGACCCTTTGAAGTCATATTGCATGGTACCCATTCCACGGGTCTCAACTCTCCAGGTTTAAGGGATTCTTCCTTCAGCTAAAACATGCATGTGGAACCCAGAGTATGATCCACCGTGTGATCGGGAGACGTGTTCAAATATGTCTCAGTTCTCGTCCCCTGGTACTCGGGTGCAACATTCCAGACGCTTTACTAACACTCTCCCGACTTGGAGAGTCAGTGCCTTTAACCTCCTGTTTGGCCCAGTTTGCAATTTCTGCGGAAGATGAACAGGAATAGGGAGAACCAATGAGAGACCAGCTGGAGGTGTCTGGACGGGCAAATTTAACTCTCATTTCCCACCAGGAAGAGGAATTAACCAAAGGCTCAGCGTGCCGTGCCGGAACCAGATTAGGGCCTGAAGCAATCCTGCGGTGTTGCGGCCAGCTCACAAGAAAGCGAGTTGAAGAAAGGAGCTCAGGGGCACTGTAATTCACAAACCTGCAGAGTTATAAATGACAGCTCTCGTCCAAAAATATACTGAAGTAAGGCTGCCAAGAGGACTTGAAAGCGGGGCAGAATTGCAGGAAACCGATTTCAGGAGGTAGACTGGAATTGCAGTTAAAGCATAGGAAAAGAGGCAGAACGTCCACAATGATGCACTTGGCCAAAAAGGGCGTATGCGTTTTTTTCTGAATATATTCAGGAAGAAATGCATACGCCCTTTTTGGCCAACCAAGCAAGCTTGCAAAGGAAATCTGCACTACAATGAAGTCTCACTTCCCCCCGGTCAAAAGGGCCATCTGAAAAAAGTGTAAAATCCAGAAGTCAGGACAGGCCATGGAGAACTGGGAGCCTTGTTATGCTGATGGGCGGGATGTAAATTGCCAAGAGCCACTCGGGAGAAGTGTATGGTGTTTCCTGAAACATCTAAAAAACAAAGCAACAGAGCCTAGGGCACTTCCACTTATGGTCCTATAGCTTAGGGAAATTAAAATCAAAAAGACACAGCCACCCCAAAGTTTGGGACGGCTCTGTTTACAAGAACCTCGTTTACGGTACAAGTTCAATATCGCAGAAAGTGAGTAATGGATAAAGAAGTTGTGGTACTTACGTACAATGCAATATCACTCAGCAATGAAATCTATGTCATCAGGCCCGTAGCAGCATAATGAGTGGATTCAGGTATGATGATTCTAACTGAAATAAGTCACACAGAAAAAGAAACATCATAAGATATCACTAATACACGGAATGTAAACTTGGCTACACAGGAACTGAATTACAAAACAGAACAGGGTCTCAAATTTAGAAAACCAACTTATGCTTGCTAAGGGGAAAGGTGAGTTGGGGTGCTGCCTAAAACCAGAGATTGAAATGAACACAGATAAAGTTCCTTAAGCCAAATATGGAATAGACAAGAGCTACTCCTTGCTCAACGAAATGGACTCAACACCCCATATTAAACGCCTAAGAATGTACCTGACTAGTAAGTATCTTAAAACCTATGGATTGCTATGTCTCCGAAAGAGAATCAAGCGTGTGTACAGGGGCATAAACGCAGCAGTGATAGGATTGGAGAGGTTCGGTGAGCAAATGAAAACCCTTTGAAGTCATATTGCATGGTACCCATTCCACGGGTCTCAACTCTCCAGGTTTAAGGGATTCTTCCTTCAGCTAAAACATGCATGTGGAACCCAGAGTATGATCCACCGTGTGATCGGGAGACGTGTTCAAATATGTCTCAGTTCTCGTCCCCTGGTACTCGGGTGCAACATTCCAGACGCTTTACTAACACTCTCCCGACTTGGAGAGTCAGTGCCTTTAACCTCCTGTTTGGCCCAGTTTGCAATTTCTGTGGAAGATGAACAGGAATAGGGAGAACCAATGAGAGACCAGCTGGAGGTGTCTGGACGGGCAAATTTAACTCTCATTTCCCACCAGGAAGAGGAATTAACCAAAAGCTCAGCGTGCCGTGCCGGAACCAGATTAGGGCCTGAAGCAATCCTGCGGTGTTGCGGCCAGCTCACAAGAAAGCGAGTTGAAGAAAGGAGCTCAGGGGCACTGTAATTCACAAACCTGCAGAGTTATAAATGACAGCTCTCGTCCAAAAATATACTGAAGTAAGGCTGCCAAGAGGACTTGAAAGCGGGGCAGAATTGCAGGAAACCGATTTCAGGAGGTAGACTGGAATTGCAGTTAAAGCATAGGAAAAGAGGCAGAACGTCCACAATGATGCACTTGGCCAAAAAGGGCGTATGCGTTTTTTCCTGAATATATTCAGGAAGAAACGCATACGCCCTTTTTGGCCAACCAAGCAAGCTTGCAAAGGAAATCTGCACTACAATGAAGTCTCACTTCCCCCCGGTCAAAAGGGCCATCTGAAAAAAGTGTAAAATCCAGAAGGCAGGACAGGCCATGGAGAACTGGGAGCCTTGTTATGCTGATGGGCGGGATGTAAATTGCCAAGAGCCACTCGGGAGAAGTGTATGGTGTTTCCTGAAACATCTAAAAAACAAAGCAACAGAGCCTAGGGCACTTCCACTTATGGTCCTATAGCTTAGGGAAATTAAAATCAAAAAGACACAGCCACCCCAAAGTTTGGGACGGCTCTGTTTACAAGAACCTCGTTTACGGTACAAGTTCAATATCGCAGAAAGTGAGTAATGGATAAAGAAGTTGTGGTACTTACGTACAATGCAATATCACTCAGCAATGAAATCTATGTCATCAGGCCCGTAGCAGCATAATGAGTGGATTCAGGTATGATGATTCTAACTGAAATAAGTCACACAGAAAAAGAAACATCATAAGATATCACTAATACACGGAATGTAAACTTGGCTACACAGGAACTGAATTACAAAACAGAACAGGGTCTCAAATTTAGAAAACCAACTTATGCTTGCTAAGGGGAAAGGTGAGTTGGGGTGCTGCCTAAAACCAGAGATTGAAATGAACACAGATAAAGTTCCTTAAGCCAAATATGGAATAGACAAGAGCTACTCCTTGCTCAACGAAATGGACTCAACACCCCATATTAAACGCCTAAGAATGTACCTGACTAGTAAGTATCTTAAAACCTATGGATTGCTATGTCTCCGAAAGAGAATCAAGCGTGTGTACAGGGGCATAAACGCAGCAGTGATAGGATTGGAGAGGTTCGGTGAGCAAATGAAGACCCTTTGAAGTCATATTGCATGGTACCCATTCCACGGGTCTCAACTCTCCAGGTTTAAGGGATTCTTCCTTCAGCTAAAACATGCATGTGGAACCCAGAGTATGATCCACCGTGTGATCGGGAGACGTGTTCAAATATGTCTCAGTTCTCGTCCCCTGGTACTCGGGTGCAACATTCCAGACGCTTTACTAACACTCTCCCGACTTGGAGAGTCAGTGCCTTTAACCTCCTGTTTGGCCCAGTTTGCAATTTCTGCGGAAGATGAACAGGAATAGGGAGAACCAATGAGAGACCAGCTGGAGGTGTCTGGACGGGCAAATTTAACTCTCATTTCCCACCAGGAAGAGGAATTAACCAAAGGCTCAGCGTGCCGTGCCGGAACCAGATTAGGGCCTGAAGCAATCCTGCGGTGTTGCGGCCAGCTCACAAGAAAGCGAGTTGAAGAAAGGAGCTCAGGGGCACTGTAATTCACAAACCTGCAGAGTTATAAATGACAGCTCTCGTCCAAAAATATACTGAAGTAAGGCTGCCAAGAGGACTTGAAAGCGGGGCAGAATTGCAGGAAACCGATTTCAGGAGGTAGACTGGAATTGCAGTTAAAGCATAGGAAAAGAGGCAGAACGTCCACAATGATGCACTTGGCCAAAAAGGGCGTATGCGTTTTTTCCTGAATATATTCAGGAAAAAACGCATACGCCCTTTTTGGCCAACCAAGCAAGCTTGCAAAGGAAATCTGCACTACAATGAAGTCTCACTTCCCCCCGGTCAAAAGGGCCATCAGAAAAAAGTGTAAAATCCAGAAGGCAGGACAGGCCATGGAGAACTGGGAGCCTTGTTATGCTGATGGGCGGGATGTAAATTGCCAAGAGCCACTCGGGAGAAGTGTATGGTGTTTCCTGAAACATCTAAAAAACAAAGCAACAGAGCCTAGGGCACTTCCACTTATGGTCCTATAGCTTAGGGAAATTAAAATCAAAAAGACACAGCCACCCCAAAGTTTGGGACGGCTCTGTTTACAAGAACCTCGTTTACGGTACAAGTTCAATATCGCAGAAAGTGAGTAATGGATAAAGAAGTTGTGGTACTTACGTACAATGCAATATCACTCAGCAATGAAATCTATGTCATCAGGCCCGTAGCAGCATAATGAGTGGATTCAGGTATGATGATTCTAACTGAAATAAGTCACACAGAAAAAGAAACATCATAAGATATCACTAATACACGGAATGTAAACTTGGCTACACAGGAACTGAATTACAAAACAGAACAGGGTCTCAAATTTAGAAAACCAACTTATGCTTGCTAAGGGGAAAGGTGAGTTGGGGTGCTGCCTAAAACCAGAGATTGAAATGAACACAGATAAAGTTCCTTAAGCCAAATATGGAATAGACAAGAGCTACTCCTTGCTCAACGAAATGGACTCAACACCCCATATTAAACGCCTAAGAATGTACCTGACTAGTAAGTATCTTAAAACCTATGGATTGCTATGTCTCCGAAAGAGAATCAAGCATGTGTACAGGGGCATAAACGCAGCAGTGATAGGATTGGAGAGGTTCGGTGAGCAAATGAAAACTCTTTGAAGTCATATTGCATGGTACCCATTCCACGGGTCTCAACTCTCCAGGTTTAAGGGATTCTTCCTTCAGCTAAAACATGCATGTGGAACCCAGAGTATGATCAACCGTGTGATCGGGAGACGTGTTCAAATATGTCTCAGTTCTCGTCCCCTGGTACTCGGGTGCAACATTCCAGACGCTTTACTAACACTCTCCCGACTTGGAGAGTCAGTGCCTTTAACCTCCTGTTTGGCCCAGTTTGCAATTTCTGTGGAAGATGAACAGGAATAGGGAGAACCAATGAGAGACCAGCTGGAGGTGTCTGGACGGGCAAATTTAACTCTCATTTCCCACCAGGAAGAGGAATTAACCAAAAGCTCAGCGTGCCGTGCCGGAACCAGATTAGGGCCTGAAGCAATCCTGCGGTGTTGCGGCCAGCTCACAAGAAAGCGAGTTGAAGAAAGGAGCTCAGGGGCACTGTAATTCACAAACCTGCAGAGTTATAAATGACAGCTCTCGTCCAAAAATATACTGAAGTAAGGCTGCCAAGAGGACTTGAAAGCGGGGCAGAATTGCAGGAAACCGATTTCAGGAGGTAGACTGGAATTGCAGTTAAAGCATAGGAAAAGAGGCAGAACGTCCACAATGATGCACTTGGCCAAAAAGGGCGTATGCGTTTTTTCCTGAATATATTCAGGAAGAAACGCATACGCCCTTTTTGGCCAACCAAGCAAGCTTGCAAAGGAAATCTGCACTACAATGAAGTCTCACTTCCCCCCGGTCAAAAGGGCCATCTGAAAAAAGTGTAAAATCCAGAAGGCAGGACAGGCCATGGAGAACTGGGAGCCTTGTTATGCTGATGGGCGGGATGTAAATTGCCAAGAGCCACTCGGGAGAAGTGTATGGTGTTTCCTGAAACATCTAAAAAACAAAGCAACAGAGCCTAGGGCACTTCCACTTATGGTCCTATAGCTTAGGGAAATTAAAATCAAAAAGACACAGCCACCCCAAAGTTTGGGACGGCTCTGTTTACAAGAACCTCGTTTACGGTACAAGTTCAATATCGCAGAAAGTGAGTAATGGATAAAGAAGTTGTGGTACTTACGTACAATGCAATATCACTCAGCAATGAAATCTATGTCATCAGGCCCGTAGCAGCATAATGAGTGGATTCAGGTATGATGATTCTAACTGAAATAAGTCACACAGAAAAAGAAACATCATAAGATATCACTAATACACGGAATGTAAACTTGGCTACACAGGAACTGAATTACAAAACAGAACAGGGTCTCAAATTTAGAAAAACAACTTATGCTTGCTAAGGGGAAAGGTGAGTTGGGGTGCTGCCTAAAACCAGAGATTGAAATGAACACAGATAAAGTTCCTTAAGCCAAATATGGAATAGACAAGAGCTACTCCTTGCTCAACGAAATGGACTCAACACCCCATATTAAACGCCTAAGAATGTACCTGACTAGTAAGTATCTTAAAACCTATGGATTGCTATGTCTCCGAAAGAGAATCAAGCGTGTGTACAGGGGCATAAACGCAGCAGTGATAGGATTGGAGAGGTTCGGTGAGCAAATGAAGACCCTTTGAAGTCATATTGCATGGTACCCATTCCACGGGTCTCAACTCTCCAGGTTTAAGGGATTCTTCCTTCAGCTAAAACATGCATGTGGAACCCAGAGTATGATCCACCGTGTGATCGGGAGACGTGTTCAAATATGTCTCAGTTCTCGTCCCCTGGTACTCGGGTGCAACATTCCAGACGCTTTACTAACACTCTCCCGACTTGGAGAGTCAGTGCCTTTAACCTCCTGTTTGGCCCAGTTTGCAATTTCTGCGGAAGATGAACAGGAATAGGGAGAACCAATGAGAGACCAGCTGGAGGTGTCTGGACGGGCAAATTTAACTCTCATTTCCCACCAGGAAGAGGAATTAACCAAAGGCTCAGCGTGCCGTGCCGGAACCAGATTAGGGCCTGAAGCAATCCTGCGGTGTTGCGGCCAGCTCACAAGAAAGCGAGTTGAAGAAAGGAGCTCAGGGGCACTGTAATTCACAAACCTGCAGAGTTATAAATGACAGCTCTCGTCCAAAAATATACTGAAGTAAGGCTGCCAAGAGGACTTGAAAGCGGGGCAGAATTGCAGGAAACCGATTTCAGGAGGTAGACTGGAATTGCAGTTAAAGCATAGGAAAAGAGGCAGAACGTCCACAATGATGCACTTGGCCAAAAAGGGCGTATGCGTTTTTTCCTGAATATATTCAGGAAAAAACGCATACGCCCTTTTTGGCCAACCAAGCAAGCTTGCAAAGGAAATCTGCACTACAATGAAGTCTCACTTCCCCCCGGTCAAAAGGGCCATCAGAAAAAAGTGTAAAATCCAGAAGGCAGGACAGGCCATGGAGAACTGGGAGCCTTGTTATGCTGATGGGCGGGATGTAAATTGCCAACAGCCACTCGGGAGAAGTGTATGGTGTTTCCTGAAACATCTAAAAAACAAAGCAACAGAGCCTAGGGCACTTCCACTTATGGTCCTATAGCTTAGGGAAATTAAAATCAAAAAGACACAGCCACCCCAAAGTTTGGGACGGCTCTGTTTACAAGAACCTCGTTTACGGTACAAGTTCAATATCGCAGAAAGTGAGTAATGGATAAAGAAGTTGTGGTACTTACGTACAATGCAATATCACTCAGCAATGAAATCTATGTCATCAGGCCCGTAGCAGCATAATGAGTGGATTCAGGTATGATGATTCTAACTGAAATAAGTCACACAGAAAAAGAAACATCATAAGATATCACTAATACACGGAATGTAAACTTGGTTACACAGGAACTGAATTACAAAACAGAACAGGGTCTCAAATTTAGAAAACCAACTTATGCTTGCTAAGGGGAAAGGTGAGTTGGGGTGCTGCCTAAAACCAGAGATTGAAATGAACACAGATAAAGTTCCTTAAGCCAAATATGGAATAGACAAGAGCTACTCCTTGCTCAACGAAATGGACTCAACACCCCATATTAAACGCCTAAGAATGTACCTGACTAGTAAGTATCTTAAAACCTATGGATTGCTATGTCTCCGAAAGAGAATCAAGCGTGTGTACAGGGGCATAAACGCAGCAGTGATAGGATTGGAGAGGTTCGGTGAGCAAATGAAGACCCTTTGAAGTCATATTGCATGGTACCCATTCCACGGGTCTCAACTCTCCAGGTTTAAGGGATTCTTCCTTCAGCTAAAACATGCATGTGGAACCCAGAGTATGATCCACCGTGTGATCGGGAGACGTGTTCAAATATGTCTCAGTTCTCGTCCCCTGGTACTCGGGTGCAACATTCCAGACGCTTTACTAACACTCTCCCGACTTGGAGAGTCAGTGCCTTTAACCTCCTGTTTGGCCCAGTTTGCAATTTCTGCGGAAGATGAACAGGAATAGGGAGAACCAATGAGAGACCAGCTGGAGGTGTCTGGACGGGCAAATTTAACTCTCATTTCCCACCAGGAAGAGGAATTAACCAAAGGCTCAGCGTGCCGTGCCGGAACCAGATTAGGGCCTGAAGCAATCCTGCGGTGTTGCGGCCAGCTCACAAGAAAGCGAGTTGAAGAAAGGAGCTCAGGGGCACTGTAATTCACAAACCTGCAGAGTTATAAATGACAGCTCTCGTCCAAAAATATACTGAAGTAAGGCTGCCAAGAGGACTTGAAAGCGGGGCAGAATTGCAGGAAACCGATTTCAGGAGGTAGACTGGAATTGCAGTTAAAGCATAGGAAAAGAGGCAGAACGTCCACAATGATGCACTTGGCCAAAAAGGGCGTATGCGTTTTTTCCTGAATATATTCAGGAAAAAACGCATACGCCCTTTTTGGCCAACCAAGCAAGCTTGCAAAGGAAATCTGCACTACAATGAAGTCTCACTTCCCCCCGGTCAAAAGGGCCATCAGAAAAAAGTGTAAAATCCAGAAGGCAGGACAGGCCATGGAGAACTGGGAGCCTTGTTATGCTGATGGGCGGGATGTAAATTGCCAACAGCCACTCGGGAGAAGTGTATGGTGTTTCCTGAAACATCTAAAAAACAAAGCAACAGAGCCTAGGGCACTTCCACTTATGGTCCTATAGCTTAGGGAAATTAAAATAAAAAAGACACAGCCACCCCAAAGTTTGGGACGGCTCTGTTTACAAGAACCTCGTTTACGGTACAAGTTCAATATCGCAGAAAGTGAGTAATGGATAAAGAAGTTGTGGTACTTACGTACAATGCAATATCACTCAGCAATGAAATCTATGTCATCAGGCCCGTAGCAGCATAATGAGTGGATTCAGGTATGATGATTCTAACTGAAATAAGTCACACAGAAAAAGAAACATCATAAGATATCACTAATACACGGAATGTAAACTTGGCTACACAGGAACTGAATTACAAAACAGAACAGGGTCTCAAATTTAGAAAACCAACTTATGCTTGCTAAGGGGAAAGGTGAGTTGGGGTGCTGCCTAAAACCAGAGATTGAAATGAACACAGATAAAGTTCCTTAAGCCAAATATGGAATAGACAAGAGCTACTCCTTGCTCAACGAAATGGACTCAACACCCCATATTAAACGCCTAAGAATGTACCTGACTAGTAAGTATCTTAAAACCTATGGATTGCTATGTCTCCGAAAGAGAATCAAGCGTGTGTACAGGGGCATAAACGCAGCAGTGATAGGATTGGAGAGGTTCGGTGAGCAAATGAAGACCCTTTGAAGTCATATTGCATGGTACCCATTCCACGGGTCTCAACTCTCCAGGTTTAAGGGATTCTTCCTTCAGCTAAAACATGCATGTGGAACCCAGAGTATGATCCACCGTGTGATCGGGAGACGTGTTCAAATATGTCTCAGTTCTCGTCCCCTGGTACTCGGGTGCAACATTCCAGACGCTTTACTAACACTCTCCCGACTTGGAGAGTCAGTGCCTTTAACCTCCTGTTTGGCCCAGTTTGCAATTTCTGCGGAAGATGAACAGGAATAGGGAGAACCAATGAGAGACCAGCTGGAGGTGTCTGGACGGGCAAATTTAACTCTCATTTCCCACCAGGAAGAGGAATTAACCAAAGGCTCAGCGTGCCGTGCCGGAACCAGATTAGGGCCTGAAGCAATCCTGCGGTGTTGCGGCCAGCTCACAAGAAAGCGAGTTGAAGAAAGGAGCTCAGGGGCACTGTAATTCACAAACCTGCAGAGTTATAAATGACAGCTCTCGTCCAAAAATATACTGAAGTAAGGCTGCCAAGAGGACTTGAAAGCGGGGCAGAATTGCAGGAAACCGATTTCAGGAGGTAGACTGGAATTGCAGTTAAAGCATAGGAAAAGAGGCAGAACGTCCACAATGATGCACTTGGCCAAAAAGGGCGTATGCGTTTTTTCCTGAATATATTCAGGAAAAAACGCATACGCCCTTTTTGGCCAACCAAGCAAGCTTGCAAAGGAAATCTGCACTACAATGAAGTCTCACTTCCCCCCGGTCAAAAGGGCCATCAGAAAAAAGTGTAAAATCCAGAAGGCAGGACAGGCCATGGAGAACTGGGAGCCTTGTTATGCTGATGGGCGGGATGTAAATTGCCAACAGCCACTCGGGAGAAGTGTATGGTGTTTCCTGAAACATCTAAAAAACAAAGCAACAGAGCCTAGGGCACTTCCACTTATGGTCCTATAGCTTAGGGAAATTAAAATCAAAAAGACACAGCCACCCCAAAGTTTGGGACGGCTCTGTTTACAAGAACCTCGTTTACGGTACAAGTTCAATATCGCAGAAAGTGAGTAATGGATAAAGAAGTTGTGGTACTTACGTACAATGCAATATCACTCAGCAATGAAATCTATGTCATCAGGCCCGTAGCAGCATAATGAGTGGATTCAGGTATGATGATTCTAACTGAAATAAGTCACACAGAAAAAGAAACATCATAAGATATCACTAATACACGGAATGTAAACTTGGCTACACAGGAACTGAATTACAAAACAGAACAGGGTCTCAAATTTAGAAAACCAACTTATGCTTGCTAAGGGGAAAGGTGAGTTGGGGTGCTGCCTAAAACCAGAGATTGAAATGAACACAGATAAAGTTCCTTAAGCCAAATATGGAATAGACAAGAGCTACTCCTTGCTCAACGAAATGGACTCAACACCCCATATTAAACGCCTAAGAATGTACCTGACTAGTAAGTATCTTAAAACCTATGGATTGCTATGTCTCCGAAAGAGAATCAAGCGTGTGTACAGGGGCATAAACGCAGCAGTGATAGGATTGGAGAGGTTCGGTGAGCAAATGAAGACCCTTTGAAGTCATATTGCATGGTACCCATTCCACGGGTCTCAACTCTCCAGGTTTAAGGGATTCTTCCTTCAGCTAAAACATGCATGTGGAACCCAGAGTATGATCCACCGTGTGATCGGGAGACGTGTTCAAATATGTCTCAGTTCTCGTCCCCTGGTACTCGGGTGCAACATTCCAGACGCTTTACTAACACTCTCCCGACTTGGAGAGTCAGTGCCTTTAACCTCCTGTTTGGCCCAGTTTGCAATTTCTGTGGAAGATGAACAGGAATAGGGAGAACCAATGAGAGACCAGCTGGAGGTGTCTGGACGGGCAAATTTAACTCTCATTTCCCACCAGGAAGAGGAATTAACCAAAGGCTCAGCGTGCCGTGCCGGAACCAGATTAGGGCCTGAAGCAATCCTGCGGTGTTGCGGCCAGCTCACAAGAAAGCGAGTTGAAGAAAGGAGCTCAGGGGCACTGTAATTCACAAACCTGCAGAGTTATAAATGACAGCTCTCGTCCAAAAATATACTGAAGTAAGGCTGCCAAGAGGACTTGAAAGTGGGGCAGAATTGCAGGAAACCGATTTCAGGAGGTAGACTGGAATTGCAGTTAAAGCATAGGAAAAGAGGCAGAACGTCCACAATGATGCACTTGGCCAAAAAGGGCGTATGCGTTTTTTCCTGAATATATTCAGGAAAAAACGCATACGCCCTTTTTGGCCAACCAAGCAAGCTTGCAAAGGAAATCTGCACTACAATGAAGTCTCACTTCCCCCCGGTCAAAAGGGCCATCAGAAAAAAGTGTAAAATCCAGAAGGCAGGACAGGCCATGGAGAACTGGGAGCCTTGTTATGCTGATGGGCGGGATGTAAATTGCCAAGAGCCACTCGGGAGAAGTGTATGGTGTTTCCTGAAACATCTAAAAAACAAAGCAACAGAGCCTAGGGCACTTCCACTTATGGTCCTATAGCTTAGGGAAATTAAAATCAAAAAGACACAGCCACCCCAAAGTTTGGGACGGCTCTGTTTACAAGAACCTCGTTTACGGTACAAGTTCAATATCGCAGAAAGTGAGTAATGGATAAAGAAGTTGTGGTACTTACGTACAATGCAATATCACTCAGCAATGAAATCTATGTCATCAGGCCCGTAGCAGCATAATGAGTGGATTCAGGTATGATGATTCTAACTGAAATAAGTCACACAGAAAAAGAAACATCATAAGATATCACTAATACACGGAATGTAAACTTGGCTACACAGGAACTGAATTACAAAACAGAACAGGGTCTCAAATTTAGAAAACCAACTTATGCTTGCTAAGGGGAAAGGTGAGTTGGGGTGCTGCCTAAAACCAGAGATTGAAATGAACACAGATAAAGTTCCTTAAGCCAAATATGGAATAGACAAGAGCTACTCCTTGCTCAACGAAATGGACTCAACACCCCATATTAAACGCCTAAGAATGTACCTGACTAGTAAGTATCTTAAAACCTATGGATTGCTATGTCTCCGAAAGAGAATCAAGCGTGTGTACAGGGGCATAAACGCAGCAGTGATAGGATTGGAGAGGTTCGGTGAGCAAATGAAGACCCTTTGAAGTCATATTGCATGGTACCCATTCCACGGGTCTCAACTCTCCAGGTTTAAGGGATTCTTCCTTCAGCTAAAACATGCATGTGGAACCCAGAGTATGATCCACCGTGTGATCGGGAGACGTGTTCAAATATGTCTCAGTTCTCGTCCCCTGGTACTCGGGTGCAACATTCCAGATGCTTTACTAACACTCTCCCGACTTGGAGAGTCAGTGCCTTTAACCTCCTGTTTGGCCCAGTTTGCAATTTCTGTGGAAGATGAACAGGAATAGGGAGAACCAATGAGAGACCAGCTGGAGGTGTCTGGACGGGCAAATTTAACTCTCATTTCCCACCAGGAAGAGGAATTAACCAAAGGCTCAGCGTGCCGTGCCGGAACCAGATTAGGGCCTGAAGCAATCCTGCGGTGTTGCGGCCAGCTCACAAGAAAGCGAGTTGAAGAAAGGAGCTCAGGGGCACTGTAATTCACAAACCTGCAGAGTTATAAATGACAGCTCTCGTCCAAAAATATACTGAAGTAAGGCTGCCAAGAGGACTTGAAAGCGGGGCAGAATTGCAGGAAACCGATTTCAGGAGGTAGACTGGAATTGCAGTTAAAGCATAGGAAAAGAGGCAGAACGTCCACAATGATGCACTTGGCCAAAAAGGGCGTATGCGTTTTTTCCTGAATATATTCAGGAAAAAACGCATACGCCCTTTTTGGCCAACCAAGCAAGCTTGCAAAGGAAATCTGCACTACAATGAAGTCTCACTTCCCCCCGGTCAAAAGGGCCATCAGAAAAAAGTGTAAAATCCAGAAGGCAGGACAGGCCATGGAGAATTGGGAGCCTTGTTATGCTGATGGGCGGGATGTAAATTGCCAAGAGCCACTCGGGAGAAGTGTATGGTGTTTCCTGAAACATCTAAAAAACAAAGCAACAGAGCCTAGGGCACTTCCACTTATGGTCCTATAGCTTAGGGAAATTAAAATCAAAAAGACACAGCCACCCCAAAGTTTGGGACGGCTCTGTTTACAAGAACCTCGTTTACGGTACAAGTTCAATATCGCAGAAAGTGAGTAATGGATAAAGAAGTTGTGGTACTTACGTACAATGCAATATCACTCAGCAATGAAATCTATGTCATCAGGCCCGTAGCAGCATAATGAGTGGATTCAGGTATGATGATTCTAACTGAAATAAGTCACACAGAAAAAGAAACATCATAAGATATCACTAATACACGGAATGTAAACTTGGCTACACAGGAACTGAATTACAAAACAGAACAGGGTCTCAAATTTAGAAAACCAACTTATGCTTGCTAAGGGGAAAGGTGAGTTGGGGTGCTGCCTAAAACCAGAGATTGAAATGAACACAGATAAAGTTCCTTAAGCCAAATATGGAATAGACAAGAGCTACTCCTTGCTCAACGAAATGGACTCAACACCCCATATTAAACGCCTAAGAATGTACCTGACTAGTAAGTATCTTAAAACCTATGGATTGCTATGTCTCCGAAAGAGAATCAAGCGTGTGTACAGGGGCATAAACGCAGCAGTGATAGGATTGGAGAGGTTCGGTGAGCAAATGAAGACCCTTTGAAGTCATATTGCATGGTACCCATTCCACGGGTCTCAACTCTCCAGGTTTAAGGGATTCTTCCTTCAGCTAAAACATGCATGTGGAACCCAGAGTATGATCCACCGTGTGATCGGGAGACGTGTTCAAATATGTCTCAGTTCTCGTCCCCTGGTACTCGGGTGCAACATTCCAGACGCTTTACTAACACTCTCCCGACTTGGAGAGTCAGTGCCTTTAACCTCCTGTTTGGCCCAGTTTGCAATTTCTGTGGAAGATGAACAGGAATAGGGAGAACCAATGAGAGACCAGCTGGAGGTGTCTGGACGGGCAAATTTAACTCTCATTTCCCACCAGGAAGAGGAATTAACCAAAGGCTCAGCGTGCCGTGCCGGAACCAGATTAGGGCCTGAAGCAATCCTGCGGTGTTGCGGCCAGCTCACAAGAAAGCGAGTTGAAGAAAGGAGCTCAGGGGCACTGTAATTCACAAACCTGCAGAGTTATAAATGACAGCTCTCGTCCAAAAATATACTGAAGTAAGGCTGCCAAGAGGACTTGAAAGCGGGGCAGAATTGCAGGAAACCGATTTCAGGAGGTAGACTGGAATTGCAGTTAAAGCATAGGAAAAGAGGCAGAACGTCCACAATGATGCACTTGGCCAAAAAGGGCGTATGCGTTTTTTCCTGAATATATTCAGGAAAAAACGCATACGCCCTTTTTGGCCAACCAAGCAAGCTTGCAAAGGAAATCTGCACTACAATGAAGTCTCACTTCCCCCCGGTCAAAAGGGCCATCAGAAAAAAGTGTAAAATCCAGAAGGCAGGACAGGCCATGGAGAACTGGGAGCCTTGTTATGCTGATGGGCGGGATGTAAATTGCCAAGAGCCACTCGGGAGAAGTGTATGGTGTTTCCTGAAACATCTAAAAAACAAAGCAACAGAGCCTAGGGCACTTCCACTTATGGTCCTATAGCTTAGGGAAATTAAAATCAAAAAGACACAGCCACCCCAAAGTTTGGGACGGCTCTGTTTACAAGAACCTCGTTTACGGTACAAGTTCAATATCGCAGAAAGTGAGTAATGGATAAAGAAGTTGTGGTACTTACGTACAATGCAATATCACTCAGCAATGAAATCTATGTCATCAGGCCCGTAGCAGCATAATGAGTGGATTCAGGTATGATGATTCTAACTGAAATAAGTCACACAGAAAAAGAAACATCATAAGATATCACTAATACACGGAATGTAAACTTGGCTACACAGGAACTGAATTACAAAACAGAACAGGGTCTCAAATTTAGAAAACCAACTTATGCTTGCTAAGGGGAAAGGTGAGTTGGGGTGCTGCCTAAAACCAGAGATTGAAATGAACACAGATAAAGTTCCTTAAGCCAAATATGGAATAGACAAGAGCTACTCCTTGCTCAACGAAATGGACTCAACACCCCATATTAAACGCCTAAGAATGTACCTGACTAGTAAGTATCTTAAAACCTATGGATTGCTATGTCTCCGAAAGAGAATCAAGCGTGTGTACAGGGGCATAAATGCAGCAGTGATAGGATTGGAGAGGTTCGGTGAGCAAATGAAGACCCTTTGAAGTCATATTGCATGGTACCCATTCCACGGGTCTCAACTCTCCAGGTTTAAGGGATTCTTCCTTCAGCTAAAACATGCATGTGGAACCCAGAGTATGATCCACCGTGTGATCGGGAGACGTGTTCAAATATGTCTCAGTTCTCGTCCCCTGGTACTCGGGTGCAACATTCCAGACGCTTTACTAACACTCTCCCGACTTGGAGAGTCAGTGCCTTTAACCTCCTGTTTGGCCCAGTTTGCAATTTCTGTGGAAGATGAACAGGAATAGGGAGAACCAATGAGAGACCAGCTGGAGGTGTCTGGACGGGCAAATTTAACTCTCATTTCCCACCAGGAAGAGGAATTAACCAAAGGCTCAGCGTGCCGTGCCGGAACCAGATTAGGGCCTGAAGCAATCCTGCGGTGTTGCGGCCAGCTCACAAGAAAGCGAGTTGAAGAAAGGAGCTCAGGGGCACTGTAATTCACAAACCTGCAGAGTTATAAATGACAGCTCTCGTCCAAAAATATACTGAAGTAAGGCTGCCAAGAGGACTTGAAAGCGGGGCAGAATTGCAGGAAACCGATTTCAGGAGGTAGACTGGAATTGCAGTTAAAGCATAGGAAAAGAGGCAGAACGTCCACAATGATGCACTTGGCCAAAAAGGGCGTATGCGTTTTTTCCTGAATATATTCAGGAAAAAACGCATACGCCCTTTTTGGCCAACCAAGCAAGCTTGCAAAGGAAATCTGCACTACAATGAAGTCTCACTTCCCCCCGGTCAAAAGGGCCATCAGAAAAAAGTGTAAAATCCAGAAGGCAGGACAGGCCATGGAGAACTGGGAGCCTTGTTATGCTGATGGGCGGGATGTAAATTGCCAAGAGCCACTCGGGAGAAGTGTATGGTGTTTCCTGAAACATCTAAAAAACAAAGCAACAGAGCCTAGGGCACTTCCACTTATGGTCCTATAGCTTAGGGAAATTAAAATCAAAAAGACACAGCCACCCCAAAGTTTGGGACGGCTCTGTTTACAAGAACCTCGTTTACGGTACAAGTTCAATATCGCAGAAAGTGAGTAATGGATAAAGAAGTTGTGGTACTTACGTACAATGCAATATCACTCAGCAATGAAATCTATGTCATCAGGCCCGTAGCAGCATAATGAGTGGATTCAGGTATGATGATTCTAACTGAAATAAGTCACACAGAAAAAGAAACATCATAAGATATCACTAATACACGGAATGTAAACTTGGCTACACAGGAACTGAATTACAAAACAGAACAGGGTCTCAAATTTAGAAAACCAACTTATGCTTGCTAAGGGGAAAGGTGAGTTGGGGTGCTGCCTAAAACCAGAGATTGAAATGAACACAGATAAAGTTCCTTAAGCCAAATATGGAATAGACAAGAGCTACTCCTTGCTCAACGAAATGGACTCAACACCCCATATTAAACGCCTAAGAATGTACCTGACTAGTAAGTATCTTAAAACCTATGGATTGCTATGTCTCCGAAAGAGAATCAAGCGTGTGTACAGGGGCATAAACGCAGCAGTGATAGGATTGGAGAGGTTCGGTGAGCAAATGAAGACCCTTTGAAGTCATATTGCATGGTACCCATTCCACGGGTCTCAACTCTCCAGGTTTAAGGGATTCTTCCTTCAGCTAAAACATGCATGTGGAACCCAGAGTATGATCCACCGTGTGATCGGGAGACGTGTTCAAATATGTCTCAGTTCTCGTCCCCTGGTACTCGGGTGCAACATTCCAGACGCTTTACTAACACTCTCCCGACTTGGAGAGTCAGTGCCTTTAACCTCCTGTTTGGCCCAGTTTGCAATTTCTGTGGAAGATGAACAGGAATAGGGAGAACCAATGAGAGACCAGCTGGAGGTGTCTGGACGGGCAAATTTAACTCTCATTTCCCACCAGGAAGAGGAATTAACCAAAGGCTCAGCGTGCCGTGCCGGAACCAGATTAGGGCCTGAAGCAATCCTGCGGTGTTGCGGCCAGCTCACAAGAAAGCGAGTTGAAGAAAGGAGCTCAGGGGCACTGTAATTCACAAACCTGCAGAGTTATAAATGACAGCTCTCGTCCAAAAATATACTGAAGTAAGGCTGCCAAGAGGACTTGAAAGCGGGGCAGAATTGCAGGAAACCGATTTCAGGAGGTAGACTGGAATTGCAGTTAAAGCATAGGAAAAGAGGCAGAACGTCCACAATGATGCACTTGGCCAAAAAGGGCGTATGCGTTTTTTCCTGAATATATTCAGGAAAAAACGCATACGCCCTTTTTGGCCAACCAAGCAAGCTTGCAAAGGAAATCTGCACTACAATGAAGTCTCACTTCCCCCCGGTCAAAAGGGCCATCAGAAAAAAGTGTAAAATCCAGAAGGCAGGACAGGCCATGGAGAACTGGGAGCCTTGTTATGCTGATGGGCGGGATGTAAATTGCCAAGAGCCACTCGGGAGAAGTGTATGGTGTTTCCTGAAACATCTAAAAAACAAAGCAACAGAGCCTAGGGCACTTCCACTTATGGTCCTATAGCTTAGGGAAATTAAAATCAAAAAGACACAGCCACCCCAAAGTTTGGGACGGCTCTGTTTACAAGAACCTCGTTTACGGTACAAGTTCAATATCGCAGAAAGTGAGTAATGGATAAAGAAGTTGTGGTACTTACGTACAATGCAATATCACTCAGCAATGAAATCTATGTCATCAGGCCCGTAGCAGCATAATGAGTGGATTCAGGTATGATGATTCTAACTGAAATAAGTCACACAGAAAAAGAAACATCATAAGATATCACTAATACACGGAATGTAAACTTGGCTACACAGGAACTGAATTACAAAACAGAACAGGGTCTCAAATTTAGAAAACCAACTTATGCTTGCTAAGGGGAAAGGTGAGTTGGGGTGCTGCCTAAAACCAGAGATTGAAATGAACACAGATAAAGTTCCTTAAGCCAAATATGGAATAGACAAGAGCTACTCCTTGCTCAACGAAATGGACTCAACACCCCATATTAAACGCCTAAGAATGTACCTGACTAGTAAGTATCTTAAAACCTATGGATTGCTATGTCTCCGAAAGAGAATCAAGCGTGTGTACAGGGGCATAAACGCAGCAGTGATAGGATTGGAGAGGTTCGGTGAGCAAATGAAGACCCTTTGAAGTCATATTGCATGGTACCCATTCCACGGGTCTCAACTCTCCAGGTTTAAGGGATTCTTCCTTCAGCTAAAACATGCATGTGGAACCCAGAGTATGATCCACCGTGTGATCGGGAGACGTGTTCAAATATGTCTCAGTTCTCGTCCCCTGGTACTCGGGTGCAACATTCCAGACGCTTTACTAACACTCTCCCGACTTGGAGAGTCAGTGCCTTTAACCTCCTGTTTGGCCCAGTTTGCAATTTCTGTGGAAGATGAACAGGAATAGGGAGAACCAATGAGAGACCAGCTGGAGGTGTCTGGACGGGCAAATTTAACTCTCATTTCCCACCAGGAAGAGGAATTAACCAAAGGCTCAGCGTGCCGTGCCGGAACCAGATTAGGGCCTGAAGCAATCCTGCGGTGTTGCGGCCAGCTCACAAGAAAGCGAGTTGAAGAAAGGAGCTCAGGGGCACTGTAATTCACAAACCTGCAGAGTTATAAATGACAGCTCTCGTCCAAAAATATACTGAAGTAAGGCTGCCAAGAGGACTTGAAAGCGGGGCAGAATTGCAGGAAACCGATTTCAGGAGGTAGACTGGAATTGCAGTTAAAGCATAGGAAAAGAGGCAGAACGTCCACAATGATGCACTTGGCCAAAAAGGGCGTATGCGTTTTTTCCTGAATATATTCAGGAAAAAACGCATACGCCCTTTTTGGCCAACCAAGCAAGCTTGCAAAGGAAATCTGCACTACAATGAAGTCTCACTTCCCCTCGGTCAAAAGGGCCATCAGAAAAAAGTGTAAAATCCAGAAGGCAGGACAGGCCATGGAGAACTGGGAGCCTTGTTATGCTGATGGGCGGGATGTAAATTGCCAAGAGCCACTCGGGAGAAGTGTATGGTGTTTCCTGAAACATCTAAAAAACAAAGCAACAGAGCCTAGGGCACTTCCACTTATGGTCCTATAGCTTAGGGAAATTAAAATCAAAAAGACACAGCCACCCCAAAGTTTGGGACGGCTCTGTTTACAAGAACCTCGTTTACGGTACAAGTTCAATATCGCAGAAAGTGAGTAATGGATAAAGAAGTTGTGGTACTTACGTACAATGCAATATCACTCAGCAATGAAATCTATGTCATCAGGCCCGTAGCAGCATAATGAGTGGATTCAGGTATGATGATTCTAACTGAAATAAGTCACACAGAAAAAGAAACATCATAAGATATCACTAATACACGGAATGTAAACTTGGCTACACAGGAACTGAATTACAAAACAGAACAGGGTCTCAAATTTAGAAAACCAACTTATGCTTGCTAAGGGGAAAGGTGAGTTGGGGTGCTGCCTAAAACCAGAGATTGAAATGAACACAGATAAAGTTCCTTAAGCCAAATATGGAATAGACAAGAGCTACTCCTTGCTCAACGAAATGGACTCAACACCCCATATTAAACGCCTAAGAATGTACCTGACTAGTAAGTATCTTAAAACCTATGGATTGCTATGTCTCCGAAAGAGAATCAAGCGTGTGTACAGGGGCATAAACGCAGCAGTGATAGGATTGGAGAGGTTCGGTGAGCAAATGAAGACCCTTTGAAGTCATATTGCATGGTACCCATTCCACGGGTCTCAACTCTCCAGGTTTAAGGGATTCTTCCTTCAGCTAAAACATGCATGTGGAACCCAGAGTATGATCCACCGTGTGATCGGGAGACGTGTTCAAATATGTCTCAGTTCTCGTCCCCTGGTACTCGGGTGCAACATTCCAGACGCTTTACTAACACTCTCCCAACTTGGAGAGTCAGTGCCTTTAACCTCCTGTTTGGCCCAGTTTGCAATTTCTGTGGAAGATGAACAGGAATAGGGAGAACCAATGAGAGACTAGCTGGAGGTGTCTGGACGGGCAAATTTAACTCTCATTTCCCACCAGGAAGAGGAATTAACCAAAGGCTCAGCATGCCGTGCCGGAACCAGATTAGGGCCTGAAGCAATCCTGCGGTGTTGCGGCCAGCTCACAAGAAAGCGAGTTGAAGAAAGGAGCTCAGGGGCACTGTAATTCACAAACCTGCAGAGTTATAAATGACAGCTCTCGTCCAAAAATATACTGAAGTAAGGCTGCCAAGAGGACTTGAAAGCGGGGCAGAATTGCAGGAAACCGATTTCAGGAGGTAGACTGGAATTGCAGTTAAAGCATAGGAAAAGAGGCAGAACGTCGACAATGATGCACTTGGCCAAAAAGGGAGTATGCGTTTTTTCCTGAATATATTCAGGAAAAAACGCATACGCCCTTTTTGGCCAACCAAGCAAGCTTGCAAAGGAAATCTGCACTACAATGAAGTCTCACTTCCCCCCGGTCAAAAGGGCCATCTGAAAAAACTGTAAAATCCAGAAGGCAGGACAGGCCATGGAGAACTGGGAGCCTTGTTATGCTGATGGGCGGGATGTAAATTGCCAAGAGCCACTCGGGAGAAGTGTATGGTGTTTCCTGAAACATCTAAAAAACAAAGCAACAGAGCCTAGGGCACTTCCACTTATGGTCCTATAGCTTAGGGAAATTAAAATCAAAAAGACACAGCCACCCCAAAGTTTGGGACGGCTCTGTTTACAAGAACCTCGTTTACGGTACAAGTTCAATATCGCAGAAAGTGAGTAATGGATAAAGAAGTTGTGGTACTTACGTACAATGCAATATCACTCAGCAATGAAATCTATGTCATCAGGCCCGTAGCAGCATAATGAGTGGATTCAGGTATGATGATTCTACCTGAAATAAGTCACACAGAAAAAGAAACATCATAAGATATCACTAATACACGGAATGTAAACTTGGCTACACAGGAACTGAATTACAAAACAGAACAGGGTCTCAAATTTAGAAAACCAACTTATGCTTGCTAAGGGGAAAGGTGAGTTGGGGTGCTGCCTAAAACCAGAGATTGAAATGAACACAGATAAAGTTCCTTAAGCCAAATATGGAATAGACAAGAGCTACTCCTTGCTCAACGAAATGGACTCAACACCCCATATTAAACGCCTAAGAATGTACCTGACTAGTAAGTATCTTAAAACCTATGGATTGCTATGTCTCCGAAAGAGAATCAAGCGTGTGTACAGGGGCATAAACGCAGCAGTGATAGGATTGGAGAGGTTCGGTGAGCAAATGAAGACCCTTTGAAGTCATATTGCATGGTACCCATTCCACGGGTCTCAACTCTCCAGGTTTAAGGGATTCTTCCTTCAGCTAAAACATGCATGTGGAACCCAGAGTATGATCCACCGTGTGATCGGGAGACGTGTTCAAATATGTCTCAGTTCTCGTCCCCTGGTACTCGGGTGCAACATTCCGGACGCTTTACTAACACTCTCCCGACTTGGAGAGTCAGTGCCTTTAACCTCCTGTTTGGCCCAGTTTGCAATTTCTGCGGAAGATGAACAGGAATAGGGAGAACCAATGAGAGACTAGCTGGAGGTGTCTGGACGGGCAAATTTAACTCTCATTTCCCACCAGGAAGAGGAATTAACCAAAGGCTCAGCGTGCCGTGCCGGAACCAGATTAGGGCCTGAAGCAATCCTGCGGTGTTGCGGCCAGCTCACAAGAAAGCGAGTTGAAGAAAGGAGCTCAGGGGCACTGTAATTCACAAACCTGCAGAGTTATAAATGACAGCTCTCGTCCAAAAATATACTGAAGTAAGGCTGCCAAGAGGACTTGAAAGCGGGGCAGAATTGCAGGAAACCGATTTCAGGAGGTAGACTGGAATTGCAGTTAAAGCATAGGAAAAGAGGCAGAACGTCGACAATGATGCACTTGGCGAAAAAGGGCGTATGCGTTTTTTCCTGAATATATTCAGGAAAAAACGCATACGCCCTTTTTGGCCAACCAAGCAAGCTTGCAAAGGAAATCTGCACTACAATGAAGTCTCACTTCCCCCCGGTCAAAAGGGCCATCAGAAAAAAGTGTAAAATCCAGAAGGCAGGACAGGCCATGGAGAACTGGGAGCCTTGTTATGCTGATGGGCGGGATGTAAATTGCCAAGAGCCACTCGGGAGAAGTGTATGGTGTTTCCTGAAACATCTAAAAAACAAAGCAACAGAGCCTAGGGCACTTCCACTTATGGTCCTATAGCTTAGGGAAATTAAAATCAAAAAGACACAGCCACCCCAAAGTTTGGGACGGCTCTGTTTACAAGAACCTCGTTTACGGTACAAGTTCAATATCGCAGAAAGTGAGTAATGGATAAAGAAGTTGTGGTACTTACGTACAATGCAATATCACTCAGCAATGAAATCTATGTCATCAGGCCCGTAGCAGCATAATGAGTGGATTCAGGCATGATGATTCTACCTGAAATAAGTCACACAGAAAAAGAAACATCATAAGATATCACTAATACACGGAATGTAAACTTGGCTACACAGGAACTGAATTACAAAACAGAACAGGGTCTCAAATTTAGAAAACCAACTTATGCTTGCTAAGGGGAAAGGTGAGTTGGGGTGCTGCCTAAAACCAGAGATTGAAATGAACACAGATAAAGTTCCTTAAGCCAAATATGGAATAGACAAGAGCTACTCCTTGCTCAACGAAATGGACTCAACACCCCATATTAAACGCCTAAGAATGTACCTGACTAGTAAGTATCTTAAAACCTATGGATTGCTATGTCTCCGAAAGAGAATCAAGCGTGTGTACAGGGGCATAAACGCAGCAGTGATAGGATTGGAGAGGTTCGGTGAGCAAATGAAGACCCTTTGAAGTCATATTGCATGGTACCCATTCCACGGGTCTCAACTCTCCAGGTTTAAGGGATTCTTCCTTCAGCTAAAACATGCATGTGGAACCCAGAGTATGATCCACTGTGTGATCGGGAGACGTGTTCAAATATGTCTCAGTTCTCGTCCCCTGGTACTCGGGTGCAACATTCCAGACGCTTTACTAACACTCTCCCGACTTGGAGAGTCAGTGCCTTTAACCTCCTGTTTGGCCCAGTTTGCAATTTCTGCGGAAGATGAACAGGAATAGGGAGAACCAATGAGAGACCAGCTGGAGGTGTCTGGACGGGCAAATTTAACTCTCATTTCCCACCAGGAAGAGGAATTAACCAAAGGCTCAGCGTGCCGTGCCGGAACCAGATTAGGGCCTGAAGCGGTGTTGCGGCCAGCTCACAAGAAAGCGAGTTGAAGAAAGGAGCTCAGGGGCACTGTAATTCACAAACCTGCAGAGTTATAAATGACAGCTCTCGTCCAAAAATATACTGAAGTAAGGCTGCCAAGAGGACTTGAAAGCGGGGCAGAATTGCAGGAAACCGATTTCAGGAGGTAGACTGGAATTGCAGTTAAAGCATAGGAAAAGAGGCAGAACGTCGACAATGATGCACTTGGCGAAAAAGGGCGTATGCGTTTTTTCCTGAATATATTCAGGAAAAAACGCATACGCCCTTTTTGGCCAACCAAGCAAGCTTGCAAAGGAAATCTGCACTACAATGAAGTCTCACTTCCCCCCGGTCAAAAGGGCCATCAGAAAAAAGTGTAAAATCCAGAAGGCAGGACAGGCCATGGAGAACTGGGAGCCTTGTTATGCTGATGGGCGGGATGTAAATTGCCAACAGCCACTCGGGAGAAGTGTATGGTGTTTCCTGAAACATCTAAAAAACAAAGCAACAGAGCCTAGGGCACTTCCACTTATGGTCCTATAGCTTAGGGAAATTAAAATCAAAAAGACACAGCCACCCCAAAGTTTGGGACGGCTCTGTTTACAAGAACCTCGTTTACGGTACAAGTTCAATATCGCAGAAAGTGAGTAATGGATAAAGAAGTTGTGGTACTTACGTACAATGCAATATCACTCAGCAATGAAATCTATGTCATCAGGCCCATAGCAGCATAATGAGTGGATTCAGGTATGATGATTCTAACTGAAATAAGTCACACAGAAAAAGAAACATCATAAGATATCACTAATACACGGAATGTAAACTTGGCTACACAGGAACTGAATTACAAAACAGAACAGGGTCTCAAATTTAGAAAACCAACTTATGCTTGCTAAGGGGAAAGGTGAGTTGGGGTGCTGCCTAAAACCAGAGATTGAAATGAACACAGATAAAGTTCCTTAAGCCAAATATGGAATAGACAAGAGCTACTCCTTGCTCAACGAAATGGACTCAACACCCCATATTAAATGCCTAAGAATGTACCTGACTAGTAAGTATCTTAAAACCTATGGATTGCTATGTCTCCGAAAGAGAATCAAGCGTGTGTACAGGGGCATAAACGCAGCAGTGATAGGATTGGAGAGGTTCGGTGAGCAAATGAAGACCCTTTGAAGTCATATTGCATGGTACCCATTCCACGGGTCTCAACTCTCCAGGTTTAAGGGATTCTTCCTTCAGCTAAAACATGCATGTGGAACCCAGAGTATGATCCACCGTGTGATCGGGAGACGTGTTCAAATATGTCTCAGTTCTCGTCCCCTGGTACTCGGGTGCAACATTCCGGACGCTTTACTAACACTCTCCCGACTTGGAGAGTCAGTGCCTTTAACCTCCTGTTTGGCCCAGTTTGCAATTTCTGCGGAAGATGAACAGGAATAGGGAGAACCAATGAGAGACCAGCTGGAGGTGTCTGGACGGGCAAATTTAACTCTCATTTCCCACCAGGAAGAGGAATTAACCAAAGGCTCAGCGTGCCGTGCCGGAACCAGATTAGGGCCTGAAGCAATCCTGCGGTGTTGCGGCCAGCTCACAAGAAAGCGAGTTGAAGAAAGGAGCTCAGGGGCACTGTAATTCACAAACCTGCAGAGTTATAAATGACAGCTCTCGTCCAAAAATATACTGAAGTAAGGCTGCCAAGAGGACTTGAAAGCGGGGCAGAATTGCAGGAAACCGATTTCAGGAGGTAGACTGGAATTGCAGTTAAAGCATAGGAAAAGAGGCAGAACGTCGACAATGATGCACTTGGCGAAAAAGGGCGTATGCGTTTTTTCCTGAATATATTCAGGAAAAAACGCATACGCCCTTTTTGGCCAACCAAGCAAGCTTGCAAAGGAAATCTGCACTACAATGAAGTCTCACTTCCCCCCGGTCAAAAGGGCCATCAGAAAAAAGTGTAAAATCCAGAAGGCAGGACAGGCCATGGAGAACTGGGAGCCTTGTTATGCTGATGGGCGGGATGTAAATTGCCAAGAGCCACTCGGGAGAAGTGTATGGTGTTTCCTGAAACATCTAAAAAACAAAGCAACAGAGCCTAGGGCACTTCCACTTATGGTCCTATAGCTTAGGGAAATTAAAATCAAAAAGACACAGCCACCCCAAAGTTTGGGACGGCTCTGTTTACAAGAACCTCGTTTACGGTACAAGTTCAATATCGCAGAAAGTGAGTAATGGATAAAGAAGTTGTGGTACTTACGTACAATGCAATATCACTCAGCAATGAAATCTATGTCATCAGGCCCGTAGCAGCATAATGAGTGGATTCAGGTATGATGATTCTAACTGAAATAAGTCACACAGAAAAAGAAACATCATAAGATATCACTAATACACGGAATGTAAACTTGGCTACACAGGAACTGAATTACAAAACAGAACAGGGTCTCAAATTTAGAAAACCAACTTATGCTTGCTAAGGGGAAAGGTGAGTTGGGGTGCTGCCTAAAACCAGAGATTGAAATGAACACAGATAAAGTTCCTTAAGCCAAATATGGAATAGACAAGAGCTACTCCTTGCTCAACGAAATGGACTCAACACCCCATATTAAACGCCTAAGAATGTACCTGACTAGTAAGTATCTTAAAACCTATGGATTGCTATGTCTCCGAAAGAGAATCAAGCGTGTGTACAGGGGCATAAACGCAGCAGTGATAGGATTGGAGAGGTTCGGTGAGCAAATGAAGACCCTTTGAAGTCATATTGCATGGTACCCATTCCACGGGTCTCAACTCTCCAGGTTTAAGGGATTCTTCCTTCAGCTAAAACATGCATGTGGAACCCAGAGTATGATCCACCGTGTGATCGGGAGACGTGTTCAAATATGTCTCAGTTCTCGTCCCCTGGTACTCGGGTGCAACATTCCAGACGCTTTACTAACACTCTCCCAACTTGGAGAGTCAGTGCCTTTAACCTCCTGTTTGGCCCAGTTTGCAATTTCTGTGGAAGATGAACAGGAATAGGGAGAACCAATGAGAGACCAGCTGGAGGTGTCTGGACGGGCAAATTTAACTCTCATTTCCCACCAGGAAGAGGAATTAACCAAAGGCTCAGCGTGCCGTGCCGGAACCAGATTAGGGCCTGAAGCAATCCTGCGGTGTTGCGGCCAGCTCACAAGAAAGCGAGTTGAAGAAAGGAGCTCAGGGGCACTGTAATTCACAAACCTGCAGAGTTATAAATGACAGCTCTCGTCCAAAAATATACTGAAGTAAGGCTGCCAAGAGGACTTGAAAGCGGGGCAGAATTGCAGGAAACCGATTTCAGGAGGTAGACTGGAATTGCAGTTAAAGCATAGGAAAAGAGGCAGAACGTCGACAATGATGCACTTGGCGAAAAAGGGCGTATGCGTTTTTTCCTGAATATATTCAGGAAAAAACGCATACGCCCTTTTTGGCCAACCAAGCAAGCTTGCAAAGGAAATCTGCACTACAATGAAGTCTCACTTCCCCCCGGTCAAAAGGGCCATCAGAAAAAAGTGTAAAATCCAGAAGGCAGGACAGGCCATGGAGAACTGGGAGCCTTGTTATGCTGATGGGCGGGATGTAAATTGCCAAGAGCCACTCGGGAGAAGTGTATGGTGTTTCCTGAAACATCTAAAAAACAAAGCAACAGAGCCTAGGGCACTTCCACTTATGGTCCTATAGCTTAGGGAAATTAAAATCAAAAAGACACAGCCACCCCAAAGTTTGGGACGGCTCTGTTTACAAGAACCTCGTTTACGGTACAAGTTCAATATCGCAGAAAGTGAGTAATGGATAAAGAAGTTGTGGTACTTACGTACAATGCAATATCACTCAGCAATGAAATCTATGTCATCAGGCCCGTAGCAGCATAATGAGTGGATTCAGGCATGATGATTCTACCTGAAATAAGTCACACAGAAAAAGAAACATCATAAGATATCACTAATACACGGAATGTAAACTTGGCTACACAGGAACTGAATTACAAAACAGAACAGGGTCTCAAATTTAGAAAACCAACTTATGCTTGCTAAGGGGAAAGGTGAGTTGGGGTGCTGCCTAAAACCAGAGATTGAAATGAACACAGATAAAGTTCCTTAAGCCAAATATGGAATAGACAAGAGCTACTCCTTGCTCAACGAAATGGACTCAACACCCCATATTAAACGCCTAAGAATGTACCTGACTAGTAAGTATCTTAAAACCTATGGATTGCTATGTCTCCGAAAGAGAATCAAGCGTGTGTACAGGGGCATAAACGCAGCAGTGATAGGATTGGAGAGGTTCGGTGAGCAAATGAAGACCCTTTGAAGTCATATTGCATGGTACCCATTCCACGGGTCTCAACTCTCCAGGTTTAAGGGATTCTTCCTTCAGCTAAAACATGCATGTGGAACCCAGAGTATGATCCACTGTGTGATCGGGAGACGTGTTCAAATATGTCTCAGTTCTCGTCCCCTGGTACTCGGGTGCAACATTCCAGACGCTTTACTAACACTCTCCCGACTTGGAGAGTCAGTGCCTTTAACCTCCTGTTTGGCCCAGTTTGCAATTTCTGCGGAAGATGAACAGGAATAGGGAGAACCAATGAGAGACCAGCTGGAGGTGTCTGGACGGGCAAATTTAACTCTCATTTCCCACCAGGAAGAGGAATTAACCAAAGGCTCAGCGTGCCGTGCCGGAACCAGATTAGGGCCTGAAGCGGTGTTGCGGCCAGCTCACAAGAAAGCGAGTTGAAGAAAGGAGCTCAGGGGCACTGTAATTCACAAACCTGCAGAGTTATAAATGACAGCTCTCGTCCAAAAATATACTGAAGTAAGGCTGCCAAGAGGACTTGAAAGCGGGGCAGAATTGCAGGAAACCGATTTCAGGAGGTAGACTGGAATTGCAGTTAAAGCATAGGAAAAGAGGCAGAACGTCGACAATGATGCACTTGGCGAAAAAGGGCGTATGCGTTTTTTCCTGAATATATTCAGGAAAAAACGCATACGCCCTTTTTGGCCAACCAAGCAAGCTTGCAAAGGAAATCTGCACTACAATGAAGTCTCACTTCCCCCCGGTCAAAAGGGCCATCAGAAAAAAGTGTAAAATCCAGAAGGCAGGACAGGCCATGGAGAACTGGGAGCCTTGTTATGCTGATGGGCGGGATGTAAATTGCCAACAGCCACTCGGGAGAAGTGTATGGTGTTTCCTGAAACATCTAAAAAACAAAGCAACAGAGCCTAGGGCACTTCCACTTATGGTCCTATAGCTTAGGGAAATTAAAATCAAAAAGACACAGCCACCCCAAAGTTTGGGACGGCTCTGTTTACAAGAACCTCGTTTACGGTACAAGTTCAATATCGCAGAAAGTGAGTAATGGATAAAGAAGTTGTGGTACTTACGTACAATGCAATATCACTCAGCAATGAAATCTATGTCATCAGGCCCATAGCAGCATAATGAGTGGATTCAGGTATGATGATTCTAACTGAAATAAGTCACACAGAAAAAGAAACATCATAAGATATCACTAATACACGGAATGTAAACTTGGCTACACAGGAACTGAATTACAAAACAGAACAGGGTCTCAAATTTAGAAAACCAACTTATGCTTGCTAAGGGGAAAGGTGAGTTGGGGTGCTGCCTAAAACCAGAGATTGAAATGAACACAGATAAAGTTCCTTAAGCCAAATATGGAATAGACAAGAGCTACTCCTTGCTCAACGAAATGGACTCAACACCCCATATTAAATGCCTAAGAATGTACCTGACTAGTAAGTATCTTAAAACCTATGGATTGCTATGTCTCCGAAAGAGAATCAAGCGTGTGTACAGGGGCATAAACGCAGCAGTGATAGGATTGGAGAGGTTCGGTGAGCAAATGAAGACCCTTTGAAGTCATATTGCATGGTACCCATTCCACGGGTCTCAACTCTCCAGGTTTAAGGGATTCTTCCTTCAGCTAAAACATGCATGTGGAACCCAGAGTATGATCCACCGTGTGATCGGGAGACGTGTTCAAATATGTCTCAGTTCTCGTCCCCTGGTACTCGGGTGCAACATTCCGGACGCTTTACTAACACTCTCCCGACTTGGAGAGTCAGTGCCTTTAACCTCCTGTTTGGCCCAGTTTGCAATTTCTGCGGAAGATGAACAGGAATAGGGAGAACCAATGAGAGACCAGCTGGAGGTGTCTGGACGGGCAAATTTAACTCTCATTTCCCACCAGGAAGAGGAATTAACCAAAGGCTCAGCGTGCCGTGCCGGAACCAGATTAGGGCCTGAAGCAATCCTGCGGTGTTGCGGCCAGCTCACAAGAAAGCGAGTTGAAGAAAGGAGCTCAGGGGCACTGTAATTCACAAACCTGCAGAGTTATAAATGACAGCTCTCGTCCAAAAATATACTGAAGTAAGGCTGCCAAGAGGACTTGAAAGCGGGGCAGAATTGCAGGAAACCGATTTCAGGAGGTAGACTGGAATTGCAGTTAAAGCATAGGAAAAGAGGCAGAACGTCCACAATGATGCACTTGGCCAAAAAGGGCGTATGCGTTTTTTCCTGAATATATTCAGGAAAAAACGCATACGCCCTTTTTGGCCAACCAAGCAAGCTTGCAAAGGAAATCTGCACTACAATGAAGTCTCACTTCCCCCCGGTCAAAAGGGCCATCAGAAAAAAGTGTAAAATCCAGAAGGCAGGACAGGCCATGGAGAACTGGGAGCCTTGTTATGCTGATGGGCGGGATGTAAATTGCCAAGAGCCACTCGGGAGAAGTGTATGGTGTTTCCTGAAACATCTAAAAAACAAAGCAACAGAGCCTAGGGCACTTCCACTTATGGTCCTATAGCTTAGGGAAATTAAAATCAAAAAGACACAGCCACCCCAAAGTTTGGGACGGCTCTGTTTACAAGAACCTCGTTTACGGTACAAGTTCAATATCGCAGAAAGTGAGTAATGGATAAAGAAGTTGTGGTACTTACGTACAATGCAATATCACTCAGCAATGAAATCTATGTCATCAGGCCCGTAGCAGCATAATGAGTGGATTCAGGTATGATGATTCTAACTGAAATAAGTCACACAGAAAAAGAAACATCATAAGATATCACTAATACACGGAATGTAAACTTGGCTACACAGGAACTGAATTACAAAACAGAACAGGGTCTCAAATTTAGAAAACCAACTTATGCTTGCTAAGGGGAAAGGTGAGTTGGGGTGCTGCCTAAAACCAGAGATTGAAATGAACACAGATAAAGTTCCTTAAGCCAAATATGGAATAGACAAGAGCTACTCCTTGCTCAACGAAATGGACTCAACACCCCATATTAAACGCCTAAGAATGTACCTGACTAGTAAGTATCTTAAAACCTATGGATTGCTATGTCTCCGAAAGAGAATCAAGCGTGTGTACAGGGGCATAAACGCAGCAGTGATAGGATTGGAGAGGTTCGGTGAGCAAATGAAGACCCTTTGAAGTCATATTGCATGGTACCCATTCCACGGGTCTCAACTCTCCAGGTTTAAGGGATTCTTCCTTCAGCTAAAACATGCATGTGGAACCCAGAGTATGATCCACCGTGTGATCGGGAGACGTGTTCAAATATGTCTCAGTTCTCGTCCCCTGGTACTCGGGTGCAACATTCCAGACGCTTTACTAACACTCTCCCGACTTGGAGAGTCAGTGCCTTTAACCTCCTGTTTGGCCCAGTTTGCAATTTCTGCGGAAGATGAACAGGAATAGGGAGAACCAATGAGAGACCAGCTGGAGGTGTCTGGACGGGCAAATTTAACTCTCATTTCCCACCAGGAAGAGGAATTAACCAAAGGCTCAGCGTGCCGTGCCGGAACCAGATTAGGGCCTGAAGCAATCCTGCGGTGTTGCGGCCAGCTCACAAGAAAGCGAGTTGAAGAAAGGAGCTCAGGGGCACTGTAATTCACAAACCTGCAGAGTTATAAATGACAGCTCTCGTCCAAAAATATACTGAAGTAAGGCTGCCAAGAGGACTTGAAAGCGGGGCAGAATTGCAGGAAACCGATTTCAGGAGGTAGACTGGAATTGCAGTTAAAGCATAGGAAAAGAGGCAGAACGTCCACAATGATGCACTTGGCCAAAAAGGGCGTATGCGTTTTTTCCTGAATATATTCAGGAAAAAACGCATACGCCCTTTTTGGCCAACCAAGCAAGCTTGCAAAGGAAATCTGCACTACAATGAAGTCTCACTTCCCCCCGGTCAAAAGGGCCATCAGAAAAAAGTGTAAAATCCAGAAGGCAGGACAGGCCATGGAGAACTGGGAGCCTTGTTATGCTGATGGGCGGGATGTAAATTGCCAAGAGCCACTCGGGAGAAGTGTATGGTGTTTCCTGAAACATCTAAAAAACAAAGCAACAGAGCCTAGGGCACTTCCACTTATGGTCCTATAGCTTAGGGAAATTAAAATCAAAAAGACACAGCCACCCCAAAGTTTGGGACGGCTCTGTTTACAAGAACCTCGTTTACGGTACAAGTTCAATATCGCAGAAAGTGAGTAATGGATAAAGAAGTTGTGGTACTTACGTACAATGCAATATCACTCAGCAATGAAATCTATGTCATCAGGCCCGTAGCAGCATAATGAGTGGATTCAGGTATGATGATTCTAACTGAAATAAGTCACACAGAAAAAGAAACATCATAAGATATCACTAATACACGGAATGTAAACTTGGCTACACAGGAACTGAATTACAAAACAGAACAGGGTCTCAAATTTAGAAAACCAACTTATGCTTGCTAAGGGGAAAGGTGAGTTGGGGTGCTGCCTAAAACCAGAGATTGAAATGAACACAGATAAAGTTCCTTAAGCCAAATATGGAATAGACAAGAGCTACTCCTTGCTCAACGAAATGGACTCAACACCCCATATTAAACGCCTAAGAATGTACCTGACTAGTAAGTATCTTAAAACCTATGGATTGCTATGTCTCCGAAAGAGAATCAAGCGTGTGTACAGGGGCATAAACGCAGCAGTGATAGGATTGGAGAGGTTCGGTGAGCAAATGAAGACCCTTTGAAGTCATATTGCATGGTACCCATTCCACGGGTCTCAACTCTCCAGGTTTAAGGGATTCTTCCTTCAGCTAAAACATGCATGTGGAACCCAGAGTATGATCCACCGTGTGATCGGGAGACGTGTTCAAATATGTCTCAGTTCTCGTCCCCTGGTACTCGGGTGCAACATTCCAGACGCTTTACTAACACTCTCCCGACTTGGAGAGTCAGTGCCTTTAACCTCCTGTTTGGCCCAGTTTGCAATTTCTGCGGAAGATAAACAGGAATAGGGAGAACCAATGAGAGACCAGCTGGAGGTGTCTGGACGGGCAAATTTAACTCTCATTTCCCACCAGGAAGAGGAATTAACCAAAGGCTCAGCGTGCCGTGCCGGAACCAGATTAGGGCCTGAAGCAATCCTGCGGTGTTGCGGCCAGCTCACAAGAAAGCGAGTTGAAGAAAGGAGCTCAGGGGCACTGTAATTCACAAACCTGCAGAGTTATAAATGACAGCTCTCGTCCAAAAATATACTGAAGTAAGGCTGCCAAGAGGACTTGAAAGCGGGGCAGAATTGCAGGAAACCGATTTCAGGAGGTAGACTGGAATTGCAGTTAAAGCATAGGAAAAGAGGCAGAACGTCCACAATGATGCACTTGGCCAAAAAGGGCGTATGCGTTTTTTCCAGGAAAAAACGCATACGCCCTTTTTGGCCAACCAAGCAAGCTTGCAAAGGAAATCTGCAGTACAATGAAGTCTCACTTCCCCCCGGTCAAAAGGGCCATCAGAAAAAAGTGTAAAATCCAGAAGGCAGGACAGGCCATGGAGAACTGGGAGCCTTGTTATGCTGATGGGCGGGATGTAAATTGCCAACAGCCACTCGGGAGAAGTGTATGGTGTTTCCTGAAACATCTAAAAAACAAAGCAACAGAGCCTAGGGCACTTCCACTTATGGTCCTATAGCTTAGGGAAATTAAAATCAAAAAGACACAGCCACCCCAAAGTTTGGGATGGCTCTGTTTACAAGAACCTCGTTTACGGTACAAGTTCAATATCGCAGAAAGTGAGTAATGGATAAAGAAGTTGTGGTACTTACGTACAATGCAATATCACTCAGCAATGAAATCTATGTCATCAGGCCCGTAGCAGCATAATGAGTGGATTCAGGTATGATGATTCTAACTGAAATAAGTCACACAGAAAAAGAAACATCATAAGATATCACTAATACACGGAATGTAAACTTGGCTACACAGGAACTGAATTACAAAACATAACAGGGTCTCAAATTTAGAAAACCAACTTATGCTTGCTAAGGGGAAAGGTGAGTTGGGGTGCTGCCTAAAACCAGAGATTGAAATGAACACAGATAAAGTTCCTTAAGCCAAATATGGAATAGACAAGAGCTACTCCTTGCTCAACGAAATGGACTCAACACCCCATATTAAACGCCTAAGAATGTACCTGACTAGTAAGTATCTTAAAACCTATGGATTGCTATGTCTCCGAAAGAGAATCAAGCGTGTGTACAGGGGCATAAACGCAGCAGTGATAGGATTGGAGAGGTTCGGTGAGCAAATGAAGACCCTTTGAAGTCATATTGCATGATACCCATTCCACGGGTCTCAACTCTCCAGGTTTAAGGGATTTTTCCTTCAGCTAAAACATGCATGTGGAACCCAGAGTATGATCCACCGTGTGATCGGGAGACGTGTTCAAATATGTCTCAGTTCTCGTCCCCTGGTACTCGGGTGCAACATTCCAGACGCTTTACTAACACTCTCCCGACTTGGAGAGTCAGTGCCTTTAACCTCCTGTTTGGCCCAGTTTGCAATTTCTGTGGAAGATGAACAGGAATAGGGAGAACCAATGAGAGACCAGCTGGAGGTGTCTGGACGGGCAAATTTAACTCTCATTTCCCACCAGGAAGAGGAATTAACCAAAGGCTCAGCGTGCCGTGCCGGAACCAGATTAGGGCCTGAAGCAATCCTGCGGTGTTGCGGCCAGCTCACAAGAAAGCGAGTTGAAGAAAGGAGCTCAGGGGCACTGTAATTCACAAACCTGCAGAGTTATAAATGACAGCTCTCGTCCAAAAATATACTGAAGTAAGGCTGCCAAGAGGACTTGAAAGCGGGGCAGAATTGCAGGAAACCGATTTCAGGAGGTAGACTGGAATTGCAGTTAAAGCATAGGAAAAGAGGCAGAACGTCCACAATGATGCACTTGGCCAAAAAGGGCGTATGCGTTTTTTCCTGAATATATTCAGGAAAAAACGCATACGCCCTTTTTGGCCAACCAAGCAAGCTTGCAAAGGAAATCTGCACTACAATGAAGTCTCACTTCCCCCCGGTCAAAAGGGCCATCAGAAAAAAGTGTAAAATCCAGAAGGCAGGACAGGCCATGGAGAACTGGGAGCCTTGTTATGCTGATGGGCGGGATGTAAATTGCCAACAGCCACTCGGGAGAAGTGTATGGTGTTTCCTGAAACATCTAAAAAACAAAGCAACAGAGCCTAGGGCACTTCCACTTATGGTCCTATAGCTTAGGGAAATTAAAATCAAAAAGACACAGCCACCCCAAAGTTTGGGACGGCTCTGTTTACAAGAACCTCGTTTACGGTACAAGTTCAATATCGCAGAAAGTGAGTAATGGATAAAGAAGTTGTGGTACTTACGTACAATGCAATATCACTCAGCAATGAAATCTATGTCATCAGGCCCGTAGCAGCATAATGAGTGGATTCAGGTATGATGATTCTAACTGAAATAAGTCACACAGAAAAAGAAACATCATAAGATATCACTAATACACGGAATGTAAACTTGGCTACACAGGAACTGAATTACAAAACAGAACAGGGTCTCAAATTTAGAAAACCAACTTATGCTTGCTAAGGGGAAAGGTGAGTTGGGGTGCTGCCTAAAACCAGAGATTGAAATGAACACAGATAAAGTTCCTTAAGCCAAATATGGAATAGACAAGAGCTACTCCTTGCTCAACGAAATGGACTCAACACCCCATATTAAACGCCTAAGAATGTACCTGACTAGTAAGTATCTTAAAACCTATGGATTGCTATGTCTCCGAAAGAGAATCAAGCGTGTGTACAGGGGCATAAACGCAGCAGTGATAGGATTGGAGAGGTTCGGTGAGCAAATGAAGACCCTTTGAAGTCATATTGCATGGTACCCATTCCACGGGTCTCAACTCTCCAGGTTTAAGGGATTCTTCCTTCAGCTAAAACATGCATGTGGAACCCAGAGTATGATCCACCGTGTGATCGGGAGACGTGTTCAAATATGTCTCAGTTCTCGTCCCCTGGTACTCGGGTGCAACATTCCAGACGCTTTACTAACACTCTCCCGACTTGGAGAGTCAGTGCCTTTAACCTCCTGTTTGGCCCAGTTTGCAATTTCTGCGGAAGATAAACAGGAATAGGGAGAACCAATGAGAGACCAGCTGGAGGTGTCTGGACGGGCAAATTTAACTCTCATTTCCCACCAGGAAGAGGAATTAACCAAAGGCTCAGCGTGCCGTGCCGGAACCAGATTAGGGCCTGAAGCAATCCTGCGGTGTTGCGGCCAGCTCACAAGAAAGCGAGTTGAAGAAAGGAGCTCAGGGGCACTGTAATTCACAAACCTGCAGAGTTATAAATGACAGCTCTCGTCCAAAAATATACTGAAGTAAGGCTGCCAAGAGGACTTGAAAGCGGGGCAGAATTGCAGGAAACCGATTTCAGGAGGTAGACTGGAATTGCAGTTAAAGCATAGGAAAAGAGGCAGAACGTCCACAATGATGCACTTGGCCAAAAAGGGCGTATGCGTTTTTTCCAGGAAAAAACGCATACGCCCTTTTTGGCCAACCAAGCAAGCTTGCAAAGGAAATCTGCAGTACAATGAAGTCTCACTTCCCCCCGGTCAAAAGGGCCATCAGAAAAAAGTGTAAAATCCAGAAGGCAGGACAGGCCATGGAGAACTGGGAGCCTTGTTATGCTGATGGGCGGGATGTAAATTGCCAAGAGCCACTCGGGAGAAGTGTATGGTGTTTCCTGAAACATCTAAAAAACAAAGCAACAGAGCCTAGGGCACTTCCACTTATGGTCCTATAGCTTAGGGAAATTAAAATCAAAAAGACACAGCCACCCCAAAGTTTGGGATGGCTCTGTTTACAAGAACCTCGTTTACGGTACAAGTTCAATATCGCAGAAAGTGAGTAATGGATAAAGAAGTTGTGGTACTTACGTACAATGCAATATCACTCAGCAATGAAATCTATGTCATCAGGCCCGTAGCAGCATAATGAGTGGATTCAGGTATGATGATTCTAACTGAAATAAGTCACACAGAAAAAGAAACATCATAAGATATCACTAATACACGGAATGTAAACTTGGCTACACAGGAACTGAATTACAAAACAGAACAGGGTCTCAAATTTAGAAAACCAACTTATGCTTGCTAAGGGGAAAGGTGAGTTGGGGTGCTGCCTAAAACCAGAGATTGAAATGAACACAGATAAAGTTCCTTAAGCCAAATATGGAATAGACAAGAGCTACTCCTTGCTCAACGAAATGGACTCAACACCCCATATTAAACGCCTAAGAATGTACCTGACTAGTAAGTATCTTAAAACCTATGGATTGCTATGTCTCCGAAAGAGAATCAAGCGTGTGTACAGGGGCATAAACGCAGCAGTGATAGGATTGGAGAGGTTCGGTGAGCAAATGAAGACCCTTTGAAGTCATATTGCATGGTACCCATTCCACGGGTCTCAACTCTCCAGGTTTAAGGGATTCTTCCTTCAGCTAAAACATGCATGTGGAACCCAGAGTATGATCCACCGTGTGATCGGGAGACGTGTTCAAATATGTCTCAGTTCTCGTCCCCTGGTACTCGGGTGCAACATTCCAGATGCTTTACTAACACTCTCCCGACTTGGAGAGTCAGTGCCTTTAACCTCCTGTTTGGCCCAGTTTGCAATTTCTGTGGAAGATGAACAGGAATAGGGAGAACCAATGAGAGACCAGCTGGAGGTGTCTGGACGGGCAAATTTAACTCTCATTTCCCACCAGGAAGAGGAATTAACCAAAGGCTCAGCGTGCCGTGCCGGAACCAGATTAGGGCCTGAAGCAATCCTGCGGTGTTGCGGCCAGCTCACAAGAAAGCGAGTTGAAGAAAGGAGCTCAGGGGCACTGTAATTCACAAACCTGCAGAGTTATAAATGACAGCTCTCGTCCAAAAATATACTGAAGTAAGGCTGCCAAGAGGACTTGAAAGCGGGGCAGAATTGCAGGAAACCGATTTCAGGAGGTAGACTGGAATTGCAGTTAAAGCATAGGAAAAGAGGCAGAACGTCCACAATGATGCACTTGGCCAAAAAGGGCGTATGCGTTTTTTCCAGGAAAAAACGCATACGCTCTTTTTGGCCAACCAAGCAAGCTTGCAAAGGAAATCTGCAGTACAATGAAGTCTCACTTCCCCCCGGTCAAAAGGGCCATCAGAAAAAAGTGTAAAATCCAGAAGGCAGGACAGGCCATGGAGAACTGGGAGCCTTGTTATGCTGATGGGCGGGATGTAAATTGCCAAGAGCCACTCGGGAGAAGTGTATGGTGTTTCCTGAAACATCTAAAAAACAAAGCAACAGAGCCTAGGGCACTTCCACTTATGGTCCTATAGCTTAGGGAAATTAAAATCAAAAAGACACAGCCACCCCAAAGTTTGGGACGGCTCTGTTTACAAGAACCTCGTTTACGGTACAAGTTCAATATCGCAGAAAGTGAGTAATGGATAAAGAAGTTGTGGTACTTACGTACAATGCAATATCACTCAGCAATGAAATCTATGTCATCAGGCCCGTAGCAGCATAATGAGTGGATTCAGGTATGATGATTCTAACTGAAATAAGTCACACAGAAAAAGAAACATCATAAGATATCACTAATACACGGAATGTAAACTTGGCTACACAGGAACTGAATTACAAAACAGAACAGGGTCTCAAATTTAGAAAACCAACTTATGCTTGCTAAGGGGAAAGGTGAGTTGGGGTGCTGCCTAAAACCAGAGATTGAAATGAACACAGATAAAGTTCCTTAAGCCAAATATGGAATAGACAAGAGCTACTCCTTGCTCAACGAAATGGACTCAACACCCCATATTAAACGCCTAAGAATGTACCTGACTAGTAAGTATCTTAAAACCTATGGATTGCTATGTCTCCGAAAGAGAATCAAGCGTGTGTACAGGGGCATAAACGCAGCAGTGATAGGATTGGAGAGGTTCGGTGAGCAAATGAAGACCCTTTGAAGTCATATTGCATGGTACCCATTCCACGGGTCTCAACTCTCCAGGTTTAAGGGATTCTTCCTTCAGCTAAAACATGCATGTGGAACCCAGAGTATGATCCACCGTGTGATCGGGAGACGTGTTCAAATATGTCTCAGTTCTCGTCCCCTGGTACTCGGGTGCAACATTCCAGACGCTTTACTAACACTCTCCCGACTTGGAGAGTCAGTGCCTTTAACCTCCTGTTTGGCCCAGTTTGCAATTTCTGCGGAAGATGAACAGGAATAGGGAGAACCAATGAGAGACCAGCTGGAGGTGTCTGGACGGGCAAATTTAACTCTCATTTCCCACCAGGAAGAGGAATTAACCAAAGGCTCAGCGTGCCGTGCCGGAACCAGATTAGGGCCTGAAGCAATCCTGCGGTGTTGCGGCCAGCTCACAAGAAAGCGAGTTGAAGAAAGGAGCTCAGGGGCACTGTAATTCACAAACCTGCAGAGTTATAAATGACAGCTCTCGTCCAAAAATATACTGAAGTAAGGCTGCCAAGAGGACTTGAAAGCGGGGCAGAATTGCAGGAAACCGATTTCAGGAGGTAGACTGGAATTGCAGTTAAAGCATAGGAAAAGAGGCAGAACGTCCACAATGATGCACTTGGCCAAAAAGGGCGTATGCGTTTTTTCCTGAATATATTCAGGAAAAAACGCATACGCCCTTTTTGGCCAACCAAGCAAGCTTGCAAAGGAAATCTGCACTACAATGAAGTCTCACTTCCCCCCGGTCAAAAGGGCCATCAGAAAAAAGTGTAAAATCCAGAAGGCAGGACAGGCCATGGAGAACTGGGAGCCTTGTTATCCTGATGGGCGGGATGTAAATTGCCAAGAGCCACTCGGGAGAAGTGTATGGTGTTTCCTGAAACATCTAAAAAACAAAGCAACAGAGCCTAGGGCACTTCCACTTATGGTCCTATAGCTTAGGGAAATTAAAATCAAAAAGACACAGCCACCCCAAAGTTTGGGACGCCTCTGTTTACAAGAACCTCGTTTACGGTACAAGTTCAATATCGCAGAAAGTGAGTAATGGATAAAGAAGTTGTGGTACTTACGTACAATGCAATATCACTCAGCAATGAAATCTATGTCATCAGGCCCGTAGCAGCATAATGAGTGGATTCAGGTATGATGATTCTAACTGAAATAAGTCACACAGAAAAAGAAACATCATAAGATATCACTAATACACGGAATGTAAACTTGGCTACACAGGAACTGAATTACAAAACAGAACAGGGTCTCAAATTTAGAAAACCAACTTATGCTTGCTAAGGGGAAAGGTGAGTTGGGGTGCTGCCTAAAACCAGAGATTGAAATGAACACAGATAAAGTTCCTTAAGCCAAATATGGAATAGACAAGAGCTACTCCTTGCTCAACGAAATGGACTCAACACCCCATATTAAACGCCTAAGAATGTACCTGACTAGTAAGTATCTTAAAACCTATGGATTGCTATGTCTCCGAAAGAGAATCAAGCGTGTGTACAGGGGCATAAACGCAGCAGTGATAGGATTGGAGAGGTTCGGTGAGCAAATGAAGACCCTTTGAAGTCATATTGCATGGTACCCATTCCACGGGTCTCAACTCTCCAGGTTTAAGGGATTCTTCCTTCAGCTAAAACATGCATGTGGAACCCAGAGTATGATCCACCGTGTGATCGGGAGACGTGTTCAAATATGTCTCAGTTCTCATCCCCTGGTACTCGGGTGCAACATTCCAGACGCTTTACTAACACTCTCCCGACTTGGAGAGTCAGTGCCTTTAACCTCCTGTTTGGCCCAGTTTGCAATTTCTGCGGAAGATGAACAGGAATAGGGAGAACCAATGAGAGACCAGCTGGAGGTGTCTGGACGGGCAAATTTAACTCTCATTTCCCACCAGGAAGAGGAATTAACCAAAGGCTCAGCGTGCCGTGCCGGAACCAGATTAGGGCCTGAAGCAATCCTGCGGTGTTGCGGCCAGCTCACAAGAAAGCGAGTTGAAGAAAGGAGCTCAGGGGCACTGTAATTCACAAACCTGCAGAGTTATAAATGACAGCTCTCGTCCAAAAATATACTGAAGTAAGGCTGCCAAGAGGACTTGAAAGCGGGGCAGAATTGCAGGAAACCGATTTCAGGAGGTAGACTGGAATTGCAGTTAAAGCATAGGAAAAGAGGCAGAACGTCCACAATGATGCACTTGGCCAAAAAGGGCATATGCGTTTTTTCCTGAATATATTCAGGAAAAAACGCATGCGCCCTTTTTGGCCAACCAAGCAAGCTTGCAAAGGAAATCTGCACTACAATGAAGTCTCACTTCCCCCCGGTCAAAAGGGCCATCAGAAAAAAGTGTAAAATCCAGAAGGCAGGACAGGCCATGGAGAACTGGGAGCCTTGTTATGCTGATGGGCGGGATGTAAATTGCCAACAGCCACTCGGGAGAAGTGTATGGTGTTTCCTGAAACATCTAAAAAACAAAGCAACAGAGCCTAGGGCACTTCCACTTATGGTCCTATAGCTTAGGGAAATTAAAATCAAAAAGACACAGCCACCCCAAAGTTTGGGACGGCTCTGTTTACAAGAACCTCGTTTACGGTACAAGTTCAATATCGCAGAAAGTGAGTAATGGATAAAGAAGTTGTGGTACTTACGTACAATGCAATATCACTCAGCAATGAAATCTATGTCATCAGGCCCGTAGCAGCATAATGAGTGGATTCAGGTATGATGATTCTAACTGAAATAAGTCACACAGAAAAAGAAACATCATAAGATATCACTAATACACGGAATGTAAACTTGGCTACACAGGAACTGAATTACAAAACAGAACAGGGTCTCAAATTTAGAAAACCAACTTATGCTTGCTAAGGGGAAAGGTGAGTTGGGGTGCTGCCTAAAACCAGAGATTGAAATGAACACAGATAAAGTTCCTTAAGTCAAATATGGAATAGACAAGAGCTACTCCTTGCTCAACGAAATGGACTCAACACCCCATATTAAACGCCTAAGAATGTACCTGACTAGTAAGTATCTTAAAACCTATGGATTGCTATGTCTCCGAAAGAGAATCAAGCGTGTGTACAGGGGCATAAACGCAGCAGTGATAGGATTGGAGAGGTTCGGTGAGCAAATGAAGACCCTTTGAAGTCATATTGCATGGTACCCATTCCACGGGTCTCAACTCTCCAGGTTTAAGGGATTCTTCCTTCAGCTAAAACATGCATGTGGAACCCAGAGTATGATCCACCGTGTGATCGGGAGACGTGTTCAAATATGTCTCAGTTCTCGTCCCCTGGTACTCGGGTGCAACATTCCAGACGCTTTACTAACACTCTCCCGACTTGGAGAGTCAGTGCCTTTAACCTCCTGTTTGGCCCAGTTTGCAATTTCTGTGGAAGATGAACAGGAATAGGGAGAACCAATGAGAGACCAGCTGGAGGTGTCTGGACGGGCAAATTTAACTCTCATTTCCCACCAGGAAGAGGAATTAACCAAAGGCTCAGCGTGCCGTGCCGGAACCAGATTAGGGCCTGAAGCAATCCTGCGGTGTTGCGGCCAGCTCACAAGAAAGCGAGTTGAAGAAAGGAGTTCAGGGACACTGTAATTCACAAACCTGCAGAGTTATAAATGACAGCTCTCGTCCAAAAATATACTGAAGTAAGGCTGCCAAGAGGACTTGAAAGCGGGGCAGAATTGCAGGAAACCGATTTCAGGAGGTAGACTGGAATTGCAGTTAAAGCATAGGAAAAGAGGCAGAACGTCCACAATGATGCACTTGGCCAAAAAGGGCGTATGCGTTTTTTCCTGAATATATTCAGGAAAAAACGCATACGCCCTTTTTGGCCAACCAAGCAAGCTTGCAAAGGAAATCTGCACTACAATGAAGTCTCACTTCCCCCCGGTCAAAAGGGCCATCAGAAAAAAGTGTAAAATCCAGAAGGCAGGACAGGCCATGGAGAACTGGGAGCCTTGTTATGCTGATGGGCGGGATGTAAATTGCCAAGAGCCACTCGGGAGAAGTGTATGGTGTTTCCTGAAACATCTAAAAAACAAAGCAACAGAGCCTAGGGCACTTCCACTTATGGTCCTATAGCTTAGGGAAATTAAAATCAAAAAGACACAGCCACCCCAAAGTTTGGGACGGCTCTGTTTACAAGAACCTCGTTTACGGTACAAGTTCAATATCGCAGAAAGTGAGTAATGGATAAAGAAGTTGTGGTACTTACGTACAATGCAATATCACTCAGCAATGAAATCTATGTCATCAGGCCCGTAGCAGCATAATGAGTGGATTCAGGTATGATGATTCTAACTGAAATAAGTCACACAGAAAAAGAAACATCATAAGATATCACTAATACACGGAATGTAAACTTGGCTACACAGGAACTGAATTACAAAACAGAACAGGGTCTCAAATTTAGAAAACCAACTTATGCTTGCTAAGGGGAAAGGTGAGTTGGGGTGCTGCCTAAAACCAGAGATTGAAATGAACACAGATAAAGTTCCTTAAGCCAAATATGGAATAGACAAGAGCTACTCCTTGCTCAACGAAATGGACTCAACACCCCATATTAAACGCCTAAGAATGTACCTTACTAGTAAGTACCTTAAAACCTATGGATTGCTATGTCTCCGAAAGAGAATCAAGCATGTGTACAGGGGCATAAACGCAGCATTGATAGGATTGGAGAGGTTCGGTGAGCAAATGAAGACCCTTTGAAGTCATATTGCATGGTACCCATTCCACGGGTCTCAACTCTCCAGGTTTAAGGGATTCTTCCTTCAGCTAAAACATGCATGTGGAACCCAGAGTATGATCCACCGTGTGATCGGGAGACGTGTTCAAATATGTCTCAGTTCTCGTCCCCTGGTACTCGGGTGCAACATTCCAGACGCTTTACTAACACTCTCCCGACTTGGAGAGTCAGTGCCTTTAACCTCCTGTTTGGCCCAGTTTGCAATTTCTGTGGAAGATGAACAGGAATAGGGAGAACCAATGAGAGACCAGCTGGAGGTGTCTGGACGGGCAAATTTAACTCTCATTTCCCACCAGGAAGAGGAATTAACCAAAGGCTCAGCATGCCGTGCCGGAACCAGATTAGGGCCTGAAGCAATCCTGCGGTGTTGCGGCCAGCTCACAAGAAAGCGAGTTGAAGAAAGGAGCTCAGGGGCACTGTAATTCACAAACCTGCAGAGTTATAAATGACAGCTCTCGTCCAAAAATATACTGAAGTAAGGCTGCCAAGAGGACTTGAAAGCGGGGCAGAATTGCAGGAAACCGATTTCAGGAGGTAGACTGGAATTGCAGTTAAAGCATAGGAAAAGAGGCAGAACGTCCACAATGATGCACTTGGCCAAAAAGGGCGTATGCGTTTTTTCCTGAATATATTCAGGAAAAAACGCATACGCCCTTTTTGGCCAACCAAGCAAGCTTGCAAAGGAAATCTGCACTACAATGAAGTCTCACTTCCCCCCGGTCAAAAGGGCCATCAGAAAAAAGTGTAAAATCCAGAAGGCAGGACAGGCCATGGAGAACTGGGAGCCTTGTTATGCTGATGGGCGGGATGTAAATTGCCAAGAGCCACTCGGGAGAAGTGTATGGTGTTTCCTGAAACATCTAAAAAACAAAGCAACAGAGCCTAGGGCACTTCCACTTATGGTCCTATAGCTTAGGGAAATTAAAATCAAAAAGACACAGCCACCCCAAAGTTTGGGACGGCTCTGTTTACAAGAACCTCGTTTACGGTACAAGTTCAATATCGCAGAAAGTGAGTAATGGATAAAGAAGTTGTGGTACTTACGTACAATGCAATATCACTCAGCAATGAAATCTATGTCATCAGGCCCGTAGCAGCATAATGAGTGGATTCAGGTATGATGATTCTAACTGAAATAAGTCACACAGAAAAAGAAACATCATAAGATATCACTAATACACGGAATGTAAACTTGGCTACACAGGAACTGAATTACAAAACAGAACAGGGTCTCAAATTTAGAAAACCAACTTATGCTTGCTAAGGGGAAAGGTGAGTTGGGGTGCTGCCTAAAACCAGAGATTGAAATGAACACAGATAAAGTTCCTTAAGCCAAATATGGAATAGACAAGAGCTACTCCTTGCTCAACGAAATGGACTCAACACCCCATATTAAACGCCTAAGAATGTACCTGACTAGTAAGTATCTTAAAACCTATGGATTGCTATGTCTCCGAAAGAGAATCAAGCGTGTGTACAGGGGCATAAACGCAGCAGTGATAGGATTGGAGAGGTTCGGTGAGCAAATGAAGACCCTTTGAAGTCATATTGCATGGTACCCATTCCACGGGTCTCAACTCTCCAGGTTTAAGGGATTCTTCCTTCAGCTAAAACATGCATGTGGAACCCAGAGTATGATCCACCGTGTGATCGGGAGACGTGTTCAAATATGTCTCAGTTCTCGTCCCCTGGTACTCGGGTGCAACATTCCAGACGCTTTACTAACACTCTCCCGACTTGGAGAGTCAGTGCCTTTAACCTCCTGTTTGGCCCAGTTTGCAATTTCTGCGGAAGATGAACAGGAATAGGGAGAACCAATGAGAGACCAGCTGGAGGTGTCTGGACGGGCAAATTTAACTCTCATTTCCCACCAGGAAGAGGAATTAACCAAAGGCTCAGCGTGCCGTGCCGGAACCAGATTAGGGCCTGAAGCAATCCTGCGGTGTTGCGGCCAGCTCACAAGAAAGCGAGTTGAAGAAAGGAGCTCAGGGGCACTGTAATTCACAAACCTGCAGAGTTATAAATGACAGCTCTCGTCCAAAAATATACTGAAGTAAGGCTGCCAAGAGGACTTGAAAGCGGGGCAGAATTGCAGGAAACCGATTTCAGGAGGTAGACTGGAATTGCAGTTAAAGCATAGGAAAAGAGGCAGAACGTCCACAATGATGCACTTGGCCAAAAAGGGCGTATGCGTTTTTTCCTGAATATATTCAGGAAAAAACGCATACGCCCTTTTTGGCCAACCAAGCAAGCTTGCAAAGGAAATCTGCACTACAATGAAGTCTCACTTCCCCCCGGTCAAAAGGGCCATCTGAAAAAAGTGTAAAATCCAGAAGGCAGGACAGGCCATGGAGAACTGGGAGCCTTGTTATGCTGATGGGCGGGATGTAAATTGCCAAGAGCCACTCGGGAGAAGTGTATGGTGTTTCCTGAAACATCTAAAAAACAAAGCAACAGAGCCTAGGGCACTTCCACTTATGGTCCTATAGCTTATGGAAATTAAAATCAAAAAGACACAGCCACCCCAAAGTTTGGGACGGCTCTGTTTACAAGAACCTCGTTTACGGTACAAGTTCAATATCGCAGAAAGTGAGTAATGGATAAAGAAGTTGTGGTACTTACGTACAATGCAATATCACTCAGCAATGAAATCTATGTCATCAGGCCCGTAGCAGCATAATGAGTGGATTCAGGTATGATGATTCTAACTGAAATAAGTCACACAGAAAAAGAAACATCATAAGATATCACTAATACACGGAATGTAAACTTGGCTACACAGGAACTGAATTACAAAACAGAACAGGGTCTCAAATTTAGAAAACCAACTTATGCTTGCTAAGGGGAAAGGTGAGTTGGGGTGCTGCCTAAAACCAGAGATTGAAATGAACACAGATAAAGTTCCTTAAGCCAAATATGGAATAGACAAGAGCTACTCCTTGCTCAACGAAATGGACTCAACACCCCATATTAAACGCCTAAGAATGTACCTGACTAGTAAGTATCTTAAAACCTATGGATTGCTATGTCTCCGAAAGAGAATCAAGCGTGTGTACAGGGGCATAAACGCAGCAGTGATAGGATTGGAGAGGTTCGGTGAGCAAATGAAGACCCTTTGAAGTCATATTGCATGGTACCCATTCCACGGGTCTCAACTCTCCAGGTTTAAGGGATTCTTCCTTCAGCTAAAACATGCATGTGGAACCCAGAGTATGATCCACCGTGTGATCGGGAGACGTGTTCAAATATGTCTCAGTTCTCGTCCCCTGGTACTCGGGTGCAACATTCCAGACGCTTTACTAACACTCTCCCGACTTGGAGAGTCAGTGCCTTTAACCTCCTGTTTGGCCCAGTTTGCAATTTCTGTGGAAGATGAACAGGAATAGGGAGAACCAATGAGAGACCAGCTGGAGGTGTCTGCACGGGCAAATTTAACTCTCATTTCCCACCAGGAAGAGGAATTAACCAAAGGCTCAGCGTGCCGTGCCGGAACCAGATTAGGGCCTGAAGCAATCCTGCGGTGTTGCGGCCAGCTCACAAGAAAGCGAGTTGAAGAAAGGAGCTCAGGGGCACTGTAATTCACAAACCTGCAGAGTTATAAATGACAGCTCTCGTCCAAAAATATACTGAAGTAAGGCTGCCAAGAGGACTTGAAAGCGGGGCAGAATTGCAGGAAACCGATTTCAGGAGGTAGACTGGAATTGCAGTTAAAGCATAGGAAAAGAGGCAGAACGTCCACAATGATGCACTTGGCCAAAAAGGGCGTATGCGTTTTTTCCTGAATATATTCAGGAAAAAACGCATACGCCCTTTTTGGCCAACCAAGCAAGCTTGCAAAGGAAATCTGCACTACAATGAAGTCTCACTTCCCCCTGGTCAAAAGGGCCATCAAAAAAGTGTAAAATCCAGAAGGTAGGACAGGCCATGGAGAACTGGGAGCCTTGTTATGCTGATGGGCGGGATGTAAATTGCCAACAGCCACTCGGGAGAAGTGTATGGTGTTTCCTGAAACATCTAAAAAACAAAGCAACAGAGCCTAGGGCACTTCCACTTATGGTCCTATAGCTTAGGGAAATTAAAATCAAAAAGACACAGCCACCCCAAAGTTTGGGACGGCTCTGTTTACAAGAACCTCGTTTACGGTACAAGTTCAATATCGCAGAAAGTGAGTAATGGATAAAGAAGTTGTGGTACTTACGTACAATGCAATATCACTCAGCAATGAAATCTATGTCATCAGGCCCGTAGCAGCATAATGAGTGGATTCAGGTATGATGATTCTAACTGAAATAAGTCACACAGAAAAAGAAACATCATAAGATATCACTAATACACGGAATGTAAACTTGGCTACACAGGAACTGAATTACAAAACAGAACAGGGTCTCAAATTTAGAAAACCAACTTATGCTTGCTAAGGGGAAAGGTGAGTTGGGGTGCTGCCTAAAACCAGAGATTGAAATGAACACAGATAAAGTTCCTTAAGCCAAATATGGAATAGACAAGAGCTACTCCTTGCTCAACGAAATGGACTCAACACCCCATATTAAACGCCTAAGAATGTACCTGACTAGTAAGTATCTTAAAACCTATGGATTGCTATGTCTCCGAAAGAGAATCAAGCGTGTGTACAGGGGCATAAACGCAGCAGTGATAGGATTGGAGAGGTTCGGTGAGCAAATGAAGACCCTTTGAAGTCATATTGCATGGTACCCATTCCACGGGTCTCAACTCTCCAGGTTTAAGGGATTCTTCCTTCAGCTAAAACATGCATGTGGAACCCAGAGTATGATCCACCGTGTGATCGGGAGACGTGTTCAAATATGTCTCAGTTCTCGTCCCCTGGTACTCGGGTGCAACATTCCAGACGCTTTACTAACACTCTCCCGACTTGGAGAGTCAGTGCCTTTAACCTCCTGTTTGGCCCAGTTTGCAATTTCTGCGGAAGATGAACAGGAATAGGGAGAACCAATGAGAGACCAGCTGGAGGTGTCTGGACGGGCAAATTTAACTCTCATTTCCCACCAGGAAGAGGAATTAACCAAAGGCTCAGCATGCCGTGCCGGAACCAGATTAGGGCCTGAAGCAATCCTGCGGTGTTGCGGCCAGCTCACAAGAAAGCGAGTTGAAGAAAGGAGCTCAGGGGCACTGTAATTCACAAACCTGCAGAGTTATAAATGACAGCTCTCGTCCAAAAATATACTGAAGTAAGGCTGCCAAGAGGACTTGAAAGCGGGGCAGAATTGCAGGAAACCGATTTCAGGAGGTAGACTGGAATTGCAGTTAAAGCATAGGAAAAGAGGCAGAACGTCCACAATGATGCACTTGGCCAAAAATGGCGTATGCGTTTTTTCCAGGAAAAAACGCATACGACCTTTTTGGCCAACCAAGCAAGCTTGCAAAGGAAATCTGCAGTACAATGAAGTCTCACTTCCCCCCGGTCAAAAGGGCCATCAGAAAAAAGTGTAAAATCCAGAAGGCAGGACAGGCCATGGAGAACTGGGAGCCTTGTTATGCTGATGGGCGGGATGTAAATTGCCAACAGCCACTCGGAGAAGTGTATGGTGTTTCCTGAAACATCTAAAAAACAAAGCAACAGAGCCTAGGGCACTTCCACTTATGGTCCTATAGTTTAGGGAAATTAAAATCAAAAAGACACAGCCACCCCAAAGTTTGGGATGGCTCTGTTTACAAGAACCTCGTTTACGGTACAAGTTCAATATCGCAGAAAGTGAGTAATGGATAAAGAAGTTGTGGTACTTACGTACAATGCAATATCACTCAGCAATGAAATCTATGTCATCAGGCCCGTAGCAGCATAATGAGTGGATTCAGGTATGATGATTCTACCTGAAATAAGTCACACAGAAAAAGAAACATCATAAGATATCACTAATACACGGAATGTAAACTTGGCTACACAGGAACTGAATTACAAAACAGAACAGGGTCTCAAATTTAGAAAACCAACTTATGCTTGCTAAGGGGAAAGGTGAGTTGGGGTGCTGCCTAAAACCAGAGATTGAAATGAACACAGATAAAGTTCCTTAAGCCAAATATGGAATAGACAAGAGCTACTCCTTGCTCAACGAAATGGACTCAACACCCCATATTAAACGCCTAAGAATGTACCTGACTAGTAAGTATCTTAAAACCTATGGATTGCTATGTCTCCGAAAGAGAATCAAGCGTGTGTACAGGGGCATAAACGCAGCAGTGATAGGATTGGAGAGGTTCGGTGAGCAAATGAAGACCCTTTGAAGTCATATTGCATGGTACCCATTCCACGGGTCTCAACTCTCCAGGTTTAAGGGATTCTTCCTTCAGCTAAAACATGCATGTGGAACCCAGAGTATGATCCACCGTGTGATCGGGAGACGTGTTCAAATATGTCTCAGTTCTCGTCCCCTGGTACTCGGGTGCAACATTCCAGACGCTTTACTAACACTCTCCCGACTTGGAGAGTCAGTGCCTTTAACCTCCTGTTTGGCCCAGTTTGCAATTTCTGTGGAAGATGAACAGGAATAGGGAGAACCAATGAGAGACCAGCTGGAGGTGTCTGGACGGGCAAATTTAACTCTCATTTCCCACCAGGAAGAGGAATTAACCAAAGGCTCAGCGTGCCGTGCCGGAACCAGATTAGGGCCTGAAGCAATCCTGCGGTGTTGCGGCCAGCTCACAAGAAAGCGAGTTGAAGAAAGGAGCTCAGGGGCACTGTAATTCACAAACCTGCAGAGTTATAAATGACAGCTCTCGTCCAAAAATATACTGAAGTAAGGCTGCCAAGAGGACTTGAAAGCGGGGCAGAATTGCAGGAAACCGATTTCAGGAGGTAGACTGGAATTGCAGTTAAAGCATAGGAAAAGAGGCAGAACGTCCACAATGATGCACTTGGCCAAAAAGGGCGTATGCGTTTTTTCCTGAATATATTCAGGAAAAAACGCATACGCCCTTTTTGGCCAACCAAGCAAGCTTGCAAAGGAAATCTGCACTACAATGAAGTCTCACTTCCCCCCGGTCAAAAGGGCCATCAGAAAAAAGTGTAAAATCCAGAAGGCAGGACAGGCCATGGAGAACTGGGAGCCTTGTTATGCTGATGGGCGGGATGTAAATTGCCAAGAGCCACTCGGGAGAAGTGTATGGTGTTTCCTGAAACATCTAAAAAACAAAGCAACAGAGCCTAGGGCACTTCCACTTATGGTCCTATAGCTTAGGGAAATTAAAATCAAAAAGACACAGCCACCCCAAAGTTTGGGACGGCTCTGTTTACAAGAACCTCGTTTACGGTACAAGTTCAATATCGCAGAAAGTGAGTAATGGATAAAGAAGTTGTGGTACTTACGTACAATGCAATATCACTCAGCAATGAAATCTATGTCATCAGGCCCGTAGCAGCATAATGAGTGGATTCAGGTATGATGATTCTAACTGAAATAAGTCACACAGAAAAAGAAACATCATAAGATATCACTAATACACGGAATGTAAACTTGGCTACACAGGAACTGAATTACAAAACAGAACAGGGTCTCAAATTTAGAAAACCAACTTATGCTTGCTAAGGGGAAAGGTGAGTTGGGGTGCTGCCTAAAACCAGAGATTGAAATGAACACAGATAAAGTTCCTTAAGCCAAATATGGAATAGACAAGAGCTACTCCTTGCTCAACGAAATGGACTCAACACCCCATATTAAACGCCTAAGAATGTACCTGACTAGTAAGTATCTTAAAACCTATGGATTGCTATGTCTCCGAAAGAGAATCAAGCGTGTGTACAGGGGCATAAACGCAGCAGTGATAGGATTGGAGAGGTTCGGTGAGCAAATGAAGACCCTTTGAAGTCATATTGCATGGTACCCATTCCACGGGTCTCAACTCTCCAGGTTTAAGGGATTCTTCCTTCAGCTAAAACATGCATGTGGAACCCAGAGTATGATCCACCGTGTGATCGGGAGACGTGTTCAAATATGTCTCAGTTCTCGTCCCCTGGTACTCGGGTGCAACATTCCAGACGCTTTACTAACACTCTCCCGACTTGGAGAGTCAGTGCCTTTAACCTCCTGTTTGGCCCAGTTTGCAATTTCTGTGGAAGATGAACAGGAATAGGGAGAACCAATGAGAGACCAGCTGGAGGTGTCTGGACGGGCAAATTTAACTCTCATTTCCCACCAGGAAGAGGAATTAACCAAAGGCTCAGCGTGCCGTGCCGGAACCAGATTAGGGCCTGAAGCAATCCTGCGGTGTTGCGGCCAGCTCACAAGAAAGCGAGTTGAAGAAAGGAGCTCAGGGGCACTGTAATTCACAAACCTGCAGAGTTATAAATGACAGCTCTCGTCCAAAAATATACTGAAGTAAGGCTGCCAAGAGGACTTGAAAGCGGGGCAGAATTGCAGGAAACCGATTTCAGGAGGTAGACTGGAATTGCAGTTAAAGCATAGGAAAAGAGGCAGAACGTCCACAATGATGCACTTGGCCAAAAAGGGCGTATGCGTTTTTTCCTGAATATATTCAGGAAAAAACGCATACGCCCTTTTTGGCCAACCAAGCAAGCTTGCAAAGGAAATCTGCACTACAATGAAGTCTCACTTCCCCCCGGTCAAAAGGGCCATCAGAAAAAAGTGTAAAATCCAGAAGGCAGGACAGGCCATGGAGAACTGGGAGCCTTGTTATGCTGATGGGCGGGATGTAAATTGCCAAGAGCCACTCGGGAGAAGTGTATGGTGTTTCCTGAAACATCTAAAAAACAAAGCAACAGAGCCTAGGGCACTTCCACTTATGGTCCTATAGCTTAGGGAAATTAAAATCAAAAAGACACAGCCACCCCAAAGTTTGGGACGGCTCTGTTTACAAGAACCTCGTTTACGGTACAAGTTCAATATCGCAGAAAGTGAGTAATGGATAAAGAAGTTGTGGTACTTACGTACAATGCAATATCACTCAGCAATGAAATCTATGTCATCAGGCCCGTAGCAGCATAATGAGTGGATTCAGGTATGATGATTCTAACTGAAATAAGTCACACAGAAAAAGAAACATCATAAGATATCACTAATACACGGAATGTAAACTTGGCTACACAGGAACTGAATTACAAAACAGAACAGGGTCTCAAATTTAGAAAACCAACTTATGCTTGCTAAGGGGAAAGGTGAGTTGGGGTGCTGCCTAAAACCAGAGATTGAAATGAACACAGATAAAGTTCCTTAAGCCAAATATGGAATAGACAAGAGCTACTCCTTGCTCAACGAAATGGACTCAACACCCCATATTAAACGCCTAAGAATGTACCTGACTAGTAAGTATCTTAAAACCTATGGATTGCTATGTCTCCGAAAGAGAATCAAGCGTGTGTACAGGGGCATAAACGCAGCAGTGATAGGATTGGAGAGGTTCGGTGAGCAAATGAAGACCCTTTGAAGTCATATTGCATGGTACCCATTCCACGGGTCTCAACTCTCCAGGTTTAAGGGATTCTTCCTTCAGCTAAAACATGCATGTGGAACCCAGAGTATGATCCACCGTGTGATCGGGAGACGTGTTCAAATATGTCTCAGTTCTCGTCCCCTGGTACTCGGGTGCAACATTCCAGACGCTTTACTAACACTCTCCCGACTTGGAGAGTCAGTGCCTTTAACCTCCTGTTTGGCCCAGTTTGCAATTTCTGTGGAAGATGAACAGGAATAGGGAGAACCAATGAGAGACCAGCTGGAGGTGTCTGGACGGGCAAATTTAACTCTCATTTCCCACCAGGAAGAGGAATTAACCAAAGGCTCAGCGTGCCGTGCCGGAACCAGATTAGGGCCTGAAGCAATCCTGCGGTGTTGCGGCCAGCTCACAAGAAAGCGAGTTGAAGAAAGGAGCTCAGGGGCACTGTAATTCACAAACCTGCAGAGTTATAAATGACAGCTCTCGTCCAAAAATATACTGAAGTAAGGCTGCCAAGAGGACTTGAAAGCGGGGCAGAATTGCAGGAAACCGATTTCAGGAGGTAGACTGGAATTGCAGTTAAAGCATAGGAAAAGAGGCAGAACGTCCACAATGATGCACTTGGCCAAAAAGGGCGTATGCGTTTTTTCCTGAATATATTCAGGAAAAAACGCATACGCCCTTTTTGGCCAACCAAGCAAGCTTGCAAAGGAAATCTGCACTACAATGAAGTCTCACTTCCCCCCGGTCAAAAGGGCCATCAGAAAAAAGTGTAAAATCCAGAAGGCAGGACAGGCCATGGAGAACTGGGAGCCTTGTTATGCTGATGGGCGGGATGTAAATTGCCAAGAGCCACTCGGGAGAAGTGTATGGTGTTTCCTGAAACATCTAAAAAACAAAGCAACAGAGCCTAGGGCACTTCCACTTATGGTCCTATAGCTTAGGGAAATTAAAATCAAAAAGACACAGCCACCCCAAAGTTTGGGACGGCTCTGTTTACAAGAACCTCGTTTACGGTACAAGTTCAATATCGCAGAAAGTGAGTAATGGATAAAGAAGTTGTGGTACTTACGTACAATGCAATATCACTCAGCAATGAAATCTATGTCATCAGGCCCGTAGCAGCATAATGAGTGGATTCAGGTATGATGATTCTAACTGAAATAAGTCACACAGAAAAAGAAACATCATAAGATATCACTAATACACGGAATGTAAACTTGGCTACACAGGAACTGAATTACAAAACAGAACAGGGTCTCAAATTTAGAAAACCAACTTATGCTTGCTAAGGGGAAAGGTGAGTTGGGGTGCTGCCTAAAACCAGAGATTGAAATGAACACAGATAAAGTTCCTTAAGCCAAATATGGAATAGACAAGAGCTACTCCTTGCTCAACGAAATGGACTCAACACCCCATATTAAACGCCTAAGAATGTACCTGACTAGTAAGTATCTTAAAACCTATGGATTGCTATGTCTCCGAAAGAGAATCAAGCGTGTGTACAGGGGCATAAACGCAGCAGTGATAGGATTGGAGAGGTTCGGTGAGCAAATGAAGACCCTTTGAAGTCATATTGCATGGTACCCATTCCACGGGTCTCAACTCTCCAGGTTTAAGGGATTCTTCCTTCAGCTAAAACATGCATGTGGAACCCAGAGTATGATCCACCGTGTGATCGGGAGACGTGTTCAAATATGTCTCAGTTCTCGTCCCCTGGTACTCGGGTGCAACATTCCAGACGCTTTACTAACACTCTCCCGACTTGGAGAGTCAGTGCCTTTAACCTCCTGTTTGGCCCAGTTTGCAATTTCTGTGGAAGATGAACAGGAATAGGGAGAACCAATGAGAGACCAGCTGGAGGTGTCTGGACGGGCAAATTTAACTCTCATTTCCCACCAGGAAGAGGAATTAACCAAAGGCTCAGCGTGCCGTGCCGGAACCAGATTAGGGCCTGAAGCAATCCTGCGGTGTTGCGGCCAGCTCACAAGAAAGCGAGTTGAAGAAAGGAGCTCAGGGGCACTGTAATTCACAAACCTGCAGAGTTATAAATGACAGCTCTCGTCCAAAAATATACTGAAGTAAGGCTGCCAAGAGGACTTGAAAGCGGGGCAGAATTGCAGGAAACCGATTTCAGGAGGTAGACTGGAATTGCAGTTAAAGCATAGGAAAAGAGGCAGAACGTCCACAATGATGCACTTGGCCAAAAAGGGCGTATGCGTTTTTTCCTGAATATATTCAGGAAAAAACGCATACGCCCTTTTTGGCCAACCAAGCAAGCTTGCAAAGGAAATCTGCACTACAATGAAGTCTCACTTCCCCCCGGTCAAAAGGGCCATCAGAAAAAAGTGTAAAATCCAGAAGGCAGGACAGGCCATGGAGAACTGGGAGCCTTGTTATGCTGATGGGCGGGATGTAAATTGCCAAGAGCCACTCGGGAGAAGTGTATGGTGTTTCCTGAAACATCTAAAAAACAAAGCAACAGAGCCTAGGGCACTTCCACTTATGGTCCTATAGCTTAGGGAAATTAAAATCAAAAAGACACAGCCACCCCAAAGTTTGGGACGGCTCTGTTTACAAGAACCTCGTTTACGGTACAAGTTCAATATCGCAGAAAGTGAGTAATGGATAAAGAAGTTGTGGTACTTACGTACAATGCAATATCACTCAGCAATGAAATCTATGTCATCAGGCCCGTAGCAGCATAATGAGTGGATTCAGGTATGATGATTCTAACTGAAATAAGTCACACAGAAAAAGAAACATCATAAGATATCACTAATACACGGAATGTAAACTTGGCTACACAGGAACTGAATTACAAAACAGAACAGGGTCTCAAATTTAGAAAACCAACTTATGCTTGCTAAGGGGAAAGGTGAGTTGGGGTGCTGCCTAAAACCAGAGATTGAAATGAACACAGATAAAGTTCCTTAAGCCAAATATGGAATAGACAAGAGCTACTCCTTGCTCAACGAAATGGACTCAACACCCCATATTAAACGCCTAAGAATGTACCTGACTAGTAAGTATCTTAAAACCTATGGATTGCTATGTCTCCGAAAGAGAATCAAGCGTGTGTACAGGGGCATAAACGCAGCAGTGATAGGATTGGAGAGGTTCGGTGAGCAAATGAAGACCCTTTGAAGTCATATTGCATGGTACCCATTCCACGGGTCTCAACTCTCCAGGTTTAAGGGATTCTTCCTTCAGCTAAAACATGCATGTGGAACCCAGAGTATGATCCACCGTGTGATCGGGAGACGTGTTCAAATATGTCTCAGTTCTCGTCCCCTGGTACTCGGGTGCAACATTCCAGACGCTTTACTAACACTCTCCCGACTTGGAGAGTCAGTGCCTTTAACCTCCTGTTTGGCCCAGTTTGCAATTTCTGTGGAAGATGAACAGGAATAGGGAGAACCAATGAGAGACCAGCTGGAGGTGTCTGGACGGGCAAATTTAACTCTCATTTCCCACCAGGAAGAGGAATTAACCAAAGGCTCAGCGTGCCGTGCCGGAACCAGATTAGGGCCTGAAGCAATCCTGCGGTGTTGCGGCCAGCTCACAAGAAAGCGAGTTGAAGAAAGGAGCTCAGGGGCACTGTAATTCACAAACCTGCAGAGTTATAAATGACAGCTCTCGTCCAAAAATATACTGAAGTAAGGCTGCCAAGAGGACTTGAAAGCGGGGCAGAATTGCAGGAAACCGATTTCAGGAGGTAGACTGGAATTGCAGTTAAAGCATAGGAAAAGAGGCAGAACGTCCACAATGATGCACTTGGCCAAAAAGGGCGTATGCATTTTTTCCTGAATATATTCAGGAAAAAACGCATACGCCCTTTTTGGCCAACCAAGCAAGCTTGCAAAGGAAATCTGCACTACAATGAAGTCTCACTTCCCCCCGGTCAAAAGGGCCATCAGAAAAAAGTGTAAAATCCAGAAGGCAGGACAGGCCATGGAGAACTGGGAGCCTTGTTATGCTGATGGGCGGGATGTAAATTGCCAAGAGCCACTCGGGAGAAGTGTATGGTGTTTCCTGAAACATCTAAAAAACAAAGCAACAGAGCCTAGGGCACTTCCACTTATGGTCCTATAGCTTAGGGAAATTAAAATCAAAAAGACACAGCCACCCCAAAGTTTGGGACGGCTCTGTTTACAAGAACCTCGTTTACGGTACAAGTTCAATATCGCAGAAAGTGAGTAATGGATAAAGAAGTTGTGGTACTTACGTACAATGCAATATCACTCAGCAATGAAATCTATGTCATCAGGCCCGTAGCAGCATAATGAGTGGATTCAGGTATGATGATTCTAACTGAAATAAGTCACACAGAAAAAGAAACATCATAAGATATCACTAATACACGGAATGTAAACTTGGCTACACAGGAACTGAATTACAAAACAGAACAGGGTCTCAAATTTAGAAAACCAACTTATGCTTGCTAAGGGGAAAGGTGAGTTGGGGTGCTGCCTAAAACCAGAGATTGAAATGAACACAGATAAAGTTCCTTAAGCCAAATATGGAATAGACAAGAGCTACTCCTTGCTCAACGAAATGGACTCAACACCCCATATTAAACGCCTAAGAATGTACCTGACTAGTAAGTATCTTAAAACCTATGGATTGCTATGTCTCCGAAAGAGAATCAAGCGTGTGTACAGGGGCATAAACGCAGCAGTGATAGGATTGGAGAGGTTCGGTGAGCAAATGAAGACCCTTTGAAGTCATATTGCATGGTACCCATTCCACGGGTCTCAACTCTCCAGGTTTAAGGGATTCTTCCTTCAGCTAAAACATGCATGTGGAACCCAGAGTATGATCCACCGTGTGATCGGGAGACGTGTTCAAATATGTCTCAGTTCTCGTCCCCTGGTACTCGGGTGCAACATTCCAGACGCTTTACTAACACTCTCCCGACTTGGAGAGTCAGTGCCTTTAACCTCCTGTTTGGCCCAGTTTGCAATTTCTGTGGAAGATGAACAGGAATAGGGAGAACCAATGAGAGACCAGCTGGAGGTGTCTGGACGGGCAAATTTAACTCTCATTTCCCACCAGGAAGAGGAATTAACCAAAGGCTCAGCGTGCCGTGCCGGAACCAGATTAGGGCCTGAAGCAATCCTGCGGTGTTGCGGCCAGCTCACAAGAAAGCGAGTTGAAGAAAGGAGCTCAGGGGCACTGTAATTCACAAACCTGCAGAGTTATAAATGACAGCTCTCGTCCAAAAATATACTGAAGTAAGGCTGCCAAGAGGACTTGAAAGCGGGGCAGAATTGCAGGAAACCGATTTCAGGAGGTAGACTGGAATTGCAGTTAAAGCATAGGAAAAGAGGCAGAACGTCCACAATGATGCACTTGGCCAAAAAGGGCGTATGCGTTTTTTCCTGAATATATTCAGGAAAAAACGCATACGCCCTTTTTGGCCAACCAAGCAAGCTTGCAAAGGAAATCTGCACTACAATGAAGTCTCACTTCCCCCCGGTCAAAAGGGCCATCAGAAAAAAGTGTAAAATCCAGAAGGCAGGACAGGCCATGGAGAACTGGGAGCCTTGTTATGCTGATGGGCGGGATGTAAATTGCCAAGAGCCACTCGGGAGAAGTGTATGGTGTTTCCTGAAACATCTAAAAAACAAAGCAACAGAGCCTAGGGCACTTCCACTTATGGTCCTATAGCTTAGGGAAATTAAAATCAAAAAGACACAGCCACCCCAAAGTTTGGGACGGCTCTGTTTACAAGAACCTCGTTTACGGTACAAGTTCAATATCGCAGAAAGTGAGTAATGGATAAAGAAGTTGTGGTACTTACGTACAATGCAATATCACTCAGCAATGAAATCTATGTCATCAGGCCCGTAGCAGCATAATGAGTGGATTCAGGTATGATGATTCTAACTGAAATAAGTCACACAGAAAAAGAAACATCATAAGATATCACTAATACACGGAATGTAAACTTGGCTACACAGGAACTGAATTACAAAACAGAACAGGGTCTCAAATTTAGAAAACCAACTTATGCTTGCTAAGGGGAAAGGTGAGTTGGGGTGCTGCCTAAAACCAGAGATTGAAATGAACACAGATAAAGTTCCTTAAGCCAAATATGGAATAGACAAGAGCTACTCCTTGCTCAACGAAATGGACTCAACACCCCATATTAAACGCCTAAGAATGTACCTGACTAGTAAGTATCTTAAAACCTATGGATTGCTATGTCTCCGAAAGAGAATCAAGCGTGTGTACAGGGGCATAAACGCAGCAGTGATAGGATTGGAGAGGTTCGGTGAGCAAATGAAGACCCTTTGAAGTCATATTGCATGGTACCCATTCCACGGGTCTCAACTCTCCAGGTTTAAGGGATTCTTCCTTCAGCTAAAACATGCATGTGGAACCCAGAGTATGATCCACCGTGTGATCGGGAGACGTGTTCAAATATGTCTCAGTTCTCGTCCCCTGGTACTCGGGTGCAACATTCCAGACGCTTTACTAACACTCTCCCGACTTGGAGAGTCAGTGCCTTTAACCTCCTGTTTGGCCCAGTTTGCAATTTCTGTGGAAGATGAACAGGAATAGGGAGAACCAATGAGAGACCAGCTGGAGGTGTCTGGACGGGCAAATTTAACTCTCATTTCCCACCAGGAAGAGGAATTAACCAAAGGCTCAGCGTGCCGTGCCGGAACCAGATTAGGGCCTGAAGCAATCCTGCGGTGTTGCGGCCAGCTCACAAGAAAGCGAGTTGAAGAAAGGAGCTCAGGGGCACTGTAATTCACAAACCTGCAGAGTTATAAATGACAGCTCTCGTCCAAAAATATACTGAAGTAAGGCTGCCAAGAGGACTTGAAAGCGGGGCAGAATTGCAGGAAACCGATTTCAGGAGGTAGACTGGAATTGCAGTTAAAGCATAGGAAAAGAGGCAGAACGTCCACAATGATGCACTTGGCCAAAAAGGGCGTATGCATTTTTTCCTGAATATATTCAGGAAAAAACGCATACGCCCTTTTTGGCCAACCAAGCAAGCTTGCAAAGGAAATCTGCACTACAATGAAGTCTCACTTCCCCCCGGTCAAAAGGGCCATCAGAAAAAAGTGTAAAATCCAGAAGGCAGGACAGGCCATGGAGAACTGGGAGCCTTGTTATGCTGATGGGCGGGATGTAAATTGCCAAGAGCCACTCGGGAGAAGTGTATGGTGTTTCCTGAAACATCTAAAAAACAAAGCAACAGAGCCTAGGGCACTTCCACTTATGGTCCTATAGCTTAGGGAAATTAAAATCAAAAAGACACAGCCACCCCAAAGTTTGGGACGGCTCTGTTTACAAGAACCTCGTTTACGGTACAAGTTCAATATCGCAGAAAGTGAGTAATGGATAAAGAAGTTGTGGTACTTACGTACAATGCAATATCACTCAGCAATGAAATCTATGTCATCAGGCCCGTAGCAGCATAATGAGTGGATTCAGGTATGATGATTCTAACTGAAATAAGTCACACAGAAAAAGAAACATCATAAGATATCACTAATACACGGAATGTAAACTTGGCTACACAGGAACTGAATTACAAAACAGAACAGGGTCTCAAATTTAGAAAACCAACTTATGCTTGCTAAGGGGAAAGGTGAGTTGGGGTGCTGCCTAAAACCAGAGATTGAAATGAACACAGATAAAGTTCCTTAAGCCAAATATGGAATAGACAAGAGCTACTCCTTGCTCAACGAAATGGACTCAACACCCCATATTAAACGCCTAAGAATGTACCTGACTAGTAAGTATCTTAAAACCTATGGATTGCTATGTCTCCGAAAGAGAATCAAGCGTGTGTACAGGGGCATAAACGCAGCAGTGATAGGATTGGAGAGGTTCGGTGAGCAAATGAAGACCCTTTGAAGTCATATTGCATGGTACCCATTCCACGGGTCTCAACTCTCCAGGTTTAAGGGATTCTTCCTTCAGCTAAAACATGCATGTGGAACCCAGAGTATGATCCACCGTGTGATCGGGAGACGTGTTCAAATATGTCTCAGTTCTCGTCCCCTGGTACTCGGGTGCAACATTCCAGACGCTTTACTAACACTCTCCCGACTTGGAGAGTCAGTGCCTTTAACCTCCTGTTTGGCCCAGTTTGCAATTTCTGTGGAAGATGAACAGGAATAGGGAGAACCAATGAGAGACCAGCTGGAGGTGTCTGGACGGGCAAATTTAACTCTCATTTCCCACCAGGAAGAGGAATTAACCAAAGGCTCAGCGTGCCGTGCCGGAACCAGATTAGGGCCTGAAGCAATCCTGCGGTGTTGCGGCCAGCTCACAAGAAAGCGAGTTGAAGAAAGGAGCTCAGGGGCACTGTAATTCACAAACCTGCAGAGTTATAAATGACAGCTCTCGTCCAAAAATATACTGAAGTAAGGCTGCCAAGAGGACTTGAAAGCGGGGCAGAATTGCAGGAAACCGATTTCAGGAGGTAGACTGGAATTGCAGTTAAAGCATAGGAAAAGAGGCAGAACGTCCACAATGATGCACTTGGCCAAAAAGGGCGTATGCATTTTTTCCTGAATATATTCAGGAAAAAACGCATACGCCCTTTTTGGCCAACCAAGCAAGCTTGCAAAGGAAATCTGCACTACAATGAAGTCTCACTTCCCCCCGGTCAAAAGGGCCATCAGAAAAAAGTGTAAAATCCAGAAGGCAGGACAGGCCATGGAGAACTGGGAGCCTTGTTATGCTGATGGGCGGGATGTAAATTGCCAAGAGCCACTCGGGAGAAGTGTATGGTGTTTCCTGAAACATCTAAAAAACAAAGCAACAGAGCCTAGGGCACTTCCACTTATGGTCCTATAGCTTAGGGAAATTAAAATCAAAAAGACACAGCCACCCCAAAGTTTGGGACGGCTCTGTTTACAAGAACCTCGTTTACGGTACAAGTTCAATATCGCAGAAAGTGAGTAATGGATAAAGAAGTTGTGGTACTTACGTACAATGCAATATCACTCAGCAATGAAATCTATGTCATCAGGCCCGTAGCAGCATAATGAGTGGATTCAGGTATGATGATTCTAACTGAAATAAGTCACACAGAAAAAGAAACATCATAAGATATCACTAATACACGGAATGTAAACTTGGCTACACAGGAACTGAATTACAAAACAGAACAGGGTCTCAAATTTAGAAAACCAACTTATGCTTGCTAAGGGGAAAGGTGAGTTGGGGTGCTGCCTAAAACCAGAGATTGAAATGAACACAGATAAAGTTCCTTAAGCCAAATATGGAATAGACAAGAGCTACTCCTTGCTCAACGAAATGGACTCAACACCCCATATTAAACGCCTAAGAATGTACCTGACTAGTAAGTATCTTAAAACCTATGGATTGCTATGTCTCCGAAAGAGAATCAAGCGTGTGTACAGGGGCATAAACGCAGCAGTGATAGGATTGGAGAGGTTCGGTGAGCAAATGAAGACCCTTTGAAGTCATATTGCATGGTACCCATTCCACGGGTCTCAACTCTCCAGGTTTAAGGGATTCTTCCTTCAGCTAAAACATGCATGTGGAACCCAGAGTATGATCCACCGTGTGATCGGGAGACGTGTTCAAATATGTCTCAGTTCTCGTCCCCTGGTACTCGGGTGCAACATTCCAGACGCTTTACTAACACTCTCCCGACTTGGAGAGTCAGTGCCTTTAACCTCCTGTTTGGCCCAGTTTGCAATTTCTGTGGAAGATGAACAGGAATAGGGAGAACCAATGAGAGACCAGCTGGAGGTGTCTGGACGGGCAAATTTAACTCTCATTTCCCACCAGGAAGAGGAATTAACCAAAGGCTCAGCGTGCCGTGCCGGAACCAGATTAGGGCCTGAAGCAATCCTGCGGTGTTGCGGCCAGCTCACAAGAAAGCGAGTTGAAGAAAGGAGCTCAGGGGCACTGTAATTCACAAACCTGCAGAGTTATAAATGACAGCTCTCGTCCAAAAATATACTGAAGTAAGGCTGCCAAGAGGACTTGAAAGCGGGGCAGAATTGCAGGAAACCGATTTCAGGAGGTAGACTGGAATTGCAGTTAAAGCATAGGAAAAGAGGCAGAACGTCCACAATGATGCACTTGGCCAAAAAGGGCGTATGCATTTTTTCCTGAATATATTCAGGAAAAAACGCATACGCCCTTTTTGGCCAACCAAGCAAGCTTGCAAAGGAAATCTGCACTACAATGAAGTCTCACTTCCCCCCGGTCAAAAGGGCCATCAGAAAAAAGTGTAAAATCCAGAAGGCAGGACAGGCCATGGAGAACTGGGAGCCTTGTTATGCTGATGGGCGGGATGTAAATTGCCAAGAGCCACTCGGGAGAAGTGTATGGTGTTTCCTGAAACATCTAAAAAACAAAGCAACAGAGCCTAGGGCACTTCCACTTATGGTCCTATAGCTTAGGGAAATTAAAATCAAAAAGACACAGCCACCCCAAAGTTTGGGACGGCTCTGTTTACAAGAACCTCGTTTACGGTACAAGTTCAATATCGCAGAAAGTGAGTAATGGATAAAGAAGTTGTGGTACTTACGTACAATGCAATATCACTCAGCAATGAAATCTATGTCATCAGGCCCGTAGCAGCATAATGAGTGGATTCAGGTATGATGATTCTAACTGAAATAAGTCACACAGAAAAAGAAACATCATAAGATATCACTAATACACGGAATGTAAACTTGGCTACACAGGAACTGAATTACAAAACAGAACAGGGTCTCAAATTTAGAAAACCAACTTATGCTTGCTAAGGGGAAAGGTGAGTTGGGGTGCTGCCTAAAACCAGAGATTGAAATGAACACAGATAAAGTTCCTTAAGCCAAATATGGAATAGACAAGAGCTACTCCTTGCTCAACGAAATGGACTCAACACCCCATATTAAACGCCTAAGAATGTACCTGACTAGTAAGTATCTTAAAACCTATGGATTGCTATGTCTCCGAAAGAGAATCAAGCGTGTGTACAGGGGCATAAACGCAGCAGTGATAGGATTGGAGAGGTTCGGTGAGCAAATGAAGACCCTTTGAAGTCATATTGCATGGTACCCATTCCACGGGTCTCAACTCTCCAGGTTTAAGGGATTCTTCCTTCAGCTAAAACATGCATGTGGAACCCAGAGTATGATCCACCGTGTGATCGGGAGACGTGTTCAAATATGTCTCAGTTCTCGTCCCCTGGTACTCGGGTGCAACATTCCAGACGCTTTACTAACACTCTCCCGACTTGGAGAGTCAGTGCCTTTAACCTCCTGTTTGGCCCAGTTTGCAATTTCTGTGGAAGATGAACAGGAATAGGGAGAACCAATGAGAGACTAGCTGGAGGTGTCTGGACGGGCAAATTTAACTCTCATTTCCCACCAGGAAGAGGAATTAACCAAAGGCTCAGCGTGCCGTGCCGGAACCAGATTAGGGCCTGAAGCAATCCTGCGGTGTTGCGGCCAGCTCACAAGAAAGCGAGTTGAAGAAAGGAGCTCAGGGGCACTGTAATTCACAAACCTGCAGAGTTATAAATGACAGCTCTCGTCCAAAAATATACTGAAGTAAGGCTGCCAAGAGGACTTGAAAGCGGGGCAGAATTGCAGGAAACCGATTTCAGGAGGTAGACTGGAATTGCAGTTAAAGCATAGGAAAAGAGGCAGAACGTCGACAATGATGCACTTGGCCAAAAAGGGAGTATGCGTTTTTTCCTGAATATATTCAGGAAAAAACGCATACGCCCTTTTTGGCCAACCAAGCAAGCTTGCAAAGGAAATCTGCACTACAATGAAGTCTCACTTCCCCCCGGTCAAAAGGGCCATCTGAAAAAACTGTAAAATCCAGAAGGCAGGACAGGCCATGGAGAACTGGGAGCCTTGTTATGCTGATGGGCGGGATGTAAATTGCCAAGAGCCACTCGGGAGAAGTGTATGGTGTTTCCTGAAACATCTAAAAAACAAAGCAACAGAGCCTAGGGCACTTCCACTTATGGTCCTATAGCTTAGGGAAATTAAAATCAAAAAGACACAGCCACCCCAAAGTTTGGGACGGCTCTGTTTACAAGAACCTCGTTTACGGTACAAGTTCAATATCGCAGAAAGTGAGTAATGGATAAAGAAGTTGTGGTACTTACGTACAATGCAATATCACTCAGCAATGAAATCTATGTCATCAGGCCCGTAGCAGCATAATGAGTGGATTCAGGTATGATGATTCTACCTGAAATAAGTCACACAGAAAAAGAAACATCATAAGATATCACTAATACACGGAATGTAAACTTGGCTACACAGGAACTGAATTACAAAACAGAACAGGGTCTCAAATTTAGAAAACCAACTTATGCTTGCTAAGGGGAAAGGTGAGTTGGGGTGCTGCCTAAAACCAGAGATTGAAATGAACACAGATAAAGTTCCTTAAGCCAAATATGGAATAGACAAGAGCTACTCCTTGCTCAACGAAATGGACTCAACACCCCATATTAAACGCCTAAGAATGTACCTGACTAGTAAGTATCTTAAAACCTATGGATTGCTATGTCTCCGAAAGAGAATCAAGCGTGTGTACAGGGGCATAAACGCAGCAGTGATAGGATTGGAGAGGTTCGGTGAGCAAATGAAGACCCTTTGAAGTCATATTGCATGGTACCCATTCCACGGGTCTCAACTCTCCAGGTTTAAGGGATTCTTCCTTCAGCTAAAACATGCATGTGGAACCCAGAGTATGATCCACCGTGTGATCGGGAGACGTGTTCAAATATGTCTCAGTTCTCGTCCCCTGGTACTCGGGTGCAACATTCCGGACGCTTTACTAACACTCTCCCGACTTGGAGAGTCAGTGCCTTTAACCTCCTGTTTGGCCCAGTTTGCAATTTCTGCGGAAGATGAACAGGAATAGGGAGAACCAATGAGAGACTAGCTGGAGGTGTCTGGACGGGCAAATTTAACTCTCATTTCCCACCAGGAAGAGGAATTAACCAAAGGCTCAGCGTGCCGTGCCGGAACCAGATTAGGGCCTGAAGCAATCCTGCGGTGTTGCGGCCAGCTCACAAGAAAGCGAGTTGAAGAAAGGAGCTCAGGGGCACTGTAATTCACAAACCTGCAGAGTTATAAATGACAGCTCTCGTCCAAAAATATACTGAAGTAAGGCTGCCAAGAGGACTTGAAAGCGGGGCAGAATTGCAGGAAACCGATTTCAGGAGGTAGACTGGAATTGCAGTTAAAGCATAGGAAAAGAGGCAGAACGTCGACAATGATGCACTTGGCGAAAAAGGGCGTATGCGTTTTTTCCTGAATATATTCAGGAAAAAACGCATACGCCCTTTTTGGCCAACCAAGCAAGCTTGCAAAGGAAATCTGCACTACAATGAAGTCTCACTTCCCCCCGGTCAAAAGGGCCATCAGAAAAAAGTGTAAAATCCAGAAGGCAGGACAGGCCATGGAGAACTGGGAGCCTTGTTATGCTGATGGGCGGGATGTAAATTGCCAAGAGCCACTCGGGAGAAGTGTATGGTGTTTCCTGAAACATCTAAAAAACAAAGCAACAGAGCCTAGGGCACTTCCACTTATGGTCCTATAGCTTAGGGAAATTAAAATCAAAAAGACACAGCCACCCCAAAGTTTGGGACGGCTCTGTTTACAAGAACCTCGTTTACGGTACAAGTTCAATATCGCAGAAAGTGAGTAATGGATAAAGAAGTTGTGGTACTTACGTACAATGCAATATCACTCAGCAATGAAATCTATGTCATCAGGCCCGTAGCAGCATAATGAGTGGATTCAGGCATGATGATTCTACCTGAAATAAGTCACACAGAAAAAGAAACATCATAAGATATCACTAATACACGGAATGTAAACTTGGCTACACAGGAACTGAATTACAAAACAGAACAGGGTCTCAAATTTAGAAAACCAACTTATGCTTGCTAAGGGGAAAGGTGAGTTGGGGTGCTGCCTAAAACCAGAGATTGAAATGAACACAGATAAAGTTCCTTAAGCCAAATATGGAATAGACAAGAGCTACTCCTTGCTCAACGAAATGGACTCAACACCCCATATTAAACGCCTAAGAATGTACCTGACTAGTAAGTATCTTAAAACCTATGGATTGCTATGTCTCCGAAAGAGAATCAAGCGTGTGTACAGGGGCATAAACGCAGCAGTGATAGGATTGGAGAGGTTCGGTGAGCAAATGAAGACCCTTTGAAGTCATATTGCATGGTACCCATTCCACGGGTCTCAACTCTCCAGGTTTAAGGGATTCTTCCTTCAGCTAAAACATGCATGTGGAACCCAGAGTATGATCCACTGTGTGATCGGGAGACGTGTTCAAATATGTCTCAGTTCTCGTCCCCTGGTACTCGGGTGCAACATTCCAGACGCTTTACTAACACTCTCCCGACTTGGAGAGTCAGTGCCTTTAACCTCCTGTTTGGCCCAGTTTGCAATTTCTGCGGAAGATGAACAGGAATAGGGAGAACCAATGAGAGACCAGCTGGAGGTGTCTGGACGGGCAAATTTAACTCTCATTTCCCACCAGGAAGAGGAATTAACCAAAGGCTCAGCGTGCCGTGCCGGAACCAGATTAGGGCCTGAAGCGGTGTTGCGGCCAGCTCACAAGAAAGCGAGTTGAAGAAAGGAGCTCAGGGGCACTGTAATTCACAAACCTGCAGAGTTATAAATGACAGCTCTCGTCCAAAAATATACTGAAGTAAGGCTGCCAAGAGGACTTGAAAGCGGGGCAGAATTGCAGGAAACCGATTTCAGGAGGTAGACTGGAATTGCAGTTAAAGCATAGGAAAAGAGGCAGAACGTCCACAATGATGCACTTGGCGAAAAAGGGCGTATGCGTTTTTTCCTGAATATATTCAGGAAAAAACGCATACGCCCTTTTTGGCCAACCAAGCAAGCTTGCAAAGGAAATCTGCACTACAATGAAGTCTCACTTCCCCCCGGTCAAAAGGGCCATCAGAAAAAAGTGTAAAATCCAGAAGGCAGGACAGGCCATGGAGAACTGGGAGCCTTGTTATGCTGATGGGCGGGATGTAAATTGCCAACAGCCACTCGGGAGAAGTGTATGGTGTTTCCTGAAACATCTAAAAAACAAAGCAACAGAGCCTAGGGCACTTCCACTTATGGTCCTATAGCTTAGGGAAATTAAAATCAAAAAGACACAGCCACCCCAAAGTTTGGGACGGCTCTGTTTACAAGAACCTCGTTTACGGTACAAGTTCAATATCGCAGAAAGTGAGTAATGGATAAAGAAGTTGTGGTACTTACGTACAATGCAATATCACTCAGCAATGAAATCTATGTCATCAGGCCCGTAGCAGCATAATGAGTGGATTCAGGTATGATGATTCTAACTGAAATAAGTCACACAGAAAAAGAAACATCATAAGATATCACTAATACACGGAATGTAAACTTGGCTACACAGGAACTGAATTACAAAACAGAACAGGGTCTCAAATTTAGAAAACCAACTTATGCTTGCTAAGGGGAAAGGTGAGTTGGGGTGCTGCCTAAAACCAGAGATTGAAATGAACACAGATAAAGTTCCTTAAGCCAAATATGGAATAGACAAGAGCTACTCCTTGCTCAACGAAATGGACTCAACACCCCATATTAAATGCCTAAGAATGTACCTGACTAGTAAGTATCTTAAAACCTATGGATTGCTATGTCTCCGAAAGAGAATCAAGCGTGTGTACAGGGGCATAAACGCAGCAGTGATAGGATTGGAGAGGTTCGGTGAGCAAATGAAGACCCTTTGAAGTCATATTGCATGGTACCCATTCCACGGGTCTCAACTCTCCAGGTTTAAGGGATTCTTCCTTCAGCTAAAACATGCATGTGGAACCCAGAGTATGATCCACCGTGTGATCGGGAGACGTGTTCAAATATGTCTCAGTTCTCGTCCCCTGGTACTCGGGTGCAACATTCCGGACGCTTTACTAACACTCTCCCGACTTGGAGAGTCAGTGCCTTTAACCTCCTGTTTGGCCCAGTTTGCAATTTCTGCGGAAGATGAACAGGAATAGGGAGAACCAATGAGAGACCAGCTGGAGGTGTCTGGACGGGCAAATTTAACTCTCATTTCCCACCAGGAAGAGGAATTAACCAAAGGCTCAGCGTGCCGTGCCGGAACCAGATTAGGGCCTGAAGCAATCCTGCGGTGTTGCGGCCAGCTCACAAGAAAGCGAGTTGAAGAAAGGAGCTCAGGGGCACTGTAATTCACAAACCTGCAGAGTTATAAATGACAGCTCTCGTCCAAAAATATACTGAAGTAAGGCTGCCAAGAGGACTTGAAAGCGGGGCAGAATTGCAGGAAACCGATTTCAGGAGGTAGACTGGAATTGCAGTTAAAGCATAGGAAAAGAGGCAGAACGTCGACAATGATGCACTTGGCGAAAAAGGGCGTATGCGTTTTTTCCTGAATATATTCAGGAAAAAACGCATACGCCCTTTTTGGCCAACCAAGCAAGCTTGCAAAGGAAATCTGCACTACAATGAAGTCTCACTTCCCCCCGGTCAAAAGGGCCATCAGAAAAAAGTGTAAAATCCAGAAGGCAGGACAGGCCATGGAGAACTGGGAGCCTTGTTATGCTGATGGGCGGGATGTAAATTGCCAAGAGCCACTCGGGAGAAGTGTATGGTGTTTCCTGAAACATCTAAAAAACAAAGCAACAGAGCCTAGGGCACTTCCACTTATGGTCCTATAGCTTAGGGAAATTAAAATCAAAAAGACACAGCCACCCCAAAGTTTGGGACGGCTCTGTTTACAAGAACCTCGTTTACGGTACAAGTTCAATATCGCAGAAAGTGAGTAATGGATAAAGAAGTTGTGGTACTTACGTACAATGCAATATCACTCAGCAATGAAATCTATGTCATCAGGCCCGTAGCAGCATAATGAGTGGATTCAGGTATGATGATTCTAACTGAAATAAGTCACACAGAAAAAGAAACATCATAAGATATCACTAATACACGGAATGTAAACTTGGCTACACAGGAACTGAATTACAAAACAGAACAGGGTCTCAAATTTAGAAAACCAACTTATGCTTGCTAAGGGGAAAGGTGAGTTGGGGTGCTGCCTAAAACCAGAGATTGAAATGAACACAGATAAAGTTCCTTAAGCCAAATATGGAATAGACAAGAGCTACTCCTTGCTCAACGAAATGGACTCAACACCCCATATTAAACGCCTAAGAATGTACCTGACTAGTAAGTATCTTAAAACCTATGGATTGCTATGTCTCCGAAAGAGAATCAAGCGTGTGTACAGGGGCATAAACGCAGCAGTGATAGGATTGGAGAGGTTCGGTGAGCAAATGAAGACCCTTTGAAGTCATATTGCATGGTACCCATTCCACGGGTCTCAACTCTCCAGGTTTAAGGGATTTTTCCTTCAGCTAAAACATGCATGTGGAACCCAGAGTATGATCCACCGTGTGATCGGGAGACGTGTTCAAATATGTCTCAGTTCTCGTCCCCTGGTACTCGGGTGCAACATTCCAGACGCTTTACTAACACTCTCCCGACTTGGAGAGTCAGTGCCTTTAACCTCCTGTTTGGCCCAGTTTGCAATTTCTGCGGAAGATGAACAGGAATAGGGAGAACCAATGAGAGACCAGCTGGAGGTGTCTGGACGGGCAAATTTAACTCTCATTTCCCACCAGGAAGAGGAATTAACCAAAGGCTCAGCGTGCCGTGCCGGAACCAGATTAGGGCCTGAAGCAATCCTGCGGTGTTGCGGCCAGCTCACAAGAAAGCGAGTTGAAGAAAGGAGCTCAGGGGCACTGTAATTCACAAACCTGCAGAGTTATAAATGACAGCTCTCGTCCAAAAATATACTGAAGTAAGGCTGCCAAGAGGACTTGAAAGCGGGGCAGAATTGCAGGAAACCGATTTCAGGAGGTAGACTGGAATTGCAGTTAAAGCATAGGAAAAGAGGCAGAACGTCCACAATGATGCACTTGGCCAAAAAGGGCGTATGCGTTTTTTCCTGAATATATTCAGGAAAAAACGCATACGCCCTTTTTGGCCAACCAAGCAAGCTTGCAAAGGAAATCTGCACTACAATGAAGTCTCACTTCCCCCCGGTCAAAAGGGCCATCAGAAAAAAGTGTAAAATCCAGAAGGCAGGACAGGCCATGGAGAACTGGGAGCCTTGTTATGCTGATGGGCGGGATGTAAATTGCCAACAGCCACTCGGGAGAAGTGTATGGTGTTTCCTGAAACATCTAAAAAACAAAGCAACAGAGCCTAGGGCACTTCCACTTATGGTCCTATAGCTTAGGGAAATTAAAATCAAAAAGACACAGCCACCCCAAAGTTTGGGACGGCTCTGTTTACAAGAACCTCGTTTACGGTACAAGTTCAATATCGCAGAAAGTGAGTAATGGATAAAGAAGTTGTGGTACTTACGTACAATGCAATATCACTCAGCAATGAAATCTATGTCATCAGGCCCGTAGCAGCATAATGAGTGGATTCAGGTATGATGATTCTAACTGAAATAAGTCACACAGAAAAAGAAACATCATAAGATATCACTAATACACGGAATGTAAACTTGGCTACACAGGAACTGAATTACAAAACAGAACAGGGTCTCAAATTTAGAAAACCAACTTATGCTTGCTAAGGGGAAAGGTGAGTTGGGGTGCTGCCTAAAACCAGAGATTGAAATGAACACAGATAAAGTTCCTTAAGCCAAATATGGAATAGACAAGAGCTACTCCTTGCTCAACGAAATGGACTCAACACCCCATATTAAACGCCTAAGAATGTACCTGACTAGTAAGTATCTTAAAACCTATGGATTGCTATGTCTCCGAAAGAGAATCAAGCGTGTGTACAGGGGCATAAACGCAGCAGTGATAGGATTGGAGAGGTTCGGTGAGCAAATGAAGACCCTTTGAAGTCATATTGCATGGTACCCATTCCACGGGTCTCAACTCTCCAGGTTTAAGGGATTCTTCCTTCAGCTAAAACATGCATGTGGAACCCAGAGTATGATCCACCGTGTGATCGGGAGACGTGTTCAAATATGTCTCAGTTCTCGTCCCCTGGTACTCGGGTGCAACATTCCAGACGCTTTACTAACACTCTCCCGACTTGGAGAGTCAGTGCCTTTAACCTCCTGTTTGGCCCAGTTTGCAATTTCTGCGGAAGATAAACAGGAATAGGGAGAACCAATGAGAGACCAGCTGGAGGTGTCTGGACGGGCAAATTTAACTCTCATTTCCCACCAGGAAGAGGAATTAACCAAAGGCTCAGCGTGCCGTGCCGGAACCAGATTAGGGCCTGAAGCAATCCTGCGGTGTTGCGGCCAGCTCACAAGAAAGCGAGTTGAAGAAAGGAGCTCAGGGGCACTGTAATTCACAAACCTGCAGAGTTATAAATGACAGCTCTCGTCCAAAAATATACTGAAGTAAGGCTGCCAAGAGGACTTGAAAGCGGGGCAGAATTGCAGGAAACCGATTTCAGGAGGTAGACTGGAATTGCAGTTAAAGCATAGGAAAAGAGGCAGAACGTCCACAATGATGCACTTGGCCAAAAAGGGCGTATGCGTTTTTTCCAGGAAAAAACGCATACGCCCTTTTTGGCCAACCAAGCAAGCTTGCAAAGGAAATCTGCACTACAATGAAGTCTCACTTCCCCCCGGTCAAAAGGGCCATCAGAAAAAAGTGTAAAATCCAGAAGGCAGGACAGGCCATGGAGAACTGGGAGCCTTGTTATGCTGATGGGCGGGATGTAAATTGCCAACAGCCACTCGGGAGAAGTGTATGGTGTTTCCTGAAACATCTAAAAAACAAAGCAACAGAGCCTAGGGCACTTCCACTTATGGTCCTATAGCTTAGGGAAATTAAAATCAAAAAGACACAGCCACCCCAAAGTTTGGGATGGCTCTGTTTACAAGAACCTCGTTTACGGTACAAGTTCAATATCGCAGAAAGTGAGTAATGGATAAAGAAGTTGTGGTACTTACGTACAATGCAATATCACTCAGCAATGAAATCTATGTCATCAGGCCCGTAGCAGCATAATGAGTGGATTCAGGTATGATGATTCTAACTGAAATAAGTCACACAGAAAAAGAAACATCATAAGATATCACTAATACACGGAATGTAAACTTGGCTACACAGGAACTGAATTACAAAACAGAACAGGGTCTCAAATTTAGAAAACCAACTTATGCTTGCTAAGGGGAAAGGTGAGTTGGGGTGCTGCCTAAAACCAGAGATTGAAATGAACACAGATAAAGTTCCTTAAGCCAAATATGGAATAGACAAGAGCTACTCCTTGCTCAACGAAATGGACTCAACACCCCATATTAAACGCCTAAGAATGTACCTGACTAGTAAGTATCTTAAAACCTATGGATTGCTATGTCTCCGAAAGAGAATCAAGCGTGTGTACAGGGGCATAAACGCAGCAGTGATAGGATTGGAGAGGTTCGGTGAGCAAATGAAGACCCTTTGAAGTCATATTGCATGGTACCCATTCCACGGGTCTCAACTCTCCAGGTTTAAGGGATTCTTCCTTCAGCTAAAACATGCATGTGGAACCCAGAGTATGATCCACCGTGTGATCGGGAGACGTGTTCAAATATGTCTCAGTTCTCGTCCCCTGGTACTCGGGTGCAACATTCCAGACGCTTTACTAACACTCTCCCGACTTGGAGAGTCAGTGCCTTTAACCTCCTGTTTGGCCCAGTTTGCAATTTCTGCGGAAGATGAACAGGAATAGGGAGAACCAATGAGAGACCAGCTGGAGGTGTCTGGACGGGCAAATTTAACTCTCATTTCCCACCAGGAAGAGGAATTAACCAAAGGCTCAGCGTGCCGTGCCGGAACCAGATTAGGGCCTGAAGCAATCCTGCGGTGTTGCGGCCAGCTCACAAGAAAGCGAGTTGAAGAAAGGAGCTCAGGGGCACTGTAATTCACAAACCTGCAGAGTTATAAATGACAGCTCTCGTCCAAAAATATACTGAAGTAAGGCTGCCAAGAGGACTTGAAAGCGGGGCAGAATTGCAGGAAACCGATTTCAGGAGGTAGACTGGAATTGCAGTTAAAGCATAGGAAAAGAGGCAGAACGTCCACAATGATGCACTTGGCCAAAAAGGGCGTATGCGTTTTTTCCTGAATATATTCAGGAAAAAACGCATACGCCCTTTTTGGCCAACCAAGCAAGCTTGCAAAGGAAATCTGCACTACAATGAAGTCTCACTTCCCCCCGGTCAAAAGGGCCATCAGAAAAAAGTGTAAAATCCAGAAGGCAGGACAGGCCATGGAGAACTGGGAGCCTTGTTATGCTGATGGGCGGGATGTAAATTGCCAACAGCCACTCGGGAGAAGTGTATGGTGTTTCCTGAAACATCTAAAAAACAAAGCAACAGAGCCTAGGGCACTTCCACTTATGGTCCTATAGCTTAGGGAAATTAAAATCAAAAAGACACAGCCACCCCAAAGTTTGGGACGGCTCTGTTTACAAGAACCTCGTTTACGGTACAAGTTCAATATCGCAGAAAGTGAGTAATGGATAAAGAAGTTGTGGTACTTACGTACAATGCAATATCACTCAGCAATGAAATCTATGTCATCAGGCCCATAGCAGCATAATGAGTGGATTCAGGTATGATGATTCTAACTGAAATAAGTCACACAGAAAAAGAAACATCATAAGATATCACTAATACACGGAATGTAAACTTGGCTACACAGGAACTGAATTACAAAACAGAACAGGGTCTCAAATTTAGAAAACCAACTTATGCTTGCTAAGGGGAAAGGTGAGTTGGGGTGCTGCCTAAAACCAGAGATTGAAATGAACACAGATAAAGTTCCTTAAGCCAAATATGGAATAGACAAGAGCTACTCCTTGCTCAACGAAATGGACTCAACACCCCATATTAAACGCCTAAGAATGTACCAGACTAGTAAGTATCTTAAAACCTATGGATTGCTATGTCTCCGAAAGAGAATCAAGCGTGTGTACAGGGGCATAAACGCAGCAGTGATAGGATTGGAGAGGTTCGGTGAGCAAATGAAGACCCTTTGAAGTCATATTGCATGGTACCCATTCCACGGGTCTCAACTCTCCAGGTTTAAGGGATTCTTCCTTCAGCTAAAACATGCATGTGGAACCCAGAGTATGATCCACCGTGTGATCGGGAGACGTGTTCAAATATGTCTCAGTTCTCATCCCCTGGTACTCGGGTGCAACATTCCAGACGCTTTACTAACACTCTCCCGACTTGGAGAGTCAGTGCCTTTAACCTCCTGTTTGGCCCAGTTTGCAATTTCTGCGGAAGATGAACAGGAATAGGGAGAACCAATGAGAGACCAGCTGGAGGTGTCTGGACGGGCAAATTTAACTCTCATTTCCCACCAGGAAGAGGAATTAACCAAAGGCTCAGCGTGCCGTGCCGGAACCAGATTAGGGCCTGAAGCAATCCTGCGGTGTTGCGGCCAGCTCACAAGAAAGCGAGTTGAAGAAAGGAGCTCAGGGGCACTGTAATTCACAAACCTGCAGAGTTATAAATGACAGCTCTCGTCCAAAAATATACTGAAGTAAGGCTGCCAAGAGGACTTGAAAGCGGGGCAGAATTGCAGGAAACCGATTTCAGGAGGTAGACTGGAATTGCAGTTAAAGCATAGGAAAAGAGGCAGAACGTCCACAATGATGCACTTGGCCAAAAAGGGCATATGCGTTTTTTCCTGAATATATTCAGGAAAAAACGCATGCGCCCTTTTTGGCCAACCAAGCAAGCTTGCAAAGGAAATCTGCACTACAATGAAGTCTCACTTCCCCCCGGTCAAAAGGGCCATCAGAAAAAAGTGTAAAATCCAGAAGGCAGGACAGGCCATGGAGAACTGGGAGCCTTGTTATGCTGATGGGCGGGATGTAAATTGCCAAGAGCCACTCGGGAGAAGTGTATGGTGTTTCCTGAAACATCTAAAAAACAAAGCAACAGAGCCTAGGGCACTTCCACTTATGGTCCTATAGCTTAGGGAAATTAAAATCAAAAAGACACAGCCACCCCAAAGTTTGGGACGGCTCTGTTTACAAGAACCTCGTTTACGGTACAAGTTCAATATCGCAGAAAGTGAGTAATGGATAAAGAAGTTGTGGTACTTACGTACAATGCAATATCACTCAGCAATGAAATCTATGTCATCAGGCCCGTAGCAGCATAATGAGTGGATTCAGGTATGATGATTCTAACTGAAATAAGTCACACAGAAAAAGAAACATCATAAGATATCACTAATACACGGAATGTAAACTTGGCTACACAGGAACTGAATTACAAAACAGAACAGGGTCTCAAATTTAGAAAACCAACTTATGCTTGCTAAGGGGAAAGGTGAGTTGGGGTGCTGCCTAAAACCAGAGATTGAAATGAACACAGATAAAGTTCCTTAAGCCAAATATGGAATAGACAAGAGCTACTCCTTGCTCAACGAAATGGACTCAACACCCCATATTAAACGCCTAAGAATGTACCTGACTAGTAAGTATCTTAAAACCTATGGATTGCTATGTCTCCGAAAGAGAATCAAGCGTGTGTACAGGGGCATAAACGCAGCAGTGATAGGATTGGAGAGGTTCGGTGAGCAAATGAAGACCCTTTGAAGTCATATTGCATGGTACCCATTCCACGGGTCTCAACTCTCCAGGTTTAAGGGATTCTTCCTTCAGCTAAAACATGCATGTGGAACCCAGAGTATGATCCACCGTGTGATCGGGAGACGTGTTCAAATATGTCTCAGTTCTCGTCCCCTGGTACTCGGGTGCAACATTCCAGACGCTTTACTAACACTCTCCCGACTTGGAGAGTCAGTGCCTTTAACCTCCTGTTTGGCCCAGTTTGCAATTTCTGTGGAAGATGAACAGGAATAGGGAGAACCAATGAGAGACCAGCTGGAGGTGTCTGGACGGGCAAATTTAACTCTCATTTCCCACCAGGAAGAGGAATTAACCAAAGGCTCAGCGTGCCGTGCCGGAACCAGATTAGGGCCTGAAGCAATCCTGCGGTGTTGCGGCCAGCTCACAAGAAAGCGAGTTGAAGAAAGGAGTTCAGGGACACTGTAATTCACAAACCTGCAGAGTTATAAATGACAGCTCTCGTCCAAAAATATACTGAAGTAAGGCTGCCAAGAGGACTTGAAAGCGGGGCAGAATTGCAGGAAACCGATTTCAGGAGGTAGACTGGAATTGCAGTTAAAGCATAGGAAAAGAGGCAGAACGTCCACAATGATGCACTTGGCCAAAAAGGGCGTATGCGTTTTTTCCTGAATATATTCAGGAAAAAACGCATACGCCCTTTTTGGCCAACCAAGCAAGCTTGCAAAGGAAATCTGCACTGCAATGAAGTCTCACTTCCCCCCGGTCAAAAGGGCCATCAGAAAAAAGTGTAAAATCCAGAAGGCAGGACAGGCCATGGAGAACTGGGAGCCTTGTTATGCTGATGGGCGGGATGTAAATTGCCAAGAGCCACTCGGGAGAAGTGTATGGTGTTTCCTGAAACATCTAAAAAACAAAGCAACAGAGCCTAGGGCACTTCCACTTATGGTCCTATAGCTTAGGGAAATTAAAATCAAAAAGACACAGCCACCCCAAAGTTTGGGACGGCTCTGTTTACAAGAACCTCGTTTACGGTACAAGTTCAATATCGCAGAAAGTGAGTAATGGATAAAGAAGTTGTGGTACTTACGTACAATGCAATATCACTCAGCAATGAAATCTATGTCATCAGGCCCGTAGCAGCATAATGAGTGGATTCAGGTATGATGATTCTAACTGAAATAAGTCACACAGAAAAAGAAACATCATAAGATATCACTAATACACGGAATGTAAACTTGGCTACACAGGAACTGAATTACAAAACAGAACAGGGTCTCAAATTTAGAAAACCAACTTATGCTTGCTAAGGGGAAAGGTGAGTTGGGGTGCTGCCTAAAACCAGAGATTGAAATGAACACAGATAAAGTTCCTTAAGCCAAATATGGAATAGACAAGAGCTACTCCTTGCTCAACGAAATGGACTCAACACCCCATATTAAACGCCTAAGAATGTACCTGACTAGTAAGTATCTTAAAACCTATGGATTGCTATGTCTCCGAAAGAGAATCAAGCGTGTGTACAGGGGCATAAACGCAGCAGTGATAGGATTGGAGAGGTTCGGTGAGCAAATGAAGACCCTTTGAAGTCATATTGCATGGTACCCATTCCACGGGTCTCAACTCTCCAGGTTTAAGGGATTCTTCCTTCAGCTAAAACATGCATGTGGAACCCAGAGTATGATCCACCGTGTGATCGGGAGACGTGTTCAAATATGTCTCAGTTCTCGTCCCCTGGTACTCGGGTGCAACATTCCAGACGCTTTACTAACACTCTCCCGACTTGGAGAGTCAGTGCCTTTAACCTCCTGTTTGGCCCAGTTTGCAATTTCTGCGGAAGATGAACAGGAATAGGGAGAACCAATGAGAGACCAGCTGGAGGTGTCTGGACGGGCAAATTTAACTCTCATTTCCCACCAGGAAGAGGAATTAACCAAAGGCTCAGCGTGCCGTGCCGGAACCAGATTAGGGCCTGAAGCAATCCTGCGGTGTTGCGGCCAGCTCACAAGAAAGCGAGTTGAAGAAAGGAGCTCAGGGGCACTGTAATTCACAAACCTGCAGAGTTATAAATGACAGCTCTCGTCCAAAAATATACTGAAGTAAGGCTGCCAAGAGGACTTGAAAGCGGGGCAGAATTGCAGGAAACCGATTTCAGGAGGTAGACTGGAATTGCAGTTAAAGCATAGGAAAAGAGGCAGAACGTCCACAATGATGCACTTGGCCAAAAAGGGCGTATGCGTTTTTTCCTGAATATATTCAGGAAAAAACGCATACGCCCTTTTTGGCCAACCAAGCAAGCTTGCAAAGGAAATCTGCACTACAATGAAGTCTCACTTCCCCCCGGTCAAAAGGGCCATCTGAAAAAAGTGTAAAATCCAGAAGGCAGGACAGGCCATGGAGAACTGGGAGCCTTGTTATGCTGATGGGCGGGATGTAAATTGCCAAGAGCCACTCGGGAGAAGTGTATGGTGTTTCCTGAAACATCTAAAAAACAAAGCAACAGAGCCTAGGGCACTTCCACTTATGGTCCTATAGCTTAGGGAAATTAAAATCAAAAAGACACAGCCACCCCAAAGTTTGGGACGGCTCTGTTTACAAGAACCTCGTTTACGGTACAAGTTCAATATCGCAGAAAGTGAGTAATGGATAAAGAAGTTGTGGTACTTACGTACAATGCAATATCACTCAGCAATGAAATCTATGTCATCAGGCCCGTAGCAGCATAATGAGTGGATTCAGGTATGATGATTCTAACTGAAATAAGTCACACAGAAAAAGAAACATCATAAGATATCACTAATACACGGAATGTAAACTTGGCTACACAGGAACTGAATTACAAAACAGAACAGGGTCTCAAATTTAGAAAACCAACTTATGCTTGCTAAGGGGAAAGGTGAGTTGGGGTGCTGCCTAAAACCAGAGATTGAAATGAACACAGATAAAGTTCCTTAAGCCAAATATGGAATAGACAAGAGCTACTCCTTGCTCAACGAAATGGACTCAACACCCCATATTAAACGCCTAAGAATGTACCTGACTAGTAAGTATCTTAAAACCTATGGATTGCTATGTCTCCGAAAGAGAATCAAGCGTGTGTACAGGGGCATAAACGCAGCAGTGATAGGATTGGAGAGGTTCGGTGAGCAAATGAAGACCCTTTGAAGTCATATTGCATGGTACCCATTCCACGGGTCTCAACTCTCCAGGTTTAAGGGATTCTTCCTTCAGCTAAAACATGCATGTGGAACCCAGAGTATGATCCACCGTGTGATCGGGAGACGTGTTCAAATATGTCTCAGTTCTCGTCCCCTGGTACTCGGGTGCAACATTCCAGACGCTTTACTAACACTCTCCCGACTTGGAGAGTCAGTGCCTTTAACCTCCTGTTTGGCCCAGTTTGCAATTTCTGTGGAGGATGAACAGGAATAGGGAGAACCAATGAGAGACCAGCTGGAGGTGTCTGGACGGGCAAATTTAACTCTCATTTCCCACCAGGAAGAGGAATTAACCAAAGGCTCAGCGTGCCGTGCCGGAACCAGATTAGGGCCTGAAGCAATCCTGCGGTGTTGCGGCCAGCTCACAAGAAAGCGAGTTGAAGAAAGGAGCTCAGGGGCACTGTAATTCACAAACCTGCAGAGTTATAAATGACAGCTCTCGTCCAAAAATATACTGAAGTAAGGCTGCCAAGAGGACTTGAAAGCGGGGCAGAATTGCAGGAAACCGATTTCAGGAGGTAGACTGGAATTGCAGTTAAAGCATAGGAAAAGAGGCAGAACGTCCACAATGATGCACTTGGCCAAAAAGGGCGTATGCGTTTTTTCCTGAATATATTCAGGAAAAAACGCATACGCCCTTTTTGGCCAACCAAGCAAGCTTGCAAAGGAAATCTGCAGTACAATGAAGTCTCACTTCCCCCCGGTCAAAAGGGCCATCAGAAAAAAGTGTAAAATCCAGAAGGCAGGACAGGCCATGGAGAACTGGGAGCCTTGTTATGCTGATGGGCGGGATGTAAATTGCCAACAGCCACTCGGAGAAGTGTATGGTGTTTCCTGAAACATCTAAAAAACAAAGCAACAGAGCCTAGGGCACTTCCACTTATGGTCCTATAGTTTAGGGAAATTAAAATCAAAAAGACACAGCCACCCCAAAGTTTGGGATGGCTCTGTTTACAAGAACCTCGTTTACGGTACAAGTTCAATATCGCAGAAAGTGAGTAATGGATAAAGAAGTTGTGGTACTTACGTACAATGCAATATCACTCAGCAATGAAATCTATGTCATCAGGCCCGTAGCAGCATAATGAGTGGATTCAGGTATGATGATTCTACCTGAAATAAGTCACACAGAAAAAGAAACATCATAAGATATCACTAATACACGGAATGTAAACTTGGCTACACAGGAACTGAATTACAAAACAGAACAGGGTCTCAAATTTAGAAAACCAACTTATGCTTGCTAAGGGGAAAGGTGAGTTGGGGTGCTGCCTAAAACCAGAGATTGAAATGAACACAGATAAAGTTCCTTAAGCCAAATATGGAATAGACAAGAGCTACTCCTTGCTCAACGAAATGGACTCAACACCCCATATTAAACGCCTAAGAATGTACCTGACTAGTAAGTATCTTAAAACCTATGGATTGCTATGTCTCCGAAAGAGAATCAAGCGTGTGTACAGGGGCATAAACGCAGCAGTGATAGGATTGGAGAGGTTTGGTGAGCAAATGAAGACCCTTTGAAGTCATATTGCATGGTACCCATTCCACGGGTCTCAACTCTCCAGGTTTAAGGGATTCTTCCTTCAGCTAAAACATGCATGTGGAACCCAGAGTATGATCCACCGTGTGATCGGGAGACGTGTTCAAATATGTCTCAGTTCTCGTCCCCTGGTACTCGGGTGCAACATTCCAGACGCTTTACTAACACTCTCCCGACTTGGAGAGTCAGTGCCTTTAACCTCCTGTTTGGCCCAGTTTGCAATTTCTGTGGAAGATGAACAGGAATAGGGAGAACCAATGAGAGACCAGCTGGAGGTGTCTGGACGGGCAAATTTAACTCTCATTTCCCACCAGGAAGAGGAATTAACCAAAGGCTCAGCGTGCCGTGCCGGAACCAGATTAGGGCCTGAAGCAATCCTGCGGTGTTGCGGCCAGCTCACAAGAAAGCGAGTTGAAGAAAGGAGCTCAGGGGCACTGTAATTCACAAACCTGCAGAGTTATAAATGACAGCTCTCGTCCAAAAATATACTGAAGTAAGGCTGCCAAGAGGACTTGAAAGCGGGGCAGAATTGCAGGAAACCGATTTCAGGAGGTAGACTGGAATTGCAGTTAAAGCATAGGAAAAGAGGCAGAACGTCCACAATGATGCACTTGGCCAAAAAGGGCGTATGCGTTTTTTCCTGAATATATTCAGGAAAAAACGCATACGCCCTTTTTGGCCAACCAAGCAAGCTTGCAAAGGAAATCTGCACTACAATGAAGTCTCACTTCCCCCCGGTCAAAAGGGCCATCAGAAAAAAGTGTAAAATCCAGAAGGCAGGACAGGCCATGGAGAACTGGGAGCCTTGTTATGCTGATGGGCGGGATGTAAATTGCCAACAGCCACTCGGGAGAAGTGTATGGTGTTTCCTGAAACATCTAAAAAACAAAGCAACAGAGCCTAGGGCACTTCCACTTATGGTCCTATAGCTTAGGGAAATTAAAATCAAAAAGACACAGCCACCCCAAAGTTTGGGACGGCTCTGTTTACAAGAACCTCGTTTACGGTACAAGTTCAATATCGCAGAAAGTGAGTAATGGATAAAGAAGTTGTGGTACTTACGTACAATGCAATATCACTCAGCAATGAAATCTATGTCATCAGGCCCGTAGCAGCATAATGAGTGGATTCAGGTATGATGATTCTAACTGAAATAAGTCACACAGAAAAAGAAACATCATAAGATATCACTAATACACGGAATGTAAACTTGGCTACACAGGAACTGAATTACAAAACAGAACAGGGTCTCAAATTTAGAAAACCAACTTATGCTTGCTAAGGGGAAAGGTGAGTTGGGGTGCTGCCTAAAACCAGAGATTGAAATGAACACAGATAAAGTTCCTTAAGCCAAATATGGAATAGACAAGAGCTACTCCTTGCTCAACGAAATGGACTCAACACCCCATATTAAACGCCTAAGAATGTACCTGACTAGTAAGTACCTTAAAACCTATGGATTGCTATGTCTCCGAAAGAGAATCAAGCGTGTGTACAGGGGCATAAACGCAGCAGTGATAGGATTGGAGAGGTTCGGTGAGCAAATGAAGACCCTTTGAAGTCATATTGCATGGTACCCATTCCACGGGTCTCAACTCTCCAGGTTTAAGGGATTCTTCCTTCAGCTAAAACATGCATGTGGAACCCAGAGTATGATCCACCGTGTGATCGGGAGACGTGTTCAAATATGTCTCAGTTCTCGTCCCCTGGTACTCGGGTGCAACATTCCAGACGCTTTACTAACACTCTCCCGACTTGGAGAGTCAGTGCCTTTAACCTCCTGTTTGGCCCAGTTTGCAATTTCTGTGGAAGATGAACAGGAATAGGGAGAACCAATGAGAGACCAGCTGGAGGTGTCTGGACGGGCAAATTTAACTCTCATTTCCCACCAGGAAGAGGAATTAACCAAAGGCTCAGCGTGCCGTGCCGGAACCAGATTAGGGCCTGAAGCAATCCTGCGGTGTTGCGGCCAGCTCACAAGAAAGCGAGTTGAAGAAAGGAGCTCAGGGGCACTGTAATTCACAAACCTGCAGAGTTATAAATGACAGCTCTCGTCCAAAAATATACTGAAGTAAGGCTGCCAAGAGGACTTGAAAGCGGGGCAGAATTGCAGGAAACCGATTTCAGGAGGTAGACTGGAATTGCAGTTAAAGCATAGGAAAAGAGGCAGAACGTCCACAATGATGCACTTGGCCAAAAAGGGCGTATGCGTTTTTTCCTGAATATATTCAGGAAAAAACGCATACGCCCTTTTTGGCCAACCAAGCAAGCTTGCAAAGGAAATCTGCACTACAATGAAGTCTCACTTCCCCCCGGTCAAAAGGGCCATCAGAAAAAAGTGTAAAATCCAGAAGGCAGGACAGGCCATGGAGAACTGGGAGCCTTGTTATGCTGATGGGCGGGATGTAAATTGCCAACAGCCACTCGGGAGAAGTGTATGGTGTTTCCTGAAACATCTAAAAAACAAAGCAACAGAGCCTAGGGCACTTCCACTTATGGTCCTATAGCTTAGGGAAATTAAAATCAAAAAGACACAGCCACCCCAAAGTTTGGGACGGCTCTGTTTACAAGAACCTCGTTTACGGTACAAGTTCAATATCGCAGAAAGTGAGTAATGGATAAAGAAGTTGTGGTACTTACGTACAATGCAATATCACTCAGCAATGAAATCTATGTCATCAGGCCCGTAGCAGCATAATGAGTGGATTCAGGTATGATGATTCTAACTGAAATAAGTCACACAGAAAAAGAAACATCATAAGATATCACTAATACACGGAATGTAAACTTGGCTACACAGGAACTGAATTACAAAACAGAACAGGGTCTCAAATTTAGAAAACCAACTTATGCTTGCTAAGGGGAAAGGTGAGTTGGGGTGCTGCCTAAAACCAGAGATTGAAATGAACACAGATAAAGTTCCTTAAGCCAAATATGGAATAGACAAGAGCTACTCCTTGCTCAACGAAATGGACTCAACACCCCATATTAAACGCCTAAGAATGTACCTGACTAGTAAGTACCTTAAAACCTATGGATTGCTATGTCTCCGAAAGAGAATCAAGCGTGTGTACAGGGGCATAAACGCAGCAGTGATAGGATTGGAGAGGTTCGGTGAGCAAATGAAGACCCTTTGAAGTCATATTGCATGGTACCCATTCCACGGGTCTCAACTCTCCAGGTTTAAGGGATTCTTCCTTCAGCTAAAACATGCATGTGGAACCCAGAGTATGATCCACCGTGTGATCGGGAGACGTGTTCAAATATGTCTCAGTTCTCGTCCCCTGGTACTCGGGTGCAACATTCCAGACGCTTTACTAACACTCTCCCGACTTGGAGAGTCAGTGCCTTTAACCTCCTGTTTGGCCCAGTTTGCAATTTCTGTGGAAGATGAACAGGAATAGGGAGAACCAATGAGAGACCAGCTGGAGGTGTCTGGACGGGCAAATTTAACTCTCATTTCCCACCAGGAAGAGGAATTAACCAAAGGCTCAGCGTGCCGTGCCGGAACCAGATTAGGGCCTGAAGCAATCCTGCGGTGTTGCGGCCAGCTCACAAGAAAGCGAGTTGAAGAAAGGAGCTCAGGGGCACTGTAATTCACAAACCTGCAGAGTTATAAATGACAGCTCTCGTCCAAAAATATACTGAAGTAAGGCTGCCAAGAGGACTTGAAAGCGGGGCAGAATTGCAGGAAACCGATTTCAGGAGGTAGACTGGAATTGCAGTTAAAGCATAGGAAAAGAGGCAGAACGTCCACAATGATGCACTTGGCCAAAAAGGGCGTATGCGTTTTTTCCTGAATATATTCAGGAAAAAACGCATACGCCCTTTTTGGCCAACCAAGCAAGCTTGCAAAGGAAATCTGCACTACAATGAAGTCTCACTTCCCCCCGGTCAAAAGGGCCATCAGAAAAAAGTGTAAAATCCAGAAGGCAGGACAGGCCATGGAGAACTGGGAGCCTTGTTATGCTGATGGGCGGGATGTAAATTGCCAACAGCCACTCGGGAGAAGTGTATGGTGTTTCCTGAAACATCTAAAAAACAAAGCAACAGAGCCTAGGGCACTTCCACTTATGGTCCTATAGCTTAGGGAAATTAAAATCAAAAAGACACAGCCACCCCAAAGTTTGGGACGGCTCTGTTTACAAGAACCTCGTTTACGGTACAAGTTCAATATCGCAGAAAGTGAGTAATGGATAAAGAAGTTGTGGTACTTACGTACAATGCAATATCACTCAGCAATGAAATCTATGTCATCAGGCCCGTAGCAGCATAATGAGTGGATTCAGGTATGATGATTCTAACTGAAATAAGTCACACAGAAAAAGAAACATCATAAGATATCACTAATACACGGAATGTAAACTTGGCTACACAGGAACTGAATTACAAAACAGAACAGGGTCTCAAATTTAGAAAACCAACTTATGCTTGCTAAGGGGAAAGGTGAGTTGGGGTGCTGCCTAAAACCAGAGATTGAAATGAACACAGATAAAGTTCCTTAAGCCAAATATGGAATAGACAAGAGCTACTCCTTGCTCAACGAAATGGACTCAACACCCCATATTAAACGCCTAAGAATGTACCTGACTAGTAAGTACCTTAAAACCTATGGATTGCTATGTCTCCGAAAGAGAATCAAGCGTGTGTACAGGGGCATAAACGCAGCAGTGATAGGATTGGAGAGGTTCGGTGAGCAAATGAAGACCCTTTGAAGTCATATTGCATGGTACCCATTCCACGGGTCTCAACTCTCCAGGTTTAAGGGATTCTTCCTTCAGCTAAAACATGCATGTGGAACCCAGAGTATGATCCACCGTGTGATCGGGAGACGTGTTCAAATATGTCTCAGTTCTCGTCCCCTGGTACTCGGGTGCAACATTCCAGACGCTTTACTAACACTCTCCCGACTTGGAGAGTCAGTGCCTTTAACCTCCTGTTTGGCCCAGTTTGCAATTTCTGTGGAAGATGAACAGGAATAGGGAGAACCAATGAGAGACCAGCTGGAGGTGTCTGGACGGGCAAATTTAACTCTCATTTCCCACCAGGAAGAGGAATTAACCAAAGGCTCAGCGTGCCGTGCCGGAACCAGATTAGGGCCTGAAGCAATCCTGCGGTGTTGCGGCCAGCTCACAAGAAAGCGAGTTGAAGAAAGGAGCTCAGGGGCACTGTAATTCACAAACCTGCAGAGTTATAAATGACAGCTCTCGTCCAAAAATATACTGAAGTAAGGCTGCCAAGAGGACTTGAAAGCGGGGCAGAATTGCAGGAAACCGATTTCAGGAGGTAGACTGGAATTGCAGTTAAAGCATAGGAAAAGAGGCAGAACGTCCACAATGATGCACTTGGCCAAAAAGGGCGTATGCGTTTTTTCCTGAATATATTCAGGAAAAAACGCATATGCCCTTTTTGGCCAACCAAGCAAGCTTGCAAAGGAAATCTGCACTACAATGAAGTCTCACTTCCCCCCGGTCAAAAGGGCCATCAGAAAAAAGTGTAAAATCCAGAAGGCAGGACAGGCCATGGAGAACTGGGAGCCTTGTTATGCTGATGGGCGGGATGTAAATTGCCAACAGCCACTCGGGAGAAGTGTATGGTGTTTCCTGAAACATCTAAAAAACAAAGCAACAGAGCCTAGGGCACTTCCACTTATGGTCCTATAGCTTAGGGAAATTAAAATCAAAAAGACACAGCCACCCCAAAGTTTGGGACGGCTCTGTTTACAAGAACCTCGTTTACGGTACAAGTTCAATATCGCAGAAAGTGAGTAATGGATAAAGAAGTTGTGGTACTTACGTACAATGCAATATCACTCAGCAATGAAATCTATGTCATCAGGCCCGTAGCAGCATAATGAGTGGATTCAGGTATGATGATTCTAACTGAAATAAGTCACACAGAAAAAGAAACATCATAAGATATCACTAATACACGGAATGTAAACTTGGCTACACAGGAACTGAATTACAAAACAGAACAGGGTCTCAAATTTAGAAAACCAACTTATGCTTGCTAAGGGGAAAGGTGAGTTGGGGTGCTGCCTAAAACCAGAGATTGAAATGAACACAGATAAAGTTCCTTAAGCCAAATATGGAATAGACAAGAGCTACTCCTTGCTCAACGAAATGGACTCAACACCCCATATTAAACGCCTAAGAATGTACCTGACTAGTAAGTATCTTAAAACCTATGGATTGCTATGTCTCCGAAAGAGAATCAAGCGTGTGTACAGGGGCATAAACGCAGCAGTGATAGGATTGGAGAGGTTCGGTGAGCAAATGAAGACCCTTTGAAGTCATATTGCATGGTACCCATTCCACGGGTCTCAACTCTCCAGGTTTAAGGGATTCTTCCTTCAGCTAAAACATGCATGTGGAACCCAGAGTATGATCCACCGTGTGATCGGGAGACGTGTTCAAATATGTCTCAGTTCTCGTCCCCTGGTACTCGGGTGCAACATTCCAGACGCTTTACTAACACTCTCCCGACTTGGAGAGTCAGTGCCTTTAACCTCCTGTTTGGCCCAGTTTGCAATTTCTGTGGAAGATGAACAGGAATAGGGAGAACCAATGAGAGACCAGCTGGAGGTGTCTGGACGGGCAAATTTAACTCTCATTTCCCACCAGGAAGAGGAATTAACCAAAGGCTCAGCGTGCCGTGCCGGAACCAGATTAGGGCCTGAAGCAATCCTGCGGTGTTGCGGCCAGCTCACAAGAAAGCGAGTTGAAGAAAGGAGCTCAGGGGCACTGTAATTCACAAACCTGCAGAGTTATAAATGACAGCTCTCGTCCAAAAATATACTGAAGTAAGGCTGCCAAGAGGACTTGAAAGCGGGGCAGATTTGCAGGAAACCGATTTCAGGAGGTAGACTGGAATTGCAGTTAAAGCATAGGAAAAGAGGCAGAACGTCCACAATGATGCACTTGGCCAAAAAGGGCGTATGCGTTTTTTCCTGAATATATTCAGGAAAAAACGCATACGCCCTTTTTGGCCAACCAAGCAAGCTTGCAAAGGAAATCTGCACTACAATGAAGTCTCACTTCCCCCCGGTCAAAAGGGCCATCAGAAAAAAGTGTAAAATCCAGAAGGCAGGACAGGCCATGGAGAACTGGGAGCCTTGTTATGCTGATGGGCGGGATGTAAATTGCCAACAGCCACTCGGGAGAAGTGTATGGTGTTTCCTGAAACATCTAAAAAACAAAGCAACAGAGCCTAGGGCACTTCCACTTATGGTCCTATAGCTTAGGGAAATTAAAATCAAAAAGACACAGCCACCCCAAAGTTTGGGACGGCTCTGTTTACAAGAACCTCGTTTACGGTACAAGTTCAATATCGCAGAAAGTGAGTAATGGATAAAGAAGTTGTGGTACTTACGTACAATGCAATATCACTCAGCAATGAAATCTATGTCATCAGGCCCGTAGCAGCATAATGAGTGGATTCAGGTATGATGATTCTAACTGAAATAAGTCACACAGAAAAGAAACATCATAAGATATCACTAATACACGGAATGTAAACTTGGCTACACAGGAACTGAATTACAAAACAGAACAGGGTCTCAAATTTAGAAAACCAACTTATGCTTGCTAAGGGGAAAGGTGAGTTGGGGTGCTGCCTAAAACCAGAGATTGAAATGAACACAGATAAAGTTCCTTAAGCCAAATATGGAATAGACAAGAGCTACTCCTTGCTCAACGAAATGGACTCAACACCCCATATTAAACGCCTAAGAATGTACCTGACTAGTAAGTATCTTAAAACCTATGGATTGCTATGTCTCCGAAAGAGAATCAAGCGTGTGTACAGGGGCATAAACGCAGCAGTGATAGGATTGGAGAGGTTCGGTGAGCAAATGAAGACCCTTTGAAGTCATATTGCATGGTACCCATTCCACGGGTCTCAACTCTCCAGGTTTAAGGGATTCTTCCTTCAGCTAAAACATGCATGTGGAACCCAGAGTATGATCCACCGTGTGATCGGGAGACGTGTTCAAATATGTCTCAGTTCTCGTCCCCTGGTACTCGGGTGCAACATTCCAGACGCTTTACTAACACTCTCCCGACTTGGAGAGTCAGTGCCTTTAACCTCCTGTTTGGCCCAGTTTGCAATTTCTGTGGAAGATGAACAGGAATAGGGAGAACCAATGAGAGACCAGCTGGAGGTGTCTGGACGGGCAAATTTAACTCTCATTTCCCACCAGGAAGAGGAATTAACCAAAGGCTCAGCGTGCCGTGCCGGAACCAGATTAGGGCCTGAAGCAATCCTGCGGTGTTGCGGCCAGCTCACAAGAAAGCGAGTTGAAGAAAGGAGCTCAGGGGCACTGTAATTCACAAACCTGCAGAGTTATAAATGACAGCTCTCGTCCAAAAATATACTGAAGTAAGGCTGCCAAGAGGACTTGAAAGCGGGGCAGAATTGCAGGAAACCGATTTCAGGAGGTAGACTGGAATTGCAGTTAAAGCATAGGAAAAGAGGCAGAACGTCCACAATGATGCACTTGGCCAAAAAGGGCGTATGCGTTTTTTCCTGAATATATTCAGGAAAAAACGCATACGCCCTTTTTGGCCAACCAAGCAAGCTTGCAAAGGAAATCTGCACTACAATGAAGTCTCACTTCCCCCCGGTCAAAAGGGCCATCAGAAAAAAGTGTAAAATCCAGAAGGCAGGACAGGCCATGGAGAACTGGGAGCCTTGTTATGCTGATGGGCGGGATGTAAATTGCCAACAGCCACTCGGGAGAAGTGTATGGTGTTTCCTGAAACATCTAAAAAACAAAGCAACAGAGCCTAGGGCACTTCCACTTATGGTCCTATAGCTTAGGGAAATTAAAATCAAAAAGACACAGCCACCCCAAAGTTTGGGACGGCTCTGTTTACAAGAACCTCGTTTACGGTACAAGTTCAATATCGCAGAAAGTGAGTAATGGATAAAGAAGTTGTGGTACTTACGTACAATGCAATATCACTCAGCAATGAAATCTATGTCATCAGGCCCGTAGCAGCATAATGAGTGGATTCAGGTATGATGATTCTAACTGAAATAAGTCACACAGAAAAAGAAACATCATAAGATATCACTAATACACGGAATGTAAACTTGGCTACACAGGAACTGAATTACAAAACAGAACAGCGTCTCAAATTTAGAAAACCAACTTATGCTTGCTAAGGGGAAAGGTGAGTTGGGGTGCTGCCTAAAACCAGAGATTGAAATGAACACAGATAAAGTTCCTTAAGCCAAATATGGAATAGACAAGAGCTACTCCTTGCTCAACGAAATGGACTCAACACCCCATATTAAACGCCTAAGAATGTACCTGACTAGTAAGTATCTTAAAACCTATGGATTGCTATGTCTCCGAAAGAGAATCAAGCGTGTGTACAGGGGCATAAACGCAGCAGTGATAGGATTGGAGAGGTTCGGTGAGCAAATGAAGACCCTTTGAAGTCATATTGCATGGTACCCATTCCACGGGTCTCAACTCTCCAGGTTTAAGGGATTCTTCCTTCAGCTAAAACATGCATGTGGAACCCAGAGTATGATCCACCGTGTGATCGGGAGACGTGTTCAAATATGTCTCAGTTCTCGTCCCCTGGTACTCGGGTGCAACATTCCAGACGCTTTACTAACACTCTCCCGACTTGGAGAGTCAGTGCCTTTAACCTCCTGTTTGGCCCAGTTTGCAATTTCTGTGGAAGATGAACAGGAATAGGGAGAACCAATGAGAGACCAGCTGGAGGTGTCTGGACGGGCAAATTTAACTCTCATTTCCCACCAGGAAGAGGAATTAACCAAAGGCTCAGCGTGCCGTGCCGGAACCAGATTAGGGCCTGAAGCAATCCTGCGGTGTTGCGGCCAGCTCACAAGAAAGCGAGTTGAAGAAAGGAGCTCAGGGGCACTGTAATTCACAAACCTGCAGAGTTATAAATGACAGCTCTCGTCCAAAAATATACTGAAGTAAGGCTGCCAAGAGGACTTGAAAGCGGGGCAGAATTGCAGGAAACCGATTTCAGGAGGTAGACTGGAATTGCAGTTAAAGCATAGGAAAAGAGGCAGAACGTCCACAATGATGCACTTGGCCAAAAAGGGTGTATGCGTTTTTTCCTGAATATATTCAGGAAAAAACGCATACGCCCTTTTTGGCCAACCAAGCAAGCTTGCAAAGGAAATCTGCACTATAATGAAGTCTCACTTCCCCCCGGTCAAAAGGGCCATCAGAAAAAAGTGTAAAATCCAGAAGGCAGGACAGGCCATGGAGAACTGGGAGCCTTGTTATGCTGATGGGCGGGATGTAAATTGCCAACAGCCACTCGGGAGAAGTGTATGGTGTTTCCTGAAACATCTAAAAAACAAAGCAACAGAGCCTAGGGCACTTCCACTTATGGTCCTATAGCTTAGGGAAATTAAAATCAAAAAGACACAGCCACCCCAAAGTTTGGGACGGCTCTGTTTACAAGAACCTCGTTTACGGTACAAGTTCAATATCGCAGAAAGTGAGTAATGGATAAAGAAGTTGTGGTACTTACGTACAATGCAATATCACTCAGCAATGAAATCTATGTCATCAGGCCCGTAGCAGCATAATGAGTGGATTCAGGTATGATGATTCTAACTGAAATAAGTCACACAGAAAAAGAAACATCATAAGATATCACTAATACACGGAATGTAAACTTGGCTACACAGGAACTGAATTACAAAACAGAACAGGGTCTCAAATTTAGAAAACCAACTTATGCTTGCTAAGGGGAAAGGTGAGTTGGGGTGCTGCCTAAAACCAGAGATTGAAATGAACACAGATAAAGTTCCTTAAGCCAAATATGGAATAGACAAGAGCTACTCCTTGCTCAACGAAATGGACTCAACACCCCATATTAAACGCCTAAGAATGTACCTGACTAGTAAGTATCTTAAAACCTATGGATTGCTATGTCTCCGAAAGAGAATCAAGCGTGTGTACAGGGGCATAAACGCAGCAGTGATAGGATTGGAGAGGTTCGGTGAGCAAATGAAGACCCTTTGAAGTCATATTGCATGGTACCCATTCCACGGGTCTCAACTCTCCAGGTTTAAGGGATTCTTCCTTCAGCTAAAACATGCATGTGGAACCCAGAGTATGATCCACCGTGTGATCGGGAGACGTGTTCAAATATGTCTCAGTTCTCGTCCCCTGGTACTCGGGTGCAACATTCCAGACGCTTTACTAACACTCTCCCGACTTGGAGAGTCAGTGCCTTTAACCTCCTGTTTGGCCCAGTTTGCAATTTCTGTGGAAGATGAACAGGAATAGGGAGAACCAATGAGAGACCAGCTGGAGGTGTCTGGACGGGCAAATTTAACTCTCATTTCCCACCAGGAAGAGGAATTAACCAAAGGCTCAGCGTGCCGTGCTGGAACCAGATTAGGGCCTGAAGCAATCCTGCGGTGTTGCGGCCAGCTCACAAGAAAGCGAGTTGAAGAAAGGAGCTCAGGGGCACTGTAATTCACAAACCTGCAGAGTTATAAATGACAGCTCTCGTCCAAAAATATACTGAAGTAAGGCTGCCAAGAGGACTTGAAAGCGGGGCAGAATTGCAGGAAACCGATTTCAGGAGGTAGACTGGAATTGCAGTTAAAGCATAGGAAAAGAGGCAGAACGTCCACAATGATGCACTTGGCCAAAAAGGGCGTATGCGTTTTTTCCTGAATATATTCAGGAAAAAACGCATACGCCCTTTTTGGCCAACCAAGCAAGCTTGCAAAGGAAATCTGCACTACAATGAAGTCTCACTTCCCCCCGGTCAAAAGGGCCATCAGAAAAAAGTGTAAAATCCAGAAGGCAGGACAGGCCATGGAGAACTGGGAGCCTTGTTATGCTGATGGGCGGGATGTAAATTGCCAACAGCCACTCGGGAGAAGTGTATGGTGTTTCCTGAAACATCTAAAAAACAAAGCAACAGAGCCTAGGGCACTTCCACTTATGGTCCTATAGCTTAGGGAAATTAAAATCAAAAAGACACAGCCACCCCAAAGTTTGGGACGGCTCTGTTTACAAGAACCTCGTTTACGGTACAAGTTCAATATCGCAGAAAGTGAGTAATGGATAAAGAAGTTGTGGTACTTACGTACAATGCAATATCACTCAGCAATGAAATCTATGTCATCAGGCCCGTAGCAGCATAATGAGTGGATTCAGGTATGATGATTCTAACTGAAATAAGTCACACAGAAAAGAAACATCATAAGATATCACTAATACACGGAATGTAAACTTGGCTACACAGGAACTGAATTACAAAACAGAACAGGGTCTCAAATTTAGAAAACCAACTTATGCTTGCTAAGGGGAAAGGTGAGTTGGGGTGCTGCCTAAAACCAGAGATTGAAATGAACACAGATAAAGTTCCTTAAGCCAAATATGGAATAGACAAGAGCTACTCCTTGCTCAACGAAATGGACTCAACACCCCATATTAAACGCCTAAGAATGTACCTGACTAGTAAGTATCTTAAAACCTATGGATTGCTATGTCTCCGAAAGAGAATCAAGCGTGTGTACAGGGGCATAAACGCAGCAGTGATAGGATTGGAGAGGTTCGGTGAGCAAATGAAGACCCTTTGAAGTCATATTGCATGGTACCCATTCCACGGGTCTCAACTCTCCAGGTTTAAGGGATTCTTCCTTCAGCTAAAACATGCATGTGGAACCCAGAGTATGATCCACCGTGTGATCGGGAGACGTGTTCAAATATGTCTCAGTTCTCGTCCCCTGGTACTCGGGTGCAACATTCCAGACGCTTTACTAACACTCTCCCGACTTGGAGAGTCAGTGCCTTTAACCTCCTGTTTGGCCCAGTTTGCAATTTCTGTGGAAGATGAACAGGAATAGGGAGAACCAATGAGAGACCAGCTGGAGGTGTCTGGACGGGCAAATTTAACTCTCATTTCCCACCAGGAAGAGGAATTAACCAAAGGCTCAGCGTGCCGTGCCGGAACCAGATTAGGGCCTGAAGCAATCCTGCGGTGTTGCGGCCAGCTCACAAGAAAGCGAGTTGAAGAAAGGAGCTCAGGGGCACTGTAATTCACAAACCTGCAGAGTTATAAATGACAGCTCTCGTCCAAAAATATACTGAAGTAAGGCTGCCAAGAGGACTTGAAAGCGGGGCAGAATTGCAGGAAACCGATTTCAGGAGGTAGACTGGAATTGCAGTTAAAGCATAGGAAAAGAGGCAGAACGTCCACAATGATGCACTTGGCCAAAAAGGGCGTATGCGTTTTTTCCTGAATATATTCAGGAAAAAACGCATACGCCCTTTTTGGCCAACCAAGCAAGCTTGCAAAGGAAATCTGCACTACAATGAAGTCTCACTTCCCCCCGGTCAAAAGGGCCATCAGAAAAAAGTGTAAAATCCAGAAGGCAGGACAGGCCATGGAGAACTGGGAGCCTTGTTATGCTGATGGGCGGGATGTAAATTGCCAACAGCCACTCGGGAGAAGTGTATGGTGTTTCCTGAAACATCTAAAAAACAAAGCAACAGAGCCTAGGGCACTTCCACTTATGGTCCTATAGCTTAGGGAAATTAAAATCAAAAAGACACAGCCACCCCAAAGTTTGGGACGGCTCTGTTTACAAGAACCTCGTTTACGGTACAAGTTCAATATCGCAGAAAGTGAGTAATGGATAAAGAAGTTGTGGTACTTACGTACAATGCAATATCACTCAGCAATGAAATCTATGTCATCAGGCCCGTAGCAGCATAATGAGTGGATTCAGGTATGATGATTCTAACTGAAATAAGTCACACAGAAAAAGAAACATCATAAGATATCACTAATACACGGAATGTAAACTTGGCTACACAGGAACTGAATTACAAAACAGAACAGGGTCTCAAATTTAGAAAACCAACTTATGCTTGCTAAGGGGAAAGGTGAGTTGGGGTGCTGCCTAAAACCAGAGATTGAAATGAACACAGATAAAGTTCCTTAAGCCAAATATGGAATAGACAAGAGCTACTCCTTGCTCAACGAAATGGACTCAACACCCCATATTAAACGCCTAAGAATGTACCTGACTAGTAAGTATCTTAAAACCTATGGATTGCTATGTCTCCGAAAGAGAATCAAGCGTGTGTACAGGGGCATAAACGCAGCAGTGATAGGATTGGAGAGGTTCGGTGAGCAAATGAAGACCCTTTGAAGTCATATTGCATGGTACCCATTCCACGGGTCTCAACTCTCCAGGTTTAAGGGATTCTTCCTTCAGCTAAAACATGCATGTGGAACCCAGAGTATGATCCACCGTGTGATCGGGAGACGTGTTCAAATATGTCTCAGTTCTCGTCCCCTGGTACTCGGGTGCAACATTCCAGACGCTTTACTAACACTCTCCCGACTTGGAGAGTCAGTGCCTTTAACCTCCTGTTTGGCCCAGTTTGCAATTTCTGTGGAAGATGAACAGGAATAGGGAGAACCAATGAGAGACCAGCTGGAGGTGTCTGGACGGGCAAATTTAACTCTCATTTCCCACCAGGAAGAGGAATTAACCAAAGGCTCAGCGTGCCGTGCCGGAACCAGATTAGGGCCTGAAGCAATCCTGCGGTGTTGCGGCCAGCTCACAAGAAAGCGAGTTGAAGAAAGGAGCTCAGGGGCACTGTAATTCACAAACCTGCAGAGTTATAAATGACAGCTCTCGTCCAAAAATATACTGAAGTAAGGCTGCCAAGAGGACTTGAAAGCGGGGCAGAATTGCAGGAAACCGATTTCAGGAGGTAGACTGGAATTGCAGTTAAAGCATAGGAAAAGAGGCAGAACGTCCACAATGATGCACTTGGCCAAAAAGGGCGTATGCGTTTTTTCCTGAATATATTCAGGAAAAAACGCATACGCCCTTTTTGGCCAACCAAGCAAGCTTGCAAAGGAAATCTGCACTACAATGAAGTCTCACTTCCCCCCGGTCAAAAGGGCCATCAGAAAAAAGTGTAAAATCCAGAAGGCAGGACAGGCCATGGAGAACTGGGAGCCTTGTTATGCTGATGGGCGGGATGTAAATTGCCAACAGCCACTCGGGAGAAGTGTATGGTGTTTCCTGAAACATCTAAAAAACAAAGCAACAGAGCCTAGGGCACTTCCACTTATGGTCCTATAGCTTAGGGAAATTAAAATCAAAAAGACACAGCCACCCCAAAGTTTGGGACGGCTCTGTTTACAAGAACCTCGTTTACGGTACAAGTTCAATATCGCAGAAAGTGAGTAATGGATAAAGAAGTTGTGGTACTTACGTACAATGCAATATCACTCAGCAATGAAATCTATGTCATCAGGCCCGTAGCAGCATAATGAGTGGATTCAGGTATGATGATTCTAACTGAAATAAGTCACACAGAAAAAGAAACATCATAAGATATCACTAATACACGGAATGTAAACTTGGCTACACAGGAACTGAATTACAAAACAGAACAGGGTCTCAAATTTAGAAAACCAACTTATGCTTGCTAAGGGGAAAGGTGAGTTGGGGTGCTGCCTAAAACCAGAGATTGAAATGAACACAGATAAAGTTCCTTAAGCCAAATATGGAATAGACAAGAGCTACTCCTTGCTCAACGAAATGGACTCAACACCCCATATTAAACGCCTAAGAATGTACCTGACTAGTAAGTATCTTAAAACCTATGGATTGCTATGTCTCCGAAAGAGAATCAAGCGTGTGTACAGGGGCATAAACGCAGCAGTGATAGGATTGGAGAGGTTCGGTGAGCAAATGAAGACCCTTTGAAGTCATATTCCATGGTACCCATTCCACGGGTCTCAACTCTCCAGGTTTAAGGGATTCTTCCTTCAGCTAAAACATGCATGTGGAACCCAGAGTATGATCCACCGTGTGATCGGGAGACGTGTTCAAATATGTCTCAGTTCTCGTCCCCTGGTACTCGGGTGCAACATTCCAGACGCTTTACTAACACTCTCCCGACTTGGAGAGTCAGTGCCTTTAACCTCCTGTTTGGCCCAGTTTGCAATTTCTGTGGAAGATGAACAGGAATAGGGAGAACCAATGAGAGACCAGCTGGAGGTGTCTGGACGGGCAAATTTAACTCTCATTTCCCACCAGGAAGAGGAATTAACCAAAGGCTCAGCGTGCCGTGCCGGAACCAGATTAGGGCCTGAAGCAATCCTGCGGTGTTGCGGCCAGCTCACAAGAAAGCGAGTTGAAGAAAGGAGCTCAGGGGCACTGTAATTCACAAACCTGCAGAGTTATAAATGACAGCTCTCGTCCAAAAATATACTGAAGTAAGGCTGCCAAGAGGACTTGAAAGCGGGGCAGAATTGCAGGAAACCGATTTCAGGAGGTAGACTGGAATTGCAGTTAAAGCATAGGAAAAGAGGCAGAATGTCCACAATGATGCACTTGGCCAAAAAGGGCGTATGCGTTTTTTCCTGAATATATTCAGGAAAAAACGCATACGCCCTTTTTGGCCAACCAAGCAAGCTTGCAAAGGAAATCTGCACTACAATGAAGTCTCACGTCCCCCCGGTCAAAAGGGCCATCAGAAAAAAGTGTAAAATCCAGAAGGCAGGACAGGCCATGGAGAACTGGGAGCCTTGTTATGCTGATGGGCGGGATGTAAATTGCCAACAGCCACTCGGGAGAAGTGTATGGTGTTTCCTGAAACATCTAAAAAACAAAGCAACAGAGCCTAGGGCACTTCCACTTATGGTCCTATAGCTTAGGGAAATTAAAATCAAAAAGACACAGCCACCCCAAAGTTTGGGACGGCTCTGTTTACAAGAACCTCGTTTACGGTACAAGTTCAATATCGCAGAAAGTGAGTAATGGATAAAGAAGTTGTGGTACTTACGTACAATGCAATATCACTCAGCAATGAAATCTATGTCATCAGGCCCGTAGCAGCATAATGAGTGGATTCAGGTATGATGATTCTAACTGAAATAAGTCACACAGAAAAAGAAACATCATAAGATATCACTAATACACGGAATGTAAACTTGGTTATACAGGAACTGAATTACAAAACAGAACAGGGTCTCAAATTTAGAAAACCAACTTATGCTTGCTAAGGGGAAAGGTGAGTTGGGGTGCTGCCTAAAACCAGAGATTGAAATGAACACAGATAAAGTTCCTTAAGCCAAATATGGAATAGACAAGAGCTACTCCTTGCTCAACGAAATGGACTCAACACCCCATATTAAACGCCTAAGAATGTACCTGACTAGTAAGTATCTTAAAACCTATGGATTGCTATGTCTCCGAAAGAGAATCAAGCGTGTGTACAGGGGCATAAACGCAGCAGTGATAGGATTGGAGAGGTTCGGTGAGCAAATGAAGACCCTTTGAAGTCATATTGCATGGTACCCATTCCACGGGTCTCAACTCTCCAGGTTTAAGGGATTCTTCCTTCAGCTAAAACATGCATGTGGAACCCAGAGTATGATCCACCATGTGATCGGGAGACGTGTTCAAATATGTCTCAGTTCTCGTCCCCTGGTACTCGGGTGCAACATTCCAGACGCTTTACTAACACTCTCCCGACTTGGAGAGTCAGTGCCTTTAACCTCCTGTTTGGCCCAGTTTGCAATTTCTGCGGAAGATGAACAGGAATAGGGAGAACCAATGAGAGACTAGCTGGAGGTGTCTGGACGGGCAAATTTAACTCTCATTTCCCACCAGGAAGAGGAATTAACCAAAGGCTCAGCGTGCCGTGCCGGAACCAGATTAGGGCCTGAAGCAATCCTGCGGTGTTGCGGCCAGCTCACAAGAAAGCGAGTTGAAGAAAGGAGCTCAGGGGCACTGTAATTCACAAACCTGCAGAGTTATAAATGACAGCTCTCGTCCAAAAATATACTGAAGTAAGGCTGCCAAGAGGACTTGAAAGTGGGGCAGAATTGCAGGAAACCGATTTCAGGAGGTAGACTGGAATTGCAGTTAAAGCATAGGAAAAGAGGCAGAACGTCCACAATGATGCACTTGGCCAAAAAGGGCGTATGCGTTTTTTCCTGAATATATTCAGGAAAAAACGCATACGCCCTTTTTGGCCAACCAAGCAAGCTTGCAAAGGAAATCTGCACTACAATGAAGTCTCACTTCCCCCCGGTCAAAAGGGCCATCTGAAAAAAGTGTAAAATCCAGAAGGCAGGACAGGCCATGGAGAACTGGGAGCCTTGTTATGCTGATGGGCGGGATGTAAATTGCCAACAGCCACTCGGGAGAAGTGTATGGTGTTTCCTGAAACATCTAAAAAACAAAGCAACAGAGCCTAGGGCACTTCCACTTATGGTCCTATAGCTTAGGGAAATTAAAATCAAAAAGACACAGCCACCCCAAAGTTTGGAACGGCTCTGTTTACAAGAACCTCGTTTACGGTACAAGTTCAATATCGCAGAAAGTGAGTAATGGATAAAGAAGTTGTGGTACTTACGTACAATGCAATATCACTCAGCAATGAAATCTATGTCATCAGGCCCGTAGCAGCATAATGAGTGGATTCAGGTATGATGATTCTAACTGAAATAAGTCACACAGAAAAAGAAACATCATAAGATATCACTAATACACGGAATGTAAACTTGGCTACACAGGAACTGAATTACAAAACAGAACAGGGTCTCAAATTTAGAAAACCAACTTATGCTTGCTAAGGGGAAAGGTGAGTTGGGGTGCTGCCTAAAACCAGAGATTGAAATGAACACAGATAAAGTTCCTTAAGCCAAATATGGAATAGACAAGAGCTACTCCTTGCTCAACGAAATGGACTCAACACCCCATATTAAACGCCTAAGAATGTACCTGACTAGTAAGTATCTTAAAACCTATGGATTGCTATGTCTCCGAAAGAGAATCAAGCGTGTGTACAGGGGCATAAACGCAGCAGTGATAGGATTGGAGAGGTTCGGTGAGCAAATGAAGACCCTTTGAAGTCATATTGCATGGTACCCATTCCACGGGTCTCAACTCTCCAGGTTTAAGGGATTCTTCCTTCAGCTAAAACATGCATGTGGAACCCAGAGTATGATCCACCGTGTGATCGGGAGACGTGTTCAAATATGTCTCAGTTCTCGTCCCCTGGTACTCGGGTGCAACATTCCAGACGCTTTACTAACACTCTCCCGACTTGGAGAGTCAGTGCCTTTAACCTCCTGTTTGGCCCAGTTTGCAATTTCTGCGGAAGATGAACAGGAATAGGGAGAACCAATGAGAGACCAGCTGGAGGTGTCTGGACGGGCAAATTTAACTCTCATTTCCCACCAGGAAGAGGAATTAACCAAAGGCTCAGCGTGCCGTGCCGGAACCAGATTAGGGCCTGAAGCAATCCTGCGGTGTTGCGACCAGCTCACAAGAAAGCGAGTTGAAGAAAGGAGCTCAGGGGCACTGTAATTCACAAACCTGCAGAGTTATAAATGACAGCTCTCGTCCAAAAATATACTGAAGTAAGGCTGCCAAGAGGACTTGAAAGCGGGGCAGAATTGCAGGAAACCGATTTCAGAAGGTAGACTGGAATTGCAGTTAAAGCATAGGAAAAGAGGCAGAACGTCCACAATGATGCACTTGGCCAAAAAGGGCGTATGCGTTTTTTCCTGAATATATTCAGGAAAAAACGCATACGCCCTTTTTGGCCAACCAAGCAAGCTTGCAAAGGAAATCTGCACTACAATGAAGTCTCACTTCCCCCCGGTCAAAAGGGCCATCAGAAAAAAGTGTAAAATCCAGAAGGCAGGACAGGCCATGGAGAACTGGGAGCCTTGTTATGCTGATGGGCGGGATGTAAATTGCCAACAGCCACTCGGGAGAAGTGTATGGTGTTTCCTGAAACATCTAAAAAACAAAGCAACAGAGCCTAGGGCACTTCCACTTATGGTCCTATAGCTTAGGGAAATTAAAATCAAAAAGACACAGCCACCCCAAAGTTTGGGACGGCTCTGTTTACAAGAACCTCGTTTACGGTACAAGTTCAATATCGCAGAAAGTGAGTAATGGATAAAGAAGTTGTGGTACTTACGTACAATGCAATATCACTCAGCAATGAAATCTATGTCATCAGGCCCGTAGCAGCATAATGAGTGGATTCAGGTATGATGATTCTAACTGAAATAAGTCACACAGAAAAAGAAACATCATAAGATATCACTAATACACGGAATGTAAACTTGGCTACAGAGGAACTGAATTACAAAACAGAACAGGGTCTCAAATTTAGAAAACCAACTTATGCTTGCTAAGGGGAAAGGTGAGTTGGGGTGCTGCCTAAAACCAGAGATTGAAATGAACACAGATAAAGTTCCTTAAGCCAAATATGGAATAGACAAGAGCTACTCCTTGCTCAACGAAATGGACTCAACACCCCATATTAAACGCCTAAGAATGTACCTGACTAGTAAGTATCTTAAAACCTATGGATTGCTATGTCTCCGAAAGAGAATCAAGCGTGTGTACAGGGGCATAAACGCAGCAGTGATAGGATTGGAGAGGTTCGGTGAGCAAATGAAGACCCTTTGAAGTCATATTGCATGGTACCCATTCCACGGGTCTCAACTCTCCAGGTTTAAGGGATTCTTCCTTCAGCTAAAACATGCATGTGGAACCCAGAGTATGATCCACCGTGTGATCGGGAGACGTGTTCAAATATGTCTCAGTTCTCGTCCCCTGGTACTCGGGTGCAACATTCCAGACGCTTTACTAACACTCTCCCGACTTGGAGAGTCAGTGCCTTTAACCTCCTGTTTGGCCCAGTTTGCAATTTCTGCGGAAGATGAACAGGAATAGGGAGAACCAATGAGAGACCAGCTGGAGGTGTCTGGACGGGCAAATTTAACTCTCATTTCCCACCAGGAAGAGGAATTAACCAAAGGCTCAGCGTGCCGTGCCGGAACCAGATTAGGGCCTGAAGCAATCCTGCGGTGTTGCGGCCAGCTCACAAGAAAGCGAGTTGAAGAAAGGAGCTCAGGGGCACTGTAATTCACAAACCTGCAGAGTTATAAATGACAGCTCTCGTCCAAAAATATACTGAAGTAAGGCTGCCAAGAGGACTTGAAAGCGGGGCAGAATTGCAGGAAACCGATTTCAGGAGGTAGACTGGAATTGCAGTTAAAGCATAGGAAAAGAGGCAGAACGTCCACAATGATGCACTTGGCCAAAAAGGGCGTATGCGTTTTTTCCTGAATATATTCAGGAAAAAACGCATACGCCCTTTTTGGCCAACCAAGCAAGCTTGCAAAGGAAATCTGCACTACAATGAAGTCTCACTTCCCCCCGGTCAAAAGGGCCATCAGAAAAAAGTGTAAAATCCAGAAGGCAGGACAGGCCATGGAGAACTGGGAGCCTTGTTATGCTGATGGGCGGGATGTAAATTGCCAAGAGCCACTCGGGAGAAGTGTATGGTGTTTCCTGAAACATCTAAAAAACAAAGCAACAGAGCCTAGGGCACTTCCACTTATGGTCCTATAGCTTAGGGAAATTAAAATCAAAAAGACACAGCCACCCCAAAGTTTGGGACGGCTCTGTTTACAAGAACCTCGTTTATGGTACAAGTTCAATATCGCAGAAAGTGAGTAATGGATAAAGAAGTTGTGGTACTTACGTACAATGCAATATCACTCAGCAATGAAATCTATGTCATCAGGCCCGTAGCAGCATAATGAGTGGATTCAGGTATGATGATTCTAACTGAAATAAGTCACACAGAAAAAGAAACATCATAAGATATCACTAATACACGGAATGTAAACTTGGCTACACAGGAACTGAATTACAAAACAGAACAGGGTCTCAAATTTAGAAAACCAACTTATGCTTGCTAAGGGGAAAGGTGAGTTGGGGTGCTGCCTAAAACCAGAGATTGAAATGAACACAGATAAAGTTCCTTAAGCCAAATATGGAATAGACAAGAGCTACTCCTTGCTCAACGAAATGGACTCAACACCCCATATTAAACGCCTAAGAATGTACCTGACTAGTAAGTATCTTAAAACCTATGGATTGCTATGTCTCCGAAAGAGAATCAAGTGTGTGTACAGGGGCATAAACGCAGCAGTGATAGGATTGGAGAGGTTCGGTGAGCAAATGAAGACCCTTTGAAGTCATATTGCATGGTACCCATTCCACGGGTCTCAACTCTCCAGGTTTAAGGGATTCTTCCTTCAGCTAAAACATGCATGTGGAACCCAGAGTATGATCCACCGTGTGATCGGGAGACGTGTTCAAATATGTCTCAGTTCTCGTCCCCTGGTACTCGGGTGCAACATTCCAGACGCTTTACTAACACTCTCCCGACTTGGAGAGTCAGTGCCTTTAACCTCCTGTTTGGCCCAGTTTGCAATTTCTGTGGAAGATGAACAGGAATAGGGAGAACCAATGAGAGACCAGCTGGAGGTGTCTGGACGGGCAAATTTAACTCTCATTTCCCACCAGGAAGAGGAATTAACCAAAGGCTCAGCGTGCCGTGCCGGAACCAGATTAGGGCCTGAAGCAATCCTGCGGTGTTGCGGCCAGCTCACAAGAAAGCGAGTTGAAGAAAGGAGCTCAGGGGCACTGTAATTCACAAACCTGCAGAGTTATAAATGACAGCTCTCGTCCAAAAATATACTGAAGTAAGGCTGCCAAGAGGACTTGAAAGCGGGGCAGAATTGCAGGAAACCGATTTCAGGAGGTAGACTGGAATTGCAGTTAAAGCATAGGAAAAGAGGCAGAACGTCCACAATGATGCACTTGGCCAAAAAGGGCGTATGCGTTTTTTCCTGAATATATTCAGGAAAAAACGCATACGCCCTTTTTGGCCAACCAAGCAAGCTTGCAAAGGAAATCTGCACTACAATGAAGTCTCACTTCCCCCCGGTCAAAAGGGCCATCAGAAAAAAGTGTAAAATCCAGAAGGCAGGACAGGCCATGGAGAACTGGGAGCCTTGTTATGCTGATGGGCGGGATGTAAATTGCCAACAGCCACTCGGGAGAAGTGTATGGTGTTTCCTGAAACATCTAGAAAACAAAGCAACAGAGCCTAGGGCACTTCCACTTATGGTCCTATAGCTTAGGGAAATTAAAATCAAAAAGACACAGCTACCCCAAAGTTTGGGACGGCTCTGTTTACAAGAACCTCGTTTACGGTACAAGTTCAATATCGCAGAAAGTGAGTAATGGATAAAGAAGTTGTGGTACTTACGTACAATGCAATATCACTCAGCAATGAAATCTATGTCATCAGGCCCGTAGCAGCATAATGAGTGGATTCAGGTATGATGATTCTAACTGAAATAAGTCACACAGAAAAAGAAACATCATAAGATATCACTAATACACGGAATGTAAACTTGGCTACACAGGAACTGAATTACAAAACAGAACAGGGTCTCAAATTTAGAAAACCAACTTATGCTTGCTAAGGGGAAAGGTGAGTTGGGGTGCTGCCTAAAACCAGAAATTGAAATGAACACAGATAAAGTTCCTTAAGCCAAATATGGAATAGACAAGAGCTACTCCTTGCTCAACGAAATGGACTCAACACCCCATATTAAACGCCTAAGAATGTACCTGACTAGTAAGTATCTTAAAACCTATGGATTGCTATGTCTCCGAAAGAGAATCAAGCGTGTGTACAGGGGCATAAACGCAGCAGTGATAGGATTGGAGAGGTTCGGTGAGCAAATGAAGACCCTTTGAAGTCATATTGCATGGTACCCATTCCACGGGTCTCAACTCTCGAGGTTTAAGGGATTCTTCCTTCAGCTAAAACATGCATGTGGAACCCAGAGTATGATCCACCGTGTGATCGGGAGACGTGTTCAAATATGTCTCAGTTCTCGTCCCCTGGTACTCGGGTGCAACATTCCAGATGCTTTACTAACACTCTCCCGACTTGGAGAGTCAGTGCCTTTAACCTCCTGTTTGGCCCAGTTTGCAATTTCTGTGGAAGATGAACAGGAATAGGGAGAACCAATGAGAGACCAGCTGGAGGTGTCTGGACGGGCAAATTTAACTCTCATTTCCCACCAGGAAGAGGAATTAACCAAAGGCTCAGCGTGCCGTGCCGGAACCAGATTAGGGCCTGAAGCAATCCTGCGGTGTTGCGACCAGCTCACAAGAAAGCGAGTTGAAGAAAGGAGCTCAGGGGCACTGTAATTCACAAACCTGCAGAGTTATAAATGACAGCTCTCATCCAAAAATATACTGAAGTAAGGCTGCCAAGAGGACTTGAAAGCGGGGCAGAATTGCAGGAAACCGATTTCAGGAGGTAGACTGGAATTGCAGTTAAAGCATAGGAAAAGAGGCAGAACGTCCACAATGATGCACTTGGCCAAAAAGGGCGTATGCGTTTTTTCCTGAATATATTCAGGAAAAAACGCATACGCCCTTTTTGGCCAACCAAGCAAGCTTGCAAAGGAAATCTGCACTACAATGAAGTCTCACTTCCCCCCGGTCAAAAGGGCCATCAGAAAAAAGTGTAAAATCCAGAAGGCAGGACAGGCCATGGAGAACTGGGAGCCTTGTTATGCTGATGGGCGGGATGTAAATTGCCAAGAGCCACTCGGGAGAAGTGTATGGTGTTTCCTGAAACATCTAAAAAACAAAGCAACAGAGCCTAGGGCACTTCCACTTATGGTCCTATAGCTTAGGGAAATTAAAATCAAAAAGACACAGCCACCCCAAAGTTTGGGACGGCTCTGTTTACAAGAACCTCGTTTACGGTACAAGTTCAATATCGCAGAAAGTGAGTAATGGATAAAGAAGTTGTGGTACTTACGTACAATGCAATATCACTCAGCAATGAAATCTATGTCATCAGGCCCGTAGCAGCATAATGAGTGGATTCAGGTATGATGATTCTAACTGAAATAAGTCACACAGAAAAAGAAACATCATAAGATATCACTAATACACGGAATGTAAACTTGGCTACACAGGAACTGAATTACAAAACAGAACAGGGTCTCAAATTTAGAAAACCAACTTATGCTTGCTAAGGGGAAAGGTGAGTTGGGGTGCTGCCTAAAACCAGAGATTGAAATGAACACAGATAAAGTTCCTTAAGCCAAATATGGAATAGACAAGAGCTACTCCTTGCTCAACGAAATGGACTCAACACCCCATATTAAACGCCTAAGAATGTACCTGACTAGTAAGTATCTTAAAACCTATGGATTGCTATGTCTCCGAAAGAGAATCAAGCGTGTGTACAGGGGCATAAACGCAGCAGTGATAGGATTGGAGAGGTTCGGTGAGCAAATGAAGACCCTTTGAAGTCATATTGCATGGTACCCATTCCACGGGTCTCAACTCTCCAGGTTTAAGGGATTCTTCCTTCAGCTAAAACATGCATGTGGAACCCACAGTATGATCCACCGTGTGATCGGGAGACATGTTCAAATATGTCTCAGTTCTCGTCCCCTGGTACTCGGGTGCAACATTCCAGACGCTTTACTAACACTCTCCCGACTTGGAGAGTCAGTGCCTTTAACCTCCTGTTTGGCCCAGTTTGCAATTTCTGCGGAAGATGAACAGGAATAGGGAGAACCAATGAGAGACCAGCTGGAGGTGTCTGGACGGGCAAATTTAACTCTCATTTCCCACCAGGAAGAGGAATTAACCAAAGGCTCAGCGTGCCGTGCCGGAACCAGATTAGGGCCTGAAGCAATCCTGCGGTGTTGCGGCCAGCTCACAAGAAAGCGAGTTGAAGAAAGGAGCTCAGGGGCACTGTAATTCACAAACCTGCAGAGTTATAAATGACAGCTCTCGTCCAAAAATATACTGAAGTAAGGCTGCCAAGAGGACTTGAAAGTGGGGCAGAATTGCAGGAAACCGATTTCAGGAGGTAGACTGGAATTGCAGTTAAAGCATAGGAAAAGAGGCAGAACGTCCACAATGATGCACTTGGCCAAAAAGGGCGTATGCGTTTTTTCCTGAATATATTCAGGAAAAAACGCATACGCCCTTTTTGGCCAACCAAGCAAGCTTGCAAAGGAAATCTGCACTACAATGAAGTCTCACTTCCCCCCGGTCAAAAGGGCCATCAGAAAAAAGTGTAAAATCCAGAAGGCAGGACAGGCCATGGAGAACTGGGAGCCTTGTTATGCTGATGGGCGGGATGTAAATTGCCAACAGCCACTCGGGAGAAGTGTATGGTGTTTCCTGAAACATCTAAAAAACAAAGCAACAGAGCCTAGGGCACTTCCACTTATGGTCCTATAGCTTAGGGAAATTAAAATCAAAAAGACACAGCCACCCCAAAGTTTGGGACGGCTCTGTTTACAAGAACCTCGTTTACGGTACAAGTTCAATATCGCAGAAAGTGAGTAATGGATAAAGAAGTTGTGGTACTTACGTACAATGCAATATCACTCAGCAATGAAATCTATGTCATCAGGCCCGTAGCAGCATAATGAGTGGATTCAGGTATGATGATTCTAACTGAAATAAGTCACACAGAAAAAGAAACATCATAAGATATCACTAATACACGGAATGTAAACTTGGCTACACAGGAACTGAATTACAAAACAGAACAGGGTCTCAAATTAAGAAAACCAACTTATGCTTGCTAAGGGGAAAGGTGAGTTGGGGTGCTGCCTAAAACCAGAGATTGAAATGAACACAGATAAAGTTCCTTAAGCCAAATATGGAATAGACAAGAGCTACTCCTTGCTCAACGAAATGGACTCAACACCCCATATTAAACGCCTAAGAATGTACCTGACTAGTATCTTAAAACCTATGGATTGCTATGTCTCCGAAAGAGAATCAAGCGTGTGTACAGGGGCATAAACGCAGCAGTGATAGGATTGGAGAGGTTCGGTGAGCAAATGAAGACCCTTTGAAGTCATATTGCATGGTACCCATTCCACGGGTCTCAACTCTCCAGGTTTAAGGGATTCTTCCTTCAGCTAAAACATGCATGTGGAACCCAGAGTATGATCCACCGTGTGATCGGGAGACGTGTTCAAATATGTCTCAGTTCTCGTCCCCTGGTACTCGGGTGCAACATTCCAGACGCTTTACTAACACTCTCCCGACTTGGAGAGTCAGTGCCTTTAACCTCCTGTTTGGCCCAGTTTGCAATTTCTGCGGAAGATGAACAGGAATAGGGAGAACCAATGAGAGACCAGCTGGAGGTGTCTGGACGGGCAAATTTAACTCTCATTTCCCACCAGGAAGAGGAATTAACCAAAGGCTCAGCGTGCCGTGCCGGAACCAGATTAGGGCCTGAAGCAATCCTGCGGTGTTGCGGCCAGCTCACAAGAAAGCGAGTTGAAGAAAGGAGCTCAGGGGCACTGTAATTCACAAACCTGCAGAGTTATAAATGACAGCTCTCGTCCAAAAATATACTGAAGTAAGGCTGCCAAGAGGACTTGAAAGTGGGGCAGAATTGCAGGAAACCGATTTCAGGAGGTAGACTGGAATTGCAGTTAAAGCATAGGAAAAGAGGCAGAACGTCCACAATGATGCACTTGGCCAAAAAGGGCGTATGCGTTTTTTCCTGAATATATTCAGGAAAAAACGCATACGCCCTTTTTGGCCAACCAAGCAAGCTTGCAAAGGAAATCTGCACTACAATGAAGTCTCACTTCCCCCCGGTCAAAAGGGCCATCAGAAAAAAGTGTAAAATCCAGAAGGCAGGACAGGCCATGGAGAACTGGGAGCCTTGTTATGCTGATGGGCGGGATGTAAATTGCCAACAGCCACTCGGGAGAAGTGTATGGTGTTTCCTGAAACATCTAAAAAACAAAGCAACAGAGCCTAGGGCACTTCCACTTATGGTCCTATAGCTTAGGGAAATTAAAATCAAAAAGACACAGCCACCCCAAAGTTTGGGACGGCTCTGTTTACAAGAACCTCGTTTACGGTACAAGTTCAATATCGCAGAAAGTGAGTAATGGATAAAGAAGTTGTGGTACTTACGTACAATGCAATATCACTCAGCAATGAAATCTATGTCATCAGGCCCGTAGCAGCATAATGAGTGGATTCAGGTATGATGATTCTAACTGAAATAAGTCACACAGAAAAAGAAACATCATAAGATATCACTAATACACGGAATGTAAACTTGGCTACACAGGAACTGAATTACAAAACAGAACAGGGTCTCAAATTTAGAAAACCAACTTATGCTTGCTAAGGGGAAAGGTGAGTTGGGGTGCTGCCTAAAACCAGAGATTGAAATGAACACAGATAAAGTTCCTTAAGCCAAATATGGAATAGACAAGAGCTACTCCTTGCTCAACGAAATGGACTCAACACCCCATATTAAACGCCTAAGAATGTACCTGACTAGTATCTTAAAACCTATGGATTGCTATGTCTCCGAAAGAGAATCAAGCGTGTGTACAGGGGCATAAACGCAGCAGTGATAGGATTGGAGAGGTTCGGTGAGCAAATGAAGACCCTTTGAAGTCATATTGCATGGTACCCATTCCACGGGTCTCAACTCTCCAGGTTTAAGGGATTCTTCCTTCAGCTAAAACATGCATGTGGAACCCAGAGTATGATCCACCGTGTGATCGGGAGACGTGTTCAAATATGTCTCAGTTCTCGTCCCCTGGTACTCGGGTGCAACATTCCAGACGCTTTACTAACACTCTCCCGACTTGGAGAGTCAGTGCCTTTAACCTCCTGTTTGGCCCAGTTTGCAATTTCTGCGGAAGATGAACAGGAATAGGGAGAACCAATGAGAGACTAGCTGGAGGTGTCTGGACGGGCAAATTTAACTCTCATTTCCCACCAGGAAGAGGAATTAACCAAAGGCTCAGCGTGCCGTGCCGGAACCAGATTAGGGCCTGAAGCAATCCTGCGGTGTTGCGGCCAGCTCACAAGAAAGCGAGTTGAAGAAAGGAGCTCAGGGGCACTGTAATTCACAAACCTGCAGAGTTATAAATGACAGCTCTCGTCCAAAAATATACTGAAGTAAGGCTGCCAAGAGGACTTGAAAGTGGGGCAGAATTGCAGGAAACCGATTTCAGGAGGTAGACTGGAATTGCAGTTAAAGCATAGGAAAAGAGGCAGAACGTCCACAATGATGCACTTGGCCAAAAAGGGCGTATGCGTTTTTTCCTGAATATATTCAGGAAAAAACGCATACGCCCTTTTTGGCCAACCAAGCAAGCTTGCAAAGGAAATCTGCACTACAATGAAGTCTCACTTCCCCCCGGTCAAAAGGGCCATCAGAAAAAAGTGTAAAATCCAGAAGGCAGGACAGGCCATGGAGAACTGGGAGCCTTGTTATGCTGATGGGCGGGATGTAAATTGCCAAGAGCCACTCGGGAGAAGTGTATGGTGTTTCCTGAAACATCTAAAAAACAAAGCAACAGAGCCTAGGGCACTTCCACTTATGGTCCTATAGCTTAGGGAAATTAAAATCAAAAAGACACAGCCACCCCAAAGTTTGGGACGGCTCTGTTTACAAGAACCTCGTTTACGGTACAAGTTCAATATCGCAGAAAGTGAGTAATGGATAAAGAAGTTGTGGTACTTACGTACAATGCAATATCACTCAGCAATGAAATCTATGTCATCAGGCCCGTAGCAGCATAATGAGTGGATTCAGGTATGATGATTCTAACTGAAATAAGTCACACAGAAAAAGAAACATCATAAGATATCACTAATACACGGAATGTAAACTTGGCTACACAGGAACTGAATTACAAAACAGAACAGGGTCTCAAATTTAGAAAACCAACTTATGCTTGCTAAGGGGAAAGGTGAGTTGGGGTGCTGCCTAAAACCAGAGATTGAAATGAACACAGATAAAGTTCCTTAAGCCAAATATGGAATAGACAAGAGCTACTCCTTGCTCAACGAAATGGACTCAACACCCCATATTAAACGCCTAAGAATGTACCTGACTAGTAAGTATCTTAAAACCTATGGAATGCTATGTCTCCGAAAGAGAATCAAGCGTGTGTACAGGGGCATAAACGCAGCAGTGATAGGATTGGAGAGGTTCGGTGAGCAAATGAAGACCCTTTGAAGTCATATTGCATGGTACCCATTCCACGGGTCTCAACTCTCCAGGTTTAAGGGATTCTTCCTTCAGCTAAAACATGCATGTGGAACCCAGACTATGATCCACCGTGTGATCGGGAGACGTGTTCAAATATGTCTCAGTTCTCGTCCCCTGGTACTCGGGTGCAACATTCCAGACGCTTTACTAACACTCTCCCGACTTGGAGAGTCAGTGCCTTTAACCTCCTGTTTGGCCCAGTTTGCAATTTCTGTGGAAGATGAACAGGAATAGGGAGAACCAATGAGAGACCAGCTGGAGGTGTCTGGACGGACAAATTTAACTCTCATTTCCCACCAGGAAGAGGAATTAACCAAAGGCTCAGCGTGCCGTGCCGGAACCAGATTAGGGCCTGAAGCAATCCTGCGGTGTTGCGGCCAGCTCACAAGAAAGCGAGTTGAAGAAAGGAGCTCAGGGGCACTGTAATTCACAAACCTGCAGAGTTATAAATGACAGCTCTCGTCCAAAAATATACTGAAGTAAGGCTGCCAAGAGGACTTGAAAGCGGGGCAGAATTGCAGGAAACCGATTTCAGGAGGTAGACTGGAATTGCAGTTAAAGCATAGGAAAAGAGGCAGAACGTCCACAATGATGCACTTGGCCAAAAAGGGCGTATGCGTTTTTTCCTGAATATATTCAGGAAAAAACGCATACGCCCTTTTTGGCCAACCAAGCAAGCTTGCAAAGGAAATCTGCACTACAATGAAGTCTCACTTCCCCCCAGTCAAAAGGGCCATCAGAAAAAAGTGTAAAATCCAGAAGGCAGGACAGGCCATGGAGAACTGGGAGCCTTGTTATGCTGATGGGCGGGATGTAAATTGCCAACAGCCACTCGGGAGAAGTGTATGGTGTTTCCTGAAACATCTAGAAAACAAAGCAACAGAGCCTAGGGCACTTCCACTTATGGTCCTATAGCTTAGGGAAATTAAAATCAAAAAGACACAGCTACCCCAAAGTTTGGGACGGCTCTGTTTACAAGAACCTCGTTTACGGTACAAGTTCAATATCGCAGAAAGTGAGTAATGGATAAAGAAGTTGTGGTACTTACGTACAATGCAATATCACTCAGCATTGAAATCTATGTCATCAGGCCCGTAGCAGCATAATGAGTGGATTCAGGTATGATGATTCTAACTGAAATAAGTCACACAGAAAAAGAAACATCATAAGATATCACTAATACACGGAATGTAAACTTGGCTACACAGGAACTGAATTACAAAACAGAACAGGGTCTCAAATTTAGAAAACCAACTTATGCTTGCTAAGGGGAAAGGTGAGTTGGGGTGCTGCCTAAAACCAGAGATTGAAATGAACACAGATAAAGTTCCTTAAGCCAAATATGGAATAGACAAGAGCTACTCCTTGCTCAACGAAATGGACTCAACACCCCATATTAAACGCCTAAGAATGTACCTGACTAGTAAGTATCTTAAAACCTATGGATTGCTATGTCTCCGAAAGAGAATCAAGCGTGTGTACAGGGGCATAAACGCAGCAGTGATAGGATTGGAGAGGTTCGGTGAGCAAATGAAGACCCTTTGAAGTCATATTGCATGGTACCCATTCCACGGGTCTCAACTCTCCAGGTTTAAGGGATTCTTCCTTCAGCTAAAACATGCATGTGGAACCCAGAGTATGATCCACCGTGTGATCGGGAGACGTGTTCAAATATGTCTCAGTTCTCGTCCCCTGGTACTCGGGTGCAACATTCCAGACGCTTTACTAACACTCTCCCGACTTGGAGAGTCAGTGCCTTTAACCTCCTGTTTGGCCCAGTTTGCAATTTCTGTGGAAGATGAACAGGAATAGGGAGAACCAATGAGAGACCAGCTGGAGGTGTCTGGACGGGCAAATTTAACTCTCATTTCCCACCAGGAAGAGGAATTAACCAAAGGCTCAGCGTGCCGTGCCGGAACCAGATTAGGGCCTGAAGCAATCCTGCGGTGTTGCGGCCAGCTCACAAGAAAGCGAGTTGAAGAAAGGAGCTCAGGGGCACTGTAATTCACAAACCTGCAGAGTTATAAATGACAGCTCTCGTCCAAAAATATACTGAAGTAAGGCTGCCAAGAGGACTTGAAAGCGGGGCAGAATTGCAGGAAACCGATTTCAGGAGGTAGACTGGAATTGCAGTTAAAGCATAGGAAAAGAGGCAGAACGTCCACAATGATGCACTTGGCCAAAAAGGGCGTATGCGTTTTTTCCTGAATATATTCAGGAAAAAACGCATACGCCCTTTTTGGCCAACCAAGCAAGCTTGCAAAGGAAATCTGCACTACAATGAAGTCTCACTTCCCCCCGGTCAAAAGGGCCATCAGAAAAAAGTGTAAAATCCAGAAGGCAGGACAGGCCATGGAGAACTGGGAGCCTTGTTATGCTGATGGGCGGGATGTAAATTGCCAAGAGCCACTCGGGAGAAGTGTATGGTGTTTCCTGAAACATCTAAAAAACAAAGCAACAGAGCCTAGGGCACTTCCACTTATGGTCCTATAGCTTAGGGAAATTAAAATCAAAAAGACACAGCCACCCCAAAGTTTGGGACGGCTCTGTTTACAAGAACCTCGTTTACGGTACAAGTTCAATATCGCAGAAAGTGAGTAATGGATAAAGAAGTTGTGGTACTTACGTACAATGCAATATCACTCAGCAATGAAATCTATGTCATCAGGCCCGTAGCAGCATAATGAGTGGATTCAGGTATGATGATTCTAACTGAAATAAGTCACACAGAAAAAGAAACATCATAAGATATCACTAATACACGGAATGTAAACTTGGCTACACAGGAACTGAATTACAAAACAGAACAGGGTCTCAAATTTAGAAAACCAACTTATGCTTGCTAAGGGGAAAGGTGAGTTGGGGTGCTGCCTAAAACCAGAGATTGAAATGAACACAGATAAAGTTCCTTAAGCCAAATATGGAATAGACAAGAGCTACTCCTTGCTCAACGAAATGGACTCAACACCCCATATTAAACGCCTAAGAATGTACCTGACTAGTAAGTATCTTAAAACCTATGGATTGCTATGTCTCCGAAAGAGAATCAAGCGTGTGTACAGGGGCATAAACGCAGCAGTGATAGGATTGGAGAGGTTCGGTGAGCAAATGAAGACCCTTTGAAGTCATATTGCATGGTACCCATTCCACGGGTCTCAACTCTCCAGGTTTAAGGGATTCTTCCTTCAGCTAAAACATGCATGTGGAACCCAGAGTATGATCCACCGTGTGATCGGGAGACGTGTTCAAATATGTCTCAGTTCTCGTCCCCTGGTACTCGGGTGCAACATTCCAGACGCTTTACTAACACTCTCCCGACTTGGAGAGTCAGTGCCTTTAACCTCCTGTTTGGCCCAGTTTGCAATTTCTGCGGAAGATGAACAGGAATAGGGAGAACCAATGAGAGACCAGCTGGAGGTGTCTGGACGGGCAAATTTAACTCTCATTTCCCACCAGGAAGAGGAATTAACCAAAGGCTCAGCGTGCCGTGCCGGAACCAGATTAGGGCCTGAAGCAATCCTGCGGTGTTGCGGCCAGCTCACAAGAAAGCGAGTTGAAGAAAGGAGCTCAGGGGCACTGTAATTCACAAACCTGCAGAGTTATAAATGACAGCTCTCGTCCAAAAATATACTGAAGTAAGGCTGCCAAGAGGACTTGAAAGCGGGGCAGAATTGCAGGAAACCGATTTCAGAAGGTAGACTGGAATTGCAGTTAAAGCATAGGAAAAGAGGCAGAACGTCCACAATGATGCACTTGGCCAAAAAGGGCGTATGCGTTTTTTCCTGAATATATTCAGGAAAAAACGCATACGCCCTTTTTGGCCAACCAAGCAAGCTTGCAAAGGAAATCTGCACTACAATGAAGTCTCACTTCCCCCCGGTCAAAAGGGCCATCAGAAAAAAGTGTAAAATCCAGAAGGCAGGACAGGCCATGGAGAACTGGGAGCCTTGTTATGCTGATGGGCGGGATGTAAATTGCCAAGAGCCACTCGGGAGAAGTGTATGGTGTTTCCTGAAACATCTAAAAAACAAAGCAACAGAGCCTAGGGCACTTCCACTTATGGTCCTATAGCTTAGGGAAATTAAAATCAAAAAGACACAGCCACCCCAAAGTTTGGGACGGCTCTGTTTACAAGAACCTCGTTTACGGTACAAGTTCAATATCGCAGAAAGTGAGTAATGGATAAAGAAGTTGTGGTACTTACGTACAATGCAATATCACTCAGCAATGAAATCTATGTCATCAGGCCCGTAGCAGCATAATGAGTGGATTCAGGTATGATGATTCTAACTGAAATAAGTCACACAGAAAAAGAAACATCATAAGATATCACTAATACACGGAATGTAAACTTGGCTACACAGGAACTGAATTACAAAACAGAACAGGGTCTCAAATTTAGAAAACCAACTTATGCTTGCTAAGGGGAAAGGTGAGTTGGGGTGCTGCCTAAAACCAGAGATTGAAATGAACACAGATAAAGTTCCTTAAGCCAAATATGGAATAGACAAGAGCTACTCCTTGCTCAACGAAATGGACTCAACACCCCATATTAAACGCCTAAGAATGTACCTGACTAGTAAGTATCTTAAAACCTATGGATTGCTATGTCTCCGAAAGAGAATCAAGCGTGTGTACAGGGGCATAAACGCAGCAGTGATAGGATTGGAGAGGTTCGGTGAGCAAATGAAGACCCTTTGAAGTCATATTGCATGGTACCCATTCCACGGGTCTCAACTCTCCAGGTTTAAGGGATTCTTCCTTCAGCTAAAACATGCATGTGGAACCCAGAGTATGATCCACCGTGTGATCGGGAGACGTGTTCAAATATGTCTCAGTTCTCGTCCCCTGGTACTCAGGTGCAACATTCCAGACGCTTTACTAACACTCTCCCGACTTGGAGAGTCAGTGCCTTTAACCTCCTGTTTGGCCCAGTTTGCAATTTCTGCGGAAGATGAACAGGAATAGGGAGAACCAATGAGAGACCAGCTGGAGGTGTCTGGACGGGCAAATTTAACTCTCATTTCCCACCAGGAAGAGGAATTAACCAAAGGCTCAGCGTGCCGTGCCGGAACCAGATTAGGGCCTGAAGCAATCCTGCGGTGTTGCGGCCAGCTCACAAGAAAGCGAGTTGAAGAAAGGAGCTCAGGGGCACTGTAATTCACAAACCTGCAGAGTTATAAATGACAGCTCTCGTCCAAAAATATACTGAAGTAAGGCTGCCAAGAGGACTTGAAAGCGGGGCAGAATTGCAGGAAACCGATTTCAGAAGGTAGACTGGAATTGCAGTTAAAGCATAGGAAAAGAGGCAGAACGTCCACAATGATGCACTTGGCCAAAAAGGGCGTATGCGTTTTTTCCTGAATATATTCAGGAAAAAACGCATACGCCCTTTTTGGCCAACCAAGCAAGCTTGCAAAGGAAATCTGCACTACAATGAAGTCTCACTTCCCCCCGGTCAAAAGGGCCATCAGAAAAAAGTGTAAAATCCAGAAGGCAGGACAGGCCATGGAGAACTGGGAGCCTTGTTATGCTGATGGGCGGGATGTAAATTGGCAACAGCCACTCGGGAGAAGTGTATGGTGTTTCCTGAAACATCTAAAAAACAAAGCAACAGAGCCTAGGGCACTTCCACTTATGGTCCTATAGCTTAGGGAAATTAAAATCAAAAAGACACAGCCACCCCAAAGTTTGGGACGGCTCTGTTTACAAGAACCTCGTTTACAGTACAAGTTCAATATCGCAGAAAGTGAGTAATGGATAAAGAAGTTGTGGTACTTACGTACAATGCAATATCACTCAGCAATGAAATCTATGTCATCAGGCCCGTAGCAGCATAATGAGTGGATTCAGGTATGATGATTCTAACTGAAATAAGTCACACAGAAAAAGAAACATCATAAGATATCACTAATACACGGAATGTAAACTTGGCTACACAGGAACTGAATTACAAAACAGAACAGGGTCTCAAATTTAGAAAACCAACTTATGCTTGCTAAGGGGAAAGGTGAGTTGGGGTGCTGCCTAAAACCAGAGATTGAAATGAACACAGATAAAGTTCCTTAAGCCAAATATGGAATAGACAAGAGCTACTCCTTGCTCAACGAAATGGACTCAACACCCCATATTAAACGCCTAAGAATGTACCTGACTAGTAAGTATCTTAAAACCTATGGATTGCTATGTCTCCGAAAGAGAATCAAGCGTGTGTACAGGGGCATAAACGCAGCAGTGATAGGATTGGAGAGGTTCGGTGAGCAAATGAAGACCCTTTGAAGTCATATTGCATGGTACCCATTCCACGGGTCTCAACTCTCCAGGTTTAAGGGATTCTTCCTTCAGCTAAAACATGCATGTGGAACCCAGAGTATGATCCACCGTGTGATCGGGAGACGTGTTCAAATATGTCTCAGTTCTCGTCCCCTGGTACTCGGGTGCAACATTCCAGACGCTTTACTAACACTCTCCCGACTTGGAGAGTCAGTGCCTTTAACCTCCTGTTTGGCCCAGTTTGCAATTTCTGCGGAAGATGAACAGGAATAGGGAGAACCAATGAGAGACCAGCTGGAGGTGTCTGGACGGGCAAATTTAACTCTCATTTCCCACCAGGAAGAGGAATTAACCAAAGGCTCAGCGTGCCGTGCCGGAACCAGATTAGGGCCTGAAGCAATCCTGCGGTGTTGCGGCCAGCTCACAAGAAAGCGAGTTGAAGAAAGGAGCTCAGGGGCACTGTAATTCACAAACCTGCAGAGTTATAAATGACAGCTCTCGTCCAAAAATATACTGAAGTAAGGCTGCCAAGAGGACTTGAAAGCGGGGCAGAATTGCAGGAAACCGATTTCAGGAGGTAGACTGGAATTGCAGTTAAAGCATAGGAAAAGAGGCAGAATGTCCACAATGATGCACTTGGCCAAAAAGGGCGTATGCGTTTTTTCCTGAATATATTCAGGAAAAAACGCATACGCCCTTTTTGGCCAACCAAGCAAGCTTGCAAAGGAAATCTGCACTACAATGAAGTCTCACTTCCCCCCGGTCAAAAGGGCCATCAGAAAAAAGTGTAAAATCCAGAAGGCAGGACAGGCCATGGAGAACTGGGAGCCTTGTTATGCTGATGGGCGGGATGTAAATTGCCAACAGCCACTCGGGAGAAGTGTATGGTGTTTCCTGAAACATCTAAAAAACAAAGCAACAGAGCCTAGGGCACTTCCACTTATGGTCCTATAGCTTAGGGAAATTAAAATCAAAAAGACACAGCCACCCCAAAGTTTGGGACGGCTCTGTTTACAAGAACCTCGTTTATGGTACAAGTTCAATATCGCAGAAAGTGAGTAATGGATAAAGAAGTTGTGGTACTTACGTACAATGCAATATCACTCAGCAATGAAATCTATGTCATCAGGCCCGTAGCAGCATAATGAGTGGATTCAGGTATGATGATTCTAACTGAAATAAGTCACACAGAAAAAGAAACATCATAAGATATCACTAATACACGGAATGTAAACTTGGCTACACAGGAACTGAATTACAAAACAGAACAGGGTCTCAAATTTAGAAAACCAACTTATGCTTGCTAAGGGGAAAGGTGAGTTGGGGTGCTGCCTAAAACCAGAGATTGAAATGAACACAGATAAAGTTCCTTAAGCCAAATATGGAATAGACAAGAGCTACTCCTTGCTCAACGAAATGGACTCAACACCCCATATTAAACGCCTAAGAATGTACCTGACTAGTAAGTATCTTAAAACCTATGGATTGCTATGTCTCCGAAAGAGAATCAAGTGTGTGTACAGGGGCATAAACGCAGCAGTGATAGGATTGGAGAGGTTCAGTGAGCAAATGAAGACCCTTTGAAGTCATATTGCATGGTACCCATTCCACGGGTCTCAACTCTCCAGGTTTAAGGGATTCTTCCTTCAGCTAAAACATGCATGTGGAACCCAGAGTATGATCCACCGTGTGATCGGGAGACGTGTTCAAATATGTCTCAGTTCTCGTCCCCTGGTACTCGGGTGCAACATTCCAGACGCTTTACTAACACTCTCCCGACTTGGAGAGTCAGTGCCTTTAACCTCCTGTTTGGCCCAGTTTGCAATTTCTGTGGAAGATGAACAGGAATAGGGAGAACCAATGAGAGACCAGCTGGAGGTGTCTGGACGGGCAAATTTAACTCTCATTTCCCACCAGGAAGAGGAATTAACCAAAGGCTCAGCGTGCCGTGCCGGAACCAGATTAGGGCCTGAAGCAATCCTGCGGTGTTGCGGCCAGCTCACAAGAAAGCGAGTTGAAGAAAGGAGCTCAGGGGCACTGTAATTCACAAACCTGCAGAGTTATAAATGACAGCTCTCGTCCAAAAATATACTGAAGTAAGGCTGCCAAGAGGACTTGAAAGCGGGGCAGAATTGCAGGAAACCGATTTCAGGAGGTAGACTGGAATTGCAGTTAAAGCATAGGAAAAGAGGCAGAACGTCCACAATGATGCACTTGGCCAAAAAGGGCGTATGCGTTTTTTCCTGAATATATTCAGGAAAAAACGCATACGCCCTTTTTGGCCAACCAAGCAAGCTTGCAAAGGAAATCTGCACTACAATGAAGTCTCACTTCCCCCCGGTCAAAAGGGCCATCAGAAAAAAGTGTAAAATCCAGAAGGCAGGACAGGCCATGGAGAACTGGGAGCCTTGTTATGCTGATGGGCGGGATGTAAATTGCCAAGAGCCACTCGGGAGAAGTGTATGGTGTTTCCTGAAACATCTAAAAAACAAAGCAACAGAGCCTAGGGCACTTCCACTTATGGTCCTATAGCTTAGGGAAATTAAAATCAAAAAGACACAGCCACCCCAAAGTTTGGGACGGCTCTGTTTACAAGAACCTCGTTTACGGTACAAGTTCAATATCGCAGAAAGTGAGTAATGGATAAAGAAGTTGTGGTACTTACGTACAATGCAATATCACTCAGCAATGAAATCTATGTCATCAGGCCCGTAGCAGCATAATGAGTGGATTCAGGTATGATGATTCTAACTGAAATAAGTCACACAGAAAAAGAAACATCATAAGATATCACTAATACACGGAATGTAAACTTGGCTACACAGGAACTGAATTACAAAACAGAACAGGGTCTCAAATTTAGAAAACCAACTTATGCTTGCTAAGGGGAAAGGTGAGTTGGGGTGCTGCCTAAAACCAGAGATTGAAATGAACACAGATAAAGTTCCTTAAGCCAAATATGGAATAGACAAGAGCTACTCCTTGCTCAACGAAATGGACTCAACACCCCATATTAAACGCCTAAGAATGTACCTGACTAGTAAGTATCTTAAAACCTATGGATTGCTATGTCTCCGAAAGAGAATCAAGCGTGTGTACAGGGGCATAAACGCAGCAGTGATAGGATTGGAGAGGTTCGGTGAGCAAATGAAGACCCTTTGAAGTCATATTGCATGGTACCCATTCCACGGGTCTCAACTCTCCAGGTTTAAGGGATTCTTCCTTCAGCTAAAACATGCATGTGGAACCCAGAGTATGATCCACCGTGTGATCGGGAGACGTGTTCAAATATGTCTCAGTTCTCGTCCCCTGGTACTCGGGTGCAACATTCCAGACGCTTTACTAACACTCTCCCGACTTGGAGAGTCAGTGCCTTTAACCTCCTGTTTGGCCCAGTTTGCAATTTCTGTGGAAGATGAACAGGAATAGGGAGAACCAATGAGAGACCAGCTGGAGGTGTCTGGACGGGCAAATTTAACTCTCATTTCCCACCAGGAAGAGGAATTAACCAAAGGCTCAGCGTGCCGTGCCGGAACCAGATTAGGGCCTGAAGCAATCCTGCGGTGTTGCGGCCAGCTCACAAGAAAGCGAGTTGAAGAAAGGAGCTCAGGGGCACTGTAATTCACAAACCTGCAGAGTTATAAATGACAGCTCTCGTCCAAAAATATACTGAAGTAAGGCTGCCAAGAGGACTTGAAAGCGGGGCAGAATTGCAGGAAACCGATTTCAGGAGGTAGACTGGAATTGCAGTTAAAGCATAGGAAAAGAGGCAGAACGTCCACAATGATGCACTTGGCCAAAAAGGGTGTATGCGTTTTTTCCTGAATATATTCAGGAAAAAAACGCATACGCCCTTTTTGGCCAACCAAGCAAGCTTGCAAAGGAAATCTGCACTACAATGAAGTCTCACTTCCCCCCGGTCAAAAGGGCCATCAGAAAAAAAGTGTAAAATCCAGAAGGCAGGACAGGCCATGGAGAACTGGGAGCCTTGTTATGCTGATGGGCGGGATGTAAATTGCCAAGAGCCACTCGGGAGAAGTGTATGGTGTTTCCTGAAACATCTAAAAAACAAAGCAACAGAGCCTAGGGCACTTCCACTTATGGTCCTATAGCTTAGGGAAATTAAAATCAAAAAGACACAGCCACCCCAAAGTTTGGGACGGCTCTGTTTACAAGAACCTCGTTTACGGTACAAGTTCAATATCGCAGAAAGTGAGTAATGGATAAAGAAGTTGTGGTACTTACGTACAATGCAATATCACTCAGCAATGAAATCTATGTCATCAGGCCCGTAGCAGCATAATGAGTGGATTCAGGTATGATGATTCTAACTGAAATAAGTCACACAGAAAAAGAAACATCATAAGATATCACTAATACACGGAATGTAAACTTGGTTACACAGGAACTGAATTACAAAACAGAACAGGGTCTCAAATTTAGAAAACCAACTTATGCTTGCTAAGGGGAAAGGTGAGTTGGGGTGCTGCCTAAAACCAGAGATTGAAATGAACACAGATAAAGTTCCTTAAGCCAAATATGGAATAGACAAGAGCTACTCCTTGCTCAACGAAATGGACTCAACACCCCATATTAAACGCCTAAGAATGTACCTGACTAGTAAGTATCTTAAAACCTATGGATTGCTATGTCTCCGAAAGAGAATCAAGCGTGTGTACAGGGGCATAAACGCAGCAGTGATAGGATTGGAGAGGTTCGGTGAACAAATGAAGACCCTTTGAAGTCATATTGCATGGTACCCATTCCACGGGTCTCAACTCTCCAGGTTTAAGGGATTCTTCCTTCAGCTAAAACATGCATGTGGAACCCAGAGTATGATCCACCGTGTGATCGGGAGACGTGTTCAAATATGTCTCAGTTCTCGTCCCCTGGTACTCGGGTGCAACATTCCAGACGCTTTACTAACACTCTCCCGACTTGGAGAGTCAGTGCCTTTAACCTCCTGTTTGGCCCAGTTTGCAATTTCTGCGGAAGATGAACAGGAATAGGGAGAACCAATGAGAGACTAGCTGGAGGTGTCTGGACGGGCAAATTTAACTCTCATTTCCCACCAGGAAGAGGAATTAACCAAAGGCTCAGCGTGCCGTGCCGGAACCAGATTAGGGCCTGAAGCAATCCTGCGGTGTTGCGGCCAGCTCACAAGAAAGCGAGTTGAAGAAAGGAGCTCAGGGGCACTGTAATTCACAAACCTGCAGAGTTATAAATGACAGCTCTCGTCCAAAAATATACTGAAGTAAGGCTGCCAAGAGGACTTGAAAGTGGGGCAGAATTGCAGGAAACCGATTTCAGGAGGTAGACTGGAATTGCAGTTAAAGCATAGGAAAAGAGGCAGAACGTCCACAATGATGCACTTGGCCAAAAAGGGCGTATGCGTTTTTTCCTGAATATATTCAGGAAAAAACGCATACGCCCTTTTTGGCCAACCAAGCAAGCTTGCAAAGGAAATCTGCACTACAATGAAGTCTCACTTCCCCCCGGTCAAAAGGGCCATCAGAAAAAAGTGTAAAATCCAGAAGGCAGGACAGGCCATGGAGAACTGGGAGCCTTGTTATGCTGATGGGCGGGATGTAAATTGCCAAGAGCCACTCGGGAGAAGTGTATGGTGTTTCCTGAAACATCTAAAAAACAAAGCAACAGAGCCTAGGGCACTTCCACTTATGGTCCTATAGCTTAGGGAAATTAAAATCAAAAAGACACAGCCACCCCAAAGTTTGGGACGGCTCTGTTTACAAGAACCTCGTTTACGGTACAAGTTCAATATCGCAGAAAGTGAGTAATGGATAAAGAAGTTGTGGTACTTACGTACAATGCAATATCACTCAGCAATGAAATCTATGTCATCAGGCCCGTAGCAGCATAATGAGTGGATTCAGGTATGATGATTCTAACTGAAATAAGTCACACAGAAAAAGAAACATCATAAGATATCACTAATACACGGAATGTAAACTTGGCTACACAGGAACTGAATTACAAAACAGAACAGGGTCTCAAATTTAGAAAACCAACTTATGCTTGCTAAGGGGAAAGGTGAGTTGGGGTGCTGCCGAAAACCAGAGTTGAAATGAACACAGATAAAGTTCCTTAAGCCAAATATGGAATAGACAAGAGCTACTCCTTGCTCAACGAAATGGACTCAACACCCCATATTAAACGCCTAAGAATGTACCTGACTAGTAAGTATCTTAAAACCTATGGATTGCTATGTCTCCGAAAGAGAATCAAGCGTGTGTACAGGGGCATAAACGCAGCAGTGATAGGATTGGAGAGGTTCGGTGAGCAAATGAAGACCCTTTGAAGTCATATTGCATGGTACCCATTCCACGGGTCTCAACTCTCCAGGTTTAAGGGATTCTTCCTTCAGCTAAAACATGCATGTGGAACCCAGAGTATGATCCACCGTGTGATCGGGAGACGTGTTCAAATATGTCTCAGTTCTCATCCCCTGGTACTCGGGTGCAACATTCCAGACGCTTTACTAACACTCTCCCGACTTGGAGAGTCAGTGCCTTTAACCTCCTGTTTGGCCCAGTTTGCAATTTCTGCGGAAGATGAACAGGAATAGGGAGAACCAATGAGAGACCAGCTGGAGGTGTCTGGACGGGCAAATTTAACTCTCATTTCCCACCAGGAAGAGGAATTAACCAAAGGCTCAGCGTGCCGTGCCGGAACCAGATTAGGGCCTGAAGCAATCCTGCGGTGTTGCGGCCAGCTCACAAGAAAGCGAGTTGAAGAAAGGAGCTCAGGGGCACTGTAATTCACAAACCTGCAGAGTTATAAATGACAGCTCTCGTCCAAAAATATACTGAAGTAAGGCTGCCAAGAGGACTTGAAAGCGGGGCAGAATTGCAGGAAACCGATTTCAGGAGGTAGACTGGAATTGCAGTTAAAGCATAGGAAAAGAGGCAGAACGTCCACAATGATGCACTTGGCCAAAAAGGGCGTATGCGTTTTTTCCTGAATATATTCAGGAAAAAACGCATACGCCCTTTTTGGCCAACCAAGCAAGCTTGCAAAGGAAATCTGCACTACAATGAAGTCTCACTTCCCCCCGGTCAAAAGGGCCATCAGAAAAAAAGTGTAAAATCCAGAAGGCAGGACAGGCCATGGAGAACTGGGAGCCTTGTTATGCTGATGGGCGGGATGTAAATTGCCAAGAGCCACTCGGGAGAAGTGTATGGTGTTTCCTGAAACATCTAAAAAACAAAGCAACAGAGCCTAGGGCACTTCCACTTATGGTCCTATAGCTTAGGGAAATTAAAATCAAAAAGACACAGCCACCCCAAAGTTTGGGACGGCTCTGTTTACAAGAACCTCGTTTACGGTACAAGTTCAATATCGCAGAAAGTGAGTAATGGATAAAGAAGTTGTGGTACTTACGTACAATGCAATATCACTCAGCAATGAAATCTATGTCATCAGGCCCGTAGCAGCATAATGAGTGGATTCAGGTATGATGATTCTAACTGAAATAAGTCACACAGAAAAAGAAACATCATAAGATATCACTAATACACGGAATGTAAACTTGGCTACACAGGAACTGAATTACAAAACAGAACAGGGTCTCAAATTTAGAAAACCAACTTATGCTTGCTAAGGGGAAAGGTGAGTTGGGGTGCTGCCTAAAACCAGAGATTGAAATGAACACAGATAAAGTTCCTTAAGCCAAATATGGAATAGACAAGAGCTACTCCTTGCTCAACGAAATGGACTCAACACCCCATATTAAACGCCTAAGAATGTACCTGACTAGTAAGTATCTTAAAACCTATGGATTGCTATGTCTCCGAAAGAGAATCAAGCGTGTGTACAGGGGCATAAACGCAGCAGTGATAGGATTGGAGAGGTTCGGTGAGCAAATGAAGACCCTTTGAAGTCATATTGCATGGTACCCATTCCACGGGTCTCAACTCTCCAGGTTTAAGGGATTCTTCCTTCAGCTAAAACATGCATGTGGAACCCAGAGTATGATCCACCGTGTGATCGGGAGACGTGTTCAAATATGTCTCAGTTCTCGTCCCCTGGTACTCGGGTGCAACATTCCAGACGCTTTACTAACACTCTCCCGACTTGGAGAGTCAGTGCCTTTAACCTCCTGTTTGGCCCAGCTTGCAATTTCTGTGGAAGATGAACAGGAATAGGGAGAACCAATGAGAGACTAGCTGGAGGTGTCTGGACGGGCAAATTTAACTCTCATTTCCCACCAGGAAGAGGAATTAACCAAAGGCTCAGCGTGCCGTGCCGGAACCAGATTAGGGCCTGAAGCAATCCTGCGGTGTTGCGGCCAGCTCACAAGAAAGCGAGTTGAAGAAAGGAGCTCAGGGGCACTGTAATTCACAAACCTGCAGAGTTATAAATGACAGCTCTCGTCCAAAAATATACTGAAGTAAGGCTGCCAAGAGGACTTGAAAGCGGGGCAGAATGGCAGGAAACCGATTTCAGGAGGTAGACTGGAATTGCAGTTAAAGCATAGGAAAAGAGGCAGAACGTCCACAATGATGCACTTGGCCAAAAAGGGCGTATGCGTTTTTTCCTGAATATATTCAGGAAAAAACGCATACGCCCTTTTTGGCCAACCAAGCAAGCTTGCAAAGGAAATCTGCACTACAATGAAGTCTCACTTCCCCCCGGTCAAAAGGGCCATCAGAAAAAAAGTGTAAAATCCAGAAGGCAGGACAGGCCATGGAGAACTGGGAGCCTTGTTATGCTGATGGGCGGGATGTAAATTGCCAAGAGCCACTCGGGAGAAGTGTATGGTGTTTCCTGAAACATCTAAAAAACAAAGCAACAGAGCCTAGGGCACTTCCACTTATGGTCCTATAGCTTAGGGAAATTAAAATCAAAAAGACACAGCCACCCCAAAGTTTGGGACGGCTCTGTTTACAAGAACCTCGTTTACGGTACAAGTTCAATATCGCAGAAAGTGAGTAATGGATAAAGAAGTTGTGGTACTTACGTACAATGCAATATCACTCAGCAATGAAATCTATGTCATCAGGCCCGTAGCAGCATAATGAGTGGATTCAGGTATGATGATTCTAACTGAAATAAGTCACACAGAAAAAGAAACATCATAAGATATCACTAATACACGGAATGTAAACTTGGCTACACAGGAACTGAATTACAAAACAGAACAGGGTCTCAAATTTAGAAAACCAACTTATGCTTGCTAAGGGGAAAGGTGAGTTGGGGTGCTGCCTAAAACCAGAGATTGAAATGAACACAGATAAAGTTCCTTAAGCCAAATATGGAATAGACAAGAGCTACTCCTTGCTCAACGAAATGGACTCAACACCCCATATTAAACGCCTAAGAATGTACCTGACTAGTAAGTATCTTAAAACCTATGGATTGCTATGTCTCCGAAAGAGAATCAAGCGTGTGTACAGGGGCATAAACGCAGCAGTGATAGGATTGGAGAGGTTCGGTGAGCAAATGAAGACCCTTTGAAGTCATATTGCATGGTACCCATTCCACGGGTCTCAACTCTCCAGGTTTAAGGGATTCTTCCTTCAGCTAAAACATGCATGTGGAACCCAGAGTATGATCCACCGTGTGATCGGGAGACGTGTTCAAATATGTCTCAGTTCTCGTCCCCTGGTACTCGGGTGCAACATTCCAGACGCTTTACTAACACTCTCCCGACTTGGAGAGTCAGTGCCTTTAACCTCCTGTTTGGCCCAGTTTGCAATTTCTGTGGAAGATGAACAGGAATAGGGAGAACCAATGAGAGACTAGCTGGAGGTGTCTGGACGGGCAAATTTAACTCTCATTTCCCACCAGGAAGAGGAATTAACCAAAGGCTCAGCGTGCCGTGCCGGAACCAGATTAGGGCCTGAAGCAATCCTGCGGTGTTGCGGCCAGCTCACAAGAAAGCGAGTTGAAGAAAGGAGCTCAGGGGCACTGTAATTCACAAACCTGCAGAGTTATAAATGACAGCTCTCGTCCAAAAATATACTGAAGTAAGGCTGCCAAGAGGACTTGAAAGCGGGGCAGAATGGCAGGAAACCGATTTCAGGAGGTAGACTGGAATTGCAGTTAAAGCATAGGAAAAGAGGCAGAACGTCCACAATGATGCACTTGGCCAAAAAGGGCGTATGCGTTTTTTCCTGAATATATTCAGGAAAAAACGCATACGCCCTTTTTGGCCAACCAAGCAAGCTTGCAAAGGAAATCTGCACTACAATGAAGTCTCACTTCCCCCCGGTCAAAAGGGCCATCAGAAAAAAGTGTAAAATCCAGAAGGCAGGACAGGCCATGGAGAACTGGGAGCCTTGTTATGCTGATGGGCGGGATGTAAATTGCCAACAGCCACTCGGGAGAAGTGTATGGTGTTTCCTGAAACATCTAAAAAACAAAGCAACAGAGCCTAGGGCACTTCCACTTATGGTCCTATAGCTTAGGGAAATTAAAATCAAAAAGACACAGCCACCCCAAAGTTTGGGACGGCTCTGTTTACAAGAACCTCGTTTACGGTACAAGTTCAATATCGCAGAAAGTGAGTAATGGATAAAGAATTTGTGGTACTTACGTACAATGCAATATCACTCAGCAATGAAATCTATGTCATCAGGCCCGTAGCAGCATAATGAGTGGATTCAGGTATGATGATTCTAACTGAAATAAGTCACACAGAAAAAGAAACATCATAAGATATCACTAATACACGGAATGTAAACTTGGCTACACAGGAACTGAATTACAAAACAGAACAGGGTCTCAAATTTAGAAAACCAACTTATGCTTGCTAAGGGGAAAGGTGAGTTGGGGTGCTGCCTAAAACCAGAGATTGAAATGAACACAGATAAAGTTCCTTAAGCCAAATATGGAATAGACAAGAGCTACTCCTTGCTCAACGAAATGGACTCAACACCCCATATTAAACGCCTAAGAATGTACCTGACTAGTAAGTATCTTAAAACCTATGGATTGCTATGTCTCCGAAAGAGAATCAAGCGTGTGTACAGGGGCATAAACGCAGCAGTGATAGGATTGGAGAGGTTCGGTGAGCAAATGAAGACCCTTTGAAGTCATATTGCATGGTACCCATTCCACGGGTCTCAACTCTCCAGGTTTAAGGGATTCTTCCTTCAGCTAAAACATGCATGTGGAACCCAGAGTATGATCCACCGTGTGATCGGGAGACGTGTTCAAATATGTCTCAGTTCTCGTCCCCTGTTACTCGGGTGCAACATTCCAGACGCTTTACTAACACTCTCCCGACTTGGAGAGTCAGTGCCTTTAACCTCCTGTTTGGCCCAGTTTGCAATTTCTGTGGAAGATGAACAGGAATAGGGAGAACCAATGAGAGACCAGCTGGAGGTGTCTGGACGGGCAAATTTAACTCTCATTTCCCACCAGGAAGAGGAATTAACCAAAGGCTCAGCGTGCCGTGCCAGAACCAGATTAGGGCCTGAAGCAATCCTGCGGTGTTGCGGCCAGCTCACAAGAAAGCGAGTTGAAGAAAGGAGCTCAGGGGCACTGTAATTCACAAACCTGCAGAGTTATAAATGACAGCTCTCGTCCAAAAATATACTGAAGTAAGGCTGCCAAGAGGACTTGAAAGCGGGGCAGAATTGCAGGAAACCGATTTCAGGAGGTAGACTGGAATTGCAGTTAAAGCATAGGAAAAGAGGCAGAACGTCCACAATGATGCACTTGGCCAAAAAGGGCGTATGCGTTTTTTCCTGAATATATTCAGGAAAAAACGCATACGCCCTTTTTGGCCAACCAAGCAAGCTTGCAAAGGAAATCTGCACTACAATGAAGTCTCACTTCCCCCCGGTCAAAAGGGCCATCAGAAAAAAGTGTAAACTCCAGAAGGCAGGACAGGCCATGGAGAACTGGGAGCCTTGTTATGCTGATGGGCGGGATGTAAATTGCCAACAGCCACTCGGGAGAAGTGTATGGTGTTTCCTGAAACATCTAAAAAACAAAGCAACAGAGCCTAGGGCACTTCCACTTATGGTCCTATAGCTTAGGGAAATTAAAATAAAAAAGACACAGCCACCCCAAAGTTTGGGACGGCTCTGTTTACAAGAACCTCGTTTACAGTACAAGTTCAATATCGCAGAAAGTGAGTAATGGATAAAGAAGTTGTGGTACTTACGTACAATGCAATATCACTCAGCAATGAAATCTATGTCATCAGGCCCGTAGCAGCATAATGAGTGGATTCAGGTATGATGATTCTAACTGAAATAAGTCACACAGAAAAAGAAACATCATAAGATATCACTAATACACGGAATGTAAACTTGGTTACACAGGAACTGAATTACAAAACAGAACAGGGTCTCAAATTTAGAAAACCAACTTATGCTTGCTAAGGGGAAAGGTGAGTTGGGGTGCTGCCTAAAACCAGAGATTGAAATGAACACAGATAAAGTTCCTTAAGCCAAATATGGAATAGACAAGAGCTACTCCTTGCTCAACGAAATGGACTCAACACCCCATATTAAACGCCTAAGAATGTACCTGACTAGTAAGTATCTTAAAACCTATGGATTGCTATGTCTCCGAAAGAGAATCAAGCGTGTGTACAGGGGCATAAACGCAGCAGTGATAGGATTGGAGAGGTTCGGTGAGCAAATGAAGACCCTTTGAAGTCATATTGCATGGTACCCATTCCACGGGTCTCAACTCTCCAGGTTTAAGGGATTCTTCCTTCAGCTAAAACATGCATGTGGAACCCAGAGTATGATCCACCGTGTGATCGGGAGACGTGTTCAAATATGTCTCAGTTCTCATCCCCTGGTACTCGGGTGCAACATTCCAGACGCTTTACTAACACTCTCCCGACTTGGAGAGTCAGTGCCTTTAACCTCCTGTTTGGCCCAGTTTGCAATTTCTGCGGAAGATGAACAGGAATAGGGAGAACCAATGAGAGACCAGCTGGAGGTGTCTGGACGGGCAAATTTAACTCTCATTTCCCACCAGGAAGAGGAATTAACCAAAGGCTCAGCGTGCCGTGCCGGAACCAGATTAGGGCCTGAAGCAATCCTGCGGTGTTGCGGCCAGCTCACAAGAAAGCGAGTTGAAGAAAGGAGCTCAGGGGCACTGTAATTCACAAACCTGCAGAGTTATAAATGACAGCTCTCGTCCAAAAATATACTGAAGTAAGGCTGCCAAGAGGACTTGAAAGCGGGGCAGAATTGCAGGAAACCGATTTCAGGAGGTAGACTGGAATTGCAGTTAAAGCATAGGAAAAGAGGCAGAACGTCCACAATGATGCACTTGGCCAAAAAGGGCGTATGCGTTTTTTCCTGAATATATTCAGGAAAAAACGCATACGCCCTTTTTGGCCAACCAAGCAAGCTTGCAAAGGAAATCTGCACTACAATGAAGTCTCACTTCCCCCCGGTCAAAAGGGCCATCAGAAAAAAGTGTAAAATCCAGAAGGCAGGACAGGCCATGGAGAACTGGGAGCCTTGTTATGCTGATGGGCGGGATGTAAATTGCCAAGAGCCACTCGGGAGAAGTGTATGGTGTTTCCTGAAACATCTAAAAAACAAAGCAACAGAGCCTAGGGCACTTCCACTTATGGTCCTATAGCTTAGGGAAATTAAAATCAAAAAGACACAGCCACCCCAAAGTTTGGGACGGCTCTGTTTACAAGAACCTCGTTTACGGTACAAGTTCAATATCGCAGAAAGTGAGTAATGGATAAAGAAGTTGTGGTACTTACGTACAATGCAATATCACTCAGCAATGAAATCTATGTCATCAGGCCCGTAGCAGCATAATGAGTGGATTCAGGTATGATGATTCTAACTGAAATAAGTCACACAGAAAAAGAAACATCATAAGATATCACTAATACACGGAATGTAAACTTGGCTACACAGGAACTGAATTACAAAACAGAACAGTGTCTCAAATTTAGAAAACCAACTTATGCTTGCTAAGGGGAAAGGTGAGTTGGGGTGCTGCCTAAAACCAGAGATTGAAATGAACACAGATAAAGTTCCTTAAGCCAAATATGGAATAGACAAGAGCTACTCCTTGCTCAACGAAATGGACTCAACACCCCATATTAAACGCCTAAGAATGTACCTGACTAGTAAGTATCTTAAAACCTATGGATTGCTATGTCTCCGAAAGAGAAACAAGCGTGTGTACAGGGGCATAAACGCAGCAGTGATAGGATTGGAGAGGTTCGGTGAGCAAATGAAGACCCTTTGAAGTCATATTGCATGGTACCCATTCCACGGGTCTCAACTCTCCAGGTTTAAGGGATTCTTCCTTCAGCTAAAACATGCATGTGGAACCCAGAGTATGATCCACCGTGTGATCGGGAGACGTGTTCAAATATGTCTCAGTTCTCGTCCCCTGGTACTCGGGTGCAACATTCCAGACGCTTTACTAACACTCTCCCGACTTGGAGAGTCAGTGCCTTTAACCTCCTGTTTGGCCCAGTTTGCAATTTCTGCGGAAGATGAACAGGAATAGGGAGAACCAAAGACAGACTAGCTGGAGGTGTCTGGACGGGCAAATTTAACTCTCATTTCCCACCAGGAAGAGGAATTAACCAAAGGCTCAGCGTGCCGTGCCGGAACCAGATTAGGGCCTGAAGCAATCCTGCGGTGTTGCGGCCAGCTCACAAGAAAGCGAGTTGAAGAAAGGAGCTCAGGGGCACTGTAATTCACAAACCTGCAGAGTTATAAATGACAGCTCTCGTCCAAAAATATACTGAAGTAAGGCTGCCAAGAGGACTTGAAAGCGGGGCAGAATTGCAAGAAACCGATTTCAGGAGGTAGACTGGAATTGCAGTTAAAGCATAGGAAAAGAGGCAGAACGTCCACAAATGATGCACTTGGCCAAAAAGGGCGTATGCGTTTTTTCCAGGAAAAAACGCATACGCCCTTTTTGGCCAACCAAGCAAGCTTGCAAAGGAAATCTGCAGTACAATGAAGTCTCACTTCCCCCCGGTCAAAAGGGCCATCAGAAAAAAGTGTAAAATCCAGAAGGCAGAACAGGCCATGGAGAACTGGGAGCCTTGTTATGCTGATGGGCGGGATGTAAATTGCCAACAGCCACTCGGGAGAAGTGTATGGTGTTTCCTGAAACATCTAAAAAACAAAGCAACAGAGCCTAGGGCACTTCCACTTATGGTCCTATAGCTTAGGGAAATTAAAATAAAAAAGACACAGCCACCCCAAAGTTTGGGATGGCTCTGTTTACAAGAACCTCGTTTACGGTACAAGTTCAATATCACAGAAAGTGAGTAATGGATAAAGAAGTTGTGGTACTTACGTACAATGCAATATCACTCAGCAATGAAATCTATGTCATCAGGCCCGTAGCAGCATAATGAGTGGATTCAGGTATGATGATTCTAACTGAAATAAGTCACACAGAAAAAGAAACATCATAAGATATCACTAATACACGGAATGTAAACTTGGCTACACAGGAACTGAATTACAAAACAGAACAGGGTCTCAAATTTAGAAAACCAACTTATGCTTGCTAAGGGGAAAGGTGAGTTGGGGTGCTGCCTAAAACCAGAGATTGAAATGAACACAGATAAAGTTCCTTAAGCCAAATATGGAATAGACAAGAGCTACTCCTTGCTCAACGAAATGGACTCAACACCCCATATTAAACGCCTAAGAATGTACCTGACTAGTAAGTATCTTAAAACCTATGGATTGCTATGTCTCCGAAAGAGAATCAAGCGTGTGTACAGGGGCATAAACGCAGCAGTGATAGGATTGGAGAGGTTCGGTGAGCAAATGAAGACCCTTTGAAGTCATATTGCATGGTACCCATTCCACGGGTCTCAACTCTCCAGGTTTAAGGGATTCTTCCTTCAGCTAAAACATGCATGTGGAACCCAGAGTATGATCCACCGTGTGATCGGGAGACGTGTTCAAATATGTCTCAGTTCTCGTCCCCTGGTACTCGGGTGCAACATTCCAGACGCTTTACTAACACTCTCCCGACTTGGAGAGTCAGTGCCTTTAACCTCCTGTTTGGCCCAGTTTGCAATTTCTGCGGAAGATGAACAGGAATAGGGAGAACCAAAGACAGACTAGGTGGAGGTGTCTGGACGGGCAAATTTAACTCTCATTTCCCACCAGGAAGAGGAATTAACCAAAGGCTCAGCGTGCCGTGCCGGAACCAGATTAGGGCCTGAAGCAATCCTGCGGTGTTGCGGCCAGCTCACAAGAAAGCGAGTTGAAGAAAGGAGCTCAGGGGCACTGTAATTCACAAACCTGCAGAGTTATAAATGACAGCTCTCGTCCAAAAATATACTGAAGTAAGGCTGCCAAGAGGACTTGAAAGCGGGGCAGAATGGCAGGAAACCGATTTCAGGAGGTAGACTGGAATTGCAGTTAAAGCATAGGAAAAGAGGCAGAACGTCCACAATGATGCACTTGGCCAAAAAGGGCGTATGCGTTTTTTCCTGCAGGAAAAAACGCATACGCCCTTTTTGGCCAACCAAGCAAGCTTGCAAAGGAAATCTGCACTACAATGAAGTCTCACTTCCCCCCGGTCAAAAGGGCCATCAGAAAAAAGTGTAAAATCCAGAAGGCAGGACAGGCCATGGAGAACTGGGAGCCTTGTTATGCTGATGGGCGGGATGTAAATTGCCAACAGCCACTCGGGAGAAGTGTATGGTGTTTCCTGAAACATCTAAAAAACAAAGCAACAGAGCCTAGGGCACTTCCACTTATGGTCCTATAGCTTAGGGAAATTAAAATAAAAAAGACACAGCCACCCCAAAGTTTGGGATGGCTCTGTTTACAAGAACCTCGTTTACGGTACAAGTTCAATATCGCAGAAAGTGAGTAATGGATAAAGAAGTTGTGGTACTTACGTACAATGCAATATCACTCAGCAATGAAATCTATGTCATCAGGCCCGTAGCAGCATAATGAGTGGATTCAGGTATGATGATTCTAACTGAAATAAGTCACACAGAAAAAGAAACATCATAAGATATCACTAATACACGGAATGTAAACTTGGCTACACAGGAACTGAATTACAAAACAGAACAGGGTCTCAAATTTAGAAAACCAACTTATGCTTGCTAAGGGGAAAGGTGAGTTGGGGTGCTGCCTAAAACCAGAGATTGAAATGAACACAGATAAAGTTCCTTAAGCCAAATATGGAATAGACAAGAGCTACTCCTTGCTCAACGAAATGGACTCAACACCCCATATTAAACGCCTAAGAATGTACCTGACTAGTAAGTATCTTAAAACCTATGGATTGCTATGTCTCCGAAAGAGAATCAAGCGTGTGTACAGGGGCATAAACGCAGCAGTGATAGGATTGGAGAGGTTCGGTGAGCAAATGAAGACCCTTTGAAGTCATATTGCATGGTACCCATTCCACGGGTCTCAACTCTCCAGGTTTAAGGGATTCTTCCTTCAGCTAAAACATGCATGTGGAACCCAGAGTATGATCCACCGTGTGATCGGGAGACGTGTTCAAATATGTCTCAGTTCTCGTCCCCTGGTACTCGGGTGCAACATTCCAGACGCTTTACTAACACTCTCCCGACTTGGAGAGTCAGTGCCTTTAACCTCCTGTTTGGCCCAGTTTGCAATTTCTGCGGAAGATGAACAGGAATAGGGAGAACCAATGAGAGACTAGCTGGAGGTGTCTGGACGGGCAAATTTAACTCTCATTTCCCACCAGGAAGAGGAATTAACCAAAGGCTCAGCGTGCCGTGCCGGAACCAGATTAGGGCCTGAAGCAATCCTGCGGTGTTGCGGCCAGCTCACAAGAAAGCGAGTTGAAGAAAGGAGCTCAGGGGCACTGTAATTCACAAACCTGCAGAGTTATAAATGACAGCTATCGTCCAAAAATATACTGAAGTAAGGCTGCCAAGAGGACTTGAAAGCGGGGCAGAATTGCAGGAAACCGATTTCAGGAGGTAGACTGGAATTGCAGTTAAAGCATAGGAAAAGAGGCAGAACGTCCACAATGATGCACTTGGCCAAAAAGAGCGTATGCGTTTTTCCCTGAATATATTCAGGAAAAAACGCATATGCCCTTTTTGGCCAACCAAGCAAGCTTGCAAAGGAAATCTGCACTACAATGAAGTCTCACTTCCCCCCGGTCTAAAGGGCCATCAGAAAAAAGTGTAAAATCCAGAAGGCAGGACAGGCCATGGAGAACTGGGAGCCTTGTTATGCTGATGGGCGGGATGTAAATTGCCAACAGCCACTCGGGAGAAGTGTATGGTGTTTCCTGAAACATCTAAAAAACAAAGCAACAGAGCCTAGGGCACTTCCACTTATGGTCCTATAGCTTAGGGAAATTAAAATCAAAAAGACACAGCCACCCCAAAGTTTGGGATGGCTCTGTTTACAAGAACCTCGTTTACGGTACAAGTTCAATATCGCAGAAAGTGAGTAATGGATAAAGAAGTTGTGGTACTTACGTACAATGCAATATCACTCAGCAATGAAATCTATGTCATCAGGCCCGTAGCAGCATAATGAGTGGATTCAGGTATGATGATTCTAACTGAAATAAGTCACACAGAAAAAGAAACATCATAAGATATCACTAATACACGGAATGTAAACTTGGCTACACAGGAACTGAATTACAAAACAGAACAGGGTCTCAAATTTAGAAAACAAACTTATGCTTGCTAAGGGGAAAGGTGAGTTGGGGTGCTGCCTAAAACCAGAGATTGAAATGAACACAGATAAAGTTCCTTAAGCCAAATATGGAATAGACAAGAGCTACTCCTTGCTCAACGAAATGGACTCTACACCCCATATTAAACACATAAGAATGTACCTGACTAGTAAGTATCTTAAAACCTATGGATTGCTATGTCTCCGAAAGAGAATCAAGCGTATGTACAGGGGCATAAACGCAGCAGTGATAGGATTGGAGAGGTTCGGTGAGCAAATGAAGACCCTTTGAAGTCATATTGCATGGTACCCATTCCACGGGTCTCAACTCTCCAGGTTTAAGGGATTCTTCCTTCAGCTAAAACATGCATGTGGAACCCAGAGTATGATCCACCATGTGATCGGGAGACGTGTTCAAATATGTCTCAGTTCTCGTCCCCTGGTACTCGGGTGCAACATTCCAGACGCTTTACTAACACTCTCCCGACTTGGAGAGTCAGTGCCTTTAACCTCCTGTTTGGCCCAGTTTGCAATTTCTGCGGAAGATGAACAGGAATAGGGAGAACCAATGAGAGACTAGCTGGAGGTGTCTGGACGGGCAAATTTTACTCTCATTTCCCACCAGGAAGAGGAATTAACCAAAGGCTCAGCGTACCGTGCCAGAACCAGATTAGGGCCTGAAGCAATCCTGCGGTGTTGCGACCAGCTCACAAGAAAGCGAGTTGAAGAAAGGAGCTCAGGGGCACTGTAATTCACAAACCTGCAGAGTTATAAATGGCAGCTATCGTCCAAAAATATACTGAAGTAAGGCTGCCAAGAGGACTTGAAAGCGGGGCAGAATTGCAGGAAACCGATTTCAGGAGGTAGACTGGAATTGCATTGAAAGCATAGGAAAAGAGGCAGAACGTCCACAATGATGCACTTGGCCAAAAAGGGCGTATGCGTTTTTTCCTGCAGGAAAAAACGCATACGCCCTTTTTGGCCAACCAAGCAAGCTTGCAAAGGAAATCTGCACTACAATGAAGTCTCACTTCCCCCCGGTCAAAAGGGCCATCAGAAAAAAGTGTAAAATCCAGAAGGCAGGACAGGCCATGGAGAACTGGGAGCCTTGTTATGCTGATGGGTGGGATGTAAATTGCCAACAGCCACTCGGGAGAAGTGTATGGTGTTTCCTGAAACATCTAAAAAACAAAGCAACAGAGCCTAGGGCACTTCCACTTATGGTCCTATAGCTTAGGGAAATTAAAATCAAAAAGACACAGCCACCCCAAAGTTTGGGATGGCTCTGTTTACAAGAACCTCGTTTACGGTACAAGTTCAATATCGCAGAAAGTGAGTAATGGATAAAGAAGTTGTGGTACTTACGTACAATGCAATATCACTCAGCAATGAAATCTATGTCATCAGGCCCGTAGCAGCATAATGAGTGGATTCAGGTATGATGATTCTAACTGAAATAAGTCACACAGAAAAAGAAACATCATAAGATATCACTAATACACGGAATGTAAACTTGGCTACACAGGAACTGAATTACAAAACAGAACAGGGTCTCAAATTTAGAAAACCAACTTATGCTTGCTAAGGGGAAAGGTGAGTTGGGGTGCTGCCTAAAACCAGAGATTGAAATGAACACAGATAAAGTTCCTTAAGCCAAATATGGAATAGACAAGAGCTACTCCTTGCTCAACGAAATGGACTCAACACCCCATATTAAACGCCTAAGAATGTACCTGACTAGTAAGTATCTTAAAACCTATGGATTGCTATGTCTCCGAAAGAGAATCAAGTGTGTGTACAGGGGCATAAACGCAGCAGTGATAGGATTGGAGAGGTTCGGTGAGCAAATGAAGACCCTTTGAAGTCATATTGCATGGTACCCATTCCACGGGTCTCAACTCTCCAGGTTTAAGGGATTCTTCCTTCAGCTAAAACATGCATGTGGAACCCAGAGTATGATCCACCGTGTGATCGGGAGACGTGTTCAAATATGTCTCAGTTCTCGTCCCCTGGTACTCGGGTGCAACATTCCAGATGCTTTACTAACACTCTCCCGACTTGGAGAGTCAGTGCCTTTAACCTCCTGTTTGGCCCAGTTTGCAATTTCTGCGGAAGATGAACAGGAATAGGGAGAACCAATGAGAGACTAGCTGGAGGTGTCTGGACGGGCAAATTTAACTCTCATTTCCCACCAGGAAGAGGAATTAACCAAAGGCTCAGCGTGCCGTGCCGGAACCAGATTAGGGCCTGAAGCAATCCTGCGGTGTTGCGACCAGCTCACAAGAAAACGAGTTGAAGAAAGGAGCTCAGGGGCACTGTAATTCACAAACCTGCAGAGTTATAAATGACAGCTATCGTCCAAAAATATACTGAAGTAAGGCTGCCAAGAGGACTTGAAAGCGGGGCAGAATTGCAGGAAACCCATTTCAGGAGGTAGACTGGAATTGCAGTTAAAGCATAGGATAAGAGGCAGAACGTCCACAATGATGCACTTGGCCAAAAAGGGCATATGCGTTTTTTCCTGAATATATTCAGGAAAAAACGCATACGCCCTTTTTGGCCAACCAAGCAAGCTTGCAAAGGAAATCTGCACTACAATGAAGTCTCACTTCCCCCCGGTCAAAAGGGCCATCTGAAAAAAGTGTAAAATCCAGAAGGCAGGACAGGCCATGGAGAACTGGTAGCCTTGTTATGCTGATGGGCGGGATGTAAATTGCCAACAGCCACTCGGGAGAAGTGTATGGTGTTTCCTGAAACATCTAAAAAACAAAGCAACAGAGCCTAGGGCACTTCCACTAATGGTCCTATAGCTTAGGGAAATTAAAACCAAAAAGACACAGCCACCCCAAAGTTTGGGATGGCTCTGTTTACAAGAACCTCGTTTACGGTACAAGTTCAATATCGCAGAAAGTGAGTAATGGATAAAGAAGTTGTGGTACTTACGTACAATGCAATATCACTCAGCAATGAAATCTATGTCATCAGGCCCGTAGCAGCATAATGAGTGGATTCAGGTATGATGATTCTAACTGAAATAAGTCACACAGAAAAAGAAACATCATAAGATATCACTAATACACGGAATGTAAACTTGGCTACACAGGAACTGAATTACAAAACAGCACAGGGTCTCAAATTTAGAAAACCAACTTATGCTTGCTAAGGGTAAAGGTGAGTTGGGGTGCTGCCTAAAACCAGAGATTGAAATGAGCACAGATAAAGTTCCTTAAGCCAAATATGTTATAGACAAGAGCTACACCTTGCTCAACGAAATGGACTCAACACCTCATATTAAATGCCTAAGAATGTACCTGACTAGAAAGTATCTTAAATCCTATGGATTGCTATGTCTCTGAAAGAGAATCAAGCGTGTGTACAGGGGCATAAACGCAGCAGTGATAGGATTGGAGAGGTTCAGTGAGCAAATTAAGACCCTTTGAAGTCATATTGCATGGTACCCATTCCACGGGTCTCAACTCTCCAGGTTTAAGGGATTCTTCCTTCAGCTAAAACATGCATGTGGAACCCAGAGTATGATCCACCGTGTGATCGGGAGACGTGTTCCAATATGTTTCAGTTCTCGTCCCCTGGTACTCGGGTGCAACATTCCAGACGCTTTACTAACACTCTCCCGACTTGGAGAGTCAGTGCCTTTAACCTCCTGTTTGGCCCAGTTTGCAATTTCTGCGGAAGATGAACAGGAATAGGGAGAACCAATGAGAGACTAGCTGGAGGTGTCTGGACGGGCAAATTTAACTCTCATTTCCCACCAGGAAGAGGAATTAACCAAAGGCTCAGCGTGCCGTGCCAGAACCAGGTTAGGGCCTGAAGCAATCCTGCGGTGTTGCGGCCAGCTCACAAGAAAGCGAGTTGAAGAAAGGAGCTCAGGGGCACTGTAATTCACAAACCTGCAGAGTTATAAATGACAGCTATCGTCCAAAAATATACTGAAGTAAGGCTGCCAAGAGGACTTGAAAGCAGGGCAGAATTGCAGGAAACCGATTTCAGGAGGTAGACTGGAATTGCATTGAAAGCATAGGAAAAGAGGCAGAACGTCCACAATGATGCACTTGGCCAAAAAGGGCGTATGCGTTTTTTCCTGCAGGAAAAAACGCATACGCCCTTTTTGGCCAACCAAGCAAGCTTGCAAAGGAAATCTGCACTACAATGAAGTCTCACTTCCCCCCGGTCAAAAGGGGCATCAGAAAAAAGTGTAAAATCCAGAAGGCAGGACAGGCCATGGAGAACTGGGAGCCTTGTTATGCTGATGGGCGGGATGTAAATTGCCAACAGCCACTCGGGAGAAGTGTATGGTGTTTCCTGAAACATCTAAAAAACAAAGCAACAGAGCCTAGGGCACTTCCACTTATGGTCCTATAGCTTAGGGAAATTAAAATCAAAAAGACACAGCCACCCCAAAGTTTGGGATGGCTCTGTTTACAAGAACCTCGTTTACGGTACAAGTTCAATATCGCAGAAAGTGAGTAATGGATAAAGAAGTTGTGGTACTTACGTACAATGCAATATCACTCAGCAATGAAATCTATGTCATCAGGCCCGTAGCAGCATAATGAGTGGATTCAGGTATGATGATTCTAACTGAAATAAGTCACACAGAAAAAGAAACATCATAAGATATCACTAATACACGGAATGTAAACTTGGCTACACAGGAACTGAATTACAAAACAGAACAGGGTCTCAAATTTAGAAAACCAACTTATGCTTGCTAAGGGGAAAGGTGAGTTGGGGTGCTGCCTAAAACCAGAGATTGAAATGAACACAGATAAAGTTCCTTAAGCCAAATATGGAATAGACAAGAGCTACTCCTTGCTCAACGAAATGGACTCAACACCCCATATTAAAAGCCTAAGAATGTACCTGACTAGTAAGTATCTTAAAACCTATGGATTGCTATGTCTCCGAAAGAGAATCAAGCGTGTGTACAGGGGCATAAACGCAGCAGTGATAGGATTGGAGAGGTTCGGTGAGCAAATGAAGACCCTTTGAAGTCATATTGCATGGTACCCATTCCACGGGTCTCAACTCTCCAGGTTTAAGGGATTCTTCCTTCAGCTAAAACATGCATGTGGAACCCAGAGTATGATCCACCATGTGATCGGGAGACATGTTCAAATATGTCTCAGTTCTCGTCCCCTGGTACTCGGGTGCAACATTCCAGACGCTTTACTAACACTCTCCCGACTTGGAGAGTCAGTGCCTTTAACCTCCTGTTTGGCCCAGTTTGCAATTTCTGCGGAAGATGAACAGGAATAGGGAGAACCAATGAGAGACTAGCTGGAGGTGTCTGGACGGGCAAATTTAACTCTCATTTCCCACCAGGAAGAGGAATTAACCAAAGGCTCAGCGTGCCGTGCCGGAACCAGATTAGGGCCTGAAGCAATCCTGCGGTGTTGCGGCCAGCTCACAAGAAAGCGAGTTGAAGGAAGGAGCTCAGGGGCACTGTAATTCACAAACCTGCAGAGTTATAAATGACAGCTCTCGTCCAAAAATATACTGAAGTAAGGCTGCCAAGAGGACTTGAAAGCGGGGCAGAATTGCAGGAAACCGATTTCAGGAGGTAGACTGGAATTGCATTGAAAGCATAGGAAAAGAGGCAGAACGTCCACAATGATGCACTTGGCCAAAAAGGGCGTATGCGTTTTTTCCTGCAGGAAAAAACGCATACGCCCTTTTTGGCCAACCAAGCAAGCTTGCAAAGGAAATCTGCACTACAATGAAGTCTCACTTCCCCCCGGTCAAAAGGGGCATCAGAAAAAAGTGTAAAATCCAGAAGGCAGGACAGGCCATGGAGAACTGGGAGCCTTGTTATGCTGATGGGCGGGATGTAAATTGCCAACAGCCACTCGGGAGAAGTGTATGGTGTTTCCTGAAACATCTAAAAAACAAAGCAACAGAGCCTAGGGCACTTCCACTTATGGTCCTATAGCTTAGGGAAATTAAAATCAAAAAGACACAGCCACCCCAAAGTTTGGGATGGCTCTGTTTACAAGAACCTCGTTTACGGTACAAGTTCAATATCGCAGAAAGTGAGTAATGGATAAAGAAGTTGTGGTACTTACGTACAATGCAATATCACTCAGCAATGAAATCTATGTCATCAGGCCCGTAGCAGCATAATGAGTGGATTCAGGTATGATGATTCTAACTGAAATAAGTCACACAGAAAAAGAAACATCATAAGATATCACTAATACACGGAATGTAAACTTGGCTACACAGGAACTGAATTACAAAACAGAACAGGGTCTCAAATTTAGAAAACCAACTTATGCTTGCTAAGGGGAAAGGTGAGTTGGGGTGCTGCCTAAAACCAGAGATTGAAATGAACACAGATAAAGTTCCTTAAGCCAAATATGGAATAGACAAGAGCTACTCCTTGCTCAACGAAATGGACTCAACACCCCATATTAAAAGCCTAAGAATGTACCTGACTAGTAAGTATCTTAAAACCTATGGATTGCTATGTCTCCGAAAGAGAATCAAGCGTGTGTACAGGGGCATAAACGCAGCAGTGATAGGATTGGAGAGGTTCGGTGAGCAAATGAAGACCCTTTGAAGTCATATTGCATGGTACCCATTCCACGGGTCTCAACTCTCCAGGTTTAAGGGATTCTTCCTTCAGCTAAAACATGCATGTGGAACCCAGAGTATGATCCACCGTGTGATCGGGAGACGTGTTCAAATATGTCTCAGTTCTCGTCCCCTGGTACTCGGGTGCAACATTCCAGACGCTTTACTAACACTCTCCCGACTTGGAGAGTCAGTGCCTTTAACCTCCTGTTTGGCCCAGTTTGCAATTTCTGCGGAAGATGAACAGGAATAGGGAGAACCAATGAGAGACTAGCTGGAGGTGTCTGGACGGGCAAATTTAACTCTCATTTCCCACCAGGAAGAGGAATTAACCAAAGGCTCAGCGTGCCGTGCCGGAACCAGATTAGGGCCTGAAGCAATCCTGCGGTGTTGCGGCCAGCTCACAAGAAAGCGAGTTGAAGGAAGGAGCTCAGGGGCACTGTAATTCACAAACCTGCAGAGTTATAAATGACAGCTCTCGTCCAAAAATATACTGAAGTAAGGCTGCCAAGAGGACTTGAAAGCGGGGCAGAATTGCAGGAAACCGATTTCAGGAGGTAGACTGGAATTGCATTGAAAGCATAGGAAAAGAGGCAGAACGTCCACAATGATGCACTTGGCCAAAAAGGGCGTATGCGTTTTTTCCAGGAAAAAACGCATACGCCCTTTTTGGCCAACCAAGCAAGCTTGCAAAGGAAATCTGCACTACAATGAAGTCTCACTTCCCCCCGGTCAAAAGGGCCATCAGAAAAAAGTGTAAAATCCAGAAGGCAGGACAGGCCATGGAGAACTGGGAGCCTTGTTATGCTGATGGGCGGGATGTAAATTGCCAACAGCCACTCGGGAGAAGTGTATGGTGTTTCCTGAAACATCTAAAAAACAAAGCAACAGAGCCTAGGGCACTTCCACTTATGGTCCTATAGCTTAGGGAAATTAAAATAAAAAAGACACAGCCACCCCAAAGTTTGGGATGGCTCTGTTTACAAGAACCTCGTTTACGGTACAAGTTCAATATCGCAGAAAGTGAGTAATGGATAAAGAAGTTGTGGTACTTACGTACAATGCAATATCACTCAGCAATGAAATCTATGTCATCAGGCCCGTAGCAGCATAATGAGTGGATTCAGGTATGATGATTCTAACTGAAATAAGTCACACAGAAAAAGAAACATCATAAGATATCACTAATACACGGAATGTAAACTTGGCTACACAGGAACTGAATTACAAAACAGAACAGGGTCTCAAATTTAGAAAACCAACTTATGCTTGCTAAGGGGAAAGGTGAGTTGGGGTGCTGCCTAAAACCAGAGATTGAAATGAACACAGATAAAGTTCCTTAAGCCAAATATGGAATAGACAAGAGCTACTCCTTGCTCAACGAAATGGACTCAACACCCCATATTAAACGCCTAAGAATGTACCTGACTAGTAAGTATCTTAAAACCTATGGATTGCTATGTCTCCGAAAGAGAATCAAGCGTGTGTACAGGGGCATAAACGCAGCAGTGATAGGATTGGAGAGGTTCGGTGAGCAAATGAAGACCCTTTGAAGTCATATTGCATGGTACCCATTCCACGGGTCTCAACTCTCCAGGTTTAAGGGATTCTTCCTTCAGCTAAAACATGCATGTGGAACCCAGAGTATGATCCACCGTGTGATCGGGAGACGTGTTCAAATATGTCTCAGTTCTCGTCCCCTGGTACTCGGGTGCAACATTCCAGACGCTTTACTAACACTCTCCCGACTTGGAGAGTCAGTGCCTTTAACCTCCTGTTTGGCCCAGTTTGCAATTTCTGCGGAAGATGAACAGGAATAGGGAGAACCAATGAGAGACTAGCTGGAGGTGTCTGGACGGGCAAATTTAACTCTCATTTCCCACCAGGAAGAGGAATTAACCAAAGGCTCAGCGTGCCGTGCCGGAACCAGATTAGGGCCTGAAGCAATCCTGCGGTGTTGCGGCCAGCTCACAAGAAAGCGAGTTGAAGGAAGGAGCTCAGGGGCACTGTAATTCACAAACCTGCAGAGTTATAAATGACAGCTCTCGTCCAAAAATATACTGAAGTAAGGCTGCCAAGAGGACTTGAAAGCGGGGCAGAATTGCAGGAAACCGATTTCAGGAGGTAGACTGGAATTGCATTGAAAGCATAGGAAAAGAGGCAGAACGTCCACAATGATGCACTTGGCCAAAAAGGGCATATGCGTTTTTTCCTGAATATATTCAGGAAAAAACGCATACGCCCTTTTTGGCCAACCAAGCAAGCTTGCAAAGGAAATCTGCACTACAATGAAGTCTCACTTCCCCCCCGGTCAAAAGGGCCATCTGAAAAAAGTGTAAAATCCAGAAGTTAGGACAGGCCATGGAGAACTGGTAGCCTTGTTATGCTGATGGGCGGGATGTAAATTGCCAACAGCCACTCGGGAGAAGTGTATGGTGTTTCCTGAAACATCTAAAAAACAAAGCAACAGAGCCTAGGGCACTTCCACTTATGGTCCTATAGTTTAGGGAAATTAAAATCAAAAAGACACAGCCACCCCAAAGTTTGGGACGGCTCTGTTTACAAGAACCTCGTTTACGGTACAAGTTCAATATCGCAGAAAGTGAGTAATGGATAAAGAAGTTGTGGTACTTACGTACAATGCAATATCACTCAGCAATGAAATCTATGTCATCAGGCCCATAGCAGCATAATGAGTGGATTCAGGTATGATGATTCTAACTGAAATAAGTCACACAGAAAAAGAAACATCATAAGATATCACTAATACACGGAATGTAAACTTGGCTACAGAGGAACTGAATTACAAAACAGAACAGGGTCTCAAATTTAGAAAACCAACTTATGCTTGCTAAGGGGAAAGGTGAGTTGGGGTGCTGCCTAAAACCAGAGATTGAAATGAACACAGATAAAGTTCCTTAAGCCAAATATGTAATAGACAAGAGCTACACCTTGCTCAACGAAATGGACTCAACACCTCATATTAAATGCCTAAGAATGTACCTGACTAGTAAGTATCTTAAAACCTATGGATTGCTATGTCTCCGAAAGAGAATCAAGCGTGTGTACAGGGGCATAAACGCAGCAGTGATAGGATTGGAGAGGTTCGGTGAGCAAATGAAGACCCTTTGAAGTCATATTGCATGGTACCCATTCCACGGGTCTCAACTCTCCAGGTTTAAGGGATTCTTCCTTCAGCTAAAACATGCATGTGGAACCCAGAGTATGATCCACCGTGTGATCGGGAGACGTGTTCAAATATGTCTCAGTTCTCGTCCCCTGGTACTCGGGTGCAACATTCCAGACGCTTTACTAACACTCTCCCGACTTGGAGAGTCAGTGCCTTTAACCTCCTGTTTGGCCCAGTTTGCAATTTCTGCGGAAGATGAACAGGAATAGGGAGAACCAATGAGAGACCAGCTGGAGGTGTCTGGACGGGCAAATTTAACTCTCATTTCCCACCAGGAAGAGGAATTAACCAAAGGCTCAGCGTGCCGTGCCAGAACCAGATTAGGGCCTGAAGCAATCCTGCGGTGTTGCGGCCAGCTCACAAGAAAGCGAGTTGAAGAAAGGAGCTCAGGGGCACTGTAATTCACAAACCTGCAGAGTTATAAATGACAGCTCTCGTCCAAAAATATACTGAAGTAAGGCTGCCAAGAGGACTTGAAAGCGGGGCAGAATTGCAGGAAACCGATTTCAGGAGGTAGACTGGAATTGCAGTTAAAGCATAGGAAAAGAGGCAGAACGTCCACAATGATGCACTTGGCCAAAAAGGGCGTATGCGTTTTTTCCTGCAGGAAAAAACGCATACGCCCTTTTTGGCCAACCAAGCAAGCTTGCAAAGGAAATCTGCACTACAATGAAGTCTCACTTCCCCCCGGTCAAAAGGGCCATCTGAAAAAAGTGTAAAATCCAGAAGGCAGGACAGGCCATGGAGAACTGGGAGCCTTGTTATGCTGATGGGCGGGATGTAAATTGCCAACAGCCACTCGGGAGAAGTGTATGGTGTTTCCTGAAACATCTAAAAAACAAAGCAACAGAGCCTAGGGCACTTCCACTTATGGTCCTATAGCTTAGGGAAATTAAAATCAAAAAGACACAGCCACCCCAAAGTTTGGGACGGCTCTGTTTACAAGAACCTCGTTTACGGTACAAGTTCAATATCGCAGAAAGTGAGTAATGGATAAAGAAGTTGTGGTACTTACGTACAATGCAATATCACTCAGCAATGAAATCTATGTCATCAGGCCCGTAGCAGCATAATGAGTGGATTCAGGTATGATGATTCTAACTGAAATAAGTCACACAGAAAAAGAAACATCATAAGATATCACTAATACACGGAATGTAAACTTGGCTACACAGGAACTGAATTACAAAACAGAACAGGGTCTCAAATTTAGAAAACCAACTTATGCTTGCTAAGGGGAAAGGTGAGTTGGGGTGCTGCCTAAAACCAGAGATTGAAATGAACACAGATAAAGTTCCTTAAGCCAAATATGGAATAGACAAGAGCTACTCCTTGCTCAACGAAATGGACTCAACACCCCATATTAAACGCCTAAGAATGTACCTGACTAGTAAGTATCTTAAAACCTATGGATTGCTATGTCTCCGAAAGAGAATCAAGCGTGTGTACAGGGGCATAAACGCAGCAGTGATAGGATTGGAGAGGTTCGGTGAGCAAATGAAGACCCTTTGAAGTCATATTGCATGGTACCCATTCCACGGGTCTCAACTCTCCAGGTTTAAGGGATTCTTCCTTCAGCTAAAACATGCATGTGGAACCCAGAGTATGATCCACCGTGTGATCGGGAGACGTGTTCAAATATGTCTCAGTTCTCGTCCCCTGGTACTCGGGTGCAACATTCCAGACGCTTTACTAACACTCTCCCGACTTGGAGAGTCAGTGCCTTTAACCTCCTGTTTGGCCCAGTTTGCAATTTCTGCGGAAGATGAACAGGAATAGGGAGAACCAATGAGAGACCAGCTGGAGGTGTCTGGACGGGCAAATTTAACTCTCATTTCCCACCAGGAAGAGGAATTAACCAAAGGCTCAGCGTGCGGTGCCAGAACCAGATTAGGGCCTGAAGCAATCCTGCGGTGTTGCGGCCAGCTCACAAGAAAGCGAGTTGAAGAAAGGAGCTCAGGGGCACTGTAATTCACAAACCTGCAGAGTTATAAATGACAGCTATCGTCCAAAAATATACTGAAGTAAGGCTGCCAAGAGGACTTGAAAGCGGGGCAGAATTGCAGGAAACCGATTTCAGGAGGTAGACTGGAATTGCATTGAAAGCATAGGAAAAGAGGCAGAACGTCCACAATGATGCACTTGGCCAAAAAGGGCGTATGTGTTTTTTCCTGCAGGAAAAAACGCATACGCCCTTTTTGGCCAACCAAGCAAGCTTGCAAAGGAAATCTGCACTACAATGAAGTCTCACTTCCCCCCGGTCAAAAGGGCCATCTGAAAAAAGTGTAAAATCCAGAAGGCAGGACAGGCCATGGAGAACTGGGAGCCTTGTTATGCTGATGGGCGGGATGTAAATTGCCAACAGCCACTCGGGAGAAGTGTATGGTGTTTCCTGAAACATCTAAAAAACAAAGCAACAGAGCCTAGGGCACTTCCACTTATGGTCCTATAGTTTAGGGAAATTAAAATCAAAAAGACACAGCCACCCCAAAGTTTGGGACGGCTCTGTTTACAAGAACCTCGTTTACGGTACAAGTTCAATATCGCAGAAAGTGAGTAATGGATAAAGAAGTTGTGGTACTTACGTACAATGCAATATCACTCAGCAATGAAATCTATGTCATCAGGCCCGTAGCAGCATAATGAGTGGATTCAGGTATGATGATTCTAACTGAAATAAGTCACACAGAAAAAGAAACATCATAAGATATCACTAATACACGGAATGTAAACTTGGCTACACAGGAACTGAATTACAAAACAGAACAGGGTCTCAAATTTAGAAAACCAACTTATGCTTGCTAAGGGGAAAGGTGAGTTGGGGTGCTGCCTAAAACCAGAGATTGAAATGAACACAGATAAAGTTCCTTAAGCCAAATATGGAATAGACAAGAGCTACTCCTTGCTCAACGAAATGGACTCAACACCCCATATTAAACGCCTAAGAATGTACCTGACTAGTAAGTATCTTAAAACCTATGGATTGCTATGTCTCCGAAAGAGAATCAAGCGTGTGTACAGGGGCATAAACGCAGCAGTGATAGGATTGGAGAGGTTCGGTGAGCAAATGAAGACCCTTTGAAGTCATATTGCATGGTACCCATTCCACGGGTCTCAACTCTCCAGGTTTAAGGGATTCTTCCTTCAGCTAAAACATGCATGTGGAACCCAGAGTATGATCCACCGTGTGATCGGGAGACGTGTTCAAATATGTCTCAGTTCTCATCCCCTGGTACTCGGGCGCAACATTCCAGACGCTTTACTAACACTCTCCCGACTTGGAGAGTCAGTGCCTTTAACCTCCTGTTTGGCCCAGTTTGCAATTTCTGCGGAAGATGAACAGGAATAGGGAGAACCAATGAGAGACTAGCTGGAGGTGTCTGGACGGGCAAATTTAACTCTCATTTCCCACCAGGAAGAGGAATTAACCAAAGGCTCAGCGTGCCGTGCCGGAACCAGATTAGGGCCTGAAGCAATCCTGCGGTGTTGCGGCCAGCTCACAAGAAAGCGAGTTGAAGGAAGGAGCTCAGGGGCACTGTAATTCACAAACCTGCAGAGTTATAAATGACAGCTCTCGTCCAAAAATATACTGAAGTAAGGCTGCCAAGAGGACTTGAAAGCGGGGCAGAATTGCAGGAAACCGATTTCAGGAGGTAGACTGGAATTGCATTGAAAGCATAGGAAAAGAGGCAGAACGTCCACAATGATGCACTTGGCCAAAAAGGGCATATGCGTTTTTTCCTGAATATATTCAGGAAAAAACGCATACGCCCTTTTTGGCCAACCAAGCAAGCTTGCAAAGGAAATCTGCACTACAATGAAGTCTCACTTCCCCCCCGGTCAAAAGGGCCATCTGAAAAAAGTGTAAAATCCAGAAGTTAGGACAGGCCATGGAGAACTGGTAGCCTTGTTATGCTGATGGGCGGGATGTAAATTGCCAACAGCCACTCGGGAGAAGTGTATGGTGTTTCCTGAAACATCTAAAAAACAAAGCAACAGAGCCTAGGGCACTTCCACTTATGGTCCTATAGTTTAGGGAAATTAAAATCAAAAAGACACAGCCACCCCAAAGTTTGGGACGGCTCTGTTTACAAGAACCTCGTTTACGGTACAAGTTCAATATCGCAGAAAGTGAGTAATGGATAAAGAAGTTGTGGTACTTACGTACAATGCAATATCACTCAGCAATGAAATCTATGTCATCAGGCCCGTAGCAGCATAATGAGTGGATTCAGGTATGATGATTCTAACTGAAATAAGTCACACAGAAAAAGAAACATCATAAGATATCACTAATACACGGAATGTAAACTTGGCTACACAGGAACTGAATTACAAAACAGAACAGGGTCTCAAATTTAGAAAACCAACTTATGCTTGCTAAGGGGAAAGGTGAGTTGGGGTGCTGCCTAAAACCAGAGATTGAAATGAACACAGATAAAGTTCCTTAAGCCAAATATGTAATAGACAAGAGCTACACCTTGCTCAACGAAATGGACTCAACACCTCATATTAAATGCCTAAGAATGTACCTGACTAGTAAGTATCTTAAAACCTATGGATTGCTATGTCTCCGAAAGAGAATCAAGCGTGTGTACAGGGGCATAAACGCAGCAGTGATAGGATTGGAGAGGTTCGGTGAGCAAATGAAGACCCTTTGAAGTCATATTGCATGGTACCCATTCCACGGGTCTCAACTCTCCAGGTTTAAGGGATTCTTCCTTCAGCTAAAACATGCATGTGGAACCCAGAGTATGATCCACCGTGTGATCGGGAGACGTGTTCAAATATGTCTCAGTTCTCGTCCCCTGGTACTCGGGTGCAACATTCCAGACGCTTTACTAACACTCTCCCGACTTGGAGAGTCAGTGCCTTTAACCTCCTGTTTGGCCCAGTTTGCAATTTCTGCGGAAGATGAACAGGAATAGGGAGAACCAATGAGAGACCAGCTGGAGGTGTCTGGACGGGCAAATTTAACTCTCATTTCCCACCAGGAAGAGGAATTAACCAAAGGCTCAGCGTGCCGTGCCAGAACCAGATTAGGGCCTGAAGCAATCCTGCGGTGTTGCGGCCAGCTCACAAGAAAGCGAGTTGAAGAAAGGAGCTCAGGGGCACTGTAATTCACAAACCTGCAGAGTTATAAATGACAGCTCTCGTCCAAAAATATACTGAAGTAAGGCTGCCAAGAGGACTTGAAAGCGGGGCAGAATTGCAGGAAACCGATTTCAGGAGGTAGACTGGAATTGCATTGAAAGCATAGGAAAAGAGGCAGAACGTCCACAATGATGCACTTGGCCAAAAAGGGCGTATGCGTTTTTTCCTGCAGGAAAAAACGCATACGCCCTTTTTGGCCAACCAAGCAAGCTTGCAAAGGAAATCTGCACTACAATGAAGTCTCACTTCCCCCCGGTCAAAAGGGCCATCAGAAAAAAGTGTAAAATGCAGAAGGCAGGACAGGCCATGGAGAACTGGGAGCCTTGTTATGCTGATGGGTGGGATGTAAATTGCCAACAGCCACTCGGGAGAAGTGTATGGTGTTTCCTGAAACATCTAAAAAACAAAGCAACAGAGCCTAGGGCACTTCCACTTATGGTCCTATAGCTTAGGGAAATTAAAATCAAAAAGACACAGCCACCCCAAAGTTTGGGATGGCTCTGTTTACAAGAACCTCGTTTACGGTACAAGTTCAATATCGCAGAAAGTGAGTAATGGATAAAGAAGTTGTGGTACTTACGTACAATGCAATATCACTCAGCAATGAAATCTATGTCATCAGGCCCATAGCAGCATAATGAGTGGATTCAGGTATGATGATTCTAACTGAAATAAGTCACACAGAAAAAGAAACATCATAAGATATCACTAATACACGGAATGTAAACTTGGCTACACAGGAACTGAATTACAAAACAGAACAGGGTCTCAAATTTAGAAAACCAACTTATGCTTGCTAAGGGGAAAGGTGAGTTGGGGTGCTGCCTAAAACCAGAGATTGAAATGAACACAGATAAAGTTCCTTAAGCCAAATATGGAATAGACAAGAGCTACTCCTTGCTCAACGAAATGGACTCAACACCCCATATTAAACGCCTAAGAATGTACCTGACTAGTAAGTATCTTAAAACCTATGGATTGCTATGTCTCCGAAAGAGAATCAAGTGTGTGTACAGGGGCATAAACGCAGCAGTGATAGGATTGGAGAGGTTCGGTGAGCAAATGAAGACCCTTTGAAGTCATATTGCATGGTACCCATTCCACGGGTCTCAACTCTCCAGGTTTAAGGGATTCTTCCTTCAGCTAAAACATGCATGTGGAACCCAGAGTATGATCCACCGTGTGATCGGGAGACGTGTTCAAATATGTCTCAGTTCTCGTCCCCTGGTACTCGGGTGCAACATTCCAGACGCTTTACTAACACTCTCCCGACTTGGAGAGTCAGTGCCTTTAACCTCCTGTTTGGCCCAGTTTGCAATTTCTGCGGAAGATGAACAGGAATAGGGAGAACCAATGAGAGACTAGCTTGAGGTGTCTGGACGGGCAAATTTAACTCTCATTTCCCACCAGGAAGAGGAATTAACCAAAGGCTCAGCGTGCCGTGCCGGAACCAGATTAGGGCCTGAAGCAATCCTGCGGTGTTGCGACCAGCTCACAAGAAAGCGAGTTGAAGAAAGGAGCTCAGGGGCACTGTAATTCACAAACCTGCAGAGTTATAAATGACAGCTATCGTCCAAAAATATACTGAAGTAAGGCTGCCAAGAGGACTTGAAAGCGGGGCAGAATTGCAGGAAACCCATTTCAGGAGGTAGACTGGAATTGCAGTTAAAGCATAGGATAAGAGGCAGAACGTCCACAATGATGCACTTGGCCAAAAAGGGCATATGCGTTTTTTCCTGAATATATTCAGGAAAAAACGCATACGCCCTTTTTGGCCAACCAAGCAAGCTTGCAAAGGAAATCTGCACTACAATGAAGTCTCACTTCCCCCCGGTCAAAAGGGCCATCTGAAAAAAGTGTAAAATCCAGAAGGCAGGACAGGCCATGGAGAACTGGTAGCCTTGTTATGCTGATGGGCGGGATGTAAATTGCCAACAGCCACTCGGGAGAAGTGTATGGTGTTTCCTGAAACATCTAAAAAACAAAGCAACAGAGCCTAGGGCACTTCCACTTATGGTCCTATAGTTTAGGGAAATTAAAATCAAAAAGACACAGCCACCCCAAAGTTTGGGACGGCTCTGTTTACAAGAACCTCGTTTACGGTACAAGTTCAATATCGCAGAAAGTGAGTAATGGATAAAGAAGTTGTGGTACTTACGTACAATGCAATATCACTCAGCAACGAAATCTATGTCATCAGGCCCGTAGCAGCATAATGAGTGGATTCAGGTATGATGATTCTAACTGAAATAAGTCACACAGAAAAAGAAACATCATAAGATATCACTAATACACGGAATGTAAACTTGGCTACACAGGAACTGAATTACAAAACAGAACAGGGTCTCAAATTTAGAAAACCAACTTATGCTTGCTAAGGGTAAAGGTGAGTTGGGGTGCTGCCTAAAACCAGAGATTGAAATGAGCACAGATAAAGTTCCTTAAGCCAAATATGTTATAGACAAGAGCTACACCTTGCTCAACGAAATGGACTCAACACCTCATATTAAATGCCTAAGAATGTACCTGACTAGAAAGTATCTTAAAACCTATGGATTGCTATGTCTCCGAAAGAGAATCAAGCGTGTGTACAGGGGCATAAACGCAGCAGTGATAGGATTGGAGAGGTTCAGTGAGCAAATTAATACCCTTTGAAGTCATATTGCATGGTACCCATTCCACGGGTCTCAAATCTCCAGGTTTAAGGGATTCTTCCTTCAGCTAAAACATGCATGTGGAACCCAGAGTATGATCCACCGTGTGATCGGGAGACGTGTTCCAATATGTTTCAGTTCTCGTCCCCTGGTACTCGGGTGCAACATTCCAGACGCTTTACTAACACTCTCCCGACTTGGAGAGTCAGTGCCTTTAACCTCCTGTTTGGCCCAGTTTGCAATTTCTGCGGAAGATGAACAGGAATAGGGAGAACCAATGAGAGACTAGCTGGAGGTGTCTGGACGGGCAAATTTAACTCTCATTTCCCACCAGGAAGAGGAATTAACCAAAGGCTCAGCATGCCGTGCCAGAACCAGATTAGGGCCTGAAGCAATCCTACGGTGTTGCGGCCAGCTCACAAGAAAGCGAGTTGAAGGAAGGAGCTCAGGGGCACTGTAATTCACAAACCTGCAGAGTTATAAATGACAGCTATCGTCCAAAAATATACTGAAGTAAGGCTGCCAAGAGGACTTGAAAGCGGGGCAGAATTGCAGGAAACCGATTTCAGGAGGTAGACTGGAATTGCATTGAAAGCATAGGAAAAGAGGCAGAACGTCCACAATGATGCACTTGGCCAAAAAGGGCGTATGCGTTTTTTCCTGAATATATTCAGGAAAAAACGCATACGCCCTTTTTGGCCAACCAAGCAAGCTTGCAAAGGAAATCTGCACTACAATGAAGTCTCACTTCCCCCCCGGTCAAAAGGGCCATCTGAAAAAAGTGTAAAATCCAGAAGTTAGGACAGGCCATGGAGAACTGGTAGCCTTGTTATGCTGATGGGCGGGATGTAAATTGCCAACAGCCACTCGGGAGAAGTGTATGGTGTTTCCTGAAACATCTAAAAAACAAAGCAACAGAGCCTAGGGCACTTCCACTTATGGTCCTATAGTTTAGGGAAATTAAAATCAAAAAGACACAGCCACCCCAAAGTTTGGGACGGCTCTGTTTACAAGAACCTCGTTTACGGTACAAGTTCAATATCGCAGAAAGTGAGTAATGGATAAAGAAGTTGTGGTACTTACGTACAATGCAATATCACTCAGCAATGAAATCTATGTCATCAGGCCCGTAGCAGCATAATGAGTGGATTCAGGTATGATGATTCTAACTGAAATAAGTCACACAGAAAAAGAAACATCATAAGATATCACTAATACACGGAATGTAAACTTGGCTACACAGGAACTGAATTACAAAACAGCACAGGGTCTCAAATTTAGAAAACCAACTTATGCTTGCTAAGGGTAAAGGTGAGTTGGGGTGCTGCCTAAAACCAGAGATTGAAATGAGCACAGATAAAGTTCCTTAAGCCAAATATGTTATAGACAAGAGCTACACCTTGCTCAACGAAATGGACTCAACACCTCATATTAAATGCCTAAGAATGTACCTGACTAGAAAGTATCTTAAAACCTATGGATTGCTATGTCTCCGAAAGAGAATCAAGCGTGTGTACAGGGGCATAAACGCAGCAGTGATAGGATTGGAGAGGTTCAGTGAGCAAATTAAGACCCTTTGAAGTCATATTGCATGGTACCCATTCCACGGGTCTCAACTCTCCAGGTTTAAGGGATTCTTCCTTCAGCTAAAACATGCATGTGGAACCCAGAGTATGATCCACCGTGTGATCGGGAGACGTGTTCCAATATGTTTCAGTTCTCGTCCCCTGGTACTCGGGTGCAACATTCCAGACGCTTTACTAACACTCTCCCGACTTGGAGAGTCAGTGCCTTTAACCTCCTGTTTGGCCCAGTTTGCAATTTCTGCGGAAGATGAACAGGAATAGGGAGAACCAATGAGAGACTAGCTGGAGGTGTCTGGACGGGCAAATTTAACTCTCATTTCCCACCAGGAAGAGGAATTAACCAAAGGCTCAGCGTGCCGTGCCAGAACCAGATTAGGGCCTGAAGCAATCCTGCGGTGTTGCGGCCAGCTCACAAGAAAGCGAGTTGAAGAAAGGAGCTCAGGGGCACTGTAATTCACAAACCTGCAGAGTTATAAATGACAGCTATCGTCCAAAAATATACTGAAGTAAGGCTGCCAAGAGGACTTGAAAGCAGGGCAGAATTGCAGGAAACCGATTTCAGGAGGTAGACTGGAATTGCATTGAAAGAATAGGAAAAGAGGCAGAACGTCCACAATGATGCACTTGGCCAAAAAGGGCGTATGCGTTTTTTCCTGCAGGAAAAAACGCATACGCCCTTTTTGGCCAACCAAGCAAGCTTGCAAAGGAAATCTGCACTACAATGAAGTCTCACTTCCCCCCGGTCAAAAGGGGCATCAGAAAAAAGTGTAAAATCCAGAAGGCAGGACAGGCCATGGAGAACTGGGAGCCTTGTTATGCTGATGGGCGGGATGTAAATTGCCAACAGCCACTCGGGAGAAGTGTATGGTGTTTCCTGAAACATCTAAAAAACAAAGCAACAGAGCCTAGGGCACTTCCACTTATGGTCCTATAGATTAGGGAAATTAAAATCAAAAAGACACAGCCACCCCAAAGTTTGGGATGGCTCTGTTTACAAGAACCTCGTTTACGGTACAAGTTCAATATCGCAGAAAGTGAGTAATGGATAAAGAAGTTGTGGTACTTACGTACAATGCAATATCACTCAGCAATGAAATCTATGTCATCAGGCCCGTAGCAGCATAATGAGTGGATTCAGGTATGATGATTCTAACTGAAATAAGTCACACAGAAAAAGAAACATCATAAGATATCACTAATACACGGAATGTAAACTTGGCTACACAGGAACTGAATTACAAAACAGAACAGGGTCTCAAATTTAGAAAACCAACTTATGCTTGCTAAGGGGAAAGGTGAGTTGGGGTGCTGCCTAAAACCAGAGATTGAAATGAACACAGATAAAGTTCCTTAAGCCAAATATGGAATAGACAAGAGCTACTCCTTGCTCAACGAAATGGACTCAACACCCCATATTAAACGCCTAAGAATGTACCTGACTAGTAAGTATCTTAAAACCTATGGATTGCTATGTCTCCGAAAGAGAATCAAGCGTGTGTACAGGGGCATAAACGCAGCAGTGATAGGATTGGAGAGGTTCGGTGAGCAAATGAAGACCCTTTGAAGTCATATTGCATGGTACCCATTCCACGGGTCTCAACTCTCCAGGTTTAAGGGATTCTTCCTTCAGCTAAAACATGCATGTGGAACCCAGAGTATGATCCACCATGTGATCGGGAGACATGTTCAAATATGTCTCAGTTCTCGTCCCCTGGTACTCGGGTGCAACATTCCAGACGCTTTACTAACACTCTCCCGACTTGGAGAGTCAGTGCCTTTAACCTCCTGTTTGGCCCAGTTTGCAATTTCTGCGGAAGATGAACAGGAATAGGGAGAACCAATGAGAGACTAGCTGGAGGTGTCTGGACGGGCAAATTTAACTCTCATTTCCCACCAGGAAGAGGAATTAACCAAAGGCTCAGCGTGCCGTGCCGGAACCAGATTAGGGCCTGAAGCAATCCTGCGGTGTTGCGGCCAGCTCACAAGAAAGTGAGTTGAAGGAAGGAGCTCAGGGGCACTGTAATTCACAAACCTGCAGAGTTATAAATGACAGCTCTCGTCCAAAAATATACTGAAGTAAGGCTGCCAAGAGGACTTGAAAGCGGGGCAGAATTGCAGGAAACCGATTTCAGGAGGTAGACTGGAATTGCATTGAAAGCATAGGAAAAGAGGCAGAACGTCCACAATGATGCACTTGGCCAAAAAGGGCATATGCGTTTTTTCCTGAATATATTCAGGAAAAAACGCATACGCCCTTTTTGGCCAACCAAGCAAGCTTGCAAAGGAAATCTGCACTACAATGAAGTCTCACTTCCCCCCCGGTCAAAAGGGCCATCTGAAAAAAGTGTAAAATCCAGAAGTTAGGACAGGCCATGGAGAACTGGTAGCCTTGTTATGCTGATGGGCGGGATGTAAATTGCCAACAGCCACTCGGGAGAAGTGTATGGTGTTTCCTGAAACATCTAAAAAACAAAGCAACAGAGCCTAGGGCACTTCCACTTATGGTCCTATAGTTTAGGGAAATTAAAATCAAAAAGACACAGCCACCCCAAAGTTTGGGACGGCTCTGTTTACAAGAACCTCGTTTACGGTACAAGTTCAATATCGCAGAAAGTGAGTAATGGATAAAGAAGTTGTGGTACTTACGTACAATGCAATATCACTCAGCAATGAAATCTATGTCATCAGGCCCGTAGCAGCATAATGAGTGGATTCAGGTATGATGATTCTAACTGAAATAAGTCACACAGAAAAAGAAACATCATAAGATATCACTAATACACGGAATGTAAACTTGGCTACACAGGAACTGAATTACAAAACAGAACAGGGTCTCAAATTTAGAAAACCAACTTATGCTTGCTAAGGGGAAAGGTGAGTTGGGGTGCTGCCTAAAACCAGAGATTGAAATGAACACAGATAAAGTTCCTTAAGCCAAATATGTAATAGACAAGAGCTACACCTTGCTCAACGAAATGGACTCAACACCTCATATTAAATGCCTAAGAATGTACCTGACTAGTAAGTATCTTAAAACCTATGGATTGCTATGTCTCCGAAAGAGAATCAAGCGTGTGTACAGGGGCATAAACGCAGCAGTGATAGGATTGGAGAGGTTCGGTGAGCAAATGAAGACCCTTTGAAGTCATATTGCATGGTACCCATTCCACGGGTCTCAACTCTCCAGGTTTAAGGGATTCTTCCTTCAGCTAAAACATGCATGTGGAACCCAGAGTATGATCCACCGTGTGATCGGGAGACGTGTTCAAATATGTCTCAGTTCTCGTCCCCTGGTACTCGGGTGCAACATTCCAGACGCTTTACTAACACTCTCCCGACTTGGAGAGTCAGTGCCTTTAACCTCCTGTTTGGCCCAGTTTGCAATTTCTGCGGAAGATGAACAGGAATAGGGAGAACCAATGAGAGACCAGCTGGAGGTGTCTGGACGGGCAAATTTAACTCTCATTTCCCACCAGGAAGAGGAATTAACCAAAGGCTCAGCGTGCCGTGCCAGAACCAGATTAGGGCCTGAAGCAATCCTGCGGTGTTGCGGCCAGCTCACAAGAAAGCGAGTTGAAGAAAGGAGCTCAGGGGCACTGTAATTCACAAACCTGCAGAGTTATAAATGACAGCTCTCGTCCAAAAATATACTGAAGTAAGGCTGCCAAGAGGACTTGAAAGCGGGGCAGAATTGCAGGAAACCGATTTCAGGAGGTAGACTGGAATTGCAGTTAAAGCATAGGAAAAGAGGCAGAACGTCCACAATGATGCACTTGGCCAAAAAGGGCGTATGCGTTTTTTCCTGCAGGAAAAAACGCATACGCCCTTTTTGGCCAACCAAGCAAGCTTGCAAAGGAAATCTGCACTACAATGAAGTCTCACTTCCCCCCGGTCAAAAGGGCCATCTGAAAAAAGTGTAAAATCCAGAAGGCAGGACAGGCCATGGAGAACTGGGAGCCTTGTTATGCTGATGGGCGGGATGTAAATTGCCAACAGCCACTCGGGAGAAGTGTATGGTGTTTCCTGAAACATCTAAAAAACAAAGCAACAGAGCCTAGGGCACTTCCACTTATGGTCCTATAGTTTAGGGAAATTAAAATCAAAAAGACACAGCCACCCCAAAGTTTGGGACGGCTCTGTTTACAAGAACCTCGTTTACGGTACAAGTTCAATATCGCAGAAAGTGAGTAATGGATAAAGAAGTTGTGGTACTTACGTACAATGCAATATCACTCAGCAATGAAATCTATGTCATCAGGCCCGTAGCAGCATAATGAGTGGATTCAGGTATGATGATTCTAACTGAAATAAGTCACACAGAAAAAGAAACATCATAAGATATCACTAATACACGGAATGTAAACTTGGCTACACAGGAACTGAATTACAAAACAGAACAGGGTCTCAAATTTAGAAAACCAACTTATGCTTGCTAAGGGGAAAGGTGAGTTGGGGTGCTGCCTAAAACCAGAGATTGAAATGAACACAGATAAAGTTCCTTAAGCCAAATATGTAATAGACAAGAGCTACACCTTGCTCAACGAAATGGACTCAACACCTCATATTAAATGCCTAAGAATGTACCTGACTAGTAAGTATCTTAAAACCTATGGATTGCTATGTCTCCGAAAGAGAATCAAGCGTGTGTACAGGGGCATAAACGCAGCAGTGATAGGATTGGAGAGGTTCGGTGAGCAAATGAAGACCCTTTGAAGTCATATTGCATGGTACCCATTCCACGGGTCTCAACTCTCCAGGTTTAAGGGATTCTTCCTTCAGCTAAAACATGCATGTGGAACCCAGAGTATGATCCACCGTGTGATCGGGAGACGTGTTCAAATATGTCTCAGTTCTCGTCCCCTGGTACTCGGGTGCAACATTCCAGACGCTTTACTAACACTCTCCCGACTTGGAGAGTCAGTGCCTTTAACCTCCTGTTTGGCCCAGTTTGCAATTTCTGCGGAAGATGAACAGGAATAGGGAGAACCAATGAGAGACCAGCTGGAGGTGTCTGGACGGGCAAATTTAACTCTCATTTCCCACCAGGAAGAGGAATTAACCAAAGGCTCAGCGTGCCGTGCCAGAACCAGATTAGGGCCTGAAGCAATCCTGCGGTGTTGCGGCCAGCTCACAAGAAAGCGAGTTGAAGAAAGGAGCTCAGGGGCACTGTAATTCACAAACCTGCAGAGTTATAAATGACAGCTATCGTCCAAAAATATACTGAAGTAAGGCTGCCAAGAGGACTTGAAAGCGGGGCAGAATTGCAGGAAACCGATTTCAGGAGGTAGACTGGAATTGCAGTTAAAGCATAGGAAAAGAGGCAGAACGTCCACAATGATGCACTTGGCCAAAAAGGGCGTATGCGTTTTTTCCTGCAGGAAAAAACGCATACGCCCTTTTTGGCCAACCAAGCAAGCTTGCAAAGGAAATCTGCACTACAATGAAGTCTCACTTCCCCCCGGTCAAAAGGGCCATCTGAAAAAAGTGTAAAATCCAGAAGGCAGGACAGGCCATGGAGAACTGGGAGCCTTGTTATGCTGATGGGCGGGATGTAAATTGCCAACAGCCACTCGGGAGAAGTGTATGGTGTTTCCTGAAACATCTAAAAAACAAAGCAACAGAGCCTAGGGCACTTCCACTTATGGTCCTATAGTTTAGGGAAATTAAAATCAAAAAGACACAGCCACCCCAAAGTTTGGGACGGCTCTGTTTACAAGAACCTCGTTTACGGTACAAGTTCAATATCGCAGAAAGTGAGTAATGGATAAAGAAGTTGTGGTACTTACGTACAATGCAATATCACTCAGCAATGAAATCTATGTCATCAGGCCCGTAGCAGCATAATGAGTGGATTCAGGTATGATGATTCTAACTGAAATAAGTCACACAGAAAAAGAAACATCATAAGATATCACTAATACACGGAATGTAAACTTGGCTACACAGGAACTGAATTACAAAACAGAACAGGGTCTCAAATTTAGAAAACCAACTTATGCTTGCTAAGGGGAAAGGTGAGTTGGGGTGCTGCCTAAAACCAGAGATTGAAATGAACACAGATAAAGTTCCTTAAGCCAAATATGGAATAGACAAGTGCTACACCTTGCTCAACGAAATGGACTCAACACCTCATATTAAATGCCTAAGAATGTACCTGACTAGTAAGTATCTTAAAACCTATGGATTGCTATGTCTCCGAAAGAGAATCAAGCGTGTGTACAGGGGCATAAACACAGCAGTGATAGGATTGGAGAGGTTCGGTGAGCAAATGAAGACCCTTTGAAGTCATATTGCATGGTACCCATTCCACGGGTCTCAACTCTCCAGGTTTAAGGGATTCTTCCTTCAGCTAAAACATGCATGTGGAACCCAGAGTATGATCCACCGTGTGATCGGGAGACGTGTTCAAATATGTCTCAGTTCTCGTCCCCTGGTACTCGGGTGCAACATTCCAGACGCTTTACTAACACTCTCCCGACTTGGAGAGTCAGTGCCTTTAACCTCCTGTTTGGCCCAGTTTGCAATTTCTGCGGAAGATGAACAGGAATAGGGAGAACCAATGAGAGACCAGCTGGAGGTGTCTGGACGGGCAAATTTAACTCTCATTTCCCACCAGGAAGAGGAATTAACCAAAGGCTCAGCGTGCCGTGCCAGAACCAGATTAGGGCCTGAAGCAATCCTGCGGTGTTGCGGCCAGCTCACAAGAAAGCGAGTTGAAGAAAGGAGCTCAGGGGCACTGTAATTCACAAACCTGCAGAGTTATAAATGACAGCTATCGTCCAAAAATATACTGAAGTAAGGCTGCCAAGAGGACTTGAAAGCGGGGCAGAATTGCAGGAAACCGATTTCAGGAGGTAGACTGGAATTGCATTGAAAGCATAGGAAAAGAGGCAGAACGTCCACAATGATGCACTTGGCCAAAAAGGGCGTATGTGTTTTTTCCTGCAGGAAAAAACGCATACGCCCTTTTTGGCCAACCAAGCAAGCTTGCAAAGGAAATCTGCACTACAATGAAGTCTCACTTCCCCCCGGTCAAAAGGGCCATCTGAAAAAAGTGTAAAATCCAGAAGGCAGGACAGGCCATGGAGAACTGGGAGCCTTGTTATGCTGATGGGCGGGATGTAAATTGCCAACAGCCACTCGGGAGAAGTGTATGGTGTTTCCTGAAACATCTAAAAAACAAAGCAACAGAGCCTAGGGCACTTCCACTTATGGTCCTATAGTTTAGGGAAATTAAAATCAAAAAGACACAGCCACCCCAAAGTTTGGGACGGCTCTGTTTACAAGAACCTCGTTTACGGTACAAGTTCAATATCGCAGAAAGTGAGTAATGGATAAAGAAGTTGTGGTACTTACGTACAATGCAATATCACTCAGCAATGAAATCTATGTCATCAGGCCCGTAGCAGCATAATGAGTGGATTCAGGTATGATGATTCTAACTGAAATAAGTCACACAGAAAAAGAAACATCATAAGATATCACTAATACACGGAATGTAAACTTGGCTACACAGGAACTGAATTACAAAACAGAACAGGGTCTCAAATTTAGAAAACCAACTTATGCTTGCTAAGGGGAAAGGTGAGTTGGGGTGCTGCCTAAAACCAGAGATTGAAATGAACACAGATAAAGTTCCTTAAGCCAAATATGGAATAGACAAGAGCTACTCCTTGCTCAACGAAATGGACTCAACACCCCATATTAAACGCCTAAGAATGTACCTGACTAGTAAGTATCTTAAAACCTATGGATTGCTATGTCTCCGAAAGAGAATCAAGCGTGTGTACAGGGGCATAAACGCAGCAGTGATAGGATTGGAGAGGTTCGGTGAGCAAATGAAGACCCTTTGAAGTCATATTGCATGGTACCCATTCCACGGGTCTCAACTCTCCAGGTTTAAGGGATTCTTCCTTCAGCTAAAACATGCATGTGGAACCCAGAGTATGATCCACCGTGTGATCGGGAGACGTGTTCAAATATGTCTCAGTTCTCGTCCCCTGGTACTCGGGTGCAACATTCCAGACTCTTTACTAACACTCTCCCGACTTGGAGAGTCAGTGCCTTTAACCTCCTGTTTGGCCCAGTTTGCAATTTCTGCGGAAGATGAACAGGAATAGGGAGAACCAATGAGAGACTAGCTGGAGGTGTCTGGACGGGCAAATTTAACTCTCATTTCCCACCAGGAAGAGGAATTAACCAAAGGCTCAGCGTACCGTGCCAGAACCAGATTAGGGCCTGAAGCAATCCTGCGGTGTTGCGGCCAGCTCACAAGAAAGCGAGTTGAAGAAAGGAGCTCAGGGGCACTGTAATTCACAAACCTGCAGAGTTATAAATGACAGCTATCGTCCAAAAATATACTGAAGTAAGGCTGCCAAGAGGACTTGAAAGCGGGGCAGAATTGCAGGAAACCGATTTCAGGAGGTAGACTGGAATTGCATTGAAAGCATAGGAAAAGAGGCAGAACGTCCACAATGATGCACTTGGCCAAAAAGGGCGTATGCGTTTTTTCCTGCAGGAAAAAACGCATACGCCCTTTTTGGCCAACCAAGCAAGCTTGCAAAGGAAATCTGCAGTACAATGAAGTCTCACTTCCCCCCGGTCAAAAGGGCCATCTGAAAAAAGTGTAAAATCCAGAAGGCAGGACAGGCCATGGAGAACTGGGAGCCTTGTTATGCTGATGGGCGGGATGTAAATTGCCAACAGCCACTCGGGAGAAGTGTATGGTGTTTCCTGAAACATCTAAAAAACAAAGCAACAGAGCCTAGGGCACTTCCACTTATGGTCCTATAGCTTAGGGAAATTAAAATCAAAAAGACACAGCCACCCCAAAGTTTGGGACGGCTCTGTTTACAAGAACCTCGTTTACGGTACAAGTTCAATATCGCAGAAAGTGAGTAATGGATAAAGAAGTTGTGGTACTTACGTACAATGCAATATCACTCAGCAATGAAATCTATGTCATCAGGCCCGTAGCAGCATAATGAGTGGATTCAGGTATGATGATTCTAACTGAAATAAGTGACACAGAAAAAGAAACATCATAAGATATCACTAATACACGGAATGTAAACTTGGCTACACAGGAACTGAATTACAAAACAGAACAGGGTCTCAAATTTAGAAAACCAACTTATGCTTGCTAAGGGGAAAGGTGAGTTGGGGTGCTGCCTAAAACCAGAGATTGAAATGAACACAGATAAAGTTCCTTAAGCCAAATATGGAATAGACAAGAGCTACTCCTTGCTCAACGAAATGGACTCAACACCCCATATTAAACGCCTAAGAATGTACCTGACTAGTAAGTATCTTAAAACCTATGGATTGCTATGTCTCCGAAAGAGAATCAAGCGTGTGTACAGGGGCATAAACGCAGCAGTGATAGGATTGGAGAGGTTCGGTGAGCAAATGAAGACCCTTTGAAGTCATATTGCATGGTACCCATTCCACGGGTCTCAACTCTCCAGGTTTAAGGGATTCTTCCTTCAGCTAAAACATGCATGTGGAACCCAGAGTATGATCCACCGTGTGATCGGGAGACGTGTTCCAATATGTTTCAGTTCTCGTCCCCTGGTACTCGGGTGCAACATTCCAGACGCTTTACTAACACTCTCCCGACTTGGAGAGTCAGTGCCTTTAACCTCCTGTTTGGCCCAGTTTGCAATTTCTGCGGAAGATGAACAGGAATAGGGAGAACCAATGAGAGACTAGCTGGAGGTGTCTGGACGGGCAAATTTAACTCTCATTTCCCACCAGGAAGAGGAATTAACCAAAGGCTCAGCGTGCCGTGCCGGAACCAGATTAGGGCCTGAAGCAATCCTGCGGTGTTGCGGCCAGCTCACAAGAAAGCGAGTTGAAGGAAGGAGCTCAGGGGCACTGTAATTCACAAACCTGCAGAGTTATAAATGACAGCTCTCGTCCAAAAATATACTGAAGTAAGGCTGCCAAGAGGACTTGAAAGCGGGGCAGAATTGCAGGAAACCGATTTCAGGAGGTAGACTGGAATTGCAGTTAAAGCATAGGAAAAGAGGCAGAACGTCCACAATGATGCACTTGGCCAAAAAGGGCGTATGCGTTTTTTCCTGCAGGAAAAAACGCATACGCCCTTTTTGGCCAACCAAGCAAGCTTGCAAAGGAAATCTGCACTACAATGAAGTCTCACTTCCCCCCGGTCAAAAGGGCCATCTGAAAAAAGTGTAAAATGCAGAAGGCAGGACAGGCCATGGAGAACTGGGAGCCTTGTTATGCTGATGGGCGGGATGTAAATTGCCAACAGCCACTCGGGAGAAGTGTATGGTGTTTCCTGAAACATCTAAAAAACAAAGCAACAGAGCCTAGGGCACTTCCACTTATGGTCCTATAGTTTAGGGAAATTAAAATCAAAAAGACACAGCCACCCCAAGGTTTGGGACGGCTCTGTTTACAAGAACCTCGTTTATGGTACAAGTTCAATATCGCAGAAAGTGAGTAATGGATAAAGAAGTTGTGGTACTTACGTACAATGCAATATCACTCAGCAATGAAATCTATGTCATCAGGCCCGTAGCAGCATAATGAGTGGATTCAGGTATGATGATTCTAACTGAAATAAGTCACACAGAAAAAGAAACATCATAAGATATCACTAATACACGGAATGTAAACTTGGCTACACAGGAACTGAATTACAAAACAGAACAGGGTCTCAAATTTAGAAAACCAACTTATGCTTGCTAAGGGGAAAGGTGAGTTGGGGTGCTGCCTAAAACCAGAGATTGAAATGAACACAGATAAAGTTCCTTAAGCCAAATATGGAATAGACAAGAGCTACTCCTTGCTCAACGAAATGGACTCAACACCCCATATTAAACGCCTAAGAATGTACCTGACTAGTAAGTATCTTAAAACCTATGGATTGCTATGTCTCCGAAAGAGAATCAAGCGTGTGTACAGGGGCATAAACGCAGCAGTGATAGGATTGGAGAGGTTCGGTGAGCAAATGAAGACCCTTTGAAGTCATATTGCATGGTACCCATTCCACGGGTCTCAACTCTCCAGGTTTAAGGGATTCTTCCTTCAGCTAAAACATGCATGTGGAACCCAGAGTATGATCCACCGTGTGATCGGGAGACGTGTTCAAATATGTCTCAGTTCTCGTCCCCTGGTACTCGGGTGCAACATTCCAGACGCTTTACTAACACTCTCCCGACTTGGAGAGTCAGTGCCTTTAACCTCCTGTTTGGCCCAGTTTGCAATTTCTGCGGAAGATGAACAGAAATAGGGAGAACCAATGAGAGACTAGCTGGAGGTGTCTGGACGGGCAAATTTAACTCTCATTTCCCACCAGGAAGAGGAATTAACCAAAGGCTCAGCGTGCCGTGCCAGAACCAGATTAGGGCCTGAAGCAATCCTGCGGTGTTGCGACCAGCTCACAAGAAAGCGAGTTGAAGAAAGGAGCTCAGGGGCACTGTAATTCACAAACCTGCAGAGTTATAAATGACAGCTATCGTCCAAAAATATACTGAAGTAAGGCTGCCAAGAGGACTTGAAAGCGGGGCAGAATTGCAGGAAACCGATTTCAGGAGGTAGACTGGAATTGCATTGAAAGCATAGGAAAAGAGGCAGAACGTCCACAATGATGCACTTGGCCAAAAAGGGCGTATGCGTTTTTTCCTGAATATATTCAGGAAAAAACGCATACGCCCTTTTTGGCCAACCAAGCAAGCTTGCAAAGGAAATCTGCACTACAATGAAGTCTCACTTCCCCCCCGGTCAAAAGGGCCATCTGAAAAAAGTGTAAAATCCAGAAGTTAGGACAGGCCATGGAGAACTGGTAGCCTTGTTATGCTGATGGGCGGGATGTAAATTGCCAACAGCCACTCGGGAGAAGTGTATGGTGTTTCCTGAAACATCTAAAAAACAAAGCAACAGAGCCTAGGGCACTTCCACTTATGGTCCTATAGTTTAGGGAAATTAAAATCAAAAAGACACAGCCACCCCAAAGTTTGGGACGGCTCTGTTTACAAGAACCTCGTTTACGGTACAAGTTCAATATCGCAGAAAGTGAGTAATGGATAAAGAAGTTGTGGTACTTACGTACAATGCAATATCACTCAGCAATGAAATCTATGTCATCAGGCCCGTAACAGCATAATGAGTGGATTCAGGTATGATGATTCTAACTGAAATAAGTCACACAGAAAAAGAAACATCATAAGATATCACTAATACACGGAATGTAAACTTGGCTACACAGGAACTGAATTACAAAACAGAACAGGGTCTCAAATTTAGAAAACCAACTTATGCTTGCTAAGGGGAAAGGTGAGTTGGGGTGCTGCCTAAAACCAGAGATTGAAATGAACACAGATAAAGTTCCTTAAGCCAAATATGGAATAGACAAGAGCTACACCTTGCTCAACGAAATGGACTCAACACCTCATATTAAATGCCTAAGAATGTACCTGACTAGTAAGTATCTTAAAACCTATGGATTGCTATGTCTCCGAAAGAGAATCAAGCGTGTGTACAGGGGCATAAACGCAGCAGTGATAGGATTGGAGAGGTTCGGTGAGCAAATGAAGACCCTTTGAAGTCATATTGCATGGTACCCATTCCACGGGTCTCAACTCTCCAGGTTTAAGGGATTCTTCCTTCAGCTAAAACATGCATGTGGAACCCAGAGTATGATCCACCGTGTGATCGGGAGACGTGTTCAAATATGTCTCAGTTCTCGTCCCCTGGTACTCGGGTGCAACATTCCAGACGCTTTACTAACACTCTCCCGACTTGGAGAGTCAGTGCCTTTAACCTCCTGTTTGGCCCAGTTTGCAATTTCTGCGGAAGATGAACAGGAATAGGGAGAACCAATGAGAGACTAGCTGGAGGTGTCTGGACGGGCAAATTTAACTCTCATTTCCCACCAGGAAGAGGAATTAACCAAAGGCTCAGCGTGCCGTGCCAGAACCAGATTAGGGCCTGAAGCAATCCTGCGGTGTTGCGGCCAGCTCACAAGAAAGCGAGTTGAAGAAAGGAGCTCAGGGGCACTGTAATTCAGAAACCTGCAGAGTTATAAATGACAGCTATCGTCCAAAAATATACTGAAGTAAGGCTGCCAAGAGGACTTGAAAGCGGGGCAGAATTGCAGGAAACCGATTTCAGGAGGTAGACTGGAATTGCAGTTAAAGCATAGGAAAAGAGGCAGAACGTCCACAATGATGCACTTGGCCAAAAAAGGGCATATGCGTTTTTTCCTGCAGGAAAAAACGCATACGCCCTTTTTGGCCAACCAAGCAAGCTTGCAAAGGAAATCTGCACTACAATGAAGTCTCACTTCCCCCCGGTCAAAAGGGCCATCTGAAAAAAGTGTAAAATCCAGAAGGCAGGACAGGCCATGGAGAACTGGGAGCCTTGTTATGCTGATGGGCGGGATGTAAATTGCCAACAGCCACTCGGGAGAAGTGTATGGTGTTTCCTGAAACATCTAAAAAACAAAGCAACAGAGCCTAGGGCACTTCCACTTATGGTCCTATAGTTTAGGGAAATTAAAATCAAAAAGACACAGCCACCCCAAAGTTTGGGACGGCTCTGTTTACAAGAACCTCGTTTACGGTACAAGTTCAATATCGCAGAAAGTGAGTAATGGATAAAGAAGTTGTGGTACTTACGTACAATGCAATATCACTCAGCAATGAAATCTATGTCATCAGGCCCGTAGCAGCATAATGAGTGGATTCAGGTATGATGATTCTAACTGAAATAAGTCACACAGAAAAAGAAACATCATAAGATATCACTAATACACGGAATGTAAACTTGGCTACACAGGAACTGAATTACAAAACAGAACAGGGTCTCAAATTTAGAAAACCAACTTATGCTTGCTAAGGGGAAAGGTGAGTTGGGGTGCTGCCTAAAACCAGAGATTGAAATGAACACAGATAAAGTTCCTTAAGCCAAATATGGAATAGACAAGAGCTACTCCTTGCTCAACGAAATGGACTCAACACCCCATATTAAACGCCTAAGAATGTACCTGACTAGTAAGTATCTTAAAACCTATGGATTGCTATGTCTCCGAAAGAGAATCAAGCGTGTGTACAGGGGCATAAACGCAGCAGTGATAGGATTGGAGAGGTTCGGTGAGCAAATGAAGACCCTTTGAAGTCATATTGCATGGTACCCATTCCACGGGTCTCAACTCTCCAGGTTTAAGGGATTCTTCCTTCAGCTAAAACATGCATGTGGAACCCAGAGTATGATCCACCGTGTGATCGGGAGACGTGTTCAAATATGTCTCAGTTCTCGTCCCCTGGTACTCGGGTGCAACATTCCAGACGCTTTACTAACACTCTCCCGACTTGGAGAGTCAGTGCCTTTAACCTCCTGTTTGGCCCAGTTTGCAATTTCTGCGGAAGATGAACAGGAATAGGGAGAACCAATGAGAGACTAGCTGGAGGTGTCTGGACGGGCAAATTTAACTCTCATTTCCCACCAGGAAGAGGAATTAACCAAAGGCTCAGCGTGCCGTGCCAGAACCAGATTAGGGCCTGAAGCAATCCTGCGGTGTTGCGACCAGCTCACAAGAAAGCGAGTTGAAGAAAGGAGCTCAGGGGCACTGTAATTCACAAACCTGCAGAGTTATAAATGACAGCTATCGTCCAAACATATACTGAAGTAAGGCTGCCAAGAGGACTTGAAAGCGGGGCAGAATTGCAGGAAACCGATTTCAGGAGGTAGACTGGAATTGCAGTTAAAGCATAGGAAAAGAGGCAGAACGTCCACAATGATGCCCTTGGCCAAAAAGGGCGTATGCGTTTTTTCCTGAATATATTCAGGAAAAAACGCATACGCCCTTTTTGGCCAACCAAGCAAGCTTGCAAAGGAAATCTGCACTACAATGAAGTCTCACTTCCCCCAGGTCAAAAGGGCCATCTGAAAAAAGTGTAAAATCCAGAAGGTAGGACAGGCCATGGAGAACTGGGAGCCTTGTTATGCTGATGGGCGGGATGTAAATTGCCAACAGCCACTCGGGAGAAGTGTATGGTGTTTCCTGAAACATCTAAAAAACAAAGCAACAGAGCCTAGGGCACTTCCACTTATGGTCCTATAGCTTAGGGAAATTAAAATCAAAAAGACACAGCCACCTCAAAGTTTGGGACGGCTCTGTTTACAAGAACCTCGTTTACGGTACAAGTTCAATATCGCAGAAAGTGAGTAATGGATAAAGAAGTTGTGGTACTTACGTACAATGCAATATCACTCAGCAATGAAATCTATGTCATCAGGCCCGTAGCAGCATAATGAGTGGATTCAGGTATGATGATTCTAACTGAAATAAGTCACACAGAAAAAGAAACATCATAAGATATCACTAATACACGGAATGTAAACTTGGCTACACAGGAACTGAATTACAAAACTGAACAGGGTCTCAAATTAAGAAAACCAACTTATGCTTGCTAAGGGGAAAGGTGAGTTGGGGTGCTGCCTAAAACCAGAGATTGAAATGAACACAGATAAAGTTCCTTAAGCCAAATATGGAATAGACAAGAGCTACACCTTGCTCAACGAAATGGACTCAACACCTCATATTAAATGCCTAAGAATGTACCTGACTAGTAAGTATCTTAAAACCTATGGATTGCTATGTCTCCGAAAGAGAATCAAGCGTGTGTACAGGGGCATAAACGCAGCAGTGATAGGATTGGAGAGGTTCGGTGAGCAAATGAAGACCCTTTGAAGTCATATTGCATGGTACCCATTCCACGGGTCTCAACTCTCCAGGTTTAAGGGATTCTTCCTTCAGCTAAAACATGCATGTGGAACCCAGAGTATGATCCACCGTGTGATCGGGAGACGTGTTCAAATATGTCTCAGTTCTCGTCCCCTGGTACTCAGGTGCAACATTCCAGACGCTTTACTAACACTCTCCCGACTTGGAGAGTCAGTGCCTTTAACCTCCTCTTTGGCCCAGTTTGCAATTTCTGCGGAAGATGAACAGGAATAGGGAGAACCAATGAGAGACTAGCTGGAGGTGTCTGGACGGGCAAATTTAACTCTCATTTCCCACCAGGAAGAGGAATTAACCAAAGGCTCAGCGTGCCGTGCCAGAACCAGATTAGGGCCTGAAGCAATCCTGCGGTGTTGCGGCCAGCTCACAAGAAAGCGAGTTGAAGAAAGGAGCTCAGGGGCACTGTAATTCACAAACCTGCAGAGTTATAAATGACAGCTATCGTCCAAAAATATACTGAAGTAAGGCTGCCAAGAGGACTTGAAAGCGGGGCAGAATTGCAGGAAACCGATTTCAGGAGGTAGACTGGAATTGCAGTTAAAGCATAGGAAAAGAGGCAGAACGTCCACAATGATGCACTTGGCCAAAAAGGGCGTATGCATTTTTTCCTGCAGGAAAAAACGCATACGCCCTTTTTGGCCAACCAAGCAAGCTTGCAAAGGAAATCTGCACTACAATGAAGTCTCACTTCCCCCCGGTCAAAAGGGCCATCTGAAAAAAGTGTAAAATCCAGAAGGCAGGACAGGCCATGGAGAACTGGGAGCCTTGTTATGCTGATGGGCGGGATGTAAATTGCCAACAGCCACTCGGGAGAAGTGTATGGTGTTTCCTGAAACATCTAAAAAACAAAGCAACAGAGCCTAGGGCACTTCCACTTATGGTCCTATAGTTTAGGGAAATTAAAATCAAAAAGACACAGCCACCCCAAAGTTTGGGACGGCTCTGTTTACAAGAACCTCGTTTACGGTACAAGTTCAATATCGCAGAAAGTGAGTAATGGATAAAGAAGTTGTGGTACTTACGTACAATGCAATATCACTCAGCAATGAAATCTATGTCATCAGGCCCGTAGCAGCATAATGAGTGGATTCAGGTATGATGATTCTAACTGAAATAAGTCACACAGAAAAAGAAACATCATAAGATATCACTAATACACGGAATGTAAACTTGGCTACACAGGAACTGAATTACAAAACAGAACAGGGTCTCAAATTTAGAAAACCAACTTATGCTTGCTAAGGGGAAAGGTGAGTTGGGGTGCTGCCTAAAACCAGAGTTGAAATGAACACAGATAAAGTTCCTTAAGCCAAATATGGAATAGACAAGAGCTACTCCTTGCTCAACGAAATGGACTCAACACCCCATATTAAACGCCTAAGAATGTACCTGACTAGTAAGTATCTTAAAACCTATGGATTGCTATGTCTCCGAAAGAGAATCAAGCGTGTGTACAGGGGCATAAACGCAGCAGTGATAGGATTGGAGAGGTTCGGTGAGCAAATGAAGACCCTTTGAAGTCATATTGCATGGTACCCATTCCACGGGTCTCAACTCTCCAGGTTTAAGGGATTCTTCCTTCAGCTAAAACATGCATGTGGAACCCAGAGTATGATCCACCGTGTGATCGGGAGACGTGTTCAAATATGTCTCAGTTCTCGTCCCCTGGTACTCGGGTGCAACATTCCAGACGCTTTACTAACACTCTCCCGACTTGGAGAGTCAGTGCCTTTAACCTCCTGTTTGGCCCAGTTTGCAATTTCTGCGGAAGATGAACAGGAATAGGGAGAACCAATGAGAGACTAGCTGGAGGTGTCTGGACGGGCAAATTTAACTCTCATTTCCCACCAGGAAGAGGAATTAACCAAAGGCTCAGCGTGCCGTGCCAGAACCAGATTAGGGCCTGAAGCAATCCTGCGGTGTTGCGACCAGCTCACAAGAAAGCGAGTTGAAGAAAGGAGCTCAGGGGCACTGTAATTCACAAACCTGCAGAGTTATAAATGACAGCTATCGTCCAAAAATATACTGAAGTAAGGCTGCCAAGAGGACTTGAAAGCGGGGCAGAATTGCAGGAAACCGATTTCAGGAGGTAGACTGGAATTGCATTGAAAGCATAGGAAAAGAGGCAGAACGTCCACAATGATGCACTTGGCCAAAAAGGGCGTATGCGTTTTTTCCTGCAGGAAAAAACGCATACGCCCTTTTTGGCCAACCAAGCAAGCTTGCAAAGGAAATCTGCACTACAATGAAGTCTCACTTCCCCCCGGTCAAAAGGGGCATCAGAAAAAAGTGTAAAATCCAGAAGGCAGGACAGGCCATGGAGAACTGGGAGCCTTGTTATGCTGATGGGCGGGATGTAAATTGCCAACAGCCACTCGGGAGAAGTGTATGGTGTTTCCTGAAACATCTAAAAAACAAAGCAACAGAGCCTAGGGCACTTCCACTTATGGTCCTATAGCTTAGGGAAATTAAAATCAAAAAGACACAGCCACCCCAAAGTTTGGGACGGCTCTGTTTACAAGAACCTCGTTTACGGTACAAGTTCAATATCGCAGAAAGTGAGTAATGGATAAAGAAGTTGTGGTACTTACGTACAATGCAATATCACTCAGCAATGAAATCTATGTCATCAGGCCCGTAGCAGCATAATGAGTGGATTCAGGTATGATGATTCTAACTGAAATAAGTCACACAGAAAAAGAAACATCATAAGATATCACTAATACACGGAATGTAAACTTGGCTACACAGGAACTGAATTACAAAACAGAACAGGGTCTCAAATTTAGAAAACCAACTTATGCTTGCTAAGGGGAAAGGTGAGTTGGGGTGCTGCCTAAAACCAGAGTTGAAATGAACACAGATAAAGTTCCTTAAGCCAAATATGGAATAGACAAGAGCTACTCCTTGCTCAACGAAATGGACTCAACACCCCATATTAAACGCCTAAGAATGTACCTGACTAGTAAGTATCTTAAAACCTATGGATTGCTATGTCTCCGAAAGAGAATCAAGCGTGTGTACAGGGGCATAAACGCAGCAGTGATAGGATTGGAGAGGTTCGGTGAGCAGATGAAGACCCTTTGAAGTCATATTGCATGGTACCCATTCCACGGGTCTCAACTCTCCAGGTTTAAGGGATTCTTCCTTCAGCTAAAACATGCATGTGGAACCCAGAGTATGATCCACCGTGTGATCGGGAGACGTGTTCAAATATGTCTCAGTTCTCGTCCCCTGGTACTCGGGTGCAACATTCCAGACGCTTTACTAACACTCTCCCGACTTGGAGAGTCAGTGCCTTTAACCTCCTGTTTGGCCCAGTTTGCAATTTCTGCGGAAGATGAACAGGAATAGGGAGAACCAATGAGAGACTAGCTGGAGGTGTCTGGACGGGCAAATTTAACTCTCATTTCCCACCAGGAAGAGGAATTAACCAAAGGCTCAGCGTACCGTGCCAGAACCAGATTAGGGCCTGAAGCAATCCTGCGGTGTTGCGACCAGCTCACAAGAAAGCGAGTTGAAGAAAGGAGCTCAGGGGCACTGTAATTCACAAACCTGCAGAGTTATAAATGACAGCTATCGTCCAAAAATATACTGAAGTAAGGCTGCCAAGAGGACTTGAAAGCGGGGCAGAATTGCAGGAAACCGATTTCAGGAGGTAGACTGGAATTGCATTGAAAGCATAGGAAAAGAGGCAGAACGTCCACAATGATGCACTTGGCCAAAAAGGGCGTATGCGTTTTTTCCTGCAGGAAAAAACGCATACGCCCTTTTTGGCCAACCAAGCAAGCTTGCAAAGGAAATCTGCAGTACAATGAAGTCTCACTTCCCCCCGGTCAAAAGGGCCATCAGAAAAAAGTGTAAAATCCAGAAGGCAGGACAGGCCATGGAGAACTGGGAGCCTTGTTATGCTGATGGGCGGGATGTAAATTGCCAACAGCCACTCGGGAGAAGTGTATGGTGTTTCCTGAAACATCTAAAAAACAAAGCAACAGAGCCTAGGGCACTTCCACTTATGGTCCTATAGCTTAGGGAAATTAAAATCAAAAAGACACAGCCACCCCAAAGTTTGGGATGGCTCTGTTTACAAGAACCTCGTTTACGGTACAAGTTCAATATCGCAGAAAGTGAGTAATGGATAAAGAAGTTGTGGTACTTACGTACAATGCAATATCACTCAGCAATGAAATCTATGTCATCAGGCCCGTAGCAGCATAATGAGTGGATTCAGGTATGATGATTCTAACTGAAATAAGTCACACAGAAAAAGAAACATCATAAGATATCACTAATACACGGAATGTAAACTTGGCTACACAGGAACTGAATTACAAAACAGAACAGGGTCTCAAATTTAGAAAACCAACTTATGCTTGCTAAGGGGAAAGGTGAGTTGGGGTGCTGCCTAAAACCAGAGATTGAAATGAACACAGATAAAGTTCCTTAAGCCAAATATGGAATAGACAAGAGCTACTCCTTGCTCAACGAAATGGACTCAACACCCCATATTAAACGCCTAAGAATGTACCTGACTAGTAAGTATCTTAAAACCTATGGATTGCTATGTCTCCGAAAGAGAATCAAGCGTGTGTACAGGGGCATAAACGCAGCAGTGATAGGATTGGAGAGGTTCGGTGAGCAAATGAAGACCCTTTGAAGTCATATTGCATGGTACCCATTCCACGGGTCTCAACTCTCCAGGTTTAAGGGATTCTTCCTTCAGCTAAAACATGCATGTGGAACCCAGAGTATGATCCACCGTGTGATCGGGAGACGTGTTCAAATATGTCTCAGTTCTCGTCCCCTGGTACTCGGGTGCAACATTCCAGACGCTTTACTAACACTCTCCCGACTTGGAGAGTCAGTGCCTTTAACCTCCTGTTTGGCCCAGTTTGCAATTTCTGCAGAAGATGAACAGGAATAGGGAGAACCAATGAGAGACTAGCTGGAGGTGTCTGGACGGGCAAATTTAACTCTCATTTCCCACCAGGAAGAGGAATTAACCAAAGGCTCAGCGTGCCGTGCCAGAACCAGATTAGGGCCTGAAGCAATCCTGCGGTGTTGCGACCAGCTCACAAGAAAGCGAGTTGAAGAAAGGAGCTCAGGGGCACTGTAATTCACAAACCTGCAGAGTTATAAATGACAGCTATCGTCCAAAAATATACTGAAGTAAGGCTGCCAAGAGGACTTGAAAGCGGGGCAGAATTGCAGGAAACCGATTTCAGGAGGTAGACTGGAATTGCATTGAAAGCATAGGAAAAGAGGCAGAACGTCCACAATGATGCACTTGGCCAAAAAGGGCGTATGCGTTTTTTCCTGAATATATTCAGGAAAAAACGCATACGCCCTTTTTGGCCAACCAAGCAAGCTTGCAAAGGAAATCTGCACTACAATGAAGTCTCACTTCCCCCCCGGTCAAAAGGACCATCTGAAAAAAGTGTAAAATCCAGAAGTTAGGACAGGCCATGGAGAACTGGTAGCCTTGTTATGCTGATGGGCGGGATGTAAATTGCCAACAGCCACTCGGGAGAAGTGTATGGTGTTTCCTGAAACATCTAAAAAACAAAGCAACAGAGCCTAGGGCACTTCCACTTATGGTCCTATAGTTTAGGGAAATTAAAATCAAAAAGACACAGCCACCCCAAAGTTTGGGACGGCTCTGTTTACAAGAACCTCGTTTACGGTACAAGTTCAATATCGCAGAAAGTGAGTAATGGATAAAGAAGTTGTGGTACTTACGTACAATGCAATATCACTCAGCAATGAAATCTATGTCATCAGGCCCGTAGCAGCATAATGAGTGGATTCAGGTATGATGATTCTAACTGAAATAAGTCACACAGAAAAAGAAACATCATAAGATATCACTAATACACGGAATGTAAACTTGGCTACACAGGAACTGAATTACAAAACAGAACAGGGTCTCAAATTTAGAAAACCAACTTATGCTTGCTAAGGGGAAAGGTGAGTTGGGGTGCTGCCTAAAACCAGAGATTGAAATGAACACAGATAAAGTTCCTTAAGCCAAATATGGAATAGACAAGAGCTACACCTTGCTCAACGAAATGGACTCAACACCTCATATTAAATGCCTAAGAATGTACCTGACTAGTAAGTATCTTAAAACCTATGGATTGCTATGTCTCCGAAAGAGAATCAAGCGTGTGTACAGGGGCATAAACGCAGCAGTGATAGGATTGGAGAGGTTCGGTGAGCAAATGAAGACCCTTTGAAGTCATATTGCATGGTACCCATTCCACGGGTCTCAACTCTCCAGGTTTAAGGGATTCTTCCTTCAGCTAAAACATGCATGTGGAACCCAGAGTATGATCCACCGTGTGATCGGGAGACGTGTTCAAATATGTCTCAGTTCTCGTCCCCTGGTACTCGGGTGCAACATTCCAGACGCTTTACTAACACTCTCCCGACTTGGAGAGTCAGTGCCTTTAACCTCCTGTTTGGCCCAGTTTGCAATTTCTGCGGAAGATGAACAGGAATAGGGAGAACCAATGAGAGACTAGCTGGAGGTGTCTGGACGGGCAAATTTAACTCTCATTTCCCACCAGGAAGAGGAATTAACCAAAGGCTCAGCGTGCCGTGCCAGAACCAGATTAGGGCCTGAAGCAATCCTGCGGTGTTGCGGCCAGCTCACAAGAAAGCGAGTTGAAGAAAGGAGCTCAGGGGCACTGTAATTCACAAACCTGCAGAGTTATAAATGACAGCTATCGTCCAAAAATATACTGAAGTAAGGCTGCCAAGAGGACTTGAAAGCGGGGTAGAATTGCAGGAAACCGATTTCAGGAGGTAGACTGGAATTGCAGTTAAAGCATAGGAAAAGAGGCAGAACGTCCACAATGATGCACTTGGCCAAAAAAGGGCGTATGCGTTTTTTCCTGCAGGAAAAAACGCATACGCCCTTTTTGGCCAACCAAGCAAGCTTGCAAAGGAAATCTGCACTACAATGAAGTCTCACTTCCCCCCGGTCAAAAGGGCCATCTGAAAAAAGTGTAAAATCCAGAAGGCAGGACAGGCCATGGAGAACTGGGAGCCTTGTTATGCTGATGGGCGGGATGTAAATTGCCAACAGCCACTCGGGAGAAGTGTATGGTGTTTCCTGAAACATCTAAAAAACAAAGCAACAGAGCCTAGGGCACTTCCACTTATGGTCCTATAGTTTAGGGAAATTAAAATCAAAAAGACACAGCCACCCCAAAGTTTGGGACGGCTCTGTTTACAAGAACCTCGTTTACGGTACAAGTTCAATATCGCAGAAAGTGAGTAATGGATAAAGAAGTTGTGGTACTTACGTACAATGCAATATCACTCAGCAATGAAATCTATGTCATCAGGCCCGTAGCAGCATAATGAGTGGATTCAGGTATGATGATTCTAACTGAAATAAGTCACACAGAAAAAGAAACATCATAAGATATCACTAATACACGGAATGTAAACTTGGCTACACAGGAACTGAATTACAAAACAGAACAGGGTCTCAAATTTAGAAAACCAACTTATGCTTGCTAAGGGGAAAGGTGAGTTGGGGTGCTGCCTAAAACCAGAGATTGAAATGAACACAGATAAAGTTCCTTAAGCGAAATATGGAATAGACAAGAGCTACTCCTTGCTCAACGAAATGGACTCAACACCCCATATTAAACGCCTAAGAATGTACCTGACTAGTAAGTATCTTAAAACCTATGGATTGCTATGTCTCCGAAAGAGAATCAAGCGTGTGTACAGGGGCATAAACGCAGCAGTGATAGGATTGGAGAGGTTCGGTGAGCAAATGAAGACCCTTTGAAGTCATATTGCATGGTACCCATTCCACGGGTCTCAACTCTCCAGGTTTAAGGGATTCTTCCTTCAGCTAAAACATGCATGTGGAACCCAGAGTATGATCCACCGTGTGATCGGGAGACGTGTTCAAATATGTCTCAGTTCTCGTCCCCTGGTACTCGGGTGCAACATTCCAGACGCTTTACTAACACTCTCCCGACTTGGAGAGTCAGTGCCTTTAACCTCCTGTTTGGCCCAGTTTGCAATTTCTGCGGAAGATGAACAGGAATAGGGAGAACCAATGAGAGACTAGCTGGAGGTGTCTGGACGGGCAAATTTAACTCTCATTTCCCACCAGGAAGAGGAATTAACCAAAGGCTCAGCGTGCCGTGCCAGAACCAGATTAGGGCCTGAAGCAATCCTGCGGTGTTGCGACCAGCTCACAAGAAAGCGAGTTGAAGAAAGGAGCTCAGGGGCACTGTAATTCACAAACCTGCAGAGTTATAAATGACAGCTATCGTCCAAACATATACTGAAGTAAGGCTGCCAAGAGGACTTGAAAGCGGGGCAGAATTGCAGGAAACCGATTTCAGGAGGTAGACTGGAATTGCAGTTAAAGCATAGGAAAAGAGGCAGAACGTCCACAATGATGCCCTTGGCCAAAAAGGGCGTATGCGTTTTTTCCTGAATATATTCAGGAAAAAACGCATACGCCCTTTTTGGCCAACCAAGCAAGCTTGCAAAGGAAATCTGCACTACAATGAAGTCTCACTTCCCCCCGGTCAAAAGGGCCATCTGAAAAAAGTGTAAAATCCAGAAGGTAGGACAGGCCATGGAGAACTGGGAGCCTTGTTATGCTGATGGGCGGGATGTAAATTGCCAACAGCCACTCGGGAGAAGTGTATGGTGTTTCCTGAAACATCTAAAAAACAAAGCAACAGAGCCTAGGGCACTTCCACTTATGGTCCTATAGCTTAGGGAAATTAAAATCAAAAAGACACAGCCACCTCAAAGTTTGGGACGGCTCTGTTTACAAGAACCTCGTTTACGGTACAAGTTCAATATCACAGAAAGTGAGTAATGGATAAAGAAGTTGTGGTACTTACGTACAATGCAATATCACTCAGCAATGAAATCTATGTCATCAGGCCCGTAGCAGCATAATGAGTGGATTCAGGTATGATGATTCTAACTGAAATAAGTCACACAGAAAAAGAAACATCATAAGATATCACTAATACACGGAATGTAAACTTGGCTACACAGGAACTGAATTACAAAACAGAACAGGGTCTCAAATTTAGAAAACCAACTTATGCTTGCTAAGGGGAAAGGTGAGTTGGGGTGCTGCCTAAAACCAGAGATTGAAATGAACACAGATAAAGTTCCTTAAGCCAAATATGGAATAGACAAGAGCTACACCTTGCTCAACGAAATGGACTCAACACCTCATATTAAATGCCTAAGAATGTACCTGACTAGTAAGTATCTTAAAACCTATGGATTGCTATGTCTCCGAAAGAGAATCAAGCGTGTGTACAGGGGCATAAACGCAGCAGTGATAGGATTGGAGAGGTTCGGTGAGCAAATGAAGACCCTTTGAAGTCATATTGCATGGTACCCATTCCACGGGTCTCAACTCTCCAGGTTTAAGGGATTCTTCCTTCAGCTAAAACATGCATGTGGAACCCAGAGTATGATCCACCGTGTGATCGGGAGACGTGTTCAAATATGTCTCAGTTCTCGTCCCCTGGTACTCGGGTGCAACATTCCAGACGCTTTACTAACACTCTCCCGACTTGGAGAGTCAGTGCCTTTAACCTCCTGTTTGGCCCAGTTTGCAATTTCTGCGGAAGATGAACAGGAATAGGGAGAACCAATGAGAGACTAGCTGGAGGTGTCTGGACGGGCAAATTTAACTCTCATTTCCCACCAGGAAGAGGAATTAACCAAAGGCTCAGCGTGCCGTGCCAGAACCAGATTAGGGCCTGAAGCAATCCTGCGGTGTTGCGGCCAGCTCACAAGAAAGCGAGTTGAAGAAAGGAGCTCAGGGGCACTGTAATTCACAAACCTGCAGAGTTATAAATGACAGCTATCGTCCAAAAATATACTGAAGTAAGGCTGCCAAGAGGACTTGAAAGCGGGGCAGAATTGCAGGAAACCGATTTCAGGAGGTAGACTGGAATTGCATTGAAAGCATAGGAAAAGAGGCAGAACGTCCACAATGATGCACTTGGCCAAAAAGGGCGTATGCGTTTTTTCCTGCAGGAAAAAACGCATACGCCCTTTTTGGCCAACCAAGCAAGCTTGCAAAGGAAATCTGCACTACAATGAAGTCTCACTTCCCCCCGGTCAAAAGGGCCATCTGAAAAAAGTGTAAAATCCAGAAGGCAGGACAGGCCATGGAGAACTGGGAGCCTTGTTATGCTGATGGGCGGGATGTAAATTGCCAACAGCCACTCGGGAGAAGTGTATGGTGTTTCCTGAAACATCTAAAAAACAAAGCAACAGAGCCTAGGGCACTTCCACTTATGGTCCTATAGTTTAGGGAAATTAAAATCAAAAAGACACAGCCACCCCAAAGTTTGGGACGGCTCTGTTTACAAGAACCTCGTTTACGGTACAAGTTCAATATCGCAGAAAGTGAGTAATGGATAAAGAAGTTGTGGTACTTACGTACAATGCAATATCACTCAGCAATGAAATCTATGTCATCAGGCCCGTAGCAGCATAATGAGTGGATTCAGGTATGATGATTCTAACTGAAATAAGTCACACAGAAAAAGAAACATCATAAGATATCACTAATACACGGAATGTAAACTTGGCTACACAGGAACTGAATTACAAAACAGAACAGGGTCTCAAATTTAGAAAACCAACTTATGCTTGCTAAGGGGAAAGGTGAGTTGGGGTGCTGCCTAAAACCAGAGTTGAAATGAACACAGATAAAGTTCCTTAAGCCAAATATGGAATAGACAAGAGCTACTCCTTGCTCAACGAAATGGACTCAACACCCCATATTAAACGCCTAAGAATGTACCTGACTAGTAAGTATCTTAAAACCTATGGATTGCTATGTCTCCGAAAGAGAATCAAGCGTGTGTACAGGGGCATAAACGCAGCAGTGATAGGATTGGAGAGGTTCGGTGAGCAGATGAAGACCCTTTGAAGTCATATTGCATGGTACCCATTCCACGGGTCTCAACTCTCCAGGTTTAAGGGATTCTTCCTTCAGCTAAAACATGCATGTGGAACCCAGAGTATGATCCACCGTGTGATCGGGAGACGTGTTCAAATATGTCTCAGTTCTCGTCCCCTGGTACTCGGGTGCAACATTCCAGACGCTTTACTAACACTCTCCCGACTTGGAGAGTCAGTGCCTTTAACCTCCTGTTTGGCCCAGTTTGCAATTTCTGCGGAAGATGAACAGGAATAGGGAGAACCAATGAGAGACTAGCTGGAGGTGTCTGGACGGGCAAATTTAACTCTCATTTCCCACCAGGAAGAGGAATTAACCAAAGGCTCAGCGTGCCGTGCCAGAACCAGATTAGGGCCTGAAGCAATCCTGCGGTGTTGCGACCAGCTCACAAGAAAGCGAGTTGAAGAAAGGAGCTCAGGGGCACTGTAATTCACAAACCTGCAGAGTTATAAATGACAGCTATCGTCCAAACATATACTGAAGTAAGGCTGCCAAGAGGACTTGAAAGCGGGGCAGAATTGCAGGAAACCGATTTCAGGAGGTAGACTGGAATTGCAGTTAAAGCATAGGAAAAGAGGCAGAACGTCCACAATGATGCCCTTGGCCAAAAAGGGCGTATGCGTTTTTTCCTGAATATATTCAGGAAAAAACGCATACGCCCTTTTTGGCCAACCAAGCAAGCTTGCAAAGGAAATCTGCACTACAATGAAGTCTCACTTCCCCCCGGTCAAAAGGGCCATCTGAAAAAAGTGTAAAATCCAGAAGGTAGGACAGGCCATGGAGAACTGGGAGCCTTGTTATGCTGATGGGCGGGATGTAAATTGCCAACAGCCACTCGGGAGAAGTGTATGGTGTTTCCTGAAACATCTAAAAAACAAAGCAACAGAGCCTAGGGCACTTCCACTTATGGTCCTATAGCTTAGGGAAATTAAAATCAAAAAGACACAGCCACCTCAAAGTTTGGGACGGCTCTGTTTACAAGAACCTCGTTTACGGTACAAGTTCAATATCACAGAAAGTGAGTAATGGATAAAGAAGTTGTGGTACTTACGTACAATGCAATATCACTCAGCAATGAAATCTATGTCATCAGGCCCGTAGCAGCATAATGAGTGGATTCAGGTATGATGATTCTAACTGAAATAAGTCACACAGAAAAAGAAACATCATAAGATATCACTAATACACGGAATGTAAACTTGGCTACACAGGAACTGAATTACAAAACAGAACAGGGTCTCAAATTTAGAAAACCAACTTATGCTTGCTAAGGGGAAAGGTGAGTTGGGGTGCTGCCTAAAACCAGAGATTGAAATGAACACAGATAAAGTTCCTTAAGCCAAATATGGAATAGACAAGAGCTACACCTTGCTCAACGAAATGGACTCAACACCTCATATTAAATGCCTAAGAATGTACCTGACTAGTAAGTATCTTAAAACCTATGGATTGCTATGTCTCCGAAAGAGAATCAAGCGTGTGTACAGGGGCATAAACGCAGCAGTGATAGGATTGGAGAGGTTCGGTGAGCAAATGAAGACCCTTTGAAGTCATATTGCATGGTACCCATTCCACGGGTCTCAACTCTCCAGGTTTAAGGGATTCTTCCTTCAGCTAAAACATGCATGTGGAACCCAGAGTATGATCCACCGTGTGATCGGGAGACGTGTTCAAATATGTCTCAGTTCTCGTCCCCTGGTACTCGGGTGCAACATTCCAGACGCTTTACTAACACTCTCCCGACTTGGAGAGTCAGTGCCTTTAACCTCCTGTTTGGCCCAGTTTGCAATTTCTGCGGAAGATGAACAGGAATAGGGAGAACCAATGAGAGACTAGCTGGAGGTGTCTGGACGGGCAAATTTAACTCTCATTTCCCACCAGGAAGAGGAATTAACCAAAGGCTCAGCGTGCCGTGCCAGAACCAGATTAGGGCCTGAAGCAATCCTGCGGTGTTGCGGCCAGCTCACAAGAAAGCGAGTTGAAGAAAGGAGCTCAGGGGCACTGTAATTCACAAACCTGCAGAGTTATAAATGACAGCTATCGTCCAAAAATATACTGAAGTAAGGCTGCCAAGAGGACTTGAAAGCGGGGCAGAATTGCAGGAAACCGATTTCAGGAGGTAGACTGGAATTGCATTGAAAGCATAGGAAAAGAGGCAGAACGTCCACAATGATGCACTTGGCCAAAAAGGGCGTATGCGTTTTTTCCTGCAGGAAAAAACGCATACGCCCTTTTTGGCCAACCAAGCAAGCTTGCAAAGGAAATCTGCACTACAATGAAGTCTCACTTCCCCCCGGTCAAAAGGGCCATCTGAAAAAAGTGTAAAATCCAGAAGGCAGGACAGGCCATGGAGAACTGGGAGCCTTGTTATGCTGATGGGCGGGATGTAAATTGCCAACAGCCACTCGGGAGAAGTGTATGGTGTTTCCTGAAACATCTAAAAAACAAAGCAACAGAGCCTAGGGCACTTCCACTTATGGTCCTATAGTTTAGGGAAATTAAAATCAAAAAGACACAGCCACCCCAAAGTTTGGGACGGCTCTGTTTACAAGAACCTCGTTTACGGTACAAGTTCAATATCGCAGAAAGTGAGTAATGGATAAAGAAGTTGTGGTACTTACGTACAATGCAATATCACTCAGCAATGAAATCTATGTCATCAGGCCCGTAGCAGCATAATGAGTGGATTCAGGTATGATGATTCTAACTGAAATAAGTCACACAGAAAAAGAAACATCATAAGATATCACTAATACACGGAATGTAAACTTGGCTACACAGGAACTGAATTACAAAACAGAACAGGGTCTCAAATTTAGAAAACCAACTTATGCTTGCTAAGGGGAAAGGTGAGTTGGGGTGCTGCCTAAAACCAGAGTTGAAATGAACACAGATAAAGTTCCTTAAGCCAAATATGGAATAGACAAGAGCTACTCCTTGCTCAACGAAATGGACTCAACACCCCATATTAAACGCCTAAGAATGTACCTGACTAGTAAGTATCTTAAAACCTATGGATTGCTATGTCTCCGAAAGAGAATCAAGCGTGTGTACAGGGGCATAAACGCAGCAGTGATAGGATTGGAGAGGTTCGGTGAGCAGATGAAGACCCTTTGAAGTCATATTGCATGGTACCCATTCCACGGGTCTCAACTCTCCAGGTTTAAGGGATTCTTCCTTCAGCTAAAACATGCATGTGGAACCCAGAGTATGATCCACCGTGTGATCGGGAGACGTGTTCAAATATGTCTCAGTTCTCGTCCCCTGGTACTCGGGTGCAACATTCCAGACGCTTTACTAACACTCTCCCGACTTGGAGAGTCAGTGCCTTTAACCTCCTGTTTGGCCCAGTTTGCAATTTCTGCGGAAGATGAACAGGAATAGGGAGAAGCAATGAGAGACTAGCTGGAGGTGTCTGGACGGGCAAATTTAACTCTCATTTCCCACCAGGAAGAGGAATTAACCAAAGGCTCAGCGTGCCGTGCCAGAACCAGATTAGGGCCTGAAGCAATCCTGCGGTGTTGCGACCAGCTCACAAGAAAGCGAGTTGAAGAAAGGAGCTCAGGGGCACTGTAATTCACAAACCTGCAGAGTTATAAATGACAGCTATCGTCCAAAAATATACTGAAGTAAGGCTGCCAAGAGGACTTGAAAGCGGGGCAGAATTGCAGGAAACCGATTTCAGGAGGTAGACTGGAATTGCATTGAAAGCATAGGAAAAGAGGCAGAACGTCCACAATGATGCACTTGGCCAAAAAGGGCGTATGCGTTTTTTCCTGCAGGAAAAAACGCATACGCCCTTTTTGGCCAACCAAGCAAGCTTGCAAAGGAAATCTGCACTACAATGAAGTCTCACTTCCCCCCGGTCAAAAGGGGCATCAGAAAAAAGTGTAAAATCCAGAAGGCAGGACAGGCCATGGAGAACTGGGAGCCTTGTTATGCTGATGGGCGGGATGTAAATTGCCAACAGCCACTCGGGAGAAGTGTATGGTGTTTCCTGAAACATCTAAAAAACAAAGCAACAGAGCCTAGGGCACTTCCACTTATGGTCCTATAGCGTAGGGAAATTAAAATCAAAAAGACACAGCCACCCCAAAGTTTGGGACGGCTCTGTTTACAAGAACCTCGTTTACGGTACAAGTTCAATATTGCAGAAAGTGAGTAATGGATAAAGAAGTTGTGGTACTTACGTACAATGCAATATCACTCAGCAATGAAATCTATGTCATCAGGCCCGTAGCAGCATAATGAGTGGATTCAGGTATGATGATTCTAACTGAAATAAGTCACACAGAAAAAGAAACATCATAAGATATCACTAATACACGGAATGTAAACTTGGCTACACAGGAACTGAATTACAAAACAGAACAGGGTCTCAAATTTAGAAAACCAACTTATGCTTGCTAAGGGGAAAGGTGAGTTGGGGTGCTGCCTAAAACCAGAGTTGAAATGAACACAGATAAAGTTCCTTAAGCCAAATATGGAATAGACAAGAGCTATTCCTTGCTCAACGAAATGGACTCAACACCCCATATTAAACGTCTAAGAATGTACCTGACTAGTAAGTATCTTAAAACCTATGGATTGCTATGTCTCCGAAAGAGAATCAAGCGTGTGTACAGGGGCATAAACGCAGCAGTGATAGGATTGGAGAGGTTCGGTGAGCAAATGAAGACCCTTTGAAGTCATATTGCATGGTACCCATTCCACGGGTCTCAACTCTCCTAAAACATGCATGTGGACCCCAGAGTATGATCCACCGTGTGATCGGGAGACGTGTTCAAATATGTCTCAGTTCTCGTCCCCTGGTACTCGGGTGCAACATTCCAGACGCTTTACTAACACTCTCCCGACTTGGAGAGTCAGTGCCTTTAACCTCCTGTTTGGCCCAGTTTGCAATTTCTGCGGAAGATGAACAGGAATAGGGAGAACCAATGAGAGACTAGCTGGAGGTGTCTGGACGGGCAAATTTAACTCTCATTTCCCACCAGGAAGAGGAATTAACCAAAGGCTCAGTGTGCCGTGCCAGAACCAGATTAGGGCCTGAAGCAATCCTGCGGTGTTGCGGCCAGCTCACAAGAAAGCGAGTTGAAGAAAGGAGCTCAGGGGCACTGTAATTCACAAACCTGCAGAGTTATAAATGACAGCTCTCGTCCAAAAATATACTGAAGTAAGGCTGCCAAGAGGACTTGAAAGCGGGGCAGAATTGCAGGAAACCGATTTCAGGAGGTAGACTGGAATTGCAGTTAAAGCATAGGAAAAGAGGCAGAACGTCCACAATGATGCACTTGGCCAAAAAGGGCGTATGCGTTTTTTCCTGCAGGAAAAAACGCATACGCCCTTTTTGGCCAACCAAGCAAGCTTGCAAAGGAAATCTGCACTACAATGAAGTCTCACTTCCCCCCGGTCAAAAGGGCCATCTGAAAAAAGTGTAAAATCCAGAAGGCAGGACAGGCCATGGAGAACTGGGAGCCTTGTTATGCTGATGGGCGGGATGTAAATTGCCAACAGCCACTCGGGAGAAGTGTATGGTGTTTCCTGAAACATCTAAAAAACAAAGCAACAGAGCCTAGGGCACTTCCACTTATGGTCCTATAGTTTAGGGAAATTAAAATCAAAAAGACACAGCCACCCCAAAGTTTGGGATGGCTCTGTTTACAAGAACCTCGTTTACGGTACAAGTTCAATATCGCAGAAAGTGAGTAATGGATAAAGAAGTTGTGGTACTTACGTACAATGCAATATCACTCAGCAATGAAATCTATGTCATCAGGCCCGTAGCAGCATAATGAGTGGATTCAGGTATGATGATTCTAACTGAAATAAGTCACACAGAAAAAGAAACATCATAAGATATCACTAATACACGGAATGTAAACTTGGCTACACAGGAACTGAATTACAAAACAGAACAGGGTCTCAAATTTAGAAAACCAACTTATGCTTGCTAAGGGGAAAGGTGAGTTGGGGTGCTGCCTAAAACCAGAGATTGAAATGAACACAGCTAAAGTTCCTTAAGCCAAATATGGAATAGACAAGAGCTACTCCTTGCTCAACGAAATGGACTCAACACCCCATATTAAACGCCTAAGAATGTACCTGACTAGTAAGTATCTTAAAACCTATGGATTGCTATGTCTCCGAAAGAGAATCAAGCGTGTGTACAGGGGCATAAACGCAGCAGTGATAGGATTGGAGAGGTTCGGTGAGCAAATGAAGACCCTTTGAAGTCATATTGCATGGTACCCATTCCACGGGTCTCAACTCTCCAGGTTTAAGGGATTCTTCCTTCAGCTAAAACATGCATGTGGAACCCAGAGTATGATCCACCGTGTGATCGGGAGACGTGTTCAAATATGTCTCAGTTCTCGTCCCCTGGTACTCGGGTGCAACATTCCAGACGCTTTACTAACACTCTCCCGACTTGGAGAGTCAGTGCCTTTAACCTCCTGTTTGGCCCAGTTTGCAATTTCTGCGGAAGATGAACAGGAATAGGGAGAAGCAATGAGAGACTAGCTGGAGGTGTCTGGACGGGCAAATTTAACTCTCATTTCCCACCAGGAAGAGGAATTAACCAAAGGCTCAGCGTGCCGTGCCAGAACCAGATTAGGGCCTGAAGCAATCCTGCGGTGTTGCGACCAGCTCACAAGAAAGCGAGTTGAAGAAAGGAGCTCAGGGGCACTGTAATTCACAAACCTGCAGAGTTATAAATGACAGCTATCGTCCAAAAATATACTGAAGTAAGGCTGCCAAGAGGACTTGAAAGCGGGGCAGAATTGCAGGAAACCGATTTCAGGAGGTAGACTGGAATTGCAGTTAAAGCATAGGAAAAGAGGCAGAACGTCCACAATGATGCACTTGGCCAAAAAGGGCGTATGCGTTTTTTCCTGAATATATTCAGGAAAAAACGCATACGCCCTTTTTGGCCAACCAAGCAAGCTTGCAAAGGAAATCTGCAGTACAATGAAGTCTCACTTCCCCCCGGTCAAAAGGGCCATCTGAAAAAAGTGTAAAATCCAGAAGTTAGGACAGGCCATGGAGAACTGGTAACCTTGTTATGCTGATGGGCGGGATGTAAATTGCCAACAGCCACTCGGGAGAAGTGTATGGTGTTTCCTGAAACATCTAAAAAACAAAGCAACAGAGCCTAGGGCACTTCCACTTATGGTCCTATAGTTTAGGGAAATTAAAATCAAAAAGACACAGCCACCCCAAAGTTTGGGACGGCTCTGTTTACAAGAACCTCGTTTACGGTACAAGTTCAATATCGCAGAAAGTGAGTAATGGATAAAGAAGTTGTGGTACTTACGTACAATGCAATATCACTCAGCAATGAAATCTATGTCATCAGGCCTGTAGCAGCATAATGAGTGGATTCAGGTATGATGATTCTAACTGAAATAAGTCACACAGAAAAAGAAACATCATAAGATATCACTAATACACGGAATGTAAACTTGGCTACACAGGAACTGAATTACAAAACAGAACAGGGTCTCAAATTTAGAAAACCAACTTATGCTTGCTAAGGGGAAAGGTGAGTTGGGGTGCTGCCTAAAACCAGAGATTGAAATGAACACAGATAAAGTTCCTTAAGCCAAATATGGAATAGACAAGAGCTACACCTTGCTCAACGAAATGGACTCAACACCTCATATTAAATGCCTAAGAATGTACCTGACTAGTAAGTATCTTAAAACCTATGGATTGCTATGTCTCCGAAAGAGAATCAAGCGTGTGTACAGGGGCATAAACGCAGCAGTGATAGGATTGGAGAGGTTCGGTGAGCAAATGAAGACCCTTTGAAGTCATATTGCATGGTACCCATTCCACGGGTCTCAACTCTCCAGGTTTAAGGGATTCTTCCTTCAGCTAAAACATGCATGTGGAACCCAGAGTATGATCCACCGTGTGATCGGGAGACGTGTTCAAATATGTCTCAGTTCTCGTCCCCTGGTACTCGGGTGCAACATTCCAGACGCTTTACTAACACTCTCCCGACTTGGAGAGTCAGTGCCTTTAACCTCCTGTTTGGCCCAGTTTGCAATTTCTGCGGAAGATGAACAGGAATAGGGAGAACCAATGAGAGACTAGCTGGAGGTGTCTGGACGGGCAAATTTAACTCTCATTTCCCACCAGGAAGAGGAATTAACCAAAGGCTCAGCGTGCCGTGCCGGAACCAGATTAGGGCCTGAAGCAATCCTGTGGTGTTGCGGCCAGCTCACAAGAAAGCGAGTTGAAGAAAGGAGCTCAGGGGCACTGTAATTCACAAACCTGCAGAGTTATAAATGACAGCTATCGTCCAAAAATATACTGAAGTAAGGCTGCCAAGAGGACTTGAAAGCGGGGCAGAATTGCAGGAAACCGATTTCAGGAGGTAGACTGGAATTGCAGTTAAAGCATAGGAAAAGAGGCAGAACGTCCACAATGATGCACTTGGCCAAAAAAGGGCGTATGCGTTTTTTCCTGCAGGAAAAAACGCATACGCCCTTTTTGGCCAACCAAGCAAGCTTGCAAAGGAAATCTGCACTACAATGAAGTCTCACTTCCCCCCGGTCAAAAAGGCCATCTGAAAAAAGTGTAAAATCCAGAAGGCAGGACAGGCCATGGAGAACTGGGAGCCTTGTTATGCTGATGGGCGGGATGTAAATTGCCAACAGCCACTCGGGAGAAGTGTATGGTGTTTCCTGAAACATCTAAAAAACAAAGCAACAGAGCCTAGGGCACTTCCACTTATGGTCCTATAGTTTAGGGAAATTAAAATCAAAAAGACACAGCCACCCCAAAGTTTGGGACGGCTCTGTTTACAAGAACCTCGTTTACGGTACAAGTTCAATATCGCAGAAAGTGAGTAATGGATAAAGAAGTTGTGGTACTTACGTACAATGCAATATCACTCAGCAATGAAATCTATGTCATCAGGCCCGTAGCAGCATAATGAGTGGATTCAGGTATGATGATTCTAACTGAAATAAGTCACACAGAAAAAGAAACATCATAAGATATCACTAATACACGGAATGTAAACTTGGCTACACAGGAACTGAATTACAAAACAGAACAGGGTCTCAAATTTAGAAAACCAACTTATGCTTGCTAAGGGGAAAGGTGAGTTGGGGTGCTGCCTAAAACCAGAGATTGAAATGAACACAGATAAAGTTCCTTAAGCCAAATATGGAATAGACAAGAGCTACTCCTTGCTCAACGAAATGGACTCAACACCCCATATTAAACGCCTAAGAATGTACCTGACTAGTAAGTATCTTAAAACCTATGGATTGCTATGTCTCCGAAAGAGAATCAAGCGTGTGTACAGGGGCATAAACGCAGCAGTGATAGGATTGGAGAGGTTCGGTGAGCAAATGAAGACCCTTTGAAGTCATATTGCATGGTACCCATTCCACGGGTCTCAACTCTCCAGGTTTAAGGGATTCTTCCTTCAGCTAAAACATGCATGTGGAACCCAGAGTATGATCCACCGTGTGATCGGGAGACGTGTTCAAATATGTCTCAGTTCTCGTCCCCTGGTACTCGGGTGCAACATTCCAGACGCTTTACTAACACTCTCCCGACTTGGAGAGTCAGTGCCTTTAACCTCCTGTTTGGCCCAGTTTGCAATTTCTGCGGAAGATGAACAGGAATAGGGAGAACCAATGAGAGACTAGCTGGAGGTGTCTGGACGGGCAAATTTAACTCTCATTTCCCACCAGGAAGAGGAATTAACCAAAGGCTCAGCGTGCCGTGCCAGAACCAGATTAGGGCCTGAAGCAATCCTGCGGTGTTGCGACCAGCTCACAAGAAAGCGAGTTGAAGAAAGGAGCTCAGGGGCACTGTAATTCACAAACCTGCAGAGTTATAAATGACAGCTATCGTCCAAAAATATACTGAAGTAAGGCTGCCAAGAGGACTTGAAAGCGGGGCAGAATTGCAGGAAACCGATTTCAGGAGGTAGACTGGAATTGCAGTTAAAGCATAGGAAAAGAGGCAGAACGTCCACAATGATGCACTTGGCCAAAAAGGGCGTATGCGTTTTTTCCTGAATATATTCAGGAAAAAACGCATACGCCCTTTTTGGCCAACCAAGCAAGCTTGCAAAGGAAATCTGCACTACAATGAAGTCTCACTTCCCCCCGGTCAAAAGGGCCATCTGAAAAAAGTGTAAAATCCAGAAGGCAGGACAGGCCATGGAGAACTGGGAGCCTTGTTATGCTGATGGGCGGGATGTAAATTGCCAACAGCCACTCGGGAGAAGTGTATGGTGTTTCCTGAAACATCTAAAAAACAAAGCAACAGAGCCTAGGGCACTTCCACTTATGGTCCTATAGTTTAGGGAAATTAAAATCAAAAAGACACAGCCACCCCAAAGTTTGGGACGGCTCTGTTTACAAGAACCTCGTTTACGGTACAAGTTCAATATCGCAGAAAGTGAGTAATGGATAAAGAAGTTGTGGTACTTACGTACAATGCAATATCACTCAGCAATGAAATCTATGTCATCAGGCCCGTAGCAGCATAATGAGTGGATTCAGGTATGATGATTCTAACTGAAATAAGTCACACAGAAAAAGAAACATCATAAGATATCACTAATACACGGAATGTAAACTTGGCTACACAGGAACTGAATTACAAAACAGAACAGGGTCTCAAATTTAGAAAACCAACTTATGCTTGCTAAGGGGAAAGGTGAGTTGGGGTGCTGCCTAAAACCAGAGATTGAAATGAACACAGATAAAGTTCCTTAAGCCAAATATGGAATAGACAAGAGCTACTCCTTGCTCAACGAAATGGACTCAACACCCCATATTAAACGCCTAAGAATGTACCTGACTAGTAAGTATCTTAAAACCTATGGATTGCTATGTCTCCGAAAGAGAATCAAGCGTGTGTACAGGGGCATAAACGCAGCAGTGATAGGATTGGAGAGGTTCGGTGAGCAAATGAAGACCCTTTGAAGTCATATTGCATGGTACCCATTCCACGGGTCTCAACTCTCCAGGTTTAAGGGATTCTTCCTTCAGCTAAAACATGCATGTGGAACCCAGAGTATGATCCACCGTGTGATCGGGAGACGTGTTCAAATATGTCTCAGTTCTCGTCCCCTGGTACTCGGGTGCAACATTCCAGACGCTTTACTAACACTCTCCCGACTTGGAGAGTCAGTGCCTTTAACCTCCTGTTTGGCCCAGTTTGCAATTTCTGCGGAAGATGAACAGGAATAGGGAGAACCAATGAGAGACTAGCTGGAGGTGTCTGGACGGGCAAATTTAACTCTCATTTCCCACCAGGAAGAGGAATTAACCAAAGGCTCAGCGTGCCGTGCCAGAACCAGATTAGGGCCTGAAGCAATCCTGCGGTGTTGCGACCAGCTCACAAGAAAGCGAGTTGAAGAAAGGAGCTCAGGGGCACTGTAATTCACAAACCTGCAGAGTTATAAATGACAGCTATCGTCCAAAAATATACTGAAGTAAGGCTGCCAAGAGGACTTGAAAGCGGGGCAGAATTGCAGGAAACCGATTTCAGGAGGTAGACTGGAATTGCAGTTAAAGCATAGGAAAAGAGGCAGAACGTCCACAATGATGCACTTGGCCAAAAAAGGGCGTATGCGTTTTTTCCTGCAGGAAAAAACGCATACGCCCTTTTTGGCCAACCAAGCAAGCTTGCAAAGGAAATCTGCACTACAATGAAGTCTCACTTCCCCCCGGTCAAAAGGGCCATCTGAAAAAAGTGTAAAATCCAGAAGGCAGGACAGGCCATGGAGAACTGGGAGCCTTGTTATGCTGATGGGCGGGATGTAAATTGCCAACAGCCACTCGGGAGAAGTGTATGGTGTTTCCTGAAACATCTAAAAAACAAAGCAACAGAGCCTAGGGCACTTCCACTTATGGTCCTATAGTTTAGGGAAATTAAAATCAAAAAGACACAGCCACCCCAAAGTTTGGGACGGCTCTGTTTACAAGAACCTCGTTTACGGTACAAGTTCAATATCGCAGAAAGTGAGTAATGGATAAAGAAGTTGTGGTACTTACGTACAATGCAATATCACTCAGCAATGAAATCTATGTCATCAGGCCCGTAGCAGCATAATGAGTGGATTCAGGTATGATGATTCTAACTGAAATAAGTCACACAGAAAAAGAAACATCATAAGATATCACTAATACACGGAATGTAAACTTGGCTACACAGGAACTGAATTACAAAACAGAACAGGGTCTCAAATTTAGAAAACCAACTTATGCTTGCTAAGGGGAAAGGTGAGTTGGGGTGCTGCCTAAAACCAGAGATTGAAATGAACACAGATAAAGTTCCTTAAGCCAAATATGGAATAGACAAGAGCTACTCCTTGCTCAACGAAATGGACTCAACACCCCATATTAAACGCCTAAGAATGTACCTGACTAGTAAGTATCTTAAAACCTATGGATTGCTATGTCTCCGAAAGAGAATCAAGCGTGTGTACAGGGGCATAAACGCAGCAGTGATAGGATTGGAGAGGTTCGGTGAGCAAATGAAGACCCTTTGAAGTCATATTGCATGGTACCCATTCCACGGGTCTCAACTCTCCAGGTTTAAGGGATTCTTCCTTCAGCTAAAACATGCATGTGGAACCCAGAGTATGATCCACCGTGTGATCGGGAGACGTGTTCAAATATGTCTCAGTTCTCGTCCCCTGGTACTCGGGTGCAACATTCCAGACGCTTTACTAACACTCTCCCGACTTGGAGAGTCAGTGCCTTTAACCTCCTGTTTGGCCCAGTTTGCAATTTCTGCGGAAGATGAACAGGAATAGGGAGAACCAATGAGAGACTAGCTGGAGGTGTCTGGACGGGCAAATTTAACTCTCATTTCCCACCAGGAAGAGGAATTAACCAAAGGCTCAGCGTGCCGTGCCAGAACCAGATTAGGGCCTGAAGCAATCCTGCGGTGTTGCGACCAGCTCACAAGAAAGCGAGTTGAAGAAAGGAGCTCAGGGGCACTGTAATTCACAAACCTGCAGAGTTATAAATGACAGCTATCGTCCAAAAATATACTGAAGTAAGGCTGCCAAGAGGACTTGAAAGCGGGGCAGAATTGCAGGAAACCGATTTCAGGAGGTAGACTGGAATTGCAGTTAAAGCATAGGAAAAGAGGCAGAACGTCCACAATGATGCACTTGGCCAAAAAGGGCGTATGCGTTTTTTCCTGAATATATTCAGGAAAAAACGCATACGCCCTTTTTGGCCAACCAAGCAAGCTTGCAAAGGAAATCTGCACTACAATGAAGTCTCACTTCCCCCCGGTCAAAAGGGCCATCAGAAAAAAGTGTAAAATCCAGAAGGCAGGACAGGCCATGGAGAACTGGGAGCCTTGTTATGCTGATGGGCGGGATGTAAATTGCCAACAGCCACTCGGGAGAAGTGTATGGTGTTTCCTGAAACATCTAAAAAACAAAGCAACAGAGCCTAGGGCACTTCCACTTATGGTCCTATAGCTTAGGGAAATTAAAATCAAAAAGACACAGCCACCCCAAAGTTTGGGACGGCTCTGTTTACAAGAACCTCGTTTACGGTACAAGTTCAATATCGCAGAAAGTGAGTAATGGATAAAGAAGTTGTGGTACTTACGTACAATGCAATATCACTCAGCAATGAAATCTATGTCATCAGGCCCGTAGCAGCATAATGAGTGGATTCAGGTATGATGATTCTAACTGAAATAAGTCACACAGAAAAAGAAACATCATAAGATATCACTAATACATGGAATGTAAACTTGGCTACACAGGAACTGAATTACAAAACAGAACAGGGTCTCAAATTTAGAAAACCAACTTATGCTTGCTAAGGGGAAAGGTGAGTTGGGGTGCTGCCTAAAACCAGAGATTGAAATGAACACAGATAAAGTTCCTTAAGCCAAATATGGAATAGACAAGAGCTACTCCTTGCTCAACGAAATGGACTCAACACCCCATATTAAACGCCTAAGAATGTACCTGACTAGTAAGTATCTTAAAACCTATGGATTGCTATGTCTCCGAAAGAGAATCAAGCGTGTGTACAGGGGCATAAACGCAGCAGTGATAGGATTGGAGAGGTTCGGTGAGCAAATGAAGACCCTTTGAAGTCATATTGCATGGTACCCATTCCACGGGTCTCAACTCTCCAGGTTTAAGGGATTCTTCCTTCAGCTAAAACATGCATGTGGAACCCAGAGTATGATCCACCGTGTGATCGGGAGACGTGTTCAAATATGTCTCAGTTCTCGTCCCCTGGTACTCGGGTGCAACATTCCAGACGCTTTACTAACACTCTCCCGACTTGGAGAGTCAGTGCCTTTAACCTCCTGTTTGGCCCAGTTTGCAATTTCTGCGGAAGATGAACAGGAATAGGGAGAACCAATGAGAGACTAGCTGGAGGTGTCTGGACGGGCAAATTTAACTCTCATTTCCCACCAGGAAGAGGAATTAACCAAAGGCTCAGCGTGCCGTGCCAGAACCAGATTAGGGCCTGAAGCAATCCTGCGGTGTTGCGACCAGCTCACAAGAAAGCGAGTTGAAGAAAGGAGCTCAGGGGCACTGTAATTCACAAACCTGCAGAGTTATAAATGACAGCTATCGTCCAAAAATATACTGAAGTAAGGCTGCCAAGAGGACTTGAAAGCGGGGCAGAATTGCAGGAAACCGATTTCAGGAGGTAGACTGGAATTGCATTGAAAGCATAGGAAAAGAGGCAGAACGTCCACAATGATGCACTTGGCCAAAAAGGGCGTATGCGTTTTTTCCTGCAGGAAAAAACGCATACGCCCTTTTTGGCCAACCAAGCAAGCTTGCAAAGGAAATCTGCACTACAATGAAGTCTCACTTCCCCCCGGTCAAAAGGGGCATCAGAAAAAAGTGTAAAATCCAGAAGGCAGGACAGGCCATGGAGAACTGGGAGCCTTGTTATGCTGATGGGCGGGATGTAAATTGCCAACAGCCACTCGGCAGAAGTGTATGGTGTTTCCTGAAACATCTAAAAAACAAAGCAACAGAGCCTAGGGCACTTCCACTTATGGTCCTATAGCTTAGGGAAATTAAAATAAAAAAGACACAGCCACCCCAAAGTTTGGGACGGCTCTGTTTACAAGAACCTCGTTTACGGTACAAGTTCAATATCGCAGAAAGTGAGTAATGGATAAAGAAGTTGTGGTACTTACGTACAATGCAATATCACTCAGCAATGAAATCTATGTCATCAGGCCCGTAGCAGCATAATGAGTGGATTCAGGTATGATGATTCTAACTGAAATAAGTCACACAGAAAAAGAAACATCATAAGATATCACTAATACACGGAATGTAAACTTGGCTACACAGGAACTGAATTACAAAACAGAACAGGGTCTCAAATTTAGAAAACCAACTTATGCTTGCTAAGGGGAAAGGTGAGTTGGGGTGCTGCCTAAAACCAGAGATTGAAATGAACACAGATAAAGTTCCTTAAGCCAAATATGGAATAGACAAGAGCTACTCCTTGCTCAACGAAATGGACTCAACACCCCATATTAAACGCCTAAGAATGTACCTGACTAGTAAGTATCTTAAAACCTATGGATTGCTATGTCTCCGAAAGAGAATCAAGCGTGTGTACAGGGGCATAAACGCAGCAGTGATAGGATTGGAGAGGTTCGGTGAGCAAATGAAGACCCTTTGAAGTCATATTGCATGGTACCCATTCCACGGGTCTCAACTCTCCAGGTTTAAGGGATTCTTCCTTCAGCTAAAACATGCATGTGGAACCCAGAGTATGATCCACCGTGTGATCGGGAGACGTGTTCAAATATGTCTCAGTTCTCGTCCCCTGGTACTCGGGTGCAACATTCCAGACGCTTTACTAACACTCTCCCGACTTGGAGAGTCAGTGCCTTTAACCTCCTGTTTGGCCCAGTTTGCAATTTCTGCGGAAGATGAACAGGAATAGGGAGAACCAATGAGAGACTAGCTGGAGGTGTCTGGACGGGCAAATTTAACTCTCATTTCCCACCAGGAAGAGGAATTAACCAAAGGCTCAGCGTGCCGTGCCAGAACCAGATTAGGGCCTGAAGCAATCCTGCGGTGTTGCGACCAGCTCACAAGAAAGCGAGTTGAAGAAAGGAGCTCAGGGGCACTGTAATTCACAAACCTGCAGAGTTATAAATGACAGCTATCGTCCAAAAATATACTGAAGTAAGGCTGCCAAGAGGACTTGAAAGCGGGGCAGAATTGCAGGAAACCGATTTCAGGAGGTAGACTGGAATTGCAGTTAAAGCATAGGAAAAGAGGCAGAACGTCCACAATGATGCACTTGGCCAAAAAGGGCGTATGCGTTTTTTCCTGCAGGAAAAAACGCATACGCCCTTTTTGGCCAACCAAGCAAGCTTGCAAAGGAAATCTGCAGTACAATGAAGTCTCACTTCCCCCCGGTCAAAAGGGCCATCTGAAAAAAGTGTAAAATCCAGAAGGCAGGACAGGCCATGGAGAACTGGGAGCCTTGTTATGCTGATGGGCGGGATGTAAATTGCCAACAGCCACTCGGGAGAAGTGTATGGTGTTTCCTGAAACATCTAAAAAACAAAGCAACAGAGCCTAGGGCACTTCCACTTATGGTCCTATAGTTTAGGGAAATTAAAATCAAAAAGACACAGCCACCCCAAAGTTTGGGACGGCTCTGTTTACAAGAACCTCGTTTACGGTACAAGTTCAATATCGCAGAAAGTGAGTAATGGATAAAGAAGTTGTGGTACTTACGTACAATGCAATATCACTCAGCAATGAAATCTATGTCATCAGGCCCGTAGCAGCATAATGAGTGGATTCAGGTATGATGATTCTAACTGAAATAAGTCACACAGAAAAAGAAACATCATAAGATATCACTAATACACGGAATGTAAACTTGGCTACACAGGAACTGAATTACAAAACAGAACAGGGTCTCAAATTTAGAAAACCAACTTATGCTTGCTAAGGGGAAAGGTGAGTTGGGGTGCTGCCTAAAACCAGAGATTGAAATGAACACAGATAAAGTTCCTTAAGCCAAATATGGAATAGACAAGAGCTACTCCTTGCTCAACAAAATGGACTCAACACCCCATATTAAACGCCTAAGAATGTACCTGACTAGTAAGTATCTTAAAACCTATGGATTGCTATGTCTCCGAAAGAGAATCAAGCGTGTGTACAGGGGCATAAACGCAGCAGTGATAGGATTGGAGAGGTTCGGTGAGCAAATGAAGACCCTTTGAAGTCATATTGCATGGTACCCATTCCACGGGTCTCAACTCTCCAGGTTTAAGGGATTCTTCCTTCAGCTAAAACATGCATGTGGAACCCAGAGTATGATCCACCGTGTGATCGGGAGATGTGTTCAAATATGTCTCAGTTCTCGTCCCCTGGTACTCGGGTGCAACATTCCAGACGCTTTACTAACACTCTCCCGACTTGGAGAGTCAGTGCCTTTAACCTCCTGTTTGGCCCAGTTTGCAATTTCTGCGGAAGATGAACAGGAATAGGGAGAACCAATGAGAGACTAGCTGGAGGTGTCTGGACGGGCAAATTTAACTCTCATTTCCCACCAGGAAGAGGAATTAACCAAAGGCTCAGCGTGCCGTGCCAGAACCAGATTAGGGCCTGAAGCAATCCTGCGGTGTTGCGACCAGCTCACAAGAAAGCGAGTTGAAGAAAGGAGCTCAGGGGCACTGTAATTCACAAACCTGCAGAGTTATAAATGACAGCTATCGTCCAAAAATATACTGAAGTAAGGCTGCCAAGAGGACTTGAAAGCGGGGCAGAATTGCAGGAAACCGATTTCAGGAGGTAGACTGGAATTGCAGTTAAAGCATAGGAAAAGAGGCAGAACGTCCACAATGATGCACTTGGCCAAAAAGGGCGTATGCGTTTTTTCCTGCAGGAAAAAACGCATACGCCCTTTTTGGCCAACCAAGCAAGCTTGCAAAGGAAATCTGCACTACAATGAAGTCTCACTTCCCCCCGGTCAAAAGGGGCATCAGAAAAAAGTGTAAAATCCAGAAGGCAGGACAGGCCATGGAGAACTGGGAGCCTTGTTATGCTGATGGGCGGGATGTAAATTGCCAACAGCCACTCGGGAGAAGTGTATGGTGTTTCCTGAAACATCTAAAAAACAAAGCAACAGAGCCTAGGGCACTTCCACTTATGGTCCTATAGCTTAGGGAAATTAAAATCAAAAAGACACAGCCACCCCAAAGTTTGGGACGGCTCTGTTTACAAGAACCTCGTTTACGGTACAAGTTCAATATCACAGAAAGTGAGTAATGGATAAAGAAGTTGTGGTACTTACGTACAATGCAATATCACTCAGCAATGAAATCTATGTCATCAGGCCCGTAGCAGCATAATGAGTGGATTCAGGTATGATGATTCTAACTGAAATAAGTCACACAGAAAAAGAAACATCATAAGATATCACTAATACACGGAATGTAAACTTGGCTACACAGGAACTGAATTACAAAACAGAACAGGGTCTCAAATTTAGAAAACCAACTTATGCTTGCTAAGGGGAAAGGTGAGTTGGGGTGCTGCCTAAAACCAGAGATTGAAATGAACACAGATAAAGTTCCTTAAGCCAAATATGGAATAGACAAGAGCTACTCCTTGCTCAACGAAATGGACTCAACACCCCATATTAAACGCCTAAGAATGTACCTGACTAGTAAGTATCTTAAAACCTATGGATTGCTATGTCTCCGAAAGAGAATCAAGCGTGTGTACAGGGGCATAAACGCAGCAGTGATAGGATTGGAGAGGTTCGGTGAGCAAATGAAGACCCTTTGAAGTCATATTGCATGGTACCCATTCCACGGGTCTCAACTCTCCAGGTTTAAGGGATTCTTCCTTCAGCTAAAACATGCATGTGGAACCCAGAGTATGATCCACCGTGTGATCGGGAGACGTGTTCAAATATGTCTCAGTTCTCTTCCCCTGGTACTCGGGTGCAACATTCCAGACGCTTTACTAACACTCTCCCGACTTGGAGAGTCAGTGCCTTTAACCTCCTGTTTGGCCCAGTTTGCAATTTCTGCGGAAGATGAACAGGAATAGGGAGAACCAATGAGAGACTAGCTGGAGGTGTCTGGACGGGCAAATTTAACTCTCATTTCCCACCAGGAAGAGGAATTAACCAAAGGCTCAGCGTGCCGTGCCAGAACCAGATTAGGGCCTGAAGCAATCCTGCGGTGTTGCGACCAGCTCACAAGAAAGCGAGTTGAAGAAAGGAGCTCAGGGGCACTGTAATTCACAAACCTGCAGAGTTATAAATGACAGCTATCGTCCAAAAATATACTGAAGTAAGGCTGCCAAGAGGACTTGAAAGCGGGGCAGAATTGCAGGAAACCGATTTCAGGAGGTAGACTGGAATTGCATTGAAAGCATAGGAAAAGAGGCAGAACGTCCACAATGATGCACTTGGCCAAAAAGGGCGTATGCGTTTTTTCCTGCAGGAAAAAACGCATACGCCCTTTTTGGCCAACCAAGCAAGCTTGCAAAGGAAATCTGCACTACAATGAAGTCTCACTTCCCCCCGGTCAAAAGGGGCATCAGAAAAAAGTGTAAAATCCAGAAGGCAGGACAGGCCATGGAGAACTGGGAGCCTTGTTATGCTGATGGGCGGGATGTAAATTGCCAACAGCCACTCGGGAGAAGTGTATGGTGTTTCCTGAAACATCTAAAAAACAAAGCAACAGAGCCTAGGGCACTTCCACTTATGGTCCTATAGCTTAGGGAAATTAAAATAAAAAAGACACAGCCACCCCAAAGTTTGGGACGGCTCTGTTTACAAGAACCTCGTTTACGGTACAAGTTCAATATCGCAGAAAGTGAGTAATGGATAAAGAAGTTGTGGTACTTACGTACAATGCAATATCACTCAGCAATGAAATCTATGTCATCAGGCCCGTAGCAGCATAATGAGTGGATTCAGGTATGATGATTCTAACTGAAATAAGTCACACAGAAAAAGAAACATCATAAGATATCACTAATACACGGAATGTAAACTTGGCTACACAGGAACTGAATTACAAAACAGAACAGGGTCTCAAATTTAGAAAACCAACTTATGCTTGCTAAGGGGAAAGGTGAGTTGGGGTGCTGCCTAAAACCAGAGATTGAAATGAACACAGATAAAGTTCCTTAAGCCAAATATGGAATAGACAAGAGCTACTCCTTGCTCAACAAAATGGACTCAACACCCCATATTAAACGCCTAAGAATGTACCTGACTAGTAAGTATCTTAAAACCTATGGATTGCTATGTCTCCGAAAGAGAATCAAGCGTGTGTACAGGGGCATAAACGCAGCAGTGATAGGATTGGAGAGGTTCGGTGAGCAAATGAAGACCCTTTGAAGTCATATTGCATGGTACCCATTCCACGGGTCTCAACTCTCCAGGTTTAAGGGATTCTTCCTTCAGCTAAAACATGCATGTGGAACCCAGAGTATGATCCACCGTGTGATCGGGAGACGTGTTCAAATATGTCTCAGTTCTCGTCCCCTGGTACTCGGGTGCAACATTCCAGACGCTTTACTAACACTCTCCCGACTTGGAGAGTCAGTGCCTTTAACCTCCTGTTTGGCCCAGTTTGCAATTTCTGCGGAAGATGAACAGGAATAGGGAGAACCAATGAGAGACTAGCTGGAGGTGTCTGGACGGGCAAATTTAACTCTCATTTCCCACCAGGAAGAGGAATTAACCAAAGGCTCAGCGTGCCGTGCCAGAACCAGATTAGGGCCTGAAGCAATCCTGCGGTGTTGCGACCAGCTCACAAGAAAGCGAGTTGAAGAAAGGAGCTCAGGGGCACTGTAATTCACAAACCTGCAGAGTTATAAATGACAGCTATCGTCCAAAAATATACTGAAGTAAGGCTGCCAAGAGGACTTGAAAGCGGGGCAGAATTGCAGGAAACCAATTTCAGGAGGTAGACTGGAATTGCAGTTAAAGCATAGGAAAAGAGGCAGAACGTCCACAATGATGCACTTGGCCAAAAAGGGCGTATGCGTTTTTTCCTGAATATATTCAGGAAAAAACGCATACGCCCTTTTTGGCCAACCAAGCAAGCTTGCAAAGGAAATCTGCACTACAATGAAGTCTCACTTCCCCCCGGTCAAAAGGGCCATCTGAAAAAAGTGTAAAATCCAGAAGGTAGGACAGGCCATGGAGAACTGGGAGCCTTGTTATGCTGATGGGCGGGATGTAAATTGCCAACAGCCACTCGGGAGAAGTGTATGGTGTTTCCTGAAACATCTAAAAAACAAAGCAACAGAGCCTAGGGCACTTCCACTTATGGTCCTATAGCTTAGGGAAATTAAAATCAAAAAGACACAGCCACCCCAAAGTTTGGGACGGCTCTGTTTACAAGAACCTCGTTTACGGTACAAGTTCAATATCGCAGAAAGTGAGTAATGGATAAAGAAGTTGTGGTACTTACGTACAATGCAATATCACTCAGCAATGAAATCTATGTCATCAGGCCCGTAGCAGCATAATGAGTGGATTCAGGTATGATGATTCTAACTGAAATAAGTCACACAGAAAAAGAAACATCATAAGATATCACTAATACACGGAATGTAAACTTGGCTACACAGGAACTGAATTACAAAACAGAACAGGGTCTCAAATTTAGAAAACCAACTTATGCTTGCTAAGGGGAAAGGTGAGTTGGGGTGCTGCCTAAAACCAGAGATTGAAATGAACACAGATAAAGTTCCTTAAGCCAAATATGGAATAGACAAGAGCTACACCTTGCTCAACGAAATGGACTCAACACCTCATATTAAACGCCTAAGAATGTACCTGACTAGTAAGTATCTTAAAACCTATGGATTGCTATGTCTCCGAAAGAGAATCAAGCGTGTGTACAGGGGCATAAACGCAGCAGTGATAGGATTGGAGAGGTTCGGTGAGCAAATGAAGACCCTTTGAAGTCATATTGCATGGTACCCATTCCACGGGTCTCAACTCTCCAGGTTTAAGGGATTCTTCCTTCAGCTAAAACATGCATGTGGAACCCAGAGTATGATCCACCGTGTGATCGGGAGACGTGTTCAAATATGTCTCAGTTCTCGTCCCCTGGTACTCGGGTGCAACATTCCAGACGCTTTACTAACACTCTCCCGACTTGGAGAGTCAGTGCCTTTAACCTCCTGTTTGGCCCAGTTTGCAATTTCTGCGGAAGATGAACAGGAATAGGGAGAACCAATGAGAGACTAGCTGGAGGTGTCTGGACGGGCAATTTTAACTCTCATTTCCCACCAGGAAGAGGAATTAACCAAAGGCTCAGCGTGCCGTGCCAGAACCAGATTAGGGCCTGAAGCAATCCTGCGGTGTTGCGACCAGCTCACAAGAAAGCGAGTTGAAGAAAGGAGCTCAGGGGCACTGTAATTCACAAACCTGCAGAGTTATAAATGACAGCTATCGTCCAAAAATATACTGAAGTAAGGCTGCCAAGAGGACTTGAAAGCGGGGCAGAATTGCAGGAAACCGATTTCAGGAGGTAGACTGGAATTGCAGTTAAAGCATAGGAAAAGAGGCAGAACGTCCACAATGATGCACTTGGCCAAAAAGGGCGTATGCGTTTTTTCCTGAATATATTCAGGAAAAAACGCATACGCCCTTTTTGCCCAACCAAGCAAGCTTGCAAAGGAAATCTGCACTACAATGAAGTCTCACTTCCCCCCGGTCAAAAGGGCCATCTGAAAAAAGTGTAAAATCCAGAAGGTAGGACAGGCCATGGAGAACTGGGAGCCTTGTTATGCTGATGGGCGGGATGTAAATTGCCAACAGCCACTCGGGAGAAGTGTATGGTGTTTCCTGAAACATCTAAAAAACAAAGCAACAGAGCCTAGGGCACTTCCACTTATGGTCCTATAGCTTAGGGAAATTAAAATCAAAAAGACACAGCCACCCCAAAGTTTGGGACGGCTCTGTTTACAAGAACCTCGTTTACGGTACAAGTTCAATATCGCAGAAAGTGAGTAATGGATAAAGAAGTTGTGGTACTTACGTACAATGCAATATCACTCAGCAATGAAATCTATGTCATCAGGCCCGTAGCAGCATAATGAGTGGATTCAGGTATGATGATTCTAACTGAAATAAGTCACACAGAAAAAGAAACATCATAAGATATCACTAATACACGGAATGTAAACTTGGCTACACAGGAACTGAATTACAAAACAGAACAGGGTCTCAAATTTAGAAAACCAACTTATGCTTGCTAAGGGGAAAGGTGAGTTGGGGTGCTGCCTAAAACCAGAGATTGAAATGAACACAGATAAAGTTCCTTAAGCCAAATATGGAATAGACATGAGCTACACCTTGCTCAACGAAATGGACTCAACACCTCATATTAAACGCCTAAGAATGTACCTGACTAGTAAGTATCTTAAAACCTATGGATTGCTATGTCTCCGAAAGAGAATCAAGCGTGTGTACAGGGGCATAAACGCAGCAGTGATAGGATTGGAGAGGTTCGGTGAGCAAATGAAGACCCTTTGAAGTCATATTGCATGGTACCCATTCCACGGGTCTCAACTCTCCAGGTTTAAGGGATTCTTCCTTCAGCTAAAACATGCATGTGGAACCCAGAGTATGATCCACCGTGTGATCGGGAGACGTGTTCAAATATGTCTCAGTTCTCGTCCCCTGGTACTCGGGTGCAACATTCCAGACGCTTTACTAACACTCTCCCGACTTGGAGAGTCAGTGCCTTTAACCTCCTGTTTGGCCCAGTTTGCAATTTCTGCGGAAGATGAACAGGAATAGGGAGAACCAATGAGAGACTAGCTGGAGGTGTCTGGACGGGCAATTTTAACTCTCATTTCCCACCAGGAAGAGGAATTAACCAAAGGCTCAGCGTGCCGTGCCAGAACCAGATTAGGGCCTGAAGCAATCCTGCGGTGTTGCGGCCAGCTCACAAGAAAGCGAGTTGAAGAAAGGAGCTCAGGGGCACTGTAATTCACAAACCTGCAGAGTTATAAATGACAGCTCTCGTCCAAAAATATACTGAAGTAAGGCTGCCAAGAGGACTTGAAAGCGGGGCAGAATTGCAGGAAACCGATTTCAGGAGGTAGACTGGAATTGCAGTTAAAGCATAGGAAAAGAGGCAGAACGTCCACAATGATGCACTTGGCCAAAAAGGGCGTATGCGTTTTTTCCTGCAGGAAAAAACGCATACGCCCTTTTTGGCCAACCAAGCAAGCTTGCAAAGGAAATCTGCACTACAATGAAGTCTCACTTCCCCCCGGTCAAAAGGGCCATCTGAAAAAAGTGTAAAATCCAGAAGGCAGGACAGGCCATGGAGAACTGGGAGCCTTGTTATGCTGATGGGCGGGATGTAAATTGCCAACAGCCACTCGGGAGAAGTGTATGGTGTTTCCTGAAACATCTAAAAAACAAAGCAACAGAGCCTAGGGCACTTCCACTTATGGTCCTATAGTTTAGGGAAATTAAAATCAAAAAGACACAGCCACCCCAAAGTTTGGGACGGCTCTGTTTACAAGAACCTCGTTTACGGTACAAGTTCAATATCGCAGAAAGTGAGTAATGGATAAAGAAGTTGTGGTACTTACGTACAATGCAATATCACTCAGCAATGAAATCTATGTCATCAGGCCCGTAGCAGCATAATGAGTGGATTCAGGTATGATGATTCTAACTGAAATAAGTCACACAGAAAAAGAAACATCATAAGATATCACTAATACACGGAATGTAAACTTGGCTACACAGGAACTGAATTACAAAACAGAACAGGGTCTCAAATTTAGAAAACCAACTTATGCTTGCTAAGGGGAAAGGTGAGTTGGGGTGCTGCCTAAAACCAGAGATTGAAATGAACACAGATAAAGTTCCTTAAGCCAAATATGGAATAGACAAGAGCTACTCCTTGCTCAACGAAATGGACTCAACACCCCATATTAAACGCCTAAGAATGTACATGACTAGTAAGTATCTTAAAACCTATGGATTGCTATGTCTCCGAAAGAGAATCAAGCGTGTGTACAGGGGCATAAACGCAGCAGTGATAGGATTGGAGAGGTTCGGTGAGCAAATGAAGACCCTTTGAAGTCATATTGCATGGTACCCATTCCACGGGTCTCAACTCTCCAGGTTTAAGGGATTCTTCCTTCAGCTAAAACATGCATGTGGAACCCAGAGTATGATCCACCGTGTGATCGGGAGACGTGTTCAAATATGTCTCAGTTCTCGTCCCCTGGTACTCGGGTGCAACATTCCAGACGCTTTACTAACACTCTCCCGACTTGGAGAGTCAGTGCCTTTAACCTCCTGTTTGGCCCAGTTTGCAATTTCTGCGGAAGATGAACAGGAATAGGGAGAAGCAATGAGAGACTAGCTGGAGGTGTCTGGACGGGCAAATTTAACTCTCATTTCCCACCAAGAAGAGGAATTAACCAAAGGCTCAGCGTGCCGTGCCAGAACCAGATTAGGGCCTGAAGCAATCCTGCGGTGTTGCGACCAGCTCACAAGAAAGCGAGTTGAAGAAAGGAGCTCAGGGGCACTGTAATTCACAAACCTGCAGAGTTATAAATGACAGCTATCGTCCAAAAATATACTGAAGTAAGGCTGCCAAGAGGACTTGAAAGCGGGGCAGAATTGCAGGAAACCGATTTCAGGAGGTAGACTGGAATTGCAGTTAAAGCATAGGAAAAGAGGCAGAACGTCCACAATGATGCACTTGGCCAAAAAGGGCGTATGCGTTTTTTCCTGAATATATTCAGGAAAAAACGCATACGCCCTTTTTGCCCAACCAAGCAAGCTTGCAAAGGAAATCTGCACTACAATGAAGTCTCACTTCCCCCCGGTCAAAAGGGCCATCTGAAAAAAGTGTAAAATCCAGAAGGTAGGACAGGCCATGGAGAACTGGGAGCCTTGTTATGCTGATGGGCGGGATGTAAATTGCCAAGAGCCACTCGGGAGAAGTGTATGGTGTTTCCTGAAACATCTAAAAAACAAAGCAACAGAGCCTAGGGCACTTCCACTTATGGTCCTATAGCTTAGGGAAATTAAAATCAAAAAGACACAGCCACCCCAAAGTTTGGGACGGCTCTGTTTACAAGAACCTCGTTTACGGTACAAGTTCAATATCGCAGAAAGTGAGTAATGGATAAAGAAGTTGTGGTACTTACGTACAATGCAATATCACTCAGCAATGAAATCTATGTCATCAGGCCCGTAGCAGCATAATGAGTGGATTCAGGTATGATGATTCTAACTGAAATAAGTCACACAGAAAAAGAAACATCATAAGATATCACTAATACACGGAATGTAAACTTGGCTACACAGGAACTGAATTACAAAACAGAACAGGGTCTCAAATTTAGAAAACCAACTTATGCTTGCTAAGGGGAAAGGTGAGTTGGGGTGCTGCCTAAAACCAGAGATTGAAATGAACACAGATAAAGTTCCTTAAGCCAAATATGGAATAGACAAGAGCTACACCTTGCTCAACGAAATGGACTCAACACCTCATATTAAACGCCTAAGAATGTACCTGACTAGTAAGTATCTTAAAACCTATGGATTGCTATGTCTCCGAAAGAGAATCAAGCGTGTGTACAGGGGCATAAACGCAGCAGTGATAGGATTGGAGAGGTTCGGTGAGCAAATGAAGACCCTTTGAAGTCATATTGCATGGTACCCATTCCACGGGTCTCAACTCTCCAGGTTTAAGGGATTCTTCCTTCAGCTAAAACATGCATGTGGAACCCAGAGTATGATCCACCGTGTGATCGGGAGACGTGTTCAAATATGTCTCAGTTCTCGTCCCCTGGTACTCGGGTGCAACATTCCAGACGCTTTACTAACACTCTCCCGACTTGGAGAGTCAGTGCCTTTAACCTCCTGTTTGGCCCAGTTTGCAATTTCTGCGGAAGATGAACAGGAATAGGGAGAACCAATGAGAGACTAGCTGGAGGTGTCTGGACGGGCAATTTTAACTCTCATTTCCCACCAGGAAGAGGAATTAACCAAAGGCTCAGCGTGCCGTGCCAGAACCAGATTAGGGCCTGAAGCAATCCTGCGGTGTTGCGGCCAGCTCACAAGAAAGCGAGTTGAAGAAAGGAGCTCAGGGGCACTGTAATTCACAAACCTGCAGAGTTATAAATGACAGCTATCGTCCAAAAATATACTGAAGTAAGGCTGCCAAGAGGACTTGAAAGCGGGGCAGAATTGCAGGAAACCGATTTCAGGAGGTAGACTGGAATTGCAGTTAAAGCATAGGAAAAGAGGCAGAACGTCCACAATGATGCACTTGGCCAAAAAGGGCGTATGCGTTTTTTCCTGCAGGAAAAAACGCATACGCCCTTTTTGGCCAACCAAGCAAGCTTGCAAAGGAAATCTGCACTACAATGAAGTCTCACTTCCCCCCGGTCAAAAGGGCCATCTGAAAAAAGTGTAAAATCCAGAAGGCAGGACAGGCCATGGAGAACTGGGAGCCTTGTTATGCTGATGGGCGGGATGTAAATTGCCAACAGCCACTCGGGAGAAGTGTATGGTGTTTCCTGAAACATCTAAAAAACAAAGCAACAGAGCCTAGGGCACTTCCACTTATGGTCCTATAGTTTAGGGAAATTAAAATCAAAAAGACACAGCCACCCCAAAGTTTGGGACGGCTCTGTTTACAAGAACCTCGTTTACGGTACAAGTTCAATATCGCAGAAAGTGAGTAATGGATAAAGAAGTTGTGGTACTTACGTACAATGCAATATCACTCAGCAATGAAATCTATGTCATCAGGCCCGTAGCAGCATAATGAGTGGATTCAGGTATGATGATTCTAACTGAAATAAGTCACACAGAAAAAGAAACATCATAAGATATCACTAATACACGGAATGTAAACTTGGCTACACAGGAACTGAATTACAAAACAGAACAGGGTCTCAAATTTAGAAAACCAACTTATGCTTGCTAAGGGGAAAGGTGAGTTGGGGTGCTGCCTAAAACCAGAGATTGAAATGAACACAGATAAAGTTCCTTAAGCCAAATATGGAATAGACAAGAGCTACTCCTTGCTCAACGAAATGGACTCAACACCTCATATTAAATGCCTAAGAATGTACCTGACTAGTAAGTATCTTAAAACCTATGGATTGCTATGTCTCCGAAAGAGAATCAAGCGTGTGTACAGGGGCATAAACGCAGCAGTGATAGGATTGGAGAGGTTCGGTGAGCAAATGAAGACCCTTTGAAGTCATATTGCATGGTACCCATTCCACGGGTCTCAACTCTCCAGGTTTAAGGGATTCTTCCTTCAGCTAAAACATGCATGTGGAACCCAGAGTATGATCCACCGTGTGATCGGGAGACGTGTTCAAATATGTCTCAGTTCTCGTCCCCTGGTACTCGGGTGCAACATTCCAGACGCTTTACTAACACTCTCCCGACTTGGAGAGTCAGTGCCTTTAACCTCCTGTTTGGCCCAGTTTGCAATTTCTGCGGAAGATGAACAGGAATAGGGAGAACCAATGAGAGACTAGCTGGAGGTGTCTGGACGGGCAATTTTAACTCTCATTTCCCACCAGGAAGAGGAATTAACCAAAGGCTCAGCGTGCCGTGCCAGAACCAGATTAGGGCCTGAAGCAATCCTGCGGTGTTGCGGCCAGCTCACAAGAAAGCGAGTTGAAGAAAGGAGCTCAGGGGCACTGTAATTCACAAACCTGCAGAGTTATAAATGACAGCTATCGTCCAAAAATATACTGAAGTAAGGCTGCCAAGAGGACTTGAAAGCGGGGCAGAATTGCAGGAAACCGATTTCAGGAGGTAGACTGGAATTGCAGTTAAAGCATAGGAAAAGAGGCAGAACGTCCACAATGATGCACTTGGCCAAAAAGGGCGTATGCGTTTTTTCCTGCAGGAAAAAACGCATACGCACTTTTTGGCCAACCAAGCAAGCTTGCAAAGGAAATCTGCACTACAATGAAGTCTCACTTCCCCCCGGTCAAAAGGGCCATCTGAAAAAAGTGTAAAATCCAGAAGGCAGGACAGGCCATGGAGAACTGGGAGCCTTGTTATGCTGATGGGCGGGATGTAAATTGCCAACAGCCACTCGGGAGAAGTGTATGGTGTTTCCTGAAACATCTAAAAAACAAAGCAACAGAGCCTAGGGCACTTCCACTTATGGTCCTATAGTTTAGGGAAATTAAAATCAAAAAGACACAGCCACCCCAAAGTTTGGGACGGCTCTGTTTACAAGAACCTCGTTTACGGTACAAGTTCAATATCGCAGAAAGTGAGTAATGGATAAAGAAGTTGTGGTACTTACGTACAATGCAATATCACTCAGCAATGAAATCTATGTCATCAGGCCCGTAGCAGCATAATGAGTGGATTCAGGTATGATGATTCTAACTGAAATAAGTCACACAGAAAAAGAAACATCATAAGATATCACTAATACACGGAATGTAAACTTGGCTACACAGGAACTGAATTACAAAACAGAACAGGGTCTCAAATTTAGAAAACCAACTTATGCTTGCTAAGGGGAAAGGTGAGTTGGGGTGCTGCCTAAAACCAGAGATTGAAATGAACACAGATAAAGTTCCTTAAGCCAAATATGGAATAGACAAGAGCTACTCCTTGCTCAACGAAATGGACTCAACACCCCATATTAAACGCCTAAGAATGTACCTGACTAGTAAGTATCTTAAAACCTATGGATTGCTATGTCTCCGAAAGAGAATCAAGCGTGTGTACAGGGGCATAAACGCAGCAGTGATAGGATTGGAGAGGTTCGGTGAGCAAATGAAGACCCTTTGAAGTCATATTGCATGGTACCCATTCCACGGGTCTCAACTCTCCAGGTTTAAGGGATTCTTCCTTCAGCTAAAACATGCATGTGGAACCCAGAGTATGATCCACCGTGTGATCGGGAGACGTGTTCAAATATGTCTCAGTTCTCGTCCCCTGGTACTCGGGTGCAACATTCCAGACGCTTTACTAACACTCTCCCGACTTGGAGAGTCAGTGCCTTTAACCTCCTGTTTGGCCCAGTTTGCAATTTCTGCGGAAGATGAACAGGAATAGGGAGAACCAATGAGAGACTAGCTGGAGGTGTCTGGACGGGCAAATTTAACTCTCATTTCCCACCAGGAAGAGGAATTAACCAAAGGCTCAGCGTGCCGTGCCAGAACCAGATTAGGGCCTGAAGCAATCCTGCGGTGTTGCGACCAGCTCACAAGAAAGCGAGTTGAAGAAAGGAGCTCAGGGGCACTGTAATTCACAAACCTGCAGAGTTATAAATGACAGCTATCGTCCAAAAATATACTGAAGTAAGGCTGCCAAGAGGACTTGAAAGCGGGGCAGAATTGCAGGAAACCGATTTCAGGAGGTAGACTGGAATTGCAGTTAAAGCATAGGAAAAGAGGCAGAACGTCCACAATGATGCACTTGGCCAAAAAGGGCGTATGCGTTTTTTCCTGCAGGAAAAAACGCATACGCCCTTTTTGGCCAACCAAGCAAGCTTGCAAAGGAAATCTGCACTACAATGAAGTCTCACTTCCCCCCGGTCAAAAGGGCCATCAGAAAAAAGTGTAAAATCCAGAAGGCAGGACAGGCCATGGAGAACTGGGAGCCTTGTTATGCTGATGGGCGGGATGTAAATTGCCAACAGCCACTCGGGAGAAGTGTATGGTGTTTCCTGAAACATCTAAAAAACAAAGCAACAGAGCCTAGGGCACTTCCACTTATGGTCCTATAGCTTAGGGAAATTAAAATCAAAAAGACACAGCCACCCCAAAGTTTGGGACGGCTCTGTTTACAAGAACCTCGTTTACGGTACAAGTTCAATATCGCAGAAAGTGAGTAATGGATAAAGAAGTTGTGGTACTTACGTACAATGCAATATCACTCAGCAATGAAATCTATGTCATCAGGCCCGTAGCAGCATAATGAGTGGATTCAGGTATGATGATTCTAACTGAAATAAGTCACACAGAAAAAGAAACATCATAAGATATCACTAATACACGGAATGTAAACTTGGCTACACAGGAACTGAATTACAAAACAGAACAGGGTCTCAAATTTAGAAAACCAACTTATGCTTGCTAAGGGGAAAGGTGAGTTGGGGTGCTGCCTAAAACCAGAGTTGAAATGAACACAGATAAAGTTCCTTAAGCCAAATATGGAATAGACAAGAGCTACTCCTTGCTCAACGAAATGGACTCAACACCCCATATTAAACGCCTAAGAATGTACCTGACTAGTAAGTATCTTAAAACCTATGGATTGCTATGTCTCCGAAAGAGAATCAAGCGTGTGTACAGGGGCATAAACGCAGCAGTGATAGGATTGGAGAGGTTCGGTGAGCAAATGAAGACCCTTTGAAGTCATATTGCATGGTACCCATTCCACGGGTCTCAACTCTCCAGGTTTAAGGGATTCTTCCTTCAGCTAAAACATGCATGTGGAACCCAGAGTATGATCCACCGTGTGATCGGGAGACGTGTTCAAATATGTCTCAGTTCTCGTCCCCTGGTACTCGGGTGCAACATTCCAGACGCTTTACTAACACTCTCCCAACTTGGAGAGTCAGTGCCTTTAACCTCCTGTTTGGCCCAGTTTGCAATTTCTGCGGAAGATGAACAGGAATAGGGAGAACCAATGAGAGACTAGCTGGAGGTGTCTGGACGGGCAAATTTAACTCTCATTTCCCACCAGGAAGAGGAATTAACCAAAGGCTCAGCGTGCCGTGCCAGAACCAGATTAGGGCCTGAAGCAATCCTGCGGTGTTGCGACCAGCTCACAAGAAAGCGAGTTGAAGAAAGGAGCTCAGGGGCACTGTAATTCACAAACCTGCAGAGTTATAAATGACAGCTCTCGTCCAAAAATATACTGAAGTAAGGCTGCCAAGAGGACTTGAAAGCGGGGCAGAATTGCAGGAAACCGATTTCAGGAGGTAGACTGGAATTGCAGTTAAAGCATAGGAAAAGAGGCAGAACGTCCACAATGATGCACTTGGCCAAAAAGGGCGTATGCGTTTTTTCCTGCAGGAAAAAACGCATACGCCCTTTTTGGCCAACCAAGCAAGCTTGCAAAGGAAATCTGCACTACAATGAAGTCTCACTTCCCCCCGGTCAAAAGGGGCATCAGAAAAAAGTGTAAAATCCAGAAGGCAGGACAGGCCATGGAGAACTGGGAGCCTTGTTATGCTGATGGGCGGGATGTAAATTGCCAACAGCCACTCGGGAGAAGTGTATGGTGTTTCCTGAAACATCTAAAAAACAAAGCAACAGAGCCTAGGGCACTTCCACTTATGGTCCTATAGCGTAGGGAAATTAAAATCAAAAAGACACAGCCACCCCAAAGTTTGGGACGGCTCTGTTTACAAGAACCTCGTTTACGGTACAAGTTCAATATCGCAGAAAGTGAGTAATGGATAAAGAAGTTGTGGTACTTACGTACAATGCAATATCACTCAGCAATGAAATCTATGTCATCAGGCCCGTAGCAGCATAATGAGTGGATTCAGGTATGATGATTCTAACTGAAATAAGTCACACAGAAAAAGAAACATCATAAGATATCACTAATACACGGAATGTAAACTTGGCTACACAGGAACTGAATTACAAAACAGAACAGGGTCTCAAATTTAGAAAACCAACTTATGCTTGCTAAGGGGAAAGGTGAGTTGGGGTGCTGCCTAAAACCAGAGTTGAAATGAACACAGATAAAGTTCCTTAAGCCAAATATGGAATAGACAAGAGCTACTCCTTGCTCAACGAAATGGACTCAACACCCCATATTAAACGTCTAAGAATGTACCTGACTAGTAAGTATCTTAAAACCTATGGATTGCTATGTCTCCGAAAGAGAATCAAGCGTGTGTACAGGGGCATAAACGCAGCAGTGATAGGATTGGAGAGGTTCGGTGAGCAAATGAAGACCCTTTGAAGTCATATTGCATGGTACCCATTCCACGGGTCTCAACTCTCCAGGTTTAAGGGATTCTTCCTTCAGCTAAAACATGCATGTGGAACCCAGAGTATGATCCACCGTGTGATCGGGAGACGTGTTCAAATATGTCTCAGTTCTCGTCCCCTGGTACTCAGGTGCAACATTCCAGACGCTTTACTAACACTCTCCCGACTTGGAGAGTCAGTGCCTTTAACCTCCTGTTTGGCCCAGTTTGCAATTTCTGCGGAAGATGAACAGGAATAGGGAGAACCAATGAGAGACTAGCTGGAGGTGTCTGGACGGGCAAATTTAACTCTCATTTCCCACCAGGAAGAGGAATTAACCAAAGGCTCAGCGTGCCGTGCCAGAACCAGATTAGGGCCTGAAGCAATCCTGTGGTGTTGCGACCAGCTCACAAGAAAGCGAGTTGAAGAAAGGAGCTCAGGGGCACTGTAATTCACAAACCTGCAGAGTTATAAATGACAGCTCTCGTCCAAAAATATACTGAAGTAAGGCTGCCAAGAGGACTTGAAAGCGGGGCAGAATTGCAGGAAACCGATTTCAGGAGGTAGACTGGAATTGCATTGAAAGCATAGGAAAAGAGGCAGAACGTCCACAATGATGCACTTGGCCAAAAAGGGCGTATGCGTTTTTTCCTGCAGGAAAAAACGCATACGCCCTTTTTGGCCAACCAAGCAAGCTTGCAAAGGAAATCTGCACTACAATGAAGTCTCACTTCCCCCCGGTCAAAAGGGCCATCAGAAAAAAGTGTAAAATCCAGAAGGCAGGACAGGCCATGGAGAACTGGGAGCCTTGTTATGCTGATGGGCGGGATGTAAATTGCCAACAGCCACTCGGGAGAAGTGTATGGTGTTTCCTGAAACATCTAAAAAACAAAGCAACAGAGCCTAGGGCACTTCCACTTATGGTCCTATAGCTTAGGGAAATTAAAATCAAAAAGACACAGCCACCCCAAAGTTTGGGACGACTCTGTTTACAAGAACCTCGTTTACGGTACAAGTTCAATATCGCAGAAAGTGAGTAATGGATAAAGAAGTTGTGGTACTTACGTACAATGCAATATCACTCAGCAATGAAATCTATGTCATCAGGCCCGTAGCAGCATAATGAGTGGATTCAGGTATGATGATTCTAACTGAAATAAGTCACACAGAAAAAGAAACATCATAAGATATCACTAATACACGGAATGTAAACTTGGCTACACAGGAACTGAATTACAAAACAGAACAGGGTCTCAAATTTAGAAAACCAACTTATGCTTGCTAAGGGGAAAGGTGAGTTGGGGTGCTGCCTAAAACCAGAGTTGAAATGAACACAGATAAAGTTCCTTAAGCCAAATATGGAATAGACAAGAGCTACTCCTTGCTCAACGAAATGGACTCAACACCCCATATTAAACGCCTAAGAATGTACCTGACTAGTAAGTATCTTAAAACCTATGGATTGCTATGTCTCCGAAAGAGAATCAAGCGTGTGTACAGGGGCATAAACGCAGCAGTGATAGGATTGGAGAGGTTCGGTGAGCAAATGAAGACCCTTTGAAGTCATATTGCATGGTACCCATTCCACGGGTCTCAACTCTCCAGGTTTAAGGGATTCTTCCTTCAGCTAAAACATGCATGTGGAACCCAGAGTATGATCCACCGTGTGATCGGGAGACGTGTTCAAATATGTCTCAGTTCTCGTCCCCTGGTACTCGGGTGCAACATTCCAGGCGCTTTACTAACACTCTCCCGACTTGGAGAGTCAGTGCCTTTAACCTCCTGTTTGGCCCAGTTTGCAATTTCTGCGGAAGATGAACAGGAATAGGGAGAACCAATGAGAGACTAGCTGGAGGTGTCTGGACGGGAAAATTTAACTCTCATTTCCCACCAGGAAGAGGAATTAACCAAAGGCTCAGCGTGCCGTGCCAGAACCAGATTAGGGCCTGAAGCAATCCTGCGGTGTTGCGACCAGCTCACAAGAAAGCGAGTTGAAGAAAGGAGCTCAGGGGCACTGTAATTCACAAACCTGCAGAGTTATAAATGACAGCTATCGTCCAAAAATATACTGAAGTAAGGCTGCCAAGAGGACTTGAAAGCGGGGCAGAATTGCAGGAAACCGATTTCAGGAGGTAGACTGGAATTGCAGTTAAAGCATAGGAAAAGAGGCAGAACGTCCACAATGATGCACTTGGCCAAAAAGGGTGTATGCGTTTTTTCCTGAATATATTCAGGAAAAAACGCATACGCCCTTTTTGGCCAACCAAGCAAGCTTGCAAAGGAAATCTGCACTACAATGAAGTCTCACTTCCCCCCGGTCAAAAGGGCCATCTGAAAAAAGTGTAAAATCCAGAAGTTAGGACAGGCCATGGAGAACTGGTAGCCTTGTTATGCTGATGGGCGGGATGTAAATTGCCAACAGCCACTCGGGAAAAGTGTATGGTGTTTCCTGAAACATCTAAAAAACAAAGCAACAGAGCCTAGGGCACTTCCACTTATGGTCCTATAGTTTAGGGAAATTAAAATCAAAAAGACACAGCCACCCCAAAGTTTGGGACGGCTCTGTTTACAAGAACCTCGTTTACGGTACAAGTTCAATATCGCAGAAAGTGAGTAATGGATAAAGAAGTTGTGGTACTTACGTACAATGCAATATCACTCAGCAATGAAATCTATGTCATCAGGCCCGTAGCAGCATAATGAGTGGATTCAGGTATGATGATTCTAACTGAAATAAGTCACACAGAAAAAGAAACATCATAAGATATCACTAATACACGGAATGTAAACTTGGCTACACAGGAACTGAATTACAAAACAGAACAGGGTCTCAGATTTAGAAAACCAACTTATGCTTGCTAAGGGGAAAGGTGAGTTGGGGTGCTGCCTAAAACCAGAGATTGAAATGAACACAGATAAAGTTCCTTAAGCCAAATATGGAATAGACAAGAGCTACACCTTGCTCAACAAAATGGACTCAACACCTCATATTAAATGCCTAAGAATGTACCTGACTAGTAAGTATCTTAAAACCTATGGATTGCTATGTCTCCGAAAGAGAATCAAGCGTGTGTACAGGGGCATAAACGCAGCAGTGATAGGATTGGAGAGGTTCGGTGAGCAAATGAAGACCCTTTGAAGTCATATTGCATGGTACCCATTCCACGGGTCTCAACTCTCCAGGTTTAAGGGATTCTTCCTTCAGCTAAAACATGCATGTGGAACCCAGAGTATGATCCACCGTGTGATCGGGAGACGTGTTCAAATATGTCTCAGTTCTCGTCCCCTGGTACTCGGGTGCAACATTCCAGACGCTTTACTAACACTCTCCCGACTTGGAGAGTCAGTGCCTTTAACCTCCTGTTTGGCCCAGTTTGCAATTTCTGCGGAAGATGAACAGGAATAGGGAGAACCAATGAGAGACTAGCTGGAGGTGTCTGGACGGGCAAATTTAACTCTCATTTCCCACCAGGAAGAGGAATTAACCAAAGGCTCAGCGTGCCGTGCCAGAACCAGATTAGGGCCTGAAGCAATCCTGCGGTGTTGCGGCCAGCTCACAAGAAAGCGAGTTGAAGAAAGGAGCTCAGGGGCACTGTAATTCACAAACCTGCAGAGTTATAAATGACAGCTATCGTCCAAAAATATACTGAAGTAAGGCTGCCAAGAGGACTTGAAAGCGGGGCAGAATTGCAGGAAACCGATTTCAGGAGGTAGACTGGAATTGCAGTTAAAGCATAGGAAAAGAGGCAGAACGTCCACAATGATGCACTTGGCCAAAAAGGGCGTATGCGTTTTTTCCTGAATATATTCAGGAAAAAACGCATACGCCCTTTTTGGCCAACCAAGCAAGCTTGCAAAGGAAATCTGCACTACAATGAAGTCTCACTTCCCCCCGGTCAAAAGGGCCATCTGAAAAAAGTGTAAAATCCAGAAGTTAGGACAGGCCATGGAGAACTGGGAGCCTTGTTATGCTGATGGGCGGGATGTAAATTGCCAACAGCCACTCGGGAGAAGTGTATGGTGTTTCCTGAAACATCTAAAAAACAAAGCAACAGAGCCTAGGGCACTTCCACTTATGGTCCTATAGTTTAGGGAAATTAAAATCAAAAAGACACAGCCACCCCAAAGTTTGGGACGGCTCTGTTTACAAGAACCTCGTTTACGGTACAAGTTCAATATCGCAGAAAGTGAGTAATGGATAAAGAAGTTGTGGTACTTACGTACAATGCAATATCACTCAGCAATGAAATCTATGTCATCAGGCCCGTAGCAGCATAATGAGTGGATTCAGGTATGATGATTCTAACTGAAATAAGTCACACAGAAAAAGAAACATCATAAGATATCACTAATACATGGAATGTAAACTTGGCTACACAGGAACTGAATTACAAAACAGAACAGGGTCTCAGATTTAGAAAACCAACTTATGCTTGCTAAGGGGAAAGGTGAGTTGGGGTGCTGCCTAAAACCAGAGATTGAAATGAACACAGATAAAGTTCCTTAAGCCAAATATGGAATAGACAAGAGCTACACCTTGCTCAACAAAATGGACTCAACACCTCATATTAAATGCCTAAGAATGTACCTGACTAGTAAGTATCTTAAAACCTATGGATTGCTATGTCTCCGAAAGAGAATCAAGCGTGTGTACAGGGGCATAAACGCAGCAGTGATAGGATTGGAGAGGTTCGGTGAGCAAATGAAGACCCTTTGAAGTCATATTGCATGGTACCCATTCCACGGGTCTCAACTCTCCAGGTTTAAGGGATTCTTCCTTCAGCTAAAACATGCATGTGGAACCCAGAGTATGATCCACCGTGTGATCGGGAGACGTGTTCAAATATGTCTCAGTTCTCGTCCCCTGGTACTCGGGTGCAACATTCCAGACGCTTTACTAACACTCTCCCGACTTGGAGAGTCAGTGCCTTTAACCTCCTGTTTGGCCCAGTTTGCAATTTCTGCGGAAGATGAACAGGAATAGGGAGAACCAATGAGAGACTAGCTGGAGGTGTCTGGACGGGCAAATTTAACTCTCATTTCCCACCAGGAAGAGGAATTAACCAAAGGCTCAGCGTGCCGTGCCAGAACCAGATTAGGGCCTGAAGCAATCCTGCGGTGTTGCGGCCAGCTCACAAGAAAGCGAGTTGAAGAAAGGAGCTCAGGGGCACTGTAATTCACAAACCTGCAGAGTTATAAATGACAGCTATCGTCCAAAAATATACTGAAGTAAGGCTGCCAAGAGGACTTGAAAGCGGGGCAGAATTGCAGGAAACCGATTTCAGGAGGTAGACTGGAATTGCAGTTAAAGCATAGGAAAAGAGGCAGAACGTCCACAATGATGCACTTGGCCAAAAAGGGCGTATGCGTTTTTTCCTGCAGGAAAAAACGCATACGCCCTTTTTGGCCAACCAAGCAAGCTTGCAAAGGAAATCTGCACTACAATGAAGTCTCACTTCCCCCCGGTCAAAAGGGCCATCTGAAAAAAGTGTAAAATCCAGAAGGCAGGAAAGGCCATGGAGAACTGGGAGCCTTGTTATGCTGATGGGCGGGATGTAAATTGCCAACAGCCACTCGGGAGAAGTGTATGGTGTTTCCTGAAACATCTAAAAAACAAAGCAACAGAGCCTAGGGCACTTCCACTTATGGTCCTATAGTTTAGGGAAATTAAAATCAAAAAGACACAGCCACCCCAAAGTTTGGGACGGCTCTGTTTACAAGAACCTCGTTTACGGTACAAGTTCAATATCGCAGAAAGTGAGTAATGGATAAAGAAGTTGTGGTACTTACGTACAATGCAATATCACTCAGCAATGAAATCTATGTCATCAGGCCCGTAGCAGCATAATGAGTGGATTCAGGTATGATGATTCTAACTGAAATAAGTCACACAGAAAAAGAAACATCATAAGATATCACTAATACACGGAATGTAAACTTGGCTACACAGGAACTGAATTACAAAACAGAACAGGGTCTCAAATTTAGAAAACCAACTTATGCTTGCTAAGGGGAAAGGTGAGTTGGGGTGCTGCCTAAAACCAGAGATTGAAATGAACACAGATAAAGTTCCTTAAGCCAAATATGGAATAGACAAGAGCTACTCCTTGCTCAACGAAATGGACTCAACACCCCATATTAAACGCCTAAGAATGTACCTGACTAGTAAGTATCTTAAAACCTATGGATTGCTATGTCTCCGAAAGAGAATCAAGCGTGTGTACAGGGGCATAAACGCAGCAGTGATAGGATTGGAGAGGTTCGGTGAGCAAATGAAGACCCTTTGAAGTCATATTGCATGGTACCCATTCCACGGGTCTCAACTCTCCAGGTTTAAGGGATTCTTCCTTCAGCTAAAACATGCATGTGGAACCCAGAGTATGATCCACCGTGTGATCGGGAGACGTGTTCAAATATGTCTCAGTTCTCGTCCCCTGGTACTCGAGTGCAACATTCCAGACGCTTTACTAACACTCTCCCGACTTGGAGAGTCAGTGCCTTTAACCTCCTGTTTGGCCCAGTTTGCAATTTCTGCGGAAGATGAACAGGAATAGGGAGAACCAATGAGAGACTAGCTGGAGGTGTCTGGACGGGCAAATTTAACTCTCATTTCCCACCAGGAAGAGGAATTAACCAAAGGCTCAGCGTGCCGTGCCAGAACCAGATTAGGGCCTGAAGCAATCCTGCGGTGTTGCGACCAGCTCACAAGAAAGCGAGTTGAAGAAAGGAGCTCAGGGGCACTGTAATTCACAAACCTGCAGAGTTATAAATGACAGCTATCGTCCAAAAATATACTGAAGTAAGGCTGCCAAGAGGACTTGAAAGCGGGGCAGAATTGCAGGAAACCGATTTCAGGAGGTAGACTGGAATTGCAGTTAAAGCATAGGAAAAGAGGCAGAACGTCCACAATGATGCACTTGGCCAAAAAGGGCGTATGCGTTTTTTCCTGCAGGAAAAAACGCATACGCCCTTTTTGGCCAACCAAGCAAGCTTGCAAAGGAAATCTGCACTACAATGAAGTCTCACTTCCACCCGGTCAAAAGGGCCATCTGAAAAAAGTGTAAAATCCAGAAGGTAGGACAGGCCATGGAGAACTGGGAGCCTTGTTATGCTGATGGGCGGGATGTAAATTGCCAACAGCCACTCGGGAGAAGTGTATGGTGTTTCCTGAAACATCTAAAAAACAAAGCAACAGAGCCTAGGGCACTTCCACTTATGGTCCTATAGCTTAGGGAAATTAAAATCAAAAAGACACAGCCACCCCAAAGTTTGGGACGGCTCTGTTTACAAGAACCTCGTTTACGGTACAAGTTCAATATCGCAGAAAGTGAGTAATGGATAAAGAAGTTGTGGTACTTACGTACAATGCAATATCACTCAGCAATGAAATCTATGTCATCAGGCCCGTAGCAGCATAATGAGTGGATTCAGGTATGATGATTCTAACTGAAATAAGTCACACAGAAAAAGAAACATCATAAGATATCACTAATACACGGAATGTAAACTTGGCTACACAGGAACTGAATTACAAAACAGAACAGGGTCTCAAATTTAGAAAACCAACTTATGCTTGCTAAGGGGAAAGGTGAGTTGGGGTGCTGCCTAAAACCAGAGATTGAAATGAACACAGATAAAGTTCCTTAAGCCAAATATGTAATAGACAAGAGCTACACCTTGCTCATGGAATGGACTCAACACCTCATATTAAATGCCTAAGAATGTACCTGACTAGTAAGTATCTTAAAACCTATGGATTGCTATGTCTCCGAAAGAGAATCAAGCGTGTGTACAGGGGCATAAACGCAGCAGTGATAGGATTGGAGAGGTTCGGTGAGCAAATGAAGACCCTTTGAAGTCATATTGCATGGTACCCATTCCACGGGTCTCAACTCTCCAGGTTTAAGGGATTCTTCCTTCAGCTAAAACATGCATGTGGAACCCAGAGTATGATCCACCGTGTGATTGGGAGACGTGTTCAAATATGTCTCAGTTCTCGTCCCCTGGTACTCGGGTGCAACATTCCAGACGCTTTACTAACACTCTCCCGACTTGGAGAGTCAGTGCCTTTAACCTCCTGTTTGGCCCAGTTTGCAATTTCTGCGGAAGATGAACAGGAATAGGGAGAACCAATGAGAGACTAGCTGGAGGTGTCTGCACGGGCAAATTTAACTCTCATTTCCCACCAGGAAGAGGAATTAACCAAAGGCTCAGCGTGCCGTGCCAGAACCAGATTAGGGCCTGAAGCAATCCTGCGGTGTTGCGGCCAGCTCACAAGAAAGCGAGTTGAAGAAAGGAGCTCAGGGGCACTGTAATTCACAAACCTGCAGAGTTATAAATGACAGCTATCGTCCAAAAATATACTGAAGTAAGGCTGCCAAGAGGACTTGAAAGCGGGACAGAATTGCAGGAAACCGATTTCAGGAGGTAGACTGGAATTGCAGTTAAAGCATAGGAAAAGAGGCAGAACGTCCACAATGATGCACTTGGCCAAAAAGGGCGTATGCGTTTTTTCCTGCAGGAAAAAACGCATACGCCCTTTTTGGCCAACCAAGCAAGCTTGCAAAGGAAATCTGCACTACAATGAAGTCTCACTTCCCCCCGGTCAAAAGGGCCATCTGAAAAAAGTGTAAAATCCAGAAGGCAGGACAGGCCATGGAGAACTGGGAGCCTTGTTATGCTGATGGGCGGGATGTAAATTGCCAACAGCCACTCGGGAGAAGTGTATGGTGTTTCCTGAAACATCTAAAAAACAAAGCAACAGAGCCTAGGGCACTTCCACTTATGGTCCTATAGTTTAGGGAAATTAAAATCAAAAAGACACAGCCACCCCAAAGTTTGGGACGGCTCTGTTTACAAGAACCTCGTTTACGGTACAAGTTCAATATCGCAGAAAGTGAGTAATGGATAAAGAAGTTGTGGTACTTACGTACAATGCAATATCACTCAGCAATGAAATCTATGTCATCAGGCCCGTAGCAGCATAATGAGTGGATTCAGGTATGATGATTCTAACTGAAATAAGTCACACAGAAAAAGAAACATCATAAGATATCACTAATACACGGAATGTAAACTTGGCTACACAGGAACTGAATTACAAAACAGAACAGGGTCTCAAATTTAGAAAACCAACTTATGCTTGCTAAGGGGAAAGGTGAGTTGGGGTGCTGCCTAAAACCAGAGATTGAAATGAACACAGATAAAGTTCCTTAAGCCAAATATGGAATAGACAAGAGCTACTCCTTGCTCAACGAAATGGACTCAACACCCCATATTAAACGCCTAAGAATGTACCTGACTAGTAAGTATCTTAAAACCTATGGATTGCTATGTCTCCGAAAGAGAATCAAGCGTGTGTACAGGGGCATAAACGCAGCAGTGATAGGATTGGAGAGGTTCGGTGAGCAAATGAAGACCCTTTGAAGTCATATTGCATGGTACCCATTCCACGGGTCTCAACTCTCCAGGTTTAAGGGATTCTTCCTTCAGCTAAAACATGCATGTGGAACCCAGAGTATGATCCACCGTGTGATCGGGAGACGTGTTCAAATATGTCTCAGTTCTCGTCCCCTGGTACTCGGGTGCAACATTCCAGACGCTTTACTAACACTCTCCCGACTTGGAGAGTCAGTGCCTTTAACCTCCTGTTTGGCCCAGTTTGCAATTTCTGCGGAAGATGAACAGGAATAGGGAGAACCAATGAGAGACTAGCTGGAGGTGTCTGGACGGGCAAATTTAACTCTCATTTCCCACCAGGAAGAGGAATTAACCAAAGGCTCAGCGTGCCGTGCCAGAACCAGATTAGGGCCTGAAGCAATCCTGCGGTGTTGCGACCAGCTCACAAGAAAGCGAGTTGAAGAAAGGAGCTCAGGGGCACTGTAATTCACAAACCTGCAGAGTTATAAATGACAGCTCTCGTCCAAAAATATACTGAAGTAAGGCTGCCAAGAGGACTTGAAAGCGGGGCAGAATTGCAGGAAACCGATTTCAGGAGGTAGACTGGAATTGCATTGAAAGCATAGGAAAAGAGGCAGAACGTCCACAATGATGCACTTGGCCAAAAAGGGCGTATGCGTTTTTTCCTGCAGGAAAAAACGCATACGCCCTTTTTGGCCAACCAAGCAAGCTTGCAAAGGAAATCTGCACTACAATGAAGTCTCACTTCCCCCCGGTCAAAAGGGGCATCAGAAAAAAGTGTAAAATCCAGAAGGCAGGACAGGCCATGGAGAACTGGGAGCCTTGTTATGCTGATGGGCGGGATGTAAATTGCCAACAGCCACTCGGGAGAAGTGTATGGTGTTTCCTGAAACATCTAAAAAACAAAGCAACAGAGCCTAGGGCACTTCCACTTATGGTCCTATAGCTTAGGGAAATTAAAATCAAAAAGACACAGCCACCCCAAAGTTTGGGACGGCTCTGTTTACAAGAACCTCGTTTACGGTACAAGTTCAATATTGCAGAAAGTGAGTAATGGATAAAGAAGTTGTGGTACTTACGTACAATGCAATATCACTCAGCAATGAAATCTATGTCATCAGGCCCGTAGCAGCATAATGAGTGGATTCAGGTATGATGATTCTAACTGAAATAAGTCACACAGAAAAAGAAACATCATAAGATATCACTAATACACGGAATGTAAACTTGGCTACACAGGAACTGAATTACAAAACAGAACAGGGTCTCAAATTTAGAAAACCAACTTATGCTTGCTAAGGGGAAAGGTGAGTTGGGGTGCTGCCTAAAACCAGAGTTGAAATGAACACAGATAAAGTTCCTTAAGCCAAATATGGAATAGACAAGAGCTACTCCTTGCTCAACGAAATGGACTCAACACCCCATATTAAACGCCTAAGAATGTACCTGACTAGTAAGTATCTTAAAACCTATGGATTGCTATGTCTCCGAAAGAGAATCAAGCGTGTGTACAGGGGCATAAACGCAGCAGTGATAGGATTGGAGAGGTTCGGTGAGCAAATGAAGACCCTTTGAAGTCATATTGCATGGTACCCATTCCACGGGTCTCAACTCTCCAGGTTTAAGGGATTCTTCCTTCAGCTAAAACATGCATGTGGAACCCAGAGTATGATCCACCGTGTGATCGGGAGACGTGTTCAAATATGTCTCAGTTCTCGTCCCCTGGTACTCGGGTGCAACATTCCAGACGCTTTACTAACACTCTCCCGACTTGGAGAGTCAGTGCCTTTAACCTCCTGTTTGGCCCAGTTTGCAATTTCTGCGGAAGATGAACAGGAATAGGGAGAACCAATGAGAGACTAGCTGGAGGTGTCTGGACGGGCAAATTTAACTCTCATTTCCCACCAGGAAGAGGAATTAACCAAAGGCTCAGCGTGCCGTGCCAGAACCAGATTAGGGCCTGAAGCAATCCTGCGGTGTTGCGACCAGCTCACAAGAAAGCGAGTTGAAGAAAGGAGCTCAGGGGCACTGTAATTCACAAACCTGCAGAGTTATAAATGACAGCTATCGTCCAAAAATATACTGAAGTAAGGCTGCCAAGAGGACTTGAAAGCGGGGCAGAATTGCAGGAAACCGATTTCAGGAGGTAGACTGGAATTGCAGTTAAAGCATAGGAAAAGAGGCAGAACGTCCACAATGATGCACTTGGCCAAAAAGGGCGTATGCGTTTTTTCCTGAATATATTCAGGAAAAAACGCATACGCCCTTTTTGGCCAACCAAGCAAGCTTGCAAAGGAAATCTGCACTACAATGAAGTCTCACTTCCCCCCGGTCAAAAGGGCCATCTGAAAAAAGTGTAAAATCCAGAAGTTAGGACAGGCCATGGAGAACTGGTAGCCTTGTTATGCTGATGGGCGGGATGTAAATTGCCAAGAGCCACTCGGGAGAAGTGTATGGTGTTTCCTGAAACATCTAAAAAACAAAGCAACAGAGCCTAGGGCACTTCCACTTATGGTCCTATAGCTTAGGGAAATTAAAATCAAAAAGACACAGCCACCCCAATGTTTGGGACGACTCTGTTTACAAGAACCTCGTTTACGGTACAAGTTCAATATCGCAGAAAGTGAGTAATGGATAAAGAAGTTGTGGTACTTACGTACAATGCAATATCACTCAGCAATGAAATCTATGTCATCAGGCCCGTAGCAGCATAATGAGTGGATTCAGGTATGATGATTCTAACTGAAATAAGTCACACAGAAAAAGAAACATCATAAGATATCACTAATACACGGAATGTAAACTTGGCTACACAGGAACTGAATTACAAAACAGAACAGGGTCTCAAATTTAGAAAACCAACTTATGCTTGCTAAGGGGAAAGGTGAGTTGGGGTGCTGCCTAAAACCAGAGTTGAAATGAACACAGATAAAGTTCCTTAAGCCAAATATGGAATAGACAAGAGCTACTCCTTGCTCAACGAAATGGACTCAACACCCCATATTAAACGCCTAAGAATGTACCTGACTAGTAAGTATCTTAAAACCTATGGATTGCTATGTCTCCGAAAGAGAATCAAGCGTGTGTACAGGGGCATAAACGCAGCAGTGATAGGATTGGAGAGGTTCGGTGAGCAAATGAAGACCCTTTGAAGTCATATTGCATGGTACCCATTCCACGGGTCTCAACTCTCCAGGTTTAAGGGATTCTTCCTTCAGCTAAAACATGCATGTGGAACCCAGAGTATGATCCACCGTGTGATCGGGAGACGTGTTCAAATATGTCTCAGTTCTCGTCCCCTGGTACTCGGGTGCAACATTCCAGACGCTTTACTAACACTCTCCCGACTTGGAGAGTCAGTGCCTTTAACCTCCTGTTTGGCCCAGTTTGCAATTTCTGCGGAAGATGAACAGGAATAGGGAGAACCAATGAGAGACTAGCTGGAGGTGTCTGGACGGGCAAATTTAACTCTCATTTCCCACCAGGAAGAGGAATTAACCAAAGGCTCAGCGTGCCGTGCCAGAACCAGATTAGGGCCTGAAGCAATCCTGCGGTGTTGCGACCAGCTCACAAGAAAGCGAGTTGAAGAAAGGAGCTCAGGGGCACTGTAATTCACAAACCTGCAGAGTTATAAATGACAGCTATCGTCCAAAAATATACTGAAGTAAGGCTGCCAAGAGGACTTGAAAGCGGGGCAGAATTGCAGGAAACCGATTTCAGGAGGTAGACTGGAATTGCATTGAAAGCATAGGAAAAGAGGCAGAACGTCCACAATGATGCACTTGGCCAAAAAGGGCGTATGCGTTTTTTCCTGCAGGAAAAAACGCATACGCCCTTTTTGGCCAACCAAGCAAGCTTGCAAAGGAAATCTGCACTACAATGAAGTCTCACTTCCCCCCGGTCAAAAGGGCCATCAGAAAAAAGTGTAAAATCCAGAAGGCAGGACAGGCCATGGAGAACTGGGAGCCTTGTTATGCTGATGGGCGGGATGTAAATTGCCAACAGCCACTCGGGAGAAGTGTATGGTGTTTCCTGAAACATCTAAAAAACAAAGCAACAGAGCCTAGGGCACTTCCACTTATGGTCCTATAGTTTAGGGAAATTAAAATCAAAAAGACACAGCCACCCCAAAGTTTGGGACGGCTCTGTTTACAAGAACCTCGTTTACGGTACAAGTTCAATATCGCAGAAAGTGAGTAATGGATAAAGAAGTTGTGGTACTTACGTACAATGCAATATCACTCAGCAATGAAATCTATGTCATCAGGCTCGTAGCAGCATAATGAGTGGATTCAGGTATGATGATTCTAACTGAAATAAGTCACACAGAAAAAGAAACATCATAAGATATCACTAATACACGGAATGTAAACTTGGCTACACAGGAACTGAATTACAAAACAGAACAGGGTCTCAAATTTAGAAAACCAACTTATGCTTGCTAAGGGGAAAGGTGAGTTGGGGTGCTGCCTAAAACCAGAGATTGAAATGAACACAGATAAAGTTCCTTAAGCCAAATATGGAATAGACAAGAGCTACACCTTGCTCAACAAAATGGACTCAACACCTCATATTAAATGCCTAAGAATGTACCTGACTAGTAAGTATCTTAAAACCTATGGATTGCTATGTCTCCGAAAGAGAATCAAGCGTGTGTACAGGGGCATAAACGCAGCAGTGATAGGATTGGAGAGGTTCGGTGAGCAAATGAAGACCCTTTGAAGTCATATTGCATGGTACCCATTCCACGGGTCTCAACTCTCCAGGTTTAAGGGATTCTTCCTTCAGCTAAAACATGCATGTGGAACCCAGAGTATGATCCACCGTGTGATCGGGAGACGTGTTCAAATATGTCTCAGTTCTCGTCCCCTGGTACTCGGGTGCAACATTCCAGACGCTTTACTAACACTCTCCCGACTTGGAGAGTCAGTGCCTTTAACCTCCTGTTTGGCCCAGTTTGCAATTTCTGCGGAAGATGAACAGGAATAGGGAGAACCAATGAGAGACTAGCTGGAGGTGTCTGGACGGGCAAATTTAACTCTCATTTCCCACCAGGAAGAGGAATTAACCAAAGGCTCAGCGTGCCGTGCCAGAACCAGATTAGGGCCTGAAGCAATCCTGCGGTGTTGCGGCCAGCTCACAAGAAAGCGAGTTGAAGAAAGGAGCTCAGGGGCACTGTAATTCACAAACCTGCAGAGTTATAAATGACAGCTATCGTCCAAAAATATACTGAAGTAAGGCTGCCAAGAGGACTTGAAAGCGGGGCAGAATTGCAGGAAACCGATTTCAGGAGGTAGACTGGAATTGCAGTTAAAGCATAGGAAAAGAGGCAGAACGTCCACAATGATGCACTTGGCCAAAAAGGGCGTATGCGTTTTTTCCTGCAGGAAAAAACGCATACGCCCTTTTTGGCCAACCAAGCAAGCTTGCAAAGGAAATCTGCACTACAATGAAGTCTCACTTCCCCCCGGTCAAAAGGGCCATCTGAAAAAAGTGTAAAATCCAGAAGGCAGGACAGGCCATGGAGAACTGGGAGCCTTGTTATGCTGATGGGCGGGATGTAAATTGCCAACAGCCACTCGGGAGAAGTGTATGGTGTTTCCTGAAACATCTAAAAAACAAAGCAACAGAGCCTAGGGCACTTCCACTTATGGTCCTATAGTTTAGGGAAATTAAAATCAAAAAGACACAGCCACCCCAAAGTTTGGGACGGCTCTGTTTACAAGAACCTCGTTTACGGTACAAGTTCAATATCGCAGAAAGTGAGTAATGGATAAAGAAGTTGTGGTACTTACGTACAATGCAATATCACTCAGCAATGAAATCTATGTCATCAGGCCCGTAGCAGCATAATGAGTGGATTCAGGTATGATGATTCTAACTGAAATAAGTCACACAGAAAAAGAAACATCATAAGATATCACTAATACACGGAATGTAAACTTGGCTACACAGGAACTGAATTACAAAACAGAACAGGGTCTCAAATTTAGAAAACCAACTTATGCTTGCTAAGGGGAAAGGTGAGTTGGGGTGCTGCCTAAAACCAGAGTTGAAATGAACACAGATAAAGTTCCTTAAGCCAAATATGGAATAGACAAGAGCTACTCCTTGCTCAACGAAATGGACTCAACACCCCATATTAAACGCCTAAGAATGTACCTGACTAGTAAGTATCTTAAAACCTATGGATTGCTATGTCTCCGAAAGAGAATCAAGCGTGTGTACAGGGGCATAAACGCAGCAGTGATAGGATTGGAGAGGTTCGGTGAGCAAATGAAGACCCTTTGAAATCATATTGCATGGTACCCATTCCACGGGTCTCAACTCTCCAGGTTTAAGGGATTCTTCCTTCAGCTAAAACATGCATGTGGAACCCAGAGTATGATCCACCGTGTGATCGGGAGACGTGTTCAAATATGTCTCAGTTCTCGTCCCCTGGTACTCGGGTGCAACATTCCAGACACTTTACTAACACTCTCCCGACTTGGAGAGTCAGTGCCTTTAACCTCCTGTTTGGCCCAGTTTGCAATTTCTGCGGAAGATGAACAGGAATAGGGAGAACCAATGAGAGACTAGCTGGAGGTGTCTGGACGGGCAAATTTAACTCTCATTTCCCACCAGGAAGAGGAATTAACCAAAGGCTCAGCGTGCCGTGCCAGAACCAGATTAGGGCCTGAAGCAATCCTGCGGTGTTGCGACCAGCTCACAAGAAAGCGAGTTGAAGAAAGGAGCTCAGGGGCACTGTAATTCACAAACCTGCAGAGTTATAAATGACAGCTATCGTCCAAAAATATACTGAAGTAAGGCTGCCAAGAGGACTTGAAAGCGGGGCAGAATTGCAGGAAACCGATTTCAGGAGGTAGACTGGAATTGCATTGAAAGCATAGGAAAAGAGGCAGAACGTCCACAATGATGCACTTGGCCAAAAAGGGCGTATGCGTTTTTTCCTGCAGGAAAAAACGCATACGCCCTTTTTGGCCAACCAAGCAAGCTTGCAAAGGAAATCTGCACTACAATGAAGTCTCACTTCCCCCCGGTCAAAAGGGGCATCAGAAAAAAGTGTAAAATCCAGAAGGCAGGACAGGCCATGGAGAACTGGGAGCCTTGTTATGCTGATGGGCGGGATGTAAATTGCCAACAGCCACTCGGGAGAAGTGTATGGTGTTTCCTGAAACATCTAAAAAACAAAGCAACAGAGCCTAGGGCACTTCCACTTATGGTCCTATAGCTTAGGGAAATTAAAATCAAAAAGACACAGCCACCCCAAAGTTTGGGACGGCTCTGTTTACAAGAACCTCGTTTACGGTACAAGTTCAATATCGCAGAAAGTGAGTAATGGATAAAGAAGTTGTGGTACTTACGTACAATGCAATATCACTCAGCAATGAAATCTATGTCATCAGGCCCGTAGCAGCATAATGAGTGGATTCAGGTATGATGATTCTAACTGAAATAAGTCACACAGAAAAAGAAACATCATAAGATATCACTAATACACGGAATGTAAACTTGGCTACACAGGAACTGAATTACAAAACAGAACAGGGTCTCAAATTTAGAAAACCAACTTATGCTTGCTAAGGGGAAAGGTGAGTTGGGGTGCTGCCTAAAACCAGAGTTGAAATGAACACAGATAAAGTTCCTTAAGCCAAATATGGAATAGACAAGAGCTACTCCTTGCTCAACGAAATGGACTCAACACCCCATATTAAACGCCTAAGAATGTACCTGACTAGTAAGTATCTTAAAACCTATGGATTGCTATGTCTCCGAAAGAGAATCAAGCGTGTGTACAGGGGCATAAACGCAGCAGTGATAGGATTGGAGAGGTTCGGTGAGCAAATGAAGACCCTTTGAAGTCATATTGCATGGTACCCATTCCACGGGTCTCAACTCTCCAGGTTTAAGGGATTCTTCCTTCAGCTAAAACATGCATGTGGAACCCAGAGTATGATCCACCGTGTGATCGGGAGACGTGTTCAAATATGTCTCAGTTCTCGTCCCCTGGTACTCGGGTGCAACATTCCAGACGCTTTACTAACACTCTCCCGACTTGGAGAGTCAGTGCCTTTAACCTCCTGTTTGGCCCAGTTTGCAATTTCTGCGGAAGATGAACAGGAATAGGGAGAACCAATGAGAGACTAGCTGGAGGTGTCTGGACGGGCAAATTTAACTCTCATTTCCCACCAGGAAGAGGAATTAACCAAAGGCTCAGCGTGCCGTGCCGGAACCAGATTAGGGCCTGAAGCAATCCTGCGGTGTTGCGACCAGCTCACAAGAAAGCGAGTTGAAGAAAGGAGCTCAGGGGCACTGTAATTCACAAACCTGCAGAGTTATAAATGACAGCTATCGTCCAAAAATATACTGAAGTAAGGCTGCCAAGAGGACTTGAAAGCGGGGCAGAATTGCAGGAAACCGATTTCAGGAGGTAGACTGGAATTGCAGTTAAAGCATAGGAAAAGAGGCAGAACGTCCACAATGATGCACTTGGCCAAAAAGGGCGTATGCGTTTTTTCCTGCAGGAAAAAATGCATACGCCCTTTTTGGCCAACCAAGCAAGCTTGCAAAGGAAATCTGCACTACAATGAAGTCTCACTTCCCCCCGGTCAAAAGGGGCATCAGAAAAAAGTGTAAAATCCAGAAGGCAGGACAGGCCATGGAGAACTGGGAGCCTTGTTATGCTGATGGGCGGGATGTAAATTGCCAACAGCCACTCGGGAGAAGTGTATGGTGTTTCCTGAAACATCTAAAAAACAAAGCAACAGAGCCTAGGGCACTTCCACTTATGGTCCTATAGCTTAGGGAAATTAAAATCAAAAAGACACAGCCACCCCAAAGTTTGGGACAGCTCTGTTTACAAGAACCTCGTTTACGGTACAAGTTCAATATCGCAGAAAGTGAGTAATGGATAAAGAAGTTGTGGTACTTACGTACAATGCAGTATCACTCAGCAGTGACATCTATGTCATCAGGCCCGTAGCAGCATAATGAGTGGATTCAGGTATGATGATTCTAACTGAAATAAGTCACACAGAAAAAGAAACATCATAAGATATCACTAATACACGGAATGTAAACTTGGCTACACAGGAACTGAATTACAAAACAGAACAGGGTCTCAAATTTAGAAAACCAACTTATGCTTGCTAAGGGGAAAGGTGAGTTGGGGTGCTGCCTAAAACCAGAGATTGAAATGAACACAGATAAAGTTCCTTAAGCCAAATATGGAATAGACAAGAGCTACTCCTTGCTCAACGAAATGGACTCAACACCCCATATTAAACGCCTAAGAATGTACCTGACTAGTAAGTATCTTAAAACCTATGGATTGCTATGTCTCCGAAAGAGAATCAAGCGTGTGTACAGGGGCATAAACGCAGCAGTGATAGGATTGGAGAGGTTCGGTGAGCAAATGAAGACCCTTTGAAGTCATATTGCATGGTACCCATTCCACGGGTCTCAACTCTCCAGGTTTAAGGGATTCTTCCTTCAGCTAAAACATGCATGTGGAACCCAGAGTATGATCCACCGTGTGATCGGGAGACGTGTTCAAATATGTCTCAGTTCTCGTCCCCTGGTACTCGGGTGCAACATTCCAGACGCTTTACTAACACTCTCCCGACTTGGAGAGTCAGTGCCTTTAACCTCCTGTTTGGCCCAGTTTGCAATTTCTGCGGAAGATGAACAGGAATAGGGAGAACCAATGAGAGACTAGCTGGAGGTGTCTGGACGGGCAAATTTAACTCTCATTTCCCACCAGGAAGAGGAATTAACCAAAGGCTCAGCGTGCCGTGCCAGAACCAGATTAGGGCCTGAAGCAATCCTGCGGTGTTGCGACCAGCTCACAAGAAAGCGAGTTGAAGAAAGGAGCTCAGGGGCACTGTAATTCACAAACCTGCAGAGTTATAAATGACAGCTATCGTCCAAAAATATACTGAAGTAAGGCTGCCAAGAGGACTTGAAAGCGGGGCAGAATTGCAGGAAACCGATTTCAGGAGGTAGACTGGAATTGCAGTTAAAGCAGAGGAAAAGAGGCAGAACGTCCACAATGATGCACTTGGCCAAAAAGGGCGTATGCGTTTTTTCCTGAATATATTCAGGAAAAAACGCATACGCCCTTTTTGGCCAACCAAGCAAGCTTGCAAAGGAAATCTGCACTACAATGAAGTCTCACTTCCCCCCGGTCAAAAGGGGCATCAGAAAAAAGTGTAAAATCCAGAAGGCAGGACAGGCCATGGAGAACTGGGAGCCTTGTTATGCTGATGGGCGGGATGTAAATTGCCAACAGCCACTCGGGAGAAGTGTATGGTGTTTCCTGAAACATCTAAAAAACAAAGCAACAGAGCCTAGGGCACTTCCACTTATGGTCCTATAGCTTAGGGAAATTAAAATAAAAAAGACACAGCCACCCCAAAGTTTGGGACGGCTCTGTTTACAAGAACCTCGTTTACGGTACAAGTTCAATATCGCAGAAAGTGAGTAATGGATAAAGAAGTTGTGGTACTTACGTACAATGCAATATCACTCAGCAATGAAATCTATGTCATCAGGCCCGTAGCAGCATAATGAGTGGATTCAGGTATGATGATTCTAACTGAAATAAGTCACACAGAAAAAGAAACATCATAAGATATCACTAATACACGGAATGTAAACTTGGCTACACAGGAACTGAATTACAAAACAGAACAGGGTCTCAAATTTAGAAAACCAACTTATGCTTGCTAAGGGGAAAGGTGAGTTGGGGTGCTGCCTAAAACCAGAGTTGAAATGAACACAGATAAAGTTCCTTAAGCCAAATATGGAATAGACAAGAGCTACTCCTTGCTCAACGAAATGGACTCAACACCCCATATTAAACGCCTAAGAATGTACCTGACTAGTAAGTATCTTAAAACCTATGGATTGCTATGTCTCCGAAAGAGAATCAAGCGTGTGTACAGGGGCATAAACGCAGCAGTGATAGGATTGGAGAGGTTCGGTGAGCAAATGAAGACCCTTTGAAGTCATATTGCATGGTACCCATTCCACGGGTCTCAACTCTCCAGGTTTAAGGGATTCTTCCTTCAGCTAAAACATGCATGTGGAACCCAGAGTATGATCCACCGTGTGATCGGGAGACGTGTTCAAATATGTCTCAGTTCTCGTCCCCTGGTACTCGGGTGCAACATTCCAGACGCTTTACTAACACTCTCCCGACTTGGAGAGTCAGTGCCTTTAACCTCCTGTTTGGCCCAGTTTGCAATTTCTGCGGAAGATGAACAGGAATAGGGAGAACCAATGAGAGACTAGCTGGAGGTGTCTGGACGGGCAAATTTAACTCTCATTTCCCACCAGGAAGAGGAATTAACCAAAGGCTCAGCGTGCCGTGCCGGAACCAGATTAGGGCCTGAAGCAATCCTGCGGTGTTGCGACCAGCTCACAAGAAAGCGAGTTGAAGAAAGGAGCTCAGGGGCACTGTAATTCACAAACCTGCAGAGTTATAAATGACAGCTATCGTCCAAAAATATACTGAAGTAAGGCTGCCAAGAGGACTTGAAAGCGGGGCAGAATTGCAGGAAACCGATTTCAGGAGGTAGACTGGAATTGCAGTTAAAGCATAGGAAAAGAGGCAGAACGTCCACAATGATGCACTTGGCCAAAAAGGGCGTATGCGTTTTTTCCTGCAGGAAAAAATGCATACGCCCTTTTTGGCCAACCAAGCAAGCTTGCAAAGGAAATCTGCACTACAATGAAGTCTCACTTCCCCCCGGTCAAAAGGGGCATCAGAAAAAAGTGTAAAATCCAGAAGGCAGGACAGGCCATGGAGAACTGGGAGCCTTGTTATGCTGATGGGCGGGATGTAAATTGCCAACAGCCACTCGGGAGAAGTGTATGGTGTTTCCTGAAACATCTAAAAAACAAAGCAACAGAGCCTAGGGCACTTCCACTTATGGTCCTATAGCTTAGGGAAATTAAAATCAAAAAGACACAGCCACCCCAAAGTTTGGGACAGCTCTGTTTACAAGAACCTCGTTTACGGTACAAGTTCAATATCGCAGAAAGTGAGTAATGGATAAAGAAGTTGTGGTACTTACGTACAATGCAGTATCACTCAGCAGTGACATCTATGTCATCAGGCCCGTAGCAGCATAATGAGTGGATTCAGGTATGATGATTCTAACTGAAATAAGTCACACAGAAAAAGAAACATCATAAGATATCACTAATACACGGAATGTAAACTTGGCTACACAGGAACTGAATTACAAAACAGAACAGGGTCTCAAATTTAGAAAACCAACTTATGCTTGCTAAGGGGAAAGGTGAGTTGGGGTGCTGCCTAAAACCAGAGATTGAAATGAACACAGATAAAGTTCCTTAAGCCAAATATGGAATAGACAAGAGCTACTCCTTGCTCAACGAAATGGACTCAACACCCCATATTAAACGCCTAAGAATGTACCTGACTAGTAAGTATCTTAAAACCTATGGATTGCTATGTCTCCGAAAGAGAATCAAGCGTGTGTACAGGGGCATAAACGCAGCAGTGATAGGATTGGAGAGGTTCGGTGAGCAAATGAAGACCCTTTGAAGTCATATTGCATGGTACCCATTCCACGGGTCTCAACTCTCCAGGTTTAAGGGATTCTTCCTTCAGCTAAAACATGCATGTGGAACCCAGAGTATGATCCACCGTGTGATCGGGAGACGTGTTCAAATATGTCTCAGTTCTCGTCCCCTGGTACTCGGGTGCAACATTCCAGACGCTTTACTAACACTCTCCCGACTTGGAGAGTCAGTGCCTTTAACCTCCTGTTTGGCCCAGTTTGCAATTTCTGCGGAAGATGAACAGGAATAGGGAGAACCAATGAGAGACTAGCTGGAGGTGTCTGGACGGGCAAATTTAACTCTCATTTCCCACCAGGAAGAGGAATTAACCAAAGGCTCAGCGTGCCGTGCCAGAACCAGATTAGGGCCTGAAGCAATCCTGCGGTGTTGCGACCAGCTCACAAGAAAGCGAGTTGAAGAAAGGAGCTCAGGGGCACTGTAATTCACAAACCTGCAGAGTTATAAATGACAGCTATCGTCCAAAAATATACTGAAGTAAGGCTGCCAAGAGGACTTGAAAGCGGGGCAGAATTGCAGGAAACCGATTTCAGGAGGTAGACTGGAATTGCATTGAAAGCATAGGAAAAGAGGCAGAACGTCCACAATGATGCACTTGGCCAAAAAGGGCGTATGCGTTTTTTCCTGCAGGAAAAAACGCATACGCCCTTTTTGGCCAACCAAGCAAGCTTGCAAAGGAAATCTGCACTACAATGAAGTCTCACTTCCCCCCGGTCAAAAGGGGCATCAGAAAAAAGTGTAAAATCCAGAAGGCAGGACAGGCCATGGAGAACTGGGAGCCTTGTTATGCTGATGGGCGGGATGTAAATTGCCAACAGCCACTCGGGAGAAGTGTATGGTGTTTCCTGAAACATCTAAAAAACAAAGCAACAGAGCCTAGGGCACTTCCACTTATGGTCCTATAGCTTAGGGAAATTAAAATCAAAAAGACACAGCCACCCCAAAGTTTGGGACGGCTCTGTTTACAAGAACCTCGTTTACGGTACAAGTTCAATATCGCAGAAAGTGAGTAATGGATAAAGAAGTTGTGGTACTTACGTACAATGCAATATCACTCAGCAATGAAATCTATGTCATCAGGCCCGTAGCAGCATAATGAGTGGATTCAGGTATGATGATTCTAACTGAAATAAGTCACACAGAAAAAGAAACATCATAAGATATCACTAATACACGGAATGTAAACTTGGCTACACAGGAACTGAATTACAAAACAGAACAGGGTCTCAAATTTAGAAAACCAACTTATGCTTGCTAAGGGGAAAGGTGAGTTGGGGTGCTGCCTAAAACCAGAGTTGAAATGAACACAGATAAAGTTCCTTAAGCCAAATATGGAATAGACAAGAGCTACTCCTTGCTCAACGAAATGGACTCAACACCCCATATTAAACGCCTAAGAATGTACCTGACTAGTAAGTATCTTAAAACCTATGGATTGCTATGTCTCCGAAAGAGAATCAAGCGTGTGTACAGGGGCATAAACGCAGCAGTGATAGGATTGGAGAGGTTCGGTGAGCAAATGAAGACCCTTTGAAGTCATATTGCATGGTACCCATTCCACGGGTCTCAACTCTCCAGGTTTAAGGGATTCTTCCTTCAGCTAAAACATGCATGTGGAACCCAGAGTATGATCCACCGTGTGATCGGGAGACGTGTTCAAATATGTCTCAGTTCTCGTCCCCTGGTACTCGGGTGCAACATTCCAGACGCTTTACTAACACTCTCCCGACTTGGAGAGTCAGTGCCTTTAACCTCCTGTTTGGCCCAGTTTGCAATTTCTGCGGAAGATGAACAGGAATAGGGAGAACCAATGAGAGACTAGCTGGAGGTGTCTGGACGGGCAAATTTAACTCTCATTTCCCACCAGGAAGAGGAATTAACCAAAGGCTCAGCGTGCCGTGCCGGAACCAGATTAGGGCCTGAAGCAATCCTGCGGTGTTGCGACCAGCTCACAAGAAAGCGAGTTGAAGAAAGGAGCTCAGGGGCACTGTAATTCACAAACCTGCAGAGTTATAAATGACAGCTATCGTCCAAAAATATACTGAAGTAAGGCTGCCAAGAGGACTTGAAAGCGGGGCAGAATTGCAGGAAACCGATTTCAGGAGGTAGACTGGAATTGCAGTTAAAGCATAGGAAAAGAGGCAGAACGTCCACAATGATGCACTTGGCCAAAAAGGGCGTATGCGTTTTTTCCTGCAGGAAAAAATGCATACGCCCTTTTTGGCCAACCAAGCAAGCTTGCAAAGGAAATCTGCACTACAATGAAGTCTCACTTCCCCCCGGTCAAAAGGGGCATCAGAAAAAAGTGTAAAATCCAGAAGGCAGGACAGGCCATGGAGAACTGGGAGCCTTGTTATGCTGATGGGCGGGATGTAAATTGCCAACAGCCACTCGGGAGAAGTGTATGGTGTTTCCTGAAACATCTAAAAAACAAAGCAACAGAGCCTAGGGCACTTCCACTTATGGTCCTATAGCTTAGGGAAATTAAAATCAAAAAGACACAGCCACCCCAAAGTTTGGGACAGCTCTGTTTACAAGAACCTCGTTTACGGTACAAGTTCAATATCGCAGAAAGTGAGTAATGGATAAAGAAGTTGTGGTACTTACGTACAATGCAGTATCACTCAGCAGTGACATCTATGTCATCAGGCCCGTAGCAGCATAATGAGTGGATTCAGGTATGATGATTCTAACTGAAATAAGTCACACAGAAAAAGAAACATCATAAGATATCACTAATACACGGAATGTAAACTTGGCTACACAGGAACTGAATTACAAAACAGAACAGGGTCTCAAATTTAGAAAACCAACTTATGCTTGCTAAGGGGAAAGGTGAGTTGGGGTGCTGCCTAAAACCAGAGATTGAAATGAACACAGATAAAGTTCCTTAAGCCAAATATGGAATAGACAAGAGCTACTCCTTGCTCAACGAAATGGACTCAACACCCCATATTAAACGCCTAAGAATGTACCTGACTAGTAAGTATCTTAAAACCTATGGATTGCTATGTCTCCGAAAGAGAATCAAGCGTGTGTACAGGGGCATAAACGCAGCAGTGATAGGATTGGAGAGGTTCGGTGAGCAAATGAAGACCCTTTGAAGTCATATTGCATGGTACCCATTCCACGGGTCTCAACTCTCCAGGTTTAAGGGATTCTTCCTTCAGCTAAAACATGCATGTGGAACCCAGAGTATGATCCACCGTGTGATCGGGAGACGTGTTCAAATATGTCTCAGTTCTCGTCCCCTGGTACTCGGGTGCAACATTCCAGACGCTTTACTAACACTCTCCCGACTTGGAGAGTCAGTGCCTTTAACCTCCTGTTTGGCCCAGTTTGCAATTTCTGCGGAAGATGAACAGGAATAGGGAGAACCAATGAGAGACTAGCTGGAGGTGTCTGGACGGGCAAATTTAACTCTCATTTCCCACCAGGAAGAGGAATTAACCAAAGGCTCAGCGTGCCGTGCCAGAACCAGATTAGGGCCTGAAGCAATCCTGCGGTGTTGCGACCAGCTCACAAGAAAGCGAGTTGAAGAAAGGAGCTCAGGGGCACTGTAATTCACAAACCTGCAGAGTTATAAATGACAGCTATCGTCCAAAAATATACTGAAGTAAGGCTGCCAAGAGGACTTGAAAGCGGGGCAGAATTGCAGGAAACCGATTTCAGGAGGTAGACTGGAATTGCAGTTAAAGCAGAGGAAAAGAGGCAGAACGTCCACAATGATGCACTTGGCCAAAAAGGGCGTATGCGTTTTTTCCTGAATATATTCAGGAAAAAACGCATACGCCCTTTTTGGCCAACCAAGCAAGCTTGCAAAGGAAATCTGCACTACAATGAAGTCTCACTTCCCCCCGGTCAAAAGGGGCATCAGAAAAAAGTGTAAAATCCAGAAGGCAGGACAGGCCATGGAGAACTGGGAGCCTTGTTATGCTGATGGGCGGGATGTAAATTGCCAACAGCCACTCGGGAGAAGTGTATGGTGTTTCCTGAAACATCTAAAAAACAAAGCAACAGAGCCTAGGGCACTTCCACTTATGGTCCTATAGCTTAGGGAAATTAAAATAAAAAAGACACAGCCACCCCAAAGTTTGGGACGGCTCTGTTTACAAGAACCTCGTTTACGGTACAAGTTCAATATCGCAGAAAGTGAGTAATGGATAAAGAAGTTGTGGTACTTACGTACAATGCAATATCACTCAGCAATGAAATCTATGTCATCAGGCCCGTAGCAGCATAATGAGTGGATTCAGGTATGATGATTCTAACTGAAATAAGTCACACAGAAAAAGAAACATCATAAGATATCACTAATACACGGAATGTAAACTTGGCTACACAGGAACTGAATTACAAAACAGAACAGGGTCTCAAATTTAGAAAACCAACTTATGCTTGCTAAGGGGAAAGGTGAGTTGGGGTGCTGCCTAAAACCAGAGTTGAAATGAACACAGATAAAGTTCCTTAAGCCAAATATGGAATAGACAAGAGCTACTCCTTGCTCAACGAAATGGACTCAACACCCCATATTAAACGCCTAAGAATGTACCTGACTAGTAAGTATCTTAAAACCTATGGATTGCTATGTCTCCGAAAGAGAATCAAGCGTGTGTACAGGGGCATAAACGCAGCAGTGATAGGATTGGAGAGGTTCGGTGAGCAAATGAAGACCCTTTGAAGTCATATTGCATGGTACCCATTCCACGGGTCTCAACTCTCCAGGTTTAAGGGATTCTTCCTTCAGCTAAAACATGCATGTGGAACCCAGAGTATGATCCACCGTGTGATCGGGAGACGTGTTCAAATATGTCTCAGTTCTCGTCCCCTGGTACTCGGGTGCAACATTCCAGACGCTTTACTAACACTCTCCCGACTTGGAGAGTCAGTGCCTTTAACCTCCTGTTTGGCCCAGTTTGCAATTTCTGCGGAAGATGAACAGGAATAGGGAGAACCAATGAGAGACTAGCTGGAGGTGTCTGGACGGGCAAATTTAACTCTCATTTCCCACCAGGAAGAGGAATTAACCAAAGGCTCAGCGTGCCGTGCCGGAACCAGATTAGGGCCTGAAGCAATCCTGCGGTGTTGCGACCAGCTCACAAGAAAGCGAGTTGAAGAAAGGAGCTCAGGGGCACTGTAATTCACAAACCTGCAGAGTTATAAATGACAGCTATCGTCCAAAAATATACTGAAGTAAGGCTGCCAAGAGGACTTGAAAGCGGGGCAGAATTGCAGGAAACCGATTTCAGGAGGTAGACTGGAATTGCAGTTAAAGCATAGGAAAAGAGGCAGAACGTCCACAATGATGCACTTGGCCAAAAAGGGCGTATGCGTTTTTTCCTGCAGGAAAAAATGCATACGCCCTTTTTGGCCAACCAAGCAAGCTTGCAAAGGAAATCTGCACTACAATGAAGTCTCACTTCCCCCCGGTCAAAAGGGGCATCAGAAAAAAGTGTAAAATCCAGAAGGCAGGACAGGCCATGGAGAACTGGGAGCCTTGTTATGCTGATGGGCGGGATGTAAATTGCCAACAGCCACTCGGGAGAAGTGTATGGTGTTTCCTGAAACATCTAAAAAACAAAGCAACAGAGCCTAGGGCACTTCCACTTATGGTCCTATAGCTTAGGGAAATTAAAATCAAAAAGACACAGCCACCCCAAAGTTTGGGACAGCTCTGTTTACAAGAACCTCGTTTACGGTACAAGTTCAATATCGCAGAAAGTGAGTAATGGATAAAGAAGTTGTGGTACTTACGTACAATGCAGTATCACTCAGCAGTGACATCTATGTCATCAGGCCCGTAGCAGCATAATGAGTGGATTCAGGTATGATGATTCTAACTGAAATAAGTCACACAGAAAAAGAAACATCATAAGATATCACTAATACACGGAATGTAAACTTGGCTACACAGGAACTGAATTACAAAACAGAACAGGGTCTCAAATTTAGAAAACCAACTTATGCTTGCTAAGGGGAAAGGTGAGTTGGGGTGCTGCCTAAAACCAGAGATTGAAATGAACACAGATAAAGTTCCTTAAGCCAAATATGGAATAGACAAGAGCTACTCCTTGCTCAACGAAATGGACTCAACACCCCATATTAAACGCCTAAGAATGTACCTGACTAGTAAGTATCTTAAAACCTATGGATTGCTATGTCTCCGAAAGAGAATCAAGCGTGTGTACAGGGGCATAAACGCAGCAGTGATAGGATTGGAGAGGTTCGGTGAGCAAATGAAGACCCTTTGAAGTCATATTGCATGGTACCCATTCCACGGGTCTCAACTCTCCAGGTTTAAGGGATTCTTCCTTCAGCTAAAACATGCATGTGGAACCCAGAGTATGATCCACCGTGTGATCGGGAGACGTGTTCAAATATGTCTCAGTTCTCGTCCCCTGGTACTCGGGTGCAACATTCCAGACGCTTTACTAACACTCTCCCGACTTGGAGAGTCAGTGCCTTTAACCTCCTGTTTGGCCCAGTTTGCAATTTCTGCGGAAGATGAACAGGAATAGGGAGAACCAATGAGAGACTAGCTGGAGGTGTCTGGACGGGCAAATTTAACTCTCATTTCCCACCAGGAAGAGGAATTAACCAAAGGCTCAGCGTGCCGTGCCAGAACCAGATTAGGGCCTGAAGCAATCCTGCGGTGTTGCGACCAGCTCACAAGAAAGCGAGTTGAAGAAAGGAGCTCAGGGGCACTGTAATTCACAAACCTGCAGAGTTATAAATGACAGCTATCGTCCAAAAATATACTGAAGTAAGGCTGCCAAGAGGACTTGAAAGCGGGGCAGAATTGCAGGAAACCGATTTCAGGAGGTAGACTGGAATTGCAGTTAAAGCATAGGAAAAGAGGCAGAACGTCCACAATGATGCACTTGGCCAAAAAGGGCGTATGCGTTTTTTCCTGAATATATTCAGGAAAAAACGCATACGCCCTTTTTGGCCAACCAAGCAAGCTTGCAAAGGAAATCTGCACTACAATGAAGTCTCACTTCCCCCCGGTCAAAAGGGCCATCTGAAAAAAGTGTAAAATCCAGAAGTTAGGACAGGCCATGGAGAACTGGTAGCCTTGTTATGCTGATGGGCGGGATGTAAATTGCCAAGAGCCACTCGGGAGAAGTGTATGGTGTTTCCTGAAACATCTAAAAAACAAAGCAACAGAGCCTAGGGCACTTCCACTTATGGTCCTATAGTTTAGGGAAATTAAAATCAAAAAGACACAGCCACCCCAAAGTTTGGGACGGCTCTGTTTACAAGAACCTCGTTTACGGTACAAGTTCAATATCGCAGAAAGTGAGTAATGGATAAAGAAGTTGTGGTACTTACGTACAATGCAATATCACTCAGCAATGAAATCTATGTCATCAGGCTCGTAGCAGCATAATGAGTGGATTCAGGTATGATGATTCTAACTGAAATAAGTCACACAGAAAAAGAAACATCATAAGATATCACTAATACACGGAATGTAAACTTGGCTACACAGGAACTGAATTACAAAACAGAACAGGGTCTCAAATTTAGAAAACCAACTTATGCTTGCTAAGGGGAAAGGTGAGTTGGGGTGCTGCCTAAAACCAGAGATTGAAATGAACACAGATAAAGTTCCTTAAGCCAAATATGGAATAGACAAGAGCTACACCTTGCTCAACAAAATGGACTCAACACCTCATATTAAATGCCTAAGAATGTACCTGACTAGTAAGTATCTTAAAACCTATGGATTGCTATGTCTCCGAAAGAGAATCAAGCGTGTGTACAGGGGCATAAACGCAGCAGTGATAGGATTGGAGAGGTTCGGTGAGCAAATGAAGACCCTTTGAAGTCATATTGCATGGTACCCATTCCACGGGTCTCAACTCTCCAGGTTTAAGGGATTCTTCCTTCAGCTAAAACATGCATGTGGAACCCAGAGTATGATCCACCGTGTGATCGGGAGATGTGTTCAAATATGTCTCAGTTCTCGTCCCCTGGTACTCGGGTGCAACATTCCAGACGCTTTACTAACACTCTCCCGACTTGGAGAGTCAGTGCCTTTAACCTCCTGTTTGGCCCAGTTTGCAATTTCTGCGGAAGATGAACAGGAATAGGGAGAACCAATGAGAGACTAACTGGAGGTGTCTGGACGGGCAAATTTAACTCTCATTTCCCACCAGGAAGAGGAATTAACCAAAGGCTCAGCGTGCCGTGCCAGAACCAGATTAGGGCCTGAAGCAATCCTGCGGTGTTGCGGCCAGCTCACAAGAAAGCGAGTTGAAGAAAGGAGCTCAGGGGCACTGTAATTCACAAAGCTGCAGAGTTATAAATGACAGCTATCGTCCAAAAATATACTGAAGTAAGGCTGCCAAGAGGACTTGAAAGCGGGGCAGAATTGCAGGAAACCGATTTCAGGAGGTAGACTGGAATTGCAGTTAAAGCATAGGAAAAGAGGCAGAACGTCCACAATGATGCACTTGGCCAAAAAGGGCGTATGCGTTTTTTCCTGCAGGAAAAAACGCATACGCCCTTTTTGGCCAACCAAGCAAGCTTGCAAAGGAAATCTGCACTACAATGAAGTCTCACTTCCCCCCGGTCAAAAGGGCCATCTGAAAAAAGTGTAAAATCCAGAAGGCAGGACAGGCCATGGAGAACTGGGAGCCTTGTTATGCTGATGGGCGGGATGTAAATTGCCAACAGCCACTCGGGAGAAGTGTATGGTGTTTCCTGAAACATCTAAAAAACAAAGCAACAGAGCCTAGGGCACTTCCACTTATGGTCCTATAGTTTAGGGAAATTAAAATCAAAAAGACACAGCCACCCCAAAGTTTGGGACGGCTCTGTTTACAAGAACCTCGTTTACGGTACAAGTTCAATATCGCAGAAAGTGAGTAATGGATAAAGAAGTTGTGGTACTTACGTACAATGCAATATCACTCAGCAATGAAATCTATGTCATCAGGCCCGTAGCAGCATAATGAGTGGATTCAGGTATGATGATTCTAACTGAAATAAGTCACACAGAAAAAGAAACATCATAAGATATCACTAATACACGGAATGTAAACTTGGCTACACAGGAACTGAATTACAAAACAGAACAGGGTCTCAAATTTAGAAAACCAACTTATGCTTGCTAAGGGGAAAGGTGAGTTGGGGTGCTGCCTAAAACCAGAGTTGAAATGAACACAGATAAAGTTCCTTAAGCCAAATATGGAATAGACAAGAGCTACTCCTTGCTCAACGAAATGGACTCAACACCCCATATTAAACGCCTAAGAATGTACCTGACTAGTAAGTATCTTAAAACCTATGGATTGCTATGTCTCCGAAAGAGAATCAAGCGTGTGTACAGGGGCATAAACGCAGCAGTGATAGGATTGGAGAGGTTCGGTGAGCAAATGAAGACCCTTTGAAATCATATTGCATGGTACCCATTCCACGGGTCTCAACTCTCCAGGTTTAAGGGATTCTTCCTTCAGCTAAAACATGCATGTGGAACCCAGAGTATGATCCACCGTGTGATCGGGAGACGTGTTCAAATATGTCTCAGTTCTCGTCCCCTGGTACTCGGGTGCAACATTCCAGACGCTTTACTAACACTCTCCCGACTTGGAGAGTCAGTGCCTTTAACCTCCTGTTTGGCCCAGTTTGCAATTTCTGCGGAAGATGAACAGGAATAGGGAGAACCAATGAGAGACTAGCTGGAGGTGTCTGGACGGGCAAATTTAACTCTCATTTCCCACCAGGAAGAGGAATTAACCAAAGGCTCAGCGTGCCGTGCCAGAACCAGATTAGGGCCTGAAGCAATCCTGCGGTGTTGCGACCAGCTCACAAGAAAGCGAGTTGAAGAAAGGAGCTCAGGGGCACTGTAATTCACAAACCTGCAGAGTTATAAATGACAGCTATCGTCCAAAAATATACTGAAGTAAGGCTGCCAAGAGGACTTGAAAGCGGGGCAGAATTGCAGGAAACCGATTTCAGGAGGTAGACTGGAATTGAAGTTAAAGCATAGGAAAAGAGGCAGAACGTCCACAATGATGCACTTGGCCAAAAAGGGCGTATGCGTTTTTTCCTGAATATATTCAGGAAAAAACGCATACGCCCTTTTTGGCCAACCAAGCAAGCTTGCAAAGGAAATCTGCACTACAATGAAGTCTCACTTCCCCCCGGTCAAAAGGGCCATCTGAAAAAAGTGTAAAATCCAGAAGGCAGGACAGGCCATGGAGAACTGGGAGCCTTGTTATGCTGATGGGCGGGATGTAAATTACCAACAGCCACTCGGGAGAAGTGTATGGTGTTTCCTGAAACATCTAAAAAACAAAGCAACAGAGCCTAGGGCACTTCCACTTATGGTCCTATAGTTTAGGGAAATTAAAATCAAAAAGACACAGCCACCCCAAAGTTTGGGACGGCTCTGTTTACAAGAACCTCGTTTACGGTACAAGTTCAATATCGCAGAAAGTGAGTAATGGATAAAGAAGTTGTGGTACTTACGTACAATGCAATATCACTCAGCAATGAAATCTATGTCATCAGGCCCGTAGCAGCATAATGAGTGGATTCAGGTATGATGATTCTAACTGAAATAAGTCACACAGAAAAAGAAACATCATAAGATATCACTAATACACGGAATGTAAACTTGGCTACACAGGAACTGAATTACAAAACAGAACAGGGTCTCAAATTTAGAAAACCAACTTATGCTTGCTAAGGGGAAAGGTGAGTTGGGGTGCTGCCTAAAACCAGAGTTGAAATGAACACAGATAAAGTTCCTTAAGCCAAATATGGAATAGACAAGAGCTACTCCTTGCTCAACGAAATGGACTCAACACCCCATATTAAACGCCTAAGAATGTACCTGACTAGTAAGTATCTTAAAACCTATGGATTGCTATGTCTCTGAAAGAGAATCAAGCGTGTGTACAGGGGCATAAACGCAGCAGTGATAGGATTGGAGAGGTTCGGTGAGCAAATGAAGACCCTTTGAAGTCATATTGCATGGTACCCATTCCACGGGTCTCAACTCTCCAGGTTTAAGGGATTCTTCCTTCAGCTAAAACATGCATGTGGAACCCAGAGTATGATCCACCATGTGATCGGGAGACGTGTTCAAATATGTCTCAGTTCTCGTCCCCTGGTACTCGGGTGCAACATTCCAGACGCTTTACTAACACTCTCCCGACTTGGAGAGTCAGTGCCTTTAACCTCCTGTTTGGCCCAGTTTGCAATTTCTGCGGAAGATGAACAGGAATAGGGAGAACCAATGAGAGACTAGCTGGAGGTGTCTGGACGGGCAAATTTAACTCTCATTTCCCACCAGGAAGAGGAATTAACCAAAGGCTCAGCGTGCCGTGCCGGAACCAGATTAGGGCCTGAAGCAATCCTGCGGTGTTGCGACCAGCTCACAAGAAAGCGAGTTGAAGAAAGGAGCTCAGGGGCACTGTAATTCACAAACCTGCAGAGTTATAAATGACAGCTATCATCCAAAAATATACTGAAGTAAGGCTGCCAAGAGGACTTGAAAGCGGGGCAGAATTGCAGGAAACCGATTTCAGGAGGTAGACTGGAATTGCATTGAAAGCATAGGAAAAGAGGCAGAACGTCCACAATGATGCACTTGGCCAAAAAGGGCGTATGCGTTTTTTCCTGCAGGAAAAAACGCATACGCCCTTTTTGGCCAACCAAGCAAGCTTGCAAAGGAAATCTGCACTACAATGAAGTCTCACTTCCCCCCGGGCAAAAGGGGCATCAGAAAAAAGTGTAAAATCCAGAAGGCAGGACAGGCCATGGAGAACTGGGAGCCTTGTTATGCTGATGGGCGGGATGTAAATTGCCAACAGCCACTCGGGAGAAGTGTATGGTGTTTCCTGAAACATCTAAAAAACAAAGCAACAGAGCCTAGGGCACTTCCACTTATGGTCCTATAGCTTAGGGAAATTAAAATCAAAAAGACACAGCCACCCCAAAGTTTGGGACGGCTCTGTTTACAAGAACCTCGTTTACGGTACAAGTTCAATATCGCAGAAAGTGAGTAATGGATAAAGAAGTTGTGGTACTTACGTACAATGCAATATCACTCAGCAATGAAATCTATGTCATCAGGCCCGTAGCAGCATAATGAGTGGATTCAGGTATGATGATTCTAACTGAAATAAGTCACACAGAAAAAGAAACATCATAAGATATCACTAATACACGGAATGTAAACTTGGCTACACAGGAACTGAATTACAAAACAGAACAGGGTCTCAAATTTAGAAAACCAACTTATGCTTGCTAAGGGGAAAGGTGAGTTGGGGTGCTGCCTAAAACCAGAGTTGAAATGAACACAGATAAAGTTCCTTAAGCCAAATATGGAATAGACAAGAGCTACTCCTTGCTCAACGAAATGGACTCAACACCCCATATTAAACGTCTAAGAATGTACCTGACTAGTAAGTATCTTAAAACCTATGGATTGCTATGTCTCCGAAAGAGAATCAAGCGTGTGTACAGGGGCATAAACGCAGCAGTGATAGGATTGGAGAGGTTCGGTGAGCAAATGAAGACCCTTTGAAGTCATATTGCATGGTACCCATTCCACGGGTCTCAACTCTCCAGGTTTAAGGGATTCTTCCTTCAGCTAAAACATGCATGTGGAACCCAGAGTATGATCCACCGTGTGATCGGGAGACGTGTTCAAATATGTCTCAGTTCTCGTCCCCTGGTACTCGGGTGCAACAGTCCAGACGCTTTACTAACACTCTCCCGACTTGGAGAGTCAGTGCCTTTAACCTCCTGTTTGGCCCAGTTTGCAATTTCTGCGGAAGATGAACAGGAATAGGGAGAACCAATGAGAGACTAGCTGGAGGTGTCTGGACGGGCAAATTTAACTCTCATTTCCCACCAGGAAGAGGAATTAACCAAAGGCTCAGCGTGCCGTGCCAGAACCAGATTAGGGCCTGAAGCAATCCTGCGGTGTTGCGACCAGCTCACAAGAAAGCGAGTTGAAGAAAGGAGCTCAGGGGCACTGTAATTCACAAACCTGCAGAGTTATAAATGACAGCTATCGTCCAAAAATATACTGAAGTAAGGCTGCCAAGAGGACTTGAAAGCGGGGCAGAATTGCAGGAAACCGATTTCAGGAGGTAGACTGGAATTGCATTGAAAGCATAGGAAAAGAGGCAGAACGTCCACAATGATGCACTTGGCCAAAAAGGGCGTATGCGTTTTTTCCTGCAGGAAAAAACGCATACGCCCTTTTTGGCCAACCAAGCAAGCTTGCAAAGGAAATCTGCACTACAATGAAGTCTCACTTCCCCCCGGTCAAAAGGGGCATCAGAAAAAAGTGTAAAATCCAGAAGGCAGGACAGGCCATGGAGAACTGGGAGCCTTGTTATGCTGATGGGCGGGATGTAAATTGCCAACAGCCACTCGGGAGAAGTGTATGGTGTTTCCTGAAACATCTAAAAAACAAAGCAACAGAGCCTAGGGCACTTCCACTTATGGTCCTATAGCTTAGGGAAATTAAAATCAAAAAGACACAGCCACCCCAAAGTTTGGGACGGCTCTGTTTACAAGAACCTCGTTTACGGTACAAGTTCAATATCGCAGAAAGTGAGTAATGGATAAAGAAGTTGTGGTACTTACGTACAATGCAATATCACTCAGCAATGAAATCTATGTCATCAGGCCCGTAGCAGCATAATGAGTGGATTCAGGTATGATGATTCTAACTGAAATAAGTCACACAGAAAAAGAAACATCATAAGATATCACTAATACACGGAATGTAAACTTGGCTACACAGGAACTGAATTACAAAACAGAACAGGGTCTCAAATTTAGAAAACCAACTTATGCTTGCTAAGGGGAAAGGTGAGTTGGGGTGCTGCCTAAAACCAGAGTTGAAATGAACACAGATAAAGTTCCTTAAGCCAAATATGGAATAGACAAGAGCTACTCCTTGCTCAACGAAATGGACTCAACACCCCATATTAAACGCCTAAGAATGTACCTGACTAGTAAGTATCTTAAAACCTATGGATTGCTATGTCTCCGAAAGAGAATCAAGCGTGTGTACAGGGGCATAAACGCAGCAGTGATAGGATTGGAGAGGTTCGGTGAGCAAATGAAGACCCTTTGAAGTCATATTGCATGGTACCCATTCCACGGGTCTCAACTCTCCAGGTTTAAGGGATTCTTCCTTCAGCTAAAACATGCATGTGGAACCCAGAGTATGATCCACCGTGTGATCGGGAGACGTGTTCAAATATGTCTCAGTTCTCGTCCCCTGGTACTCGGGTGCAACATTCCAGACACTTTACTAACACTCTCCCGACTTGGAGAGTCAGTGCCTTTAACCTCCTGTTTGGCCCAGTTTGCAATTTCTGCGGAAGATGAACAGGAATAGGGAGAACCAATGAGAGACTAGCTGGAGGTGTCTGGACGGGCAAATTTAACTCTCATTTCCCACCAGGAAGAGGAATTAACCAAAGGCTCAGCGTGCCGTGCCAGAACCAGATTAGGGCCTGAAGCAATCCTGCGGTGTTGCGACCAGCTCACAAGAAAGCGAGTTGAAGAAAGGAGCTCAGGGGCACTGTAATTCACAAACCTGCAGAGTTATAAATGACAGCTATCGTCCAAAAATATACTGAAGTAAGGCTGCCAAGAGGACTTGAAAGCGGGGCAGAATTGCAGGAAACCGATTTCAGGAGGTAGACTGGAATTGCAGTTAAAGCATAGGAAAAGAGGCAGAACGTCCACAATGATGCACTTGGCCAAAAAGGGCGTATGCGTTTTTTCCTGAATATATTCAGGAAAAAACGCATACGCCCTTTTTGGCCAACCAAGCAAGCTTGCAAAGGAAATCTGCACTACAATGAAGTCTCACTTCCCCCCGGTCAAAAGGGCCATCTGAAAAAAGTGTAAAATCCAGAAGTTAGGACAGGCCATGGAGAACTGGTAGCCTTGTTATGCTGATGGGCGGGATGTAAATTGCCAACAGCCACTCGGGAGAAGTGTATGGTGTTTCCTGAAACATCTAAAAAACAAAGCAACAGAGCCTAGGGCACTTCCACTTATGGTCCTATAGCTTAGGGAAATTAAAATCAAAAAGACACAGCCACCCCAAAGTTTGGGACGACTCTGTTTACAAGAACCTCGTTTACGGTACAAGTTCAATATCGCAGAAAGTGAGTAATGGATAAAGAAGTTGTGGTACTTACGTACAATGCAATATCACTCAGCAATGAAATCTATGTCATCAGGCCCGTAGCAGCATAATGAGTGGATTCAGGTATGATGATTCTAACTGAAATAAGTCACACAGAAAAAGAAACATCATAAGATATCACTAATACACGGAATGTAAACTTGGCTACACAGGAACTGAATTACAAAACAGAACAGGGTCTCAAATTTAGAAAACCAACTTATGCTTGCTAAGGGGAAAGGTGAGTTGGGGTGCTGCCTAAAACCAGAGTTGAAATGAACACAGATAAAGTTCCTTAAGCCAAATATGGAATAGACAAGAGCTACTCCTTGCTCAACGAAATGGACTCAACACCCCATATTAAACGCCTAAGAATGTACCTGACTAGTAAGTATCTTAAAACCTATGGATTGCTATGTCTCCGAAAGAGAATCAAGCGTGTGTACAGGGGCATAAACGCAGCAGTGATAGGATTGGAGAGGTTCGGTGAGCAAATGAAGACCCTTTGAAGTCATATTGCATGGTACCCATTCCACGGGTCTCAACTCTCCAGGTTTAAGGGATTCTTCCTTCAGCTAAAACATGCATGTGGAACCCAGAGTATGATCCACCGTGTGATCGGGAGACGTGTTCAAATATGTCTCAGTTCTCGTCCCCTGGTACTCGGGTGCAACATTCCAGACGCTTTACTAACACTCTCCCGACTTGGAGAGTCAGTGCCTTTAACCTCCTGTTTGGCCCAGTTTGCAATTTCTGCGGAAGATGAACAGGAATAGGGAGAACCAATGAGAGACTAGCTGGAGGTGTCTGGACGGGCAAATTTAACTCTCATTTCCCACCAGGAAGAGGAATTAACCAAAGGCTCAGCGTGCCGTGCCAGAACCAGATTAGGGCCTGAAGCAATCCTGTGGTGTTGCGACCAGCTCACAAGAAAGCGAGTTGAAGAAAGGAGCTCAGGGGCACTGTAATTCACAAACCTGCAGAGTTATAAATGACAGCTATCGTCCAAAAATATACTGAAGTAAGGCTGCCAAGAGGACTTGAAAGCGGGACAGAATTGCAGGAAACCGATTTCAGGAGGTAGACTGGAATTGCAGTTAAAGCAGAGGAAAAGAGGCAGAACGTCCACAATGATGCACTTGGCCAAAAAGGGCGTATGCGTTTTTTCCTGAATATATTCAGGAAAAAACGCATACGCCCTTTTTGGCCAACCAAGCAAGCTTGCAAAGGAAATCTGCACTACAATGAAGTCTCACTTCCCCCCGGTCAAAAGGGCCATCTGAAAAAAGTGTAAAATCCAGAAGTTAGGACAGGCCATGGAGAACTGGTAGCCTTGTTATGCTGATGGGCGGGATGTAAATTGCCAACAGCCACTCGGGAGAAGTGTATGGTGTTTCCTGAAACATCTAAAAAACAAAGCAACAGAGCCTAGGGCACTTCCACTTATGGTCCTATAGTTTAGGGAAATTAAAATCAAAAAGACACAGCCACCCCAAAGTTTGGGACGGCTCTGTTTACAAGAACCTCGTTTACGGTACAAGTTCAATATCGCAGAAAGTGAGTAATGGATAAAGAAGTTGTGGTACTTACGTACAATGCAATATCACTCAGCAATGAAATCTATGTCATCAGGCCCGTAGCAGCATAATGAGTGGATTCAGGTATGATGATTCTAACTGAAATAAGTCACACAGAAAAAGAAACATCATAAGATATCACTAATACACGGAATGTAAACTTGGCTACACAGGAACTGAATTACAAAACAGAACAGGGTCTCAAATTTAGAAAACCAACTTATGCTTGCTAAGGGGAAAGGTGAGTTGGGGTGCTGCCTAAAACCAGAGTTGAAATGAACACAGATAAAGTTCCTTAAGCCAAATATGGAATAGACAAGAGCTACTCCTTGCTCAACGAAATGGACTCAACACCCCATATTAAACGTCTAAGAATGTACCTGACTAGTAAGTATCTTAAAACCTATGGATTGCTATGTCTCCGAAAGAGAATCAAGCGTGTGTACAGGGGCATAAACGCAGCAGTGATAGGATTGGAGAGGTTCGGTGAGCAAATGAAGACCCTTTGAAGTCATATTGTATGGTTCCCATTCCACGGGTCTCAACTCTCCAGGTTTAAGGGATTCTTCCTTCAGCTAAATCATGCATGTGGAACCCAGAGTATGATCCACCGTGTGATCGGGAGACGTGTTCAAATATGTCTCAGTTCTCGTCCCCTGGTACTCGGGTGCAACATTCCAGACGCTTTACTAACACTCTCCCGACTTGGAGAGTCAGTGCCTTTAACCTCCTGTTTGGCCCAGTTTGCAATTTCTGCGGAAGATGAACAGGAATAGGGAGAACCAATGAGAGACTAGCTGGAGGTGTCTGGACGGGCAAATTTAACTCTCATTTCCCACCAGGAAGAGGAATTAACCAAAGGCTCAGCGTGCCGTGCCAGAACCAGATTAGGGCCTGAAGCAATCCTGCGGTGTTGCGACCAGCTCACAAGAAAGCGAGTTGAAGAAAGGAGCTCAGGGGCACTGTAATTCACAAACCTGCAGAGTTATAAATGACAGCTATCGTCCAAAAATATACTGAAGTAAGGCTGCCAAGAGGACTTGAAAGCGGGGCAGAATTGCAGGAAACCGATTTCAGGAGGTAGACTGGAATTGCATTGAAAGCATAGGAAAAGAGGCAGAACGTCCACAATGATGCACTTGGCCAAAAAGGGCGTATGCGTTTTTTCCTGCAGGAAAAAACGCATACGCCCTTTTTGGCCAACCAAGCAAGCTTGCAAAGGAAATCTGCACTACAATGAAGTCTCACTTCCCCCCGGTCAAAAGGGGCATCAGAAAAAAGTGTAAAATCCAGAAGGCAGGACAGGCCATGGAGAACTGGGAGCCTTGTTATGCTGATGGGCGGGATGTAAATTGCCAACAGCCACTCGGGAGAAGTGTATGGTGTTTCCTGAAACATCTAAAAAACAAAGCAACAGAGCCTAGGGCACTTCCACTTATGGTCCTATAGTTTAGGGAAATTAAAATCAAAAAGACACAGCCACCCCAAAGTTTGGGACGGCTCTGTTTACAAGAACCTCGTTTACGGTACAAGTTCAATATCGCAGAAAGTGAGTAATGGATAAAGAAGTTGTGGTACTTACGTACAATGCAATATCACTCAGCAATGAAATCTATGTCATCAGGCCCGTAGCAGCATAATGAGTGGATTCAGGTATGATGATTCTAACTGAAATAAGTCACACAGAAAAAGAAACATCATAAGATATCACTAATACACGGAATGTAAACTTGGCTACACAGGAACTGAATTACAAAACAGAACAGGGTCTCAAATTTAGAAAACCAACTTATGCTTGCTAAGGGGAAAGGTGAGTTGGGGTGCTGCCTAAAACCAGAGTTGAAATGAACACAGATAAAGTTCCTTAAGCCAAATATGGAATAGACAAGAGCTACTCCTTGCTCAACGAAATGGACTCAACACCCCATATTAAACGCCTAAGAATGTACCTGACTAGTAAGTATCTTAAAACCTATGGATTGCTATGTCTCCGAAAGAGAATCAAGCGTGTGTACAGGGGCATAAACGCAGCAGTGATAGGATTGGAGAGGTTCGGTGAGCAAATGAAGACCCTTTGAAGTCATATTGCATGGTACCCATTCCACGGGTCTCAACTCTCCAGGTTTAAGGGATTCTTCCTTCAGCTAAAACATGCATGTGGAACCCAGAGTATGATCCACCGTGTGATCGGGAGACGTGTTCAAATATGTCTCAGTTCTCGTCCCCTGGTACTCGGGTGCAACATTCCAGACGCTTTACTAACACTCTCCCGACTTGGAGAGTCAGTGCCTTTAACCTCCTGTTTGGCCCAGTTTGCAATTTCTGCGGAAGATGAACAGGAATAGGGAGAACCAATGAGAGACTAGCTGGAGGTGTCTGGACGGGCAAATTTAACTCTCATTTCCCACCAGGAAGAGGAATTAACCAAAGGCTCAGCGTGCCGTGCCAGAACCAGATTAGGGCCTGAAGCAATCCTGCGGTGTTGCGACCAGCTCACAAGAAAGCGAGTTGAAGAAAGGAGCTCAGGGGCACTGTAATTCACAAACCTGCAGAGTTATAAATGACAGCTATCGTCCAAAAATATACTGAAGTAAGGCTGCCAAGAGGACTTGAAAGCGGGGCAGAATTGCAGGAAACCGATTTCAGGAGGTAGACTGGAATTGCAGTTAAAGCATAGGAAAAGAGGCAGAACGTCCACAATGATGCACTTGGCCAAAAAGGGCGTATGCGTTTTTTCCTGAATATATTCAGGAAAAAACGCATACGCCCTTTTTGGCCAACCAAGCAAGCTTGCAAAGGAAATCTGCACTACAATGAAGTCTCACTTCCCCCCGGTCAAAAGGGCCATCTGAAAAAAGTGTAAAATCCAGAAGTTAGGACAGGCCATGGAGAACTGGTAGCCTTGTTATGCTGATGGGCGGGATGTAAATTGCCAACAGCCACTCGGGAGAAGTGTATGGTGTTTCCTGAAACATCTAAAAAACAAAGCAACAGAGCCTAGGGCACTTCCACTTATGGTCCTATAGTTTAGGGAAATTAAAATCAAAAAGACACAGCCACCCCAAAGTTTGGGATGACTCTGTTTACAAGAACCTCGTTTACGGTACAAGTTCAATATCGCAGAAAGTGAGTAATGGATAAAGAAGTTGTGGTACTTACGTACAATGCAATATCACTCAGCAATGAAATCTATGTCATCAGGCCCGTAGCAGCATAATGAGTGGATTCAGGTATGATGATTCTAACTGAAATAAGTCACACAGAAAAAGAAACATCATAAGATATCACTAATACACGGAATGTAAACTTGGCTACACAGGAACTGAATTACAAAACAGAACAGGGTCTCAAATTTAGAAAACCAACTTATGCTTGCTAAGGGGAAAGGTGAGTTGGGGTGCTGCCTAAAACCAGAGATTGAAATGAACACAGATAAAGTTCCTTAAGCCAAATATGGAATAGACAAGAGCTACTCCTTGCTCAACGAAATGGACTCAACACCCCATATTAAACGCCTAAGAATGTACCTGACTAGTAAGTATCTTAAAACCTATGGATTGCTATGTCTCCGAAAGAGAATCAAGCGTGTGTACAGGGGCATAAACGCAGCAGTGATAGGATTGGAGAGGTTCGGTGAGCAAATGAAGACCCTTTGAAGTCATATTGCATGGTACCCATTCCACGGGTCTCAACTCTCCAGGTTTAAGGGATTCTTCCTTCAGCTAAAACATGCATGTGGAACCCAGAGTATGATCCACCGTGTGATCGGGAGACGTGTTCAAATATGTCTCAGTTCTCGTCCCCTGGTACTCGGGTGCAACATTCCAGACGCTTTACTAACACTCTCCCGACTTGGAGAGTCAGTGCCTTTAACCTCCTGTTTGGCCCAGTTTGCAATTTCTGCGGAAGATGAACAGGAATAGGGAGAACCAATGAGAGACTAGCTGGAGGTGTCTGGACGGGCAAATTTAACTCTCATTTCCCACCAGGAAGAGGAATTAACCAAAGGCTCAGCGTGCCATGCCAGAACCAGATTAGGGCCTGAAGCAATCCTGTGGTGTTGCGACCAGCTCACAAGAAAGCGAGTTGAAGAAAGGAGCTCAGGGGCACTGTAATTCACAAACCTGCAGAGTTATAAATGACAGCTATCGTCCAAAAATATACTGAAGTAAGGCTGCCAAGAGGACTTGAAAGCGGGACAGAATTGCAGGAAACCGATTTCAGGAGGTAGACTGGAATTGCAGTTAAAGCAGAGGAAAAGAGGCAGAACGTCCACAATGATGCACTTGGCCAAAAAGGGCGTATGCGTTTTTTCCTGAATATATTCAGGAAAAAACGCATACGCCCTTTTTGGCCAACCAAGCAAGCTTGCAAAGGAAATCTGCACTACAATGAAGTCTCACTTCCCCCCGGTCAAAAGGGCCATCTGAAAAGAGTGTAAAATCCAGAAGTTAGGACAGGCCATGGAGAACTGGTAGCCTTGTTATGCTGATGGGCGGGATGTAAATTGCCAACAGCCACTCGGGAGAAGTGTATGGTGTTTCCTGAAACATCTAAAAAACAAAGCAACAGAGCCTAGGGCACTTCCACTTATGGTCCTATAGTTTAGGGAAATTAAAATCAAAAAGACACAGCCACCCCAAAGTTTGGGACGGCTCTGTTTACAAGAACCTCGTTTACGGTACAAGTTCAATATCGCAGAAAGTGAGTAATGGATAAAGAAGTTGTGGTACTTACGTACAATGCAATATCACTCAGCAATGAAATCTATGTCATCAGGCCCGTAGCAGCATAATGAGTGGATTCAGGTATGATGATTCTAACTGAAATAAGTCACACAGAAAAAGAAACATCATAAGATATCACTAATACACGGAATGTAAACTTGGCTACACAGGAACTGAATTACAAAACAGAACAGGGTCTCAAATTTAGAAAACCAACTTATGCTTGCTAAGGGGAAAGGTGAGTTGGGGTGCTGCCTAAAACCAGAGTTGAAATGAACACAGATAAAGTTCCTTAAGCCAAATATGGAATAGACAAGAGCTACTCCTTGCTCAACGAAATGGACTCAACACCCCATATTAAACGCCTAAGAATGTACCTGACTAGTAAGTATCTTAAAACCTATGGATTGCTATGTCTCCGAAAGAGAATCAAGCGTGTGTACAGGGGCATAAACGCAGCAGTGATAGGATTGGAGAGGTTCGGTGAGCAAATGAAGACCCTTTGAAGTCATATTGCATGGTACCCATTCCACGGGTCTCAACTCTCCAGGTTTAAGGGATTCTTCCTTCAGCTAAAACATGCATGTGGAACCCAGAGTATGATCCACCGTGTGATCGGGAGACGTGTTCAAATATGTCTCAGTTCTCGTCCCCTGGTACTCGGGTGCAACATTCCAGACGCTTTACTAACACTCTCCCGACTTGGAGAGTCAGTGCCTTTAACCTCCTGTTTGGCCCAGTTTGCAATTTCTGCGGAAGATGAACAGGAATAGGGAGAACCAATGAGAGACTAGCTGGAGGTGTCTGGACGGGCAAATTTAACTCTCATTTCCCACCAGGAAGAGGAATTAACCAAAGGCTCAGCGTGCCGTGCCAGAACCAGATTAGGGCCTGAAGCAATCCTGCGGTGTTGCGACCAGCTCACAAGAAAGCGAGTTGAAGAAAGGAGCTCAGGGGCACTGTAATTCACAAACCTGCAGAGTTATAAATGACAGCTATCGTCCAAAAATATACTGAAGTAAGGCTGCCAAGAGGACTTGAAAGCGGGGCAGAATTGCAGGAAACCGATTTCAGGAGGTAGACTGGAATTGCAGTTAAAGCATAGGAAAAGAGGCAGAACGTCCACAATGATGCACTTGGCCAAAAAGGGCGTATGCGTTTTTTCCTGAATATATTCAGGAAAAAACGCATACGCCCTTTTTGGCCAACCAAGCAAGCTTGCAAAGGAAATCTGCACTACAATGAAGTCTCACTTCCCCCCGGTCAAAAGGGCCATCTGAAAAAAGTGTAAAATCCAGAAGTTAGGACAGGCCATGGAGAACTGGTAGCCTTGTTATGCTGATGGGCGGGATGTAAATTGCCAACAGCCACTCGGGAGAAGTGTATGGTGTTTCCTGAAACATCTAAAAAACAAAGCAACAGAGCCTAGGGCACTTCCACTTATGGTCCTATAGTTTAGGGAATTTAAAATCAAAAAGACACAGCCACCCCAAAGTTTGGGACGACTCTGTTTACAAGAACCTCGTTTACGGTACAAGTTCAATATCGCAGAAAGTGAGTAATGGATAAAGAAGTTGTGGTACTTACGTACAATGCAATATCACTCAGCAATGAAATCTATGTCGTCAGGCCCGTAGCAGCATAATGAGTGGATTCAGGTATGATGATTCTAACTGAAATAAGTCACACAGAAAAAGAAACATCATAAGATATCACTAATACACGGAATGTAAACTTGGCTACACAGGAACTGAATTACAAAACAGAACAGGGTCTCAAATTTAGAAAACCAACTTATGCTTGCTAAGGGGAAAGGTGAGTTGGGGTGCTGCCTAAAACCAGAGTTGAAATGAACACAGATAAAGTTCCTTAAGCCAAATATGGAATAGACAAGAGCTACTCCTTGCTCAACGAAATGGACTCAACACCCCATATTAAACGCCTAAGAATGTACCTGACTAGTAAGTATCTTAAAACCTATGGATTGCTATGTCTCCGAAAGAGAATCAAGCGTGTGTACAGGGGCATAAACGCAGCAGTGATAGGATTGGAGAGGTTCGGTGAGCAAATGAAGACCCTTTGAAGTCATATTGCATGGTACCCATTCCACGGGTCTCAACTCTCCAGGTTTAAGGGATTCTTCCTTCAGCTAAAACATGCATGTGGAACCCAGAGTATGATCCACCGTGTGATCGGGAGACGTGTTCAAATATGTCTCAGTTCTCGTCCCCTGGTACTCGGGTGCAACATTCCAGACGCTTTACTAACACTCTCCCGACTTGGAGAGTCAGTGCCTTTAACCTCCTGTTTGGCCCAGTTTGCAATTTCTGCGGAAGATGAACAGGAATAGGGAGAACCAATGAGAGACTAGCTGGAGGTGTCTGGACGGGCAAATTTAACTCTCATTTCCCACCAGGAAGAGGAATTAACCAAAGGCTCAGCGTGCCGTGCCAGAACCAGATTAGGGTCTGAAGCAATCCTGCGGTGTTGCGACCAGCTCACAAGAAAGCGAGTTGAAGAAAGGAGCTCAGGGGCACTGTAATTCACAAACCTGCAGAGTTATAAATGACAGCTATCGTCCAAAAATATACTGAAGTAAGGCTGCCAAGAGGACTTGAAAGCGGGGCAGAATTGCAGGAAACCGATTTCAGGAGGTAGACTGGAATTGCAGTTAAAGCATAGGAAAAGAGGCAGAACGTCCACAATGATGCACTTGGCCAAAAAGGGCGTATGCGTTTTTTCCTGAATATATTCAGGAAAAAACGCATACGCCCTTTTTGGCCAACCAAGCAAGCTTGCAAAGGAAATCTGCACTACAATGAAGTCTCACTTCCCCCCGGTCAAAAGGGGCATCAGAAAAAAGTGTAAAATCCAGAAGTTAGGACAGGCCATGGAGAACTGGTAGCCTTGTTATGCTGATGGGCGGGATGTAAATTGCCAACAGCCACTCGGGAGAAGTGTATGGTGTTTCCTGAAACATCTAAAAAACAAAGCAACAGAGCCTAGGGCACTTCCACTTATGGTCCTATAGTTTAGGGAAATTAAAATCAAAAAGACACAGCCACCCCAAAGTTTGGGACGACTCTGTTTACAAGAACCTCGTTTACGGTACAAGTTCAATATCGCAGAAAGTGAGTAATGGATAAAGAAGTTGTGGTACTTACGTACAATGCAATATCACTCAGCAATGAAATCTATGTCATCAGGCCCGTAGCAGCATAATGAGTGGATTCAGGTATGATGATTCTAACTGAAATAAGTCACACAGAAAAAGAAACATCATAAGATATCACTAATACACGGAATGTAAACTTGGCTACACAGGAACTGAATTACAAAACAGAACAGGGTCTCAAATTTAGAAAACCAACTTATGCTTGCTAAGGGGAAAGGTGAGTTGGGGTGCTGCCTAAAACCAGAGTTGAAATGAACACAGATAAAGTTCCTTAAGCCAAATATGGAATAGACAAGAGCTACTCCTTGCTCAACGAAATGGACTCAACACCCCATATTAAACGCCTAAGAATGTACCTGACTAGTAAGTATCTTAAAACCTATGGATTGCTATGTCTCCGAAAGAGAATCAAGCGTGTGTACAGGGGCATAAACGCAGCAGTGATAGGATTGGAGAGGTTCGGTGAGCAAATGAAGACCCTTTGAAGTCATATTGCATGGTACCCATTCCACGGGTCTCAACTCTCCAGGTTTAAGGGATTCTTCCTTCAGCTAAAACATGCATGTGGAACCCAGAGTATGATCCACCGTGTGATCGGGAGACGTGTTCAAATATGTCTCAGTTCTCGTCCCCTGGTACTCGGGTGCAACATTCCAGACGCTTTACTAACACTCTCCCGACTTGGAGAGTCAGTGCCTTTAACCTCCTGTTTGGCCCAGTTTGCAATTTCTGCGGAAGATGAACAGGAATAGGGAGAACCAATGAGAGACTAGCTGGAGGTGTCTGGACGGGCAAATTTAACTCTCATTTCCCACCAGGAAGAGGAATTAACCAAAGGCTCAGCGTGCCGTGCCAGAACCAGATTAGGGCCTGAAGCAATCCTGTGGTGTTGCGACCAGCTCACAAGAAAGCGAGTTGAAGAAAGGAGCTCAGGGGCACTGTAATTCACAAACCTGCAGAGTTATAAATGACAGCTATCGTCCAAAAATATACTGAAGTAAGGCTGCCAAGAGGACTTGAAAGCGGGACAGAATTGCAGGAAACCGATTTCAGGAGGTAGACTGGAATTGCAGTTAAAGCAGAGGAAAAGAGGCAGAACGTCCACAATGATGCACTTGGCCAAAAAGGGCGTATGCGTTTTTTCCTGAATATATTCAGGAAAAAACGCATACGCCCTTTTTGGCCAACCAAGCAAGCTTGCAAAGGAAATCTGCACTACAATGAAGTCTCACTTCCCCCCGGTCAAAAGGGCCATCTGAAAAAAGTGTAAAATCCAGAAGTTAGGACAGGCCATGGAGAACTGGTAGCCTTGTTATGCTGATGGGCGGGATGTAAATTGCCAACAGCCACTCGGGAGAAGTGTATGGTGTTTCCTGAAACATCTAAAAAACAAAGCAACAGAGCCTAGGGCACTTCCACTTATGGTCCTATAGTTTAGGGAAATTAAAATCAAAAAGACACAGCCACCCCAAAGTTTGGGACGGCTCTGTTTACAAGAACCTCGTTTACGGTACAAGTTCAATATCGCAGAAAGTGAGTAATGGATAAAGAAGTTGTGGTACTTACGTACAATGCAATATCACTCAGCAATGAAATCTATGTCATCAGGCCCGTAGCAGCATAATGAGTGGATTCAGGTATGATGATTCTAACTGAAATAAGTCACACAGAAAAAGAAACATCATAAGATATCACTAATACACGGAATGTAAACTTGGCTACACAGGAACTGAATTACAAAACAGAACAGGGTCTCAAATTTAGAAAACCAACTTATGCTTGCTAAGGGGAAAGGTGAGTTGGGGTGCTGCCTAAAACCAGAGTTGAAATGAACACAGATAAAGTTCCTTAAGCCAAATATGGAATAGACAAGAGCTACTCCTTGCTCAACGAAATGGACTCAACACCCCATATTAAACGCCTAAGAATGTACCTGACTAGTAAGTATCTTAAAACCTATGGATTGCTATGTCTCCGAAAGAGAATCAAGCGTGTGTACAGGGGCATAAACGCAGCAGTGATAGGATTGGAGAGGTTCGGTGAGCAAATGAAGACCCTTTGAAGTCATATTGCATGGTACCCATTCCACGGGTCTCAACTCTCCAGGTTTAAGGGATTCTTCCTTCAGCTAAAACATGCATGTGGAACCCAGAGTATGATCCACCGTGTGATCGGGAGACGTGTTCAAATATGTCTCAGTTCTCGTCCCCTGGTACTCGGGTGCAACATTCCAGACGCTTTACTAACACTCTCCCGACTTGGAGAGTCAGTGCCTTTAACCTCCTGTTTGGCCCAGTTTGCAATTTCTGCGGAAGATGAACAGGAATAGGGAGAACCAATGAGAGACTAGCTGGAGGTGTCTGGACGGGCAAATTTAACTCTCATTTCCCACCAGGAAGAGGAATTAACCAAAGGCTCAGCGTGCCGTGCCAGAACCAGATTAGGGCCTGAAGCAATCCTGTGGTGTTGCGACCAGCTCACAAGAAAGCGAGTTGAAGAAAGGAGCTCAGGGGCACTGTAATTCACAAACCTGCAGAGTTATAAATGACAGCTATCGTCCAAAAATATACTGAAGTAAGGCTGCCAAGAGGACTTGAAAGCGGGACAGAATTGCAGGAAACCGATTTCAGGAGGTAGACTGGAATTGCAGTTAAAGCAGAGGAAAAGAGGCAGAACGTCCACAATGATGCACTTGGCCAAAAAGGGCGTATGCGTTTTTTCCTGAATATATTCAGGAAAAAACGCATACGCCCTTTTTGGCCAACCAAGCAAGCTTGCAAAGGAAATCTGCACTACAATGAAGTCTCACTTCCCCCCGGTCAAAAGGGCCATCTGAAAAAAGTGTAAAATCCAGAAGTTAGGACAGGCCATGGAGAACTGGTAGCCTTGTTATGCTGATGGGCGGGATGTAAATTGCCAACAGCCACTCGGGAGAAGTGTATGGTGTTTCCTGAAACATCTAAAAAACAAAGCAACAGAGCCTAGGGCACTTCCACTTATGGTCCTATAGTTTAGGGAAATTAAAATCAAAAAGACACAGCCACCCCAAAGTTTGGGACGGCTCTGTTTACAAGAACCTCGTTTACGGTACAAGTTCAATATCGCAGAAAGTGAGTAATGGATAAAGAAGTTGTGGTACTTACGTACAATGCAATATCACTCAGCAATGAAATCTATGTCATCAGGCCCGTAGCAGCATAATGAGTGGATTCAGGTATGATGATTCTAACTGAAATAAGTCACACAGAAAAAGAAACATCATAAGATATCACTAATACACGGAATGTAAACTTGGCTACACAGGAACTGAATTACAAAACAGAACAGGGTCTCAAATTTAGAAAACCAACTTATGCTTGCTAAGGGGAAAGGTGAGTTGGGGTGCTGCCTAAAACCAGAGTTGAAATGAACACAGATAAAGTTCCTTAAGCCAAATATGGAATAGACAAGAGCTACTCCTTGCTCAACGAAATGGACTCAACACCCCATATTAAACGTCTAAGAATGTACCTGACTAGTAAGTATCTTAAAACCTATGGATTGCTATGTCTCCAAAAGAGAATCAAGCGTGTGTACAGGGGCATAAACGCAGCAGTGATAGGATTGGAGAGGTTCGGTGAGCAAATGAAGACCCTTTGAAGTCATATTGCATGGTACCCATTCCACGGGTCTCAACTCTCCAGGTTTAAGGGATTCTTCCTTCAGCTAAAACATGCATGTGGAACCCAGAGTATGATCCACCGTGTGTTCGGGAGACGTGTTCAAATATGTCTCAGTTCTCGTCCCCTGGTACTCGGGTGCAACATTCCAGACGCTTTACTAACACTCTCCCGACTTGGAGAGTCAGTGCCTTTAACCTCCTGTTTGGCCCAGTTTGCAATTTCTGCGGAAGATGAACAGGAATAGGGAGAACCAATGAGAGACTAGCTGGAGGTGTCTGGACGGGCAAATTTAACTCTCATTTCCCACCAGGAAGAGGAATTAACCAAAGGCTCAGCGTGCCGTGCCAGAACCAGATTAGGGCCTGAAGCAATCCTGCGGTGTTGCGACCAGCTCACAAGAAAGCGAGTTGAAGAAAGGAGCTCAGGGGCACTGTAATTCACAAACCTGCAGAGTTATAAATGACAGCTATCGTCCAAAAATATACTGAAGTAAGGCTGCCAAGAGGACTTGAAAGCGGGGCAGAATTGCAGGAAACCGATTTCAGGAGGTAGACTGGAATTGCATTGAAAGCATAGGAAAAGAGGCAGAACGTCCACAATGATGCACTTGGCCAAAAAGGGCGTATGCGTTTTTTCCTGCAGGAAAAAACGCATACGCCCTTTTTGGCCAACCAAGCAAGCTTGCAAAGGAAATCTGCACTACAATGAAGTCTCACTTCCCCCCGGTCAAAAGGGGCATCAGAAAAAAGTGTAAAATCCAGAAGGCAGGACAGGCCATGGAGAACTGGGAGCCTTGTTATGCTGATGGGCGGGATGTAAATTGCCAACAGCCACTCGGGAGAAGTGTATGGTGTTTCCTGAAACATCTAAAAAACAAAGCAACAGAGCCTAGGGCACTTCCACTTATGGTCCTATAGTTTAGGGAAATTAAAATCAAAAAGACACAGCCACCCCAAAGTTTGGGACGGCTCTGTTTACAAGAACCTCGTTTACGGTACAAGTTCAATATCGCAGAAAGTGAGTAATGGATAAAGAAGTTGTGGTACTTACGTACAATGCAATATCACTCAGCAATGAAATCTATGTCATCAGGCCCGTAGCAGCATAATGAGTGGATTCAGGTATGATGATTCTAACTGAAATAAGTCACACAGAAAAAGAAACATCATAAGATATCACTAATACACGGAATGTAAACTTGGCTACACAGGAACTGAATTACAAAACAGAACAGGGTCTCAAATTTAGAAAACCAACTTATGCTTGCTAAGGGGAAAGGTGAGTTGGGGTGCTGCCTAAAACCAGAGTTGAAATGAACACAGATAAAGTTCCTTAAGCCAAATATGGAATAGACAAGAGCTACTCCTTGCTCAACGAAATGGACTCAACACCCCATATTAAACGCCTAAGAATGTACCTGACTAGTAAGTATCTTAAAACCTATGGATTGCTATGTCTCCGAAAGAGAATCAAGCGTGTGTACAGGGGCATAAACGCAGCAGTGATAGGATTGGAGAGGTTCGGTGAGCAAATGAAGACCCTTTGAAGTCATATTGCATGGTACCCATTCCACGGGTCTCAACTCTCCAGGTTTAAGGGATTCTTCCTTCAGCTAAAACATGCATGTGGAACCCAGAGTATGATCCACCGTGTGATCGGGAGACGTGTTCAAATATGTCTCAGTTCTCGTCCCCTGGTACTCGGGTGCAACATTCCAGACGCTTTACTAACACTCTCCCGACTTGGAGAGTCAGTGCCTTTAACCTCCTGTTTGGCCCAGTTTGCAATTTCTGCGGAAGATGAACAGGAATAGGGAGAACCAATGAGAGACTAGCTGGAGGTGTCTGGACGGGCAAATTTAACTCTCATTTCCCACCAGGAAGAGGAATTAACCAAAGGCTCAGCGTGCCGTGCCAGAACCAGATTAGGGCCTGAAGCAATCCTGCGGTGTTGCGACCAGCTCACAAGAAAGCGAGTTGAAGAAAGGAGCTCAGGGGCACTGTAATTCACAAACCTGCAGAGTTATAAATGACAGCTATCGTCCAAAAATATACTGAAGTAAGGCTGCCAAGAGGACTTGAAAGCGGGGCAGAATTGCAGGAAACCGATTTCAGGAGGTAGACTGGAATTGCAGTTAAAGCATAGGAAAAGAGGCAGAACGTCCACAATGATGCACTTGGCCAAAAAGGGCGTATGCGTTTTTTCCTGAATATATTCAGGAAAAAACGCATACGCCCTTTTTGGCCAACCAAGCAAGCTTGCAAAGGAAATCTGCACTACAATGAAGTCTCACTTCCCCCCGGTCAAAAGGGCCATCTGAAAAAAGTGTAAAATCCAGAAGTTAGGACAGGCCATGGAGAACTGGTAGCCTTGTTATGCTGATGGGCGGGATGTAAATTGCCAACAGCCACTCGGGAGAAGTGTATGGTGTTTCCTGAAACATCTAAAAAACAAAGCAACAGATCCTAGGGCACTTCCACTTATGGTCCTATAGTTTAGGGAAATTAAAATCAAAAAGACACAGCCACCCCAAAGTTTGGGACGACTCTGTTTACAAGAACCTCGTTTACGGTACAAGTTCAATATCGCAGAAAGTGAGTAATGGATAAAGAAGTTGTGGTACTTACGTACAATGCAATATCACTCAGCAATGAAATCTATGTCATCAGGCCCGTAGCAGCATAATGAGTGGATTCAGGTATGATGATTCTAACTGAAATAAGTCACACAGAAAAAGAAACATCATAAGATATCACTAATACACGGAATGTAAACTTGGCTACACAGGAACTGAATTACAAAACAGAACAGGGTCTCAAATTTAGAAAACCAACTTATGCTTGCTAATGGGAAAGGTGAGTTGGGGTGCTGCCTAAAACCAGAGATTGAAATGAACACAGATAAAGTTCCTTAAGCCAAATATGGAATAGACAAGAGCTACTCCTTGCTCAACGAAATGGACTCAACACCCCATATTAAACGCCTAAGAATGTACCTGACTAGTAAGTATCTTAAAACCTATGGATTGCTATGTCTCCGAAAGAGAATCAAGCGTGTGTACAGGGGCATAAACGCAGCAGTGATAGGATTGGAGAGGTTCGGTGAGCAAATGAAGACCCTTTGAAGTCATATTGCATGGTACCCATTCCACGGGTCTCAACTCTCCAGGTTTAAGGGATTCTTCCTTCAGCTAAAACATGCATGTGGAACCCAGAGTATGATCCACCGTGTGATCGGGAGACGTGTTCAAATATGTCTCAGTTCTCGTCCCCTGGTACTCGGGTGCAACATTCCAGACGCTTTACTAACACTCTCCCGACTTGGAGAGTCAGTGCCTTTAACCTCCTGTTTGGCCCAGTTTGCAATTTCTGCGGAAGATGAACAGGAATAGGGAGAACCAATGAGAGACTAGCTGGAGGTGTCTGGACGGGCAAATTTAACTCTCATTTCCCACCAGGAAGAGGAATTAACCAAAGGCTCAGCGTGCCGTGCCAGAACCAGATTAGGGCCTGAAGCAATCCTGTGGTGTTGCGACCAGCTCACAAGAAAGCGAGTTGAAGAAAGGAGCTCAGGGGCACTGTAATTCACAAACCTGCAGAGTTATAAATGACAGCTATCGTCCAAAAATATACTGAAGTAAGGCTGCCAAGAGGACTTGAAAGCGGGACAGAATTGCAGGAAACCGATTTCAGGAGGTAGACTGGAATTGCAGTTAAAGCAGAGGAAAAGAGGCAGAACGTCCACAATGATGCACTTGGCCAAAAAGGGCGTATGCGTTTTTTCCTGAATATATTCAGGAAAAAACGCATACGCCCTTTTTGGCCAACCAAGCAAGCTTGCAAAGGAAATCTGCACTACAATGAAGTCTCACTTCCCCCCGGTCAAAAGGGCCATCTGAAAAAAGTGTAAAATCCAGAAGTTAGGACAGGCCATGGAGAACTGGTAGCCTTGTTATGCTGATGGGCGGGATGTAAATTGCCAACAGCCACTCGGGAGAAGTGTATGGTGTTTCCTGAAACATCTAAAAAACAAAGCAACAGAGCCTAGGGCACTTCCACTTATGGTCCTATAGCTTAGGGAAATTAAAATCAAAAAGACACAGCCACCCCAAAGTTTGGGACGGCTCTGTTTACAAGAACCTCGTTTACGGTACAAGTTCAATATCGCAGAAAGTGAGTAATGGATAAAGAAGTTGTGGTACTTACGTACAATGCAATATCACTCAGCAATGAAATCTATGTCATCAGGCCCGTAGCAGCATAATGAGTGGATTCAGGTATGATGATTCTAACTGAAATAAGTCACACAGAAAAAGAAACATCATAAGATATCACTAATACACGGAATGTAAACTTGGCTACACAGGAACTGAATTACAAAACAGAACAGGGTCTCAAATTTAGAAAACCAACTTATGCTTGCTAAGGGGAAAGGTGAGTTGGGGTGCTGCCTAAAACCAGAGTTGAAATGAACACAGATAAAGTTCCTTAAGCCAAATATGGAATAGACAAGAGCTACTCCTTGCTCAACGAAATGGACTCAACACCCCATATTAAACGCCTAAGAATGTACCTGACTAGTAAGTATCTTAAAACCTATGGATTGCTATGTCTCCGAAAGAGAATCAAGCGTGTGTACAGGGGCATAAACGCAGCAGTGATAGGATTGGAGAGGTTCGGTGAGCAAATGAAGACCCTTTGAAGTCATATTGCATGGTACCCATTCCACGGGTCTCAACTCTCCAGGTTTAAGGGATTCTTCCTTCAGCTAAAACATGCATGTGGAACCCAGAGTATGATCCACCGTGTGATCGGGAGACGTGTTCAAATATGTCTCAGTTCTCGTCCCCTGGTACTCGGGTGCAACATTCCAGACGCTTTACTAACACTCTCCCGACTTGGAGAGTCAGTGCCTTTAACCTCCTGTTTGGCCCAGTTTGCAATTTCTGCGGAAGATGAACAGGAATAGGGAGAACCAATGAGAGACTAGCTGGAGGTGTCTGGACGGGCAAATTTAACTCTCATTTCCCACCAGGAAGAGGAATTAACCAAAGGCTCAGCGTGCCGTGCCAGAACCAGATTAGGGCCTGAAGCAATCCTGCGGTGTTGCGACCAGCTCACAAGAAAGCGAGTTGAAGAAAGGAGCTCAGGGGCACTGTAATTCACAAACCTGCAGAGTTATAAATGACAGCTATCGTCCAAAAATATACTGAAGTAAGGCTGCCAAGAGGACTTGAAAGCGGGGCAGAATTGCAGGAAACCGATTTCAGGAGGTAGACTGGAATTGCATTGAAAGCATAGGAAAAGAGGCAGAACGTCCACAATGATGCACTTGGCCAAAAAGGGCGTATGCGTTTTTTCCTGAATATATTCAGGAAAAAACGCATACGCCCTTTTTGGCCAACCAAGCAAGCTTGCAAAGGAAATCTGCACTACAATGAAGTCTCACTTCCCCCCGGTCAAAAGGGCCATCTGAAAAAAGTGTAAAATCCAGAAGTTAGGACAGGCCATGGAGAACTGGTAGCCTTGTTATGCTGATGGGCGGGATGTAAATTGCCAACAGCCACTCGGGAGAAGTGTATGGTGTTTCCTGAAACATCTAAAAAACAAAGCAACAGAGCCTAGGGCACTTCCACTTATGGTCCTATAGCTTAGGGAAATTAAAATCAAAAAGACACAGCCACCCCAAAGTTTGGGACGACTCTGTTTACAAGAACCTCGTTTACGGTACAAGTTCAATATCGCAGAAAGTGAGTAATGGATAAAGAAGTTGTGGTACTTACGTACAATGCAATATCACTCAGCAATGAAATCTATGTCATCAGGCCCGTAGCAGCATAATGAGTGGATTCAGGTATGATGATTCTAACTGAAATAAGTCACACAGAAAAAGAAACATCATAAGATATCACTAATACACGGAATGTAAACTTGGCTACACAGGAACTGAATTACAAAACAGAACAGGGTCTCAAATTTAGAAAACCAACTTATGCTTGCTAAGGGGAAAGGTGAGTTGGGGTGCTGCCTAAAACCAGAGTTGAAATGAACACAGATAAAGTTCCTTAAGCCAAATATGGAATAGACAAGAGCTACTCCTTGCTCAACGAAATGGACTCAACACCCCATATTAAACGCCTAAGAATGTACCTGACTAGTAAGTATCTTAAAACCTATGGATTGCTATGTCTCCGAAAGAGAATCAAGCGTGTGTACAGGGGCATAAACGCAGCAGTGATAGGATTGGAGAGGTTCGGTGAGCAAATGAAGACCCTTTGAAGTCATATTGCATGGTACCCATTCCACGGGTCTCAACTCTCCAGGTTTAAGGGATTCTTCCTTCAGCTAAAACATGCATGTGGAACCCAGAGTATGATCCACCGTGTGATCGGGAGACGTGTTCAAATATGTCTCAGTTCTCGTCCCCTGGTACTCGGGTGCAACATTCCAGACGCTTTACTAACACTCTCCCGACTTGGAGAGTCAGTGCCTTTAACCTCCTGTTTGGCCCAGTTTGCAATTTCTGCGGAAGATGAACAGGAATAGGGAGAACCAATGAGAGACTAGCTGGAGGTGTCTGGACGGGCAAATTTAACTCTCATTTCCCACCAGGAAGAGGAATTAACCAAAGGCTCAGCGTGCCGTGCCAGAACCAGATTAGGGCCTGAAGCAATCCTGCGGTGTTGCGACCAGCTCACAAGAAAGCGAGTTGAAGAAAGGAGCTCAGGGGCACTGTAATTCACAAACCTGCAGAGTTATAAATGACAGCTATCGTCCAAAAATATACTGAAGTAAGGCTGCCAAGAGGACTTGAAAGCGGGGCAGAATTGCAGGAAACCGATTTCAGGAGGTAGACTGGAATTGCAGTTAAAGCATAGGAAAAGAGGCAGAACGTCCACAATGATGCACTTGGCCAAAAAGGGCGTATGCGTTTTTTCCTGAATATATTCAGGAAAAAACGCATACGCCCTTTTTGGCCAACCAAGCAAGCTTGCAAAGGAAATCTGCACTACAATGAAGTCTCACTTCCCCCCGGTCAAAAGGGCCATCTGAAAAAAGTGTAAAATCCAGAAGTTAGGACAGGCCATGGAGAACTGGTAGCCTTGTTATGCTGATGGGCGGGATGTAAATTGCCAAGAGCCACTCGGGAGAAGTGTATGGTGTTTCCTGAAACATCTAAAAAACAAAGCAACAGAGCCTAGGGCACTTCCACTTATGGTCCTATAGTTTAGGGAAATTAAAATCAAAAAGACACAGCCACCCCAAAGTTTGGGACGGCTCTGTTTACAAGAACCTCGTTTACGGTACAAGTTCAATATCGCAGAAAGTGAGTAATGGATAAAGAAGTTGTGGTACTTACGTACAATGCAATATCACTCAGCAATGAAATCTATGTCATCAGGCCCGTAGCAGCATAATGAGTGGATTCAGGTATGATGATTCTAACTGAAATAAGTCACACAGAAAAAGAAACATCATAAGATATCACTAATACACGGAATGTAAACTTGGCTACACAGGAACTGAATTACAAAACAGAACAGGGTCTCAAATTTAGAAAACCAACTTATGCTTGCTAAGGGGAAAGGTGAGTTGGGGTGCTGCCTAAAACCAGAGATTGAAATGAACACAGATAAAGTTCCTTAAGCCAAATATGGAATAGACAAGAGCTACACCTTGCTCAACAAAATGGACTCAACACCTCATATTAAATGCCTAAGAATGTACCTGACTAGTAAGTATCTTAAAACCTATGGATTGCTATGTCTCCGAAAGAGAATCAAGCGTGTGTACAGGGGCATAAACGCAGCAGTGATAGGATTGGAGAGGTTCGGTGAGCAAATGAAGACCCTTTGAAGTCATATTGCATGGTACCCATTCCACGGGTCTCAACTCTCCAGGTTTAAGGGATTCTTCCTTCAGCTAAAACATGCATGTGGAACCCAGAGTATGATCCACCGTGTGATCGGGAGACGTGTTCAAATATGTCTCAGTTCTCGTCCCCTGGTACTCGGGTGCAACATTCCAGACGCTTTACTAACACTCTCCCGACTTGGAGAGTCAGTGCCTTTAACCTCCTGTTTGGCCCAGTTTGCAATTTCTGCGGAAGATGAACAGGAATAGGGAGAACCAATGAGAGACTAGCTGGAGGTGTCTGGACGGGCAAATTTAACTCTCATTTCCCACCAGGAAGAGGAATTAACCAAAGGCTCAGCGTGCCGTGCCAGAACCAGATTAGGGCCTGAAGCAATCCTGCGGTGTTGCGGCCCGCTCACAAGAAAGCGAGTTGAAGAAAGGAGCTCAGGGGCACTGTAATTCACAAACCTGCAGAGTTATAAATGACAGCTATCGTCCAAAAATATACTGAAGTAAGGCTGCCAAGAGGACTTGAAAGCGGGGCAGAATTGCAGGAAACCGATTTCAGGAGGTAGACTGGAATTGCAGTTAAAGCATAGGAAAAGAGGCAGAACGTCCACAATGATGCACTTGGCCAAAAAGGGCGTATGCGTTTTTTCCTGCAGGAAAAAACGCATACGCCCTTTTTGGCCAACCAAGCAAGCTTGCAAAGGAAATCTGCACTACAATGAAGTCTCACTTCCCCCCGGTCAAAAGGGCCATCTGAAAAAAGTGTAAAATCCAGAAGGCAGGACAGGCCATGGAGAACTGGGAGCCTTGTTATGCTGATGGGCGGGATGTAAATTGCCAACAGCCACTCGGGAGAAGTGTATGGTGTTTCCTGAAACATCTAAAAAACAAAGCAACAGAACCTAGGGCACTTCCACTTATGGTCCTATAGTTTAGGGAAATTAAAATCAAAAAGACACAGCCACCCCAAAGTTTGGGACGGCTCTGTTTACAAGAACCTCGTTTACGGTACAAGTTCAATATCGCAGAAAGTGAGTAATGGATAAAGAAGTTGTGGTACTTACGTACAATGCAATATCACTCAGCAATGAAATCTATGTCATCAGGCCCGTAGCAGCATAATGAGTGGATTCAGGTATGATGATTCTAACTGAAATAAGTCACACAGAAAAAGAAACATCATAAGATATCACTAATACACGGAATGTAAACTTGGCTACACAGGAACTGAATTACAAAACAGAACAGGGTCTCAAATTTAGAAAACCAACTTATGCTTGCTAAGGGGAAAGGTGAGTTGGGGTGCTGCCTAAAACCAGAGATTGAAATGAACACAGATAAAGTTCCTTAAGCCAAATATGGAATAGACAAGAGCTACTCCTTGCTCAACGAAATGGACTCAACACCCCATATTAAACGCCTAAGAATGTACCTGACTAGTAAGTATCTTAAAACCTATGGATTGCTATGTCTCCGAAAGAGAATCAAGCGTGTGTACAGGGGCATAAACGCAGCAGTGATAGGATTGGAGAGGTTCGGTGAGCAAATGAAGACCCTTTGAAGTCATATTGCATGGTACCCATTCCACGGGTCTCAACTCTCCAGGTTTAAGGGATTCTTCCTTCAGCTAAAACATGCATGTGGAACCCAGAGTATGATCCACCGTGTGATCGGGAGACGTGTTCAAATATGTCTCAGTTCTCGTCCCCTGGTACTCGGGTGCAACATTCCAGACGCTTTACTAACACTCTCCCGACTTGGAGAGTCAGTGCCTTTAACCTCCTGTTTGGCCCAGTTTGCAATTTCTGCGGAAGATGAACAGGAATAGGGAGAACCAATGAGAGACTAGCTGGAGGTGTCTGGACGGGCAAATTTAACTCTCATTTCCCACCAGGAAGAGGAATTAACCAAAGGCTCAGCGTACCGTGCCAGAACCAGATTAGGGCCTGAAGCAATCCTGCGGTGTTGCGACCAGCTCACAAGAAAGCGAGTTGAAGAAAGGAGCTCAGGGGCACTGTAATTCACAAACCTGCAGAGTTATAAATGACAGCTATCGTCCAAAAATATACTGAAGTAAGGCTGCCAAGAGGACTTGAAAGCGGGGCAGAATTGCAGGAAACCGATTTCAGGAGGTAGACTGGAATTGCAGTTAAAGCATAGGAAAAGAGGCAGAACGTCCACAATGATGCACTTGGCCAAAAAGGGCGTATGCGTTTTTTCCTGCAGGAAAAAACGCATACGCCCTTTTTGGCCAACCAAGCAAGCTTGCAAAGGAAATCTGCACTACAATGAAGTCTCACTTCCCCCCGGTCAAAAGGGCCATCTGAAAAAAGTGTAAAATCCAGAAGGCAGGACAGGCCATGGAGAACTGGGAGCCTTGTTATGCTGATGGGCGGGATGTAAATTGCCAACAGCCACTCGGGAGAAGTGTATGGTGTTTCCTGAAACATCTAAAAAACAAAGCAACAGAACCTAGGGCACTTCCACTTATGGTCCTATAGTTTAGGGAAATTAAAATCAAAAAGACACAGCCACCCCAAAGTTTGGGACGGCTCTGTTTACAAGAACCTCGTTTACAGTACAAGTTCAATATCGCAGAAAGTGAGTAATGGATAAAGAAGTTGTGGTACTTACGTACAATGCAATATCACTCAGCAATGAAATCTATGTCATCAGGCCCGTAGCAGCATAATGAGTGGATTCAGGTATGATGATTCTAACTGAAATAAGTCACACAGAAAAAGAAACATCATAAGATATCACTAATACACGGAATGTAAACTTGGCTACACAGGAACTGAATTACAAAACAGAACAGGGTCTCAAATTTAGAAAACCAACTTATGCTTGCTAAGGGGAAAGGTGAGTTGGGGTGCTGCCTAAAACCAGAGATTGAAATGAACACAGATAAAGTTCCTTAAGCCAAATATGGAATAGACAAGAGCTACTCCTTGCTCAACGAAATGGACTCAACACCCCATATTAAACGCCTAAGAATGTACCTGACTAGTAAGTATCTTAAAACCTATGGATTGCTATGTCTCCGAAAGAGAATCAAGCGTGTGTACAGGGGCATAAACGCAGCAGTGATAGGATTGGAGAGGTTCGGTGAGCAAATGAAGACCCTTTGAAGTCATATTGCATGGTACCCATTCCACGGGTCTCAACTCTCCAGGTTTAAGGGATTCTTCCTTCAGCTAAAACATGCATGTGGAACCCAGAGTATGATCCACCGTGTGATCGGGAGACGTGTTCAAATATGTCTCAGTTCTCGTCCCCTGGTACTCGGGTGCAACATTCCAGACGCTTTACTAACACTCTCCCGACTTGGAGAGTCAGTGCCTTTAACCTCCTGTTTGGCCCAGTTTGCAATTTCTGCGGAAGATGAACAGGAATAGGGAGAACCAATGAGAGACTAGCTGGAGGTGTCTGGACGGGCAAATTTAACTCTCATTTCCCACCAGGAAGAGGAATTAACCAAAGGCTCAGCGTACCGTGCCAGAACCAGATTAGGGCCTGAAGCAATCCTGCGGTGTTGCGACCAGCTCACAAGAAAGCGAGTTGAAGAAAGGAGCTCAGGGGCACTGTAATTCACAAACCTGCAGAGTTATAAATGACAGCTATCGTCCAAAAATATACTGAAGTAAGGCTGCCAAGAGGACTTGAAAGCGGGGCAGAATTGCAGGAAACCGATTTCAGGAGGTAGACTGGAATTGCAGTTAAAGCATAGGAAAAGAGGCAGAACGTCCACAATGATGCACTTGGCCAAAAAGGGCGTATGCGTTTTTTCCTGAATATATTCAGGAAAAAACGCATACGCCCTTTTTGGCCAACCAAGCAAGCTTGCAAAGGAAATCTGCACTACAATGAAGTCTCACTTCCCCCCGGTCAAAAGGGCCATCTGAAAAAAGTGTAAAATCCAGAAGTTAGGACAGGCCATGGAGAACTGGTAGCCTTGTTATGCTGATGGGCGGGATGTAAATTGCCAACAGCCACTCGGGAGAAGTGTATGGTGTTTCCTGAAACATCTAAAAAACAAAGCAACAGAGCCTAGGGCACTTCCACTTATGGTCCTATAGCTTAGGGAAATTAAAATCAAAAAGACACAGCCACCCCAAAGTTTGGGATGACTCTGTTTACAAGAACCTCGTTTACGGTACAAGTTCAATATCGCAGAAAGTGAGTAATGGATAAAGAAGTTGTGGTACTTACGTACAATGCAATATCACTCAGCAATGAAATCTATGTCATCAGGCCCGTAGCAGCATAATGAGTGGATTCAGGTATGATGATTCTAACTGAAATAAGTCACACAGAAAAAGAAACATCATAAGATATCACTAATACACGGAATGTAAACTTGGCTACACAGGAACTGAATTACAAAACAGAACAGGGTCTCAAATTTAGAAAACCAACTTATGCTTGCTAAGGGGAAAGGTGAGTTGGGGTGCTGCCTAAAACCAGAGATTGAAATGAACACAGATAAAGTTCCTTAAGCCAAATATGGAATAGACAAGAGCTACACCTTGCTCAACAAAATGGACTCAACACCTCATATTAAATGCCTAAGAATGTACCTGACTAGTAAGTATCTTAAAACCTATGGATTGCTATGTCTCCGAAAGAGAATCAAGCGTGTGTACAGGGGCATAAACGCAGCAGTGATAGGATTGGAGAGGTTCGGTGAGCAAATGAAGACCCTTTGAAGTCATATTGCATGGTACCCATTCCACGGGTCTCAACTCTCCAGGTTTAAGGGATTCTTCCTTCAGCTAAAACATGCATGTGGAACCCAGAGTATGATCCACCGTGTGATCGGGAGACGTGTTCAAATATGTCTCAGTTCTCGTCCCCTGGTACTCGGGTGCAACATTCCAGACGCTTTACTAACACTCTCCCGACTTGGAGAGTCAGTGCCTTTAACCTCCTGTTTGGCCCAGTTTGCAATTTCTGCGGAAGATGAACAGGAATAGGGAGAACCAATGAGAGACTAGCTGGAGGTGTCTGGACGGGCAAATTTAACTCTCATTTCCCACCAGGAAGAGGAATTAACCAAAGGCTCAGCGTGCCGTGCCAGAACCAGATTAGGGCCTGAAGCAATCCTGCGGTGTTGCGGCCAGCTCACAAGAAAGCGAGTTGAAGAAAGGAGCTCAGGGGCACTGTAATTCACAAACCTGCAGAGTTATAAATGACAGCTATCGTCCAAAAATATACTGAAGTAAGGCTGCCAAGAGGACTTGAAAGCGGGGCAGAATTGCAGGAAACCGATTTCAGGAGGTAGACTGGAATTGCAGTTAAAGCATAGGAAAAGAGGCAGAACGTCCACAATGATGCACTTGGCCAAAAAGGGCGTATGCGTTTTTTCCTGCAGGAAAAAACGCATACGCCCTTTTTGGCCAACCAAGCAAGCTTGCAAAGGAAATCTGCACTACAATGAAGTCTCACTTCCCCCCGGTCAAAAGGGCCATCTGAAAAAAGTGTAAAATCCAGAAGGCAGGACAGGCCATGGAGAACTGGGAGCCTTGTTATGCTGATGGGCGGGATGTAAATTGCCAACAGCCACTCGGGAGAAGTGTATGGTGTTTCCTGAAACATCTAAAAAACAAAGCAACAGAGCCTAGGGCACTTCCACTTATGGTCCTATAGTTTAGGGAAATTAAAATCAAAAAGACACAGCCACCCCAAAGTTTGGGACGGCTCTGTTTACAAGAACCTCGTTTACGGTACAAGTTCAATATCGCAGAAAGTGAGTAATGGATAAAGAAGTTGTGGTACTTACGTACAATGCAATATCACTCAGCAATGAAATCTATGTCATCAGGCCCGTAGCAGCATAATGAGTGGATTCAGGTATGATGATTCTAACTGAAATAAGTCACACAGAAAAAGAAACATCATAAGATATCACTAATACACGGAATGTAAACTTGGCTACACAGGAACTGAATTACAAAACAGAACAGGGTCTCAAATTTAGAAAACCAACTTATGCTTGCTAAGGGGAAAGGTGAGTTGGGGTGCTGCCTAAAACCAGAGATTGAAATGAACACAGATAAAGTTCCTTAAGCCAAATATGGAATAGACAAGAGCTACTCCTTGCTCAACGAAATGGACTCAACACCCCATATTAAACGCCTAAGAATGTACCTGACTAGTAAGTATCTTAAAACCTATGGATTGCTATGTCTCCGAAAGAGAATCAAGCGTGTGTACAGGGGCATAAACGCAGCAGTGATAGGATTGGAGAGGTTCGGTGAGCAAATGAAGACCCTTTGAAGTCATATTGCATGGTACCCATTCCACGGGTCTCAACTCTCCAGGTTTAAGGGATTCTTCCTTCAGCTAAAACATGCATGTGGAACCCAGAGTATGATCCACCGTGTGATCGGGAGACGTGTTCAAATATGTCTCAGTTCTCATCCCCTGGTACTCGGGTGCAACATTCCAGACGCTTTACTAACACTCTCCCGACTTGGAGAGTCAGTGCCTTTAACCTCCTGTTTGGCCCAGTTTGCAATTTCTGCGGAAGATGAACAGGAATAGGGAGAACCAATGAGAGACTAGCTGGAGGTGTCTGGACGGGCAAATTTAACTCTCATTTCCCACCAGGAAGAGGAATTAACCAAAGGCTCAGCGTACCGTGCCAGAACCAGATTAGGGCCTGAAGCAATCCTGCGGTGTTGCGACCAGCTCACAAGAAAGCGAGTTGAAGAAAGGAGCTCAGGGGCACTGTAATTCACAAACCTGCAGAGTTATAAATGACAGCTATCGTCCAAAAATATACTGAAGTAAGGCTGCCAAGAGGACTTGAAAGCGGGGCAGAATTGCAGGAAACCGATTTCAGGAGGTAGACTGGAATTGCATTGAAAGCATAGGAAAAGAGGCAGAACGTCCACAATGATGCACTTGGCCAAAAAGGGCGTATGCGTTTTTTCCTGCAGGAAAAAACGCATACGCCCTTTTTGGCCAACCAAGCAAGCTTGCAAAGGAAATCTGCACTACAATGAAGTCTCACTTCCCCCCGGTCAAAAGGGCCATCAGAAAAAAGTGTAAAATCCAGAAGGCAGGACAGGCCATGGAGAACTGGGAGCCTTGTTATGCTGATGGGCGGGATGTAAATTGCCAACAGCCACTCGGGAGAAGTGTATGGTGTTTCCTGAAACATCTAAAAAACAAAGCAACAGAGCCTAGGGCACTTCCACTTATGGTCCTATAGCTTAGGGAAATTAAAATAAAAAAGACACAGCCACCCCAAAGTTTGGGATGGCTCTGTTTACAAGAACCTCGTTTACGGTACAAGTTCAATATCGCAGAAAGTGAGTAATGGATAAAGAAGTTGTGTTACTTACGTACAATGCAATATCACTCAGCAATGAAATCTATGTCATCAGGCCCGTAGCAGCATAATGAGTGGATTCAGGTATGATGATTCTAACTGAAATAAGTCACACAGAAAAAGAAACATCATAAGATATCACTAATACACGGAATGTAAACTTGGCTACACAGGAACTGAATTACAAAACAGAACAGGGTCTCAAATTTAGAAAACCAACTTATGCTTGCTAAGGGGAAAGGTGAGTTGGGGTGCTGCCTAAAACCAGAGATTGAAATGAACACAGATAAAGTTCCTTAAGCCAAATATGGAATAGACAAGAGCTACTCCTTGCTCAACGAAATGGACTCAACACCCCATATTAAACGCCTAAGAATGTACCTGACTAGTAAGTATCTTAAAACCTATGGATTGCTATGTCTCCGAAAGAGAATCAAGCGTGTGTACAGGGGCATAAACGCAGCAGTGATAGGATTGGAGAGGTTCGGTGAGCAAATGAAGACCCTTTGAAGTCATATTGCATGGTACCCATTCCACGGGTCTCAACTCTCCAGGTTTAAGGGATTCTTCCTTCAGCTAAAACATGCATGTGGAACCCAGAGTATGATCCACCGTGTGATCGGGAGACGTGTTCAAATATGTCTCAGTTCTCGTCCCCTGGTACTCGGGTGCAACATTCCAGACGCTTTACTAACACTCTCCCGACTTGGAGAGTCAGTGCCTTTAACCTCCTGTTTGGCCCAGTTTGCAATTTCTGCGGAAGATGAACAGGAATAGGGAGAACCAATGAGAGACTAGCTGGAGGTGTCTGGACGGGCAAATTTAACTCTCATTTCCCACCAGGAAGAGGAATTAACCAAAGGCTCAGCGTACCGTGCCAGAACCAGATTAGGGCCTGAAGCAATCCTGCGGTGTTGCGACCAGCTCACAAGAAAGCGAGTTGAAGAAAGGAGCTCAGGGGCACTGTAATTCACAAACCTGCAGAGTTATAAATGACAGCTATCGTCCAAAAATATACTGAAGTAAGGCTGCCAAGAGGACTTGAAAGCGGGGCAGAATTGCAGGAAACCGATTTCAGGAGGTAGACTGGAATTGCAGTTAAAGCATAGGAAAAGAGGCAGAACGTCCACAATGATGCACTTGGCCAAAAAGGGCGTATGCGTTTTTTCCTGCAGGAAAAAACGCATACGCCCTTTTTGGCCAACCAAGCAAGCTTGCAAAGGAAATCTGCACTACAATGAAGTCTCACTTCCCCCCGGTCAAAAGGGCCATCTGAAAAAAGTGTAAAATCCAGAAGGCAGGACAGGCCATGGAGAACTGGGAGCCTTGTTATGCTGATGGGCGGGATGTAAATTGCCAACAGCCACTCGGGAGAAGTGTATGGTGTTTCCTGAAACATCTAAAAAACAAAGCAACAGAACCTAGGGCACTTCCACTTATGGTCCTATAGTTTAGGGAAATTAAAATCAAAAAGACACAGCCACCCCAAAGTTTGGGACGGCTCTGTTTACAAGAACCTCGTTTACGGTACAAGTTCAATATCGCAGAAAGTGAGTAATGGATAAAGAAGTTGTGGTACTTACGTACAATGCAATATCACTCAGCAATGAAATCTATGTCATCAGGCCCGTAGCAGCATAATGAGTGGATTCAGGTATGATGATTCTAACTGAAATAAGTCACACAGAAAAAGAAACATCATAAGATATCACTAATACACGGAATGTAAACTTGGCTACACAGGAACTGAATTACAAAACAGAACAGGGTCTCAAATTTAGAAAACCAACTTATGCTTGCTAAGGGGAAAGGTGAGTTGGGGTGCTGCCTAAAACCAGAGATTGAAATGAACACAGATAAAGTTCCTTAAGCCAAATATGGAATAGACAAGAGCTACTCCTTGCTCAACGAAATGGACTCAACACCCCATATTAAACGCCTAAGAATGTACCTGACTAGTAAGTATCTTAAAACCTATGGATTGCTATGTCTCCGAAAGAGAATCAAGCGTGTGTACAGGGGCATAAACGCAGCAGTGTTAGGATTGGAGAGGTTCGGTGAGCAAATGAAGACCCTTTGAAGTCATATTGCATGGTACCCATTCCACGGGTCTCAACTCTCCAGGTTTAAGGGATTCTTCCTTCAGCTAAAACATGCATGTGGAACCCAGAGTATGATCCACCGTGTGATCGGGAGACGTGTTCAAATATGTCTCAGTTCTCGTCCCCTGGTACTCGGGTGCAACATTCCAGACGCTTTACTAACACTCTCCCGACTTGGAGAGTCAGTGCCTTTAACCTCCTGTTTGGCCCAGTTTGCAATTTCTGCGGAAGATGAACAGGAATAGGGAGAACCAATGAGAGACTAGCTGGAGGTGTCTGGACGGGCAAATTTAACTCTCATTTCCCACCAGGAAGAGGAATTAACCAAAGGCTCAGCGTACCGTGCCAGAACCAGATTAGGGCCTGAAGCAATCCTGCGGTGTTGCGACCAGCTCACAAGAAAGCGAGTTGAAGAAAGGAGCTCAGGGGCACTGTAATTCACAAACCTGCAGAGTTATAAATGACAGCTATCGTCCAAAAATATACTGAAGTAAGGCTGCCAAGAGGACTTGAAAGCGGGGCAGAATTGCAGGAAACCGATTTCAGGAGGTAGACTGGAATTGCAGTTAAAGCATAGGAAAAGAGGCAGAACGTCCACAATGATGCACTTGGCCAAAAAGGGCGTATGCGTTTTTTCCTGAATATATTCAGGAAAAAACGCATACGCCCTTTTTGGCCAACCAAGCAAGCTTGCAAAGGAAATCTGCACTACAATGAAGTCTCACTTCCCCCCGGTCAAAAGGGCCATCTGAAAAAAGTGTAAAATCCAGAAGTTAGGACAGGCCATGGAGAACTGGTAGCCTTGTTATGCTGATGGGCGGGATGTAAATTGCCAACAGCCACTCGGGAGAAGTGTATGGTGTTTCCTGAAACATCTAAAAAACAAAGCAACAGAGCCTAGGGCACTTCCACTTATGGTCCTATAGCTTAGGGAAATTAAAATCAAAAAGACACAGCCACCCCAAAGTTTGGGATGACTCTGTTTACAAGAACCTCGTTTACGGTACAAGTTCAATATCGCAGAAAGTGAGTAATGGATAAAGAAGTTGTGGTACTTACGTACAATGCAATATCACTCAGCAATGAAATCTATGTCATCAGGCCCGTAGCAGCATAATGAGTGGATTCAGGTATGATGATTCTAACTGAAATAAGTCACACAGAAAAAGAAACATCATAAGATATCACTAATACACGGAATGTAAACTTGGCTACACAGGAACTGAATTACAAAACAGAACAGGGTCTCAAATTTAGAAAACCAACTTATGCTTGCTAAGGGGAAAGGTGAGTTGGGGTGCTGCCTAAAACCAGAGATTGAAATGAACACAGATAAAGTTCCTTAAGCCAAATATGGAATAGACAAGAGCTACACCTTGCTCAACAAAATGGACTCAACACCTCATATTAAATGCCTAAGAATGTACCTGACTAGTAAGTATCTTAAAACCTATGGATTGCTATGTCTCCGAAAGAGAATCAAGCGTGTGTACAGGGGCATAAACGCAGCAGTGATAGGATTGGAGAGGTTCGGTGAGCAAATGAAGACCCTTTGAAGTCATATTGCATGGTACCCATTCCACGGGTCTCAACTCTCCAGGTTTAAGGGATTCTTCCTTCAGCTAAAACATGCATGTGGAACCCAGAGTATGATCCACCGTGTGATCGGGAGACGTGTTCAAATATGTCTCAGTTCTCGTCCCCTGGTACTCGGGTGCAACATTCCAGACGCTTTACTAACACTCTCCCGACTTGGAGAGTCAGTGCCTTTAACCTCCTGTTTGGCCCAGTTTGCAATTTCTGCGGAAGATGAACAGGAATAGGGAGAACCAATGAGAGACTAGCTGGAGGTGTCTGGACGGGCAAATTTAACTCTCATTTCCCACCAGGAAGAGGAATTAACCAAAGGCTCAGCGTGCCGTGCCAGAACCAGATTAGGGCCTGAAGCAATCCTGCGGTGTTGCGGCCAGCTCACAAGAAAGCGAGTTGAAGAAAGGAGCTCAGGGGCACTGTAATTCACAAACCTGCAGAGTTATAAATGACAGCTATCGTCCAAAAATATACTGAAGTAAGGCTGCCAAGAGGACTTGAAAGCGGGGCAGAATTGCAGGAAACCGATTTCAGGAGGTAGACTGGAATTGCAGTTAAAGCATAGGAAAAGAGGCAGAACGTCCACAATGATGCACTTGGCCAAAAAGGGCGTATGCGTTTTTTCCTGCAGGAAAAAACGCATACGCCCTTTTTGGCCAACCAAGCAAGCTTGCAAAGGAAATCTGCACTACAATGAAGTCTCACTTCCCCCCGGTCAAAAGGGCCATCTGAAAAAAGTGTAAAATCCAGAAGGCAGGACAGGCCATGGAGAACTGGGAGCCTTGTTATGCTGATGGGCGGGATGTAAATTGCCAACAGCCACTCGGGAGAAGTGTATGGTGTTTCCTGAAACATCTAAAAAACAAAGCAACAGAGCCTAGGGCACTTCCACTTATGGTCCTATAGTTTAGGGAAATTAAAATCAAAAAGACACAGCCACCCCAAAGTTTGGGACGGCTCTGTTTACAAGAACCTCGTTTACGGTACAAGTTCAATATCGCAGAAAGTGAGTAATGGATAAAGAAGTTGTGGTACTTACGTACAATGCAATATCACTCAGCAATGAAATCTATGTCATCAGGCCCGTAGCAGCATAATGAGTGGATTCAGGTATGATGATTCTAACTGAAATAAGTCACACAGAAAAAGAAACATCATAAGATATCACTAATACACGGAATGTAAACTTGGCTACACAGGAACTGAATTACAAAACAGAACAGGGTCTCAAATTTAGAAAACCAACTTATGCTTGCTAAGGGGAAAGGTGAGTTGGGGTGCTGCCTAAAACCAGAGATTGAAATGAACACAGATAAAGTTCCTTAAGCCAAATATGGAATAGACAAGAGCTACTCCTTGCTCAACGAAATGGACTCAACACCCCATATTAAACGCCTAAGAATGTACCTGACTAGTAAGTATCTTAAAACCTATGGATTGCTATGTCTCCGAAAGAGAATCAAGCGTGTGTACAGGGGCATAAACGCAGCAGTGATAGGATTGGAGAGGTTCGGTGAGCAAATGAAGACCCTTTGAAGTCATATTGCATGGTACCCATTCCACGGGTCTCAACTCTCCAGGTTTAAGGGATTCTTCCTTCAGCTAAAACATGCATGTGGAACCCAGAGTATGATCCACCGTGTGATCGGGAGACGTGTTCAAATATGTCTCAGTTCTCATCCCCTGGTACTCGGGTGCAACATTCCAGACGCTTTACTAACACTCTCCCGACTTGGAGAGTCAGTGCCTTTAACCTCCTGTTTGGCCCAGTTTGCAATTTCTGCGGAAGATGAACAGGAATAGGGAGAACCAATGAGAGACTAGCTGGAGGTGTCTGGACGGGCAAATTTAACTCTCATTTCCCACCAGGAAGAGGAATTAACCAAAGGCTCAGCGTACCGTGCCAGAACCAGATTAGGGCCTGAAGCAATCCTGCGGTGTTGCGACCAGCTCACAAGAAAGCGAGTTGAAGAAAGGAGCTCAGGGGCACTGTAATTCACAAACCTGCAGAGTTATAAATGACAGCTATCGTCCAAAAATATACTGAAGTAAGGCTGCCAAGAGGACTTGAAAGCGGGGCAGAATTGCAGGAAACCGATTTCAGGAGGTAGACTGGAATTGCATTGAAAGCATAGGAAAAGAGGCAGAACGTCCACAATGATGCACTTGGCCAAAAAGGGCGTATGCGTTTTTTCCTGCAGGAAAAAACGCATACGCCCTTTTTGGCCAACCAAGCAAGCTTGCAAAGGAAATCTGCACTACAATGAAGTCTCACTTCCCCCCGGTCAAAAGGGCCATCAGAAAAAAGTGTAAAATCCAGAAGGCAGGACAGGCCATGGAGAACTGGGAGCCTTGTTATGCTGATGGGCGGGATGTAAATTGCCAACAGCCACTCGGGAGAAGTGTATGGTGTTTCCTGAAACATCTAAAAAACAAAGCAACAGAGCCTAGGGCACTTCCACTTATGGTCCTATAGCTTAGGGAAATTAAAATAAAAAAGACACAGCCACCCCAAAGTTTGGGATGGCTCTGTTTACAAGAACCTCGTTTACGGTACAAGTTCAATATCGCAGAAAGTGAGTAATGGATAAAGAAGTTGTGTTACTTACGTACAATGCAATATCACTCAGCAATGAAATCTATGTCATCAGGCCCGTAGCAGCATAATGAGTGGATTCAGGTATGATGATTCTAACTGAAATAAGTCACACAGAAAAAGAAACATCATAAGATATCACTAATACACGGAATGTAAACTTGGCTACACAGGAACTGAATTACAAAACAGAACAGGGTCTCAAATTTAGAAAACCAACTTATGCTTGCTAAGGGGAAAGGTGAGTTGGGGTGCTGCCTAAAACCAGAGATTGAAATGAACACAGATAAAGTTCCTTAAGCCAAATATGGAATAGACAAGAGCTACTCCTTGCTCAACGAAATGGACTCAACACCCCATATTAAACGCCTAAGAATGTACCTGACTAGTAAGTATCTTAAAACCTATGGATTGCTATGTCTCCGAAAGAGAATCAAGCGTGTGTACAGGGGCATAAACGCAGCAGTGATAGGATTGGAGAGGTTCGGTGAGCAAATGAAGACCCTTTGAAGTCATATTGCATGGTACCCATTCCACGGGTCTCAACTCTCCAGGTTTAAGGGATTCTTCCTTCAGCTAAAACATGCATGTGGAACCCAGAGTATGATCCACCGTGTGATCGGGAGACGTGTTCAAATATGTCTCAGTTCTCGTCCCCTGGTACTCGGGTGCAACATTCCAGACGCTTTACTAACACTCTCCCGACTTGGAGAGTCAGTGCCTTTAACCTCCTGTTTGGCCCAGTTTGCAATTTCTGCGGAAGATGAACAGGAATAGGGAGAACCAATGAGAGACCAGCTGGAGGTGTCTGGACGGGCAAATTTAACTCTCATTTCCCACCAGGAAGAGGAATTAACCAAAGGCTCAGCGTGCCGTGCCGGAACCAGATTAGGGCCTGAAGCAATCCTGCGGTGTTGCGACCAGCTCACAAGAAAGCGAGTTGAAGAAAGGAGCTCAGGGGCACTGTAATTCACAAACCTGCAGAGTTATAAATGACAGCTCTCGTCCAAAAATATACTGAAGTAAGGCTGCCAAGAGGACTTGAAAGCGGGGCAGAATTGCAGGAAACCGATTTCAGGAGGTAGACTGGAATTGCATTGAAAGCATAGGAAAAGAGGCAGAACGTCCACAATGATGCACTTGGCCAAAAAGGGCGTATGCGTTTTTTCCTGCAGGAAAAAACGCATACGCCCTTTTTGGCCAACCAAGCAAGCTTGCAAAGGAAATCTGCACTACAATGAAGTCTCACTTCCCCCCGGTCAAAAGGGCCATCAGAAAAAAGTGTAAAATCCAGAAGGCAGGACAGGCCATGGAGAACTGGGAGCCTTGTTATGCTGATGGGCGGGATGTAAATTGCCAACAGCCACTCGGGAGAAGTGTATGGTGTTTCCTGAAACATCTAAAAAACAAAGCAACAGAGCCTAGGGCACTTCCACTTATGGTCCTATAGTTTAGGGAAATTAAAATCAAAAAGACACAGCCACCCCAAAGTTTGGGACGGCTCTGTTTACAAGAACCTCGTTTACGGTACAAGTTCAATATCGCAGAAAGTGAGTAATGGATAAAGAAGTTGTGGTACTTACGTACAATGCAATATCACTCAGCAATGAAATCTATGTCATCAGGCCCGTAGCAGCATAATGAGTGGATTCAGGTATGATGATTCTAACTGAAATAAGTCACACAGAAAAAGAAACATCATAAGATATCACTAATACACGGAATGTAAACTTGGCTACACAGGAACTGAATTACAAAACAGAACAGGGTCTCAAATTTAGAAAACCAACTTATGCTTGCTAAGGGGAAAGGTGAGTTGGGGTGCTGCCTAAAACCAGAGATTGAAATGAACACAGATAAAGTTCCTTAAGCCAAATATGGAATAGACAAGAGCTACTCCTTGCTCAACGAAATGGACTCAACACCCCATATTAAACGCCTAAGAATGTACCTGACTAGTAAGTATCTTAAAACCTATGGATTGCTATGTCTCCGAAAGAGAATCAAGCGTGTGTACAGGGGCATAAACGCAGCAGTGATAGGATTGGAGAGGTTCGGTGAGCAAATGAAGACCCTTTGAAGTCATATTGCATGGTACCCATTCCACGGGTCTCAACTCTCCAGGTTTAAGGGATTCTTCCTTCAGCTAAAACATGCATGTGGAACCCAGAGTATGATCCACCATGTGATCGGGAGACGTGTTCAAATATGTCTCAGTTCTCGTCCCCTGGTACTCGGGTGCAACATTCCAGACGCTTTACTAACACTCTCCCGGCTTGGAGAGTCAGTGCCTTTAACCTCCTGTTTGGCCTAGTTTGCAATTTCTGTGGAAGATGAACAGGAATAGGGAGAACCAATGAGAGACTAGCTGGAGGTGTCTGGACGGGCAAATTTAACTCTCATTTCCCACCAGGAAGAGGAATTAACCAAAGGCTCAGCGTGCCGTGCCGGAACCAGATTAGGGCCTGAAACAATCCTGCGGTGTTGCGACCAGCTCACAAGAAAGCGAGTTGAAGAAAGGAGCTCAGGGGCACTGTAATTCACAAACCTGCAGAGTTATAAATGACAGCTCTCGTCCAAAAATATACTGAAGTAAGGCTGCCAAGAGGACTTGAAAGCAGGGCAGAATTGCAGGAAACCGATTTCAGGAGGTAGACTGGAATTGCATTGAAAGCATAGGAAAAGAGGCAGAACGTCCACAATGATGCACTTGGCCAAAAAGGGCGTATGCGTTTTTTCCTGCAGGAAAAAACGCATACGCCCTTTTTGGCCAACCAAGCAAGCTTGCAAAGGAAATCTGCACTACAATGAAGTCTCACTTCCCCCCGGTCAAAAGGGCCATCAGAAAAAAGTGTAAAATCCAGAAGGCAGGACAGGCCATGGAGAACTGGGAGCCTTGTTATGCTGATGGGCGGGATGTAAATTGCCAACAGCCACTCGGGAGAAGTGTATGGTGTTTCCTGAAACATCTAAAAAACAAAGCAACAGAGCCTAGGGCACTTCCACTTATGGTCCTATAGTTTAGGGAAATTAAAATAAAAAAGACACAGCCACCCCAAAGTTTGGGATGGCTCTGTTTACAAGAACCTCGTTTACGGTACAAGTTCAATATCGCAGAAAGTGAGTAATGGATAAAGAAGTTGTGGTACTTACGTACAATGCAATATCACTCAGCAATGAAATCTATGTCATCAGGCCCGTAGCAGCATAATGAGTGGATTCAGGTATGATGATTCTAACTGAAATAAGTCACACAGAAAAAGAAACATCATAAGATATCACTAATACACGGAATGTAAACTTGGCTACACAGGAACTGAATTACAAAACAGAACAGGGTCTCAAATTTAGAAAACCAACTTATGCTTGCTAAGGGGAAAGGTGAGTTGGGGTGCTGCCTAAAACCAGAGATTGAAATGAACACAGATAAAGTTCCTTAAGCCAAATATGGAATAGACAAGAGCTACTCCTTGCTCAACGAAATGGACTCAACACCCCATATTAAACGCCTAAGAATGTACCTGACTAGTAAGTATCTTAAAACCTATGGATTGCTATGTCTCCGAAAGAGAATCAAGCGTGTGTACAGGGGCATAAACGCAGCAGTGATAGGATTGGAGAGGTTCGGTGAGCAAATGAAGACCCTTTGAAGTCATATTGCATGGTACCCATTCCACGGGTCTCAACTCTCCAGGTTTAAGGGATTCTTCCTTCAGCTAAAACATGCATGTGGAACCCAGAGTATGATCCACCGTGTGATCGGGAGACGTGTTCAAATATGTCTCAGTTCTCGTCCCCTGGTACTCGGGTGCAACATTCCAGACGCTTTACTAACACTCTCCCAACTTGGAGAGTCAGTGCCTTTAACCTCCTGTTTGGCCCAGTTTGCAATTTCTGCGGAAGATGAACAGGAATAGGGAGAACCAATGAGAGACTAGCTGGAGGTGTCTGGACGGGCAAATTTAACTCTCATTTCCCACCAGGAAGAGGAATTAACCAAAGGCTCAGCGTGCCGTGCCGGAACCAGATTAGGGCCTGAAGCAATCCTGCGGTGTTGCGACCAGCTCACAAGAAAGCGAGTTGAAGAAAGGAGCTCAGGGGCACTGTAATTCACAAACCTGCAGAGTTATAAATGACAGCTCTCGTCCAAAAATATACTGAAGTAAGGCTGCCAAGAGGACTTGAAAGCAGGGCAGAATTGCAGGAAACCGATTTCAGGAGGTAGACTGGAATTGCAGTTAAAGCATAGGAAAAGAGGCAGAACGTCCACAATGATGCACTTGGCCAAAAAGGGCGTATGCGTTTTTTCCTGAATATATTCAGGAAAAAACGCATACGCCCTTTTTGGCCAACCAAGCAAGCTTGCAAAGGAAATCTGCACTACAATGAAGTCTCACTTCCCCCCGGTCAAAAGGGGCATCAGAAAAAAGTGTAAAATCCAGAAGGCAGGACAGGCCATGGAGAACTGGGAGCCTTGTTATGCTGATGGACGGGATGTATATTGCCAACAGCCACTCGGGAGAAGTGTATGGTGTTTCCTGAAACATCTAAAAAACAAAGCAACAGAGCCTAGGGCACTTCCACTTATGGTCCTATAGCTTAGGGAAATTAAAATCAAAAAGACACAGCCACCCCAAAGTTTGGGACGGCTCTGTTTACAAGAACCTCGTTTACGGTACAAGTTCAATATCGCAGAAAGTGAGTAATGGATAAAGAAGTTGTGGTACTTACGTACAATGCAATATCACTCAGCAATGAAATCTATGTCATCAGGCCCGTAGCAGCATAATGAGTGGATTCAGGTATGATGATTCTAACTGAAATAAGTCACACAGAAAAAGAAACATCATAAGATATCACTAATACACGGAATGTAAACTTGGCTACACAGGAACTGAATTACAAAACAGAACAGGGTCTCAAATTTAGAAAACCAACTTATGCTTGCTAAGGGGAAAGGTGAGTTGGGGTGCTGCCTATAACCAGAGATTGAAATGAACACAGATAAAGTTCCTTAAGCCAAATATGGAATAGACAAGAGCTACTCCTTGCTCAACGAAATGGACTCAACACCCCATATTAAACGCCTAAGAATGTACCTGACTAGTAAGTATCTTAAAACCTATGGATTGCTATGTCTCCGAAAGAGAATCAAGCGTGTGTACAGGGGCATAAACGCAGCAGTGATAGGATTGGAGAGGTTCGGTGAGCAAATGAAGACCCTTTGAAGTCATATTGCATGGTACCCATTCCACGGGTCTCAACTCTCCAGGTTTAAGGGATTCTTCCTTCAGCTAAAACATGCATGTGGAACCCAGAGTATGATCCACCGTGTGATCGGGAGACGTGTTCAAATATGTCTCAGTTCTCGTCCCCTGGTACTCGGGTGCAACATTCCAGACGCTTTACTAACACTCTCCCGACTTGGAGAGTCAGTGCCTTTAACCTCCTGTTTGGCCCAGTTTGCAATTTCTGCGGAAGATGAACAGGAATAGGGAGAACCAATGAGAGACTAGCTGGAGGTGTCTGGACGGGCAAATTTAACTCTCATTTCCCACCAGGAAGAGGAATTAACCAAAGGCTCAGCGTGCCGTGCCAGAACCAGATTAGGGCCTGAAGCAATCCTGCGGTGTTGCGACCAGCTCACAAGAAAGCGAGTTGAAGAAAGGAGCTCAGGGGCACTGTAATTCACAAACCTGCAGAGTTATAAATGACAGCTATCGTCCAAAAATATACTGAAGTAAGGCTGCCAAGAGGACTTGAAAGCGGGGCAGAATTGCAGGAAACCGATTTCAGGAGGTAGACTGGAATTGCATTGAAAGCATAGGAAAAGAGGCAGAACGTCCACAATGATGCACTTGGCCAAAAAGGGCGTATGCGTTTTTTCCTGCAGGAAAAAACGCATACGCCCTTTTTGGCCAACCAAGCAAGCTTGCAAAGGAAATCTGCACTACAATGAAGTCTCACTTCCCCCCGGTCCAAAGGGGCATCAGAAAAAAGTGTAAAATCCAGAAGGCAGGACAGGCCATGGAGAACTGGGAGCCTTGTTATGCTGATGGGCGGGATGTAAATTGCCAACAGCCACTCGGGAGAAGTGTATGGTGTTTCCTGAAACATCTAAAAAACAAAGCAACAGAGCCTAGGGCACTTCCACTTATGGTCCTATAGCTTAGGGAAATTAAAATCAAAAAGACACAGCCACCCCAAAGTTTGGGACGGCTCTGTTTACAAGAACCTCGTTTACGGTATAAGTTCAATATCGCAGAAAGTGAGTAATGGATAAAGAAGTTGTGGTACTTACGTACAATGCAGTATCACTCAGCAGTGACATCTATGTCATCAGGCCCGTAGCAGCATAATGAGTGGATTCAGGTATGATGATTCTAACTGAAATAAGTCACACAGAAAAAGAAACATCATAAGATATCACTAATACACGGAATGTAAACTTGGCTACACAGGAACTGAATTACAAAACAGAACAGGGTCTCAAATTTAGAAAACCAACTTATGCTTGCTAAGGGGAAAGGTGAGTTGGGGTGCTGCCTAAAACCAGAGTTGAAATGAACACAGATAAAGTTCCTTAAGCCAAATATGGAATAGACAAGAGCTACTCCTTGCTCAACGAAATGGACTCAACACCCCATATTAAACGCCTAAGAATGTACCTGACTAGTAAGTATCTGAAAACCTATGGATTGCTATGTCTCCGAAAGAGAATCAAGCGTGTGTACAGGGGCATAAACGCAGCAGTGATAGGATTGGAGAGGTTCGGTGAGCAAATGAAGACCCTTTGAAGTCATATTGCATGGTACCCATTCCACGGGTCTCAACTCTCCAGGTTTAAGGGATTCTTCCTTCAGCTAAAACATGCATGTGGAACCCAGAGTATGATCCACCGTGTGATCGGGAGATGTGTTCAAATATGTCTCAGTTCTCGTCCCCTGGTACTCGGGTGCAACATTCCAGACGCTTTACTAACACTCTCCCGACTTGGAGAGTCAGTGCCTTTAACCTCCTGTTTGGCCCAGTTTGCAATTTCTGCGGAAGATGAACAGGAATAGGGAGAACCAATGAGAGACTAGCTGGAGGTGTCTGGACGGGCAAATTTAACTCTCATTTCCCACCAGGAAGAGGAATTAACCAAAGGCTCAGCGTGCCGTGCCGGAACCAGATTAGGGCCTGAAGCAATCCTGCGGTGTTGCGACCAGCTCACAAGAAAGCGAGTTGAAGAAAGGAGCTCAGGGGCACTGTAATTCACAAACCTGCAGAGTTATAAATGACAGCTCTCGTCCAAAAATATACTGAAGTAAGGCTGCCAAGAGGACTTGAAAGCGGGGCAGAATTGCAGGAAACCGATTTCAGGAGGTAGACTGGAATTGCAGTTAAAGCATAGGAAAAGAGGCAGAACGTCCACAATGATGCACTTGGCCAAAAAGGGCGTATGCGTTTTTTCCTGCAGGAAAAAACGCATACGCCCTTTTTGGCCAACCAAGCAAGCTTGCAAAGGAAATCTGCACTACAATGAAGTCTCACTTCCCCCCGGTCCAAAGGGGCATCAGAAAAAAGTGTAAAATCCAGAAGGCAGGACAGGCCATGGAGAACTGGGAGCCTTGTTATGCTGATGGGCGGGATGTAAATTGCCAACAGCCACTCGGGAGAAGTGTATGGTGTTTCCTGAAACATCTAAAAAACAAAGCAACAGAGCCTAGGGCACTTCCACTTATGGTCCTATAGCTTAGGGAAATTAAAATCAAAAAGACACAGCCACCCCAAAGTTTGGGACGGCTCTGTTTACAAGAACCTCGTTTACGGTACAAGTTCAATATCGCAGAAAGTGAGTAATGGATAAAGAAGTTGTGGTACTTACGTACAATGCAGTATCACTCAGCAGTGACATCTATGTCATCAGGCCCGTAGCAGCATAATGAGTGGATTCAGGTATGATGATTCTAACTGAAATAAGTCACACAGAAAAAGAAACATCATAAGATATCACTAATACACGGAATGTAAACTTGGCTACACAGGAACTGAATTACAAAACAGAACAGGGTCTCAAATTTAGAAAACCAACTTATGCTTGCTAAGGGGAAAGGTGAGTTGGGGTGCTGCCTAAAACCAGAGTTGAAATGAACACAGATAAAGTTCCTTAAGCCAAATATGGAATAGACAAGAGCTACTCCTTGCTCAACGAAATGGACTCAACACCCCATATTAAACGCCTAAGAATGTACCTGACTAGTAAGTATCTTAAAACCTATGGATTGCTATGTCTCCGAAAGAGAATCAAGCGTGTGTACAGGGGCATAAACGCAGCAGTGATAGGATTGGAGAGGTTCGGTGAGCAAATGAAGACCCTTTGAAGTCATATTGCATGGTACCCATTCCACGGGTCTCAACTCTCCAGGTTTAAGGGATTCTTCCTTCAGCTAAAACATGCATGTGGAACCCAGAGTATGATCCACCGTGTGATCGGGAGACGTGTTCAAATATGTCTCAGTTCTCGTCCCCTGGTACTCGGGTGCAACATTCCAGACGCTTTACTAACACTCTCCCGACTTGGAGAGTCAGTGCCTTTAACCTCCTGTTTGGCCCAGTTTGCAATTTCTGCGGAAGATGAACAGGAATAGGGAGAACCAATGAGAGACTAGCTGGAGGTGTCTGGACGGGCAAATTTAACTCTCATTTCCCACCAGGAAGAGGAATTAACCAAAGGCTCAGCGTGCCGTGCCGGAACCAGATTAGGGCCTGAAGCAATCCTGCGGTGTTGCGACCAGCTCACAAGAAAGCGAGTTGAAGAAAGGAGCTCAGGGGCACTGTAATTCACAAACCTGCAGAGTTATAAATGACAGCTCTCGTCCAAAAATATACTGAAGTAAGGCTGCCAAGAGGACTTGAAAGCGGGGCAGAATTGCAGGAAACCGATTTCAGGAGGTAGACTGGAATTGCAGTTAAAGCATAGGAAAAGAGGCAGAACGTCCACAATGATGCACTTGGCCAAAAAGGGCGTATGCGTTTTTTCCTGCAGGAAAAAACGCATACGCCCTTTTTGGCCAACCAAGCAAGCTTGCAAAGGAAATCTGCACTACAATGAAGTCTCACTTCCCCCCGGTCAAAAGGGGCATCAGAAAAAAGTGTAAAATCCAGAAGGCAGGACAGGCCATGGAGAACTGGGAGCCTTGTTATGCTGATGGGCGGGATGTAAATTGCCAACAGCCACTCGGGAGAAGTGTATGGTGTTTCCTGAAACATCTAAAAAACAAAGCAACAGAGCCTAGGGCACTTCCACTTATGGTCCTATAGCTTAGGGAAATTAAAATCAAAAAGACACAGCCACCCCAAAGTTTGGGACGGCTCTGTTTACAAGAACCTCGTTTACGGTACAAGTTCAATATCGCAGAAAGTGAGTAATGGATAAAGAAGTTGTGGTACTTACGTACAATGCAATATCACTCAGCAATGAAATCTATGTCATCAGGCCCGTAGCAGCATAATGAGTGGATTCAGGTATGATGATTCTAACTGAAATAAGTCACACAGAAAAAGAAACATCATAAGATATCACTAATACACGGAATGTAAACTTGGCTACACAGGAACTGAATTACAAAACAGAACAGGGTCTCAAATTTAGAAAACCAACTTATGCTTGCTAAGGGGAAAGGTGAGTTGGGGTGCTGCCTAAAACCAGAGATTGAAATGAACACAGATAAAGTTCCTTAAGACAAATATGTAATAGACAAGAGCTACACCTTGCTCAACGAAATGGACTCAACACCTCATATTAAATGCCTAAGAATGTACCTGACTAGTAAGTATCTTAAAACCTATGGATTGCTATGTCTCCGAAAGAGAATCAAGCGTGTGTACAGGGGCATAAACGCAGCAGTGATAGGATTGGAGAGGTTCGGTGAGCAAATGAAGACCCTTTGAAGTCATATTGCATGGTACCCATTCCACGGGTCTCAACTCTCCAGGTTTAAGGGATTCTTCCTTCAGCTAAAACATGCATGTGGAACCCAGAGTATGATCCACCGTGTGATCGGGAGACGTGTTCAAATATGTCTCAGTTCTCGTCCCCTGGTACTCAGGTGCAACATTCCAGACGCTTTACTAACACTCTCCCGACTTGGAGAGTCAGTGCCTTTAACCTCCTGTTTGGCCCAGTTTGCAATTTCTGCGGAAGATGAACAGGAATAGGGAGAACCAATGAGAGACTAGCTGGAGGTGTCTGCACGGGCAAATTTAACTCTCATTTCCCACCAGGAAGAGGAATTAACCAAAGGCTCAGCGTGCCGTGCCAGAACCAGATTAGGGCCTGAAGCAATCCTGCGGTGTTGCGGCCAGCTCACAAGAAAGCGAGTTGAAGAAAGGAGCTCAGGGGCACTGTAATTCACAAACCTGCAGAGTTATAAATGACAGCTATCGTCCAAAAATATACTGAAGTAAGGCTGCCAAGAGGACTTGAAAGCGGGGCAGAATTGCAGGAAACCGATTTCAGGAGGTAGACTGGAATTGCAGTTAAAGCATAGGAAAAGAGGCAGAACGTCCACAATGATGCACTTGGCCAAAAAGGGCGTATGCGTTTTTTCCTGAATATATTCAGGAAAAAACGCATACGCCCTTTTTGGCCAACCAAGCAAGCTTGCAAAGGAAATCTGCACTACAATGAAGTCTCACTTCCCCCCGGTCAAAAGGGGCATCAGAAAAAAGTGTAAAATCCAGAAGGCAGGACAGGCCATGGAGAACTGGGAGCCTTGTTATGCTGATGGACGGGATGTATATTGCCAACAGCCACTCGGGAGAAGTGTATGGTGTTTCCTGAAACATCTAAAAAACAAAGCAACAGAGCCTAGGGCACTTCCACTTATGGTCCTATAGCTTAGGGAAATTAAAATCAAAAAGACACAGCCACCCCAAAGTTTGGGACGGCTCTGTTTACAAGAACCTCGTTTACGGTACAAGTTCAATATCGCAGAAAGTGAGTAATGGATAAAGAAGTTGTGGTACTTACGTACAATGCAATATCACTCAGCAATGAAATCTATGTCATCAGGCCCGTAGCAGCATAATGAGTGGATTCAGGTATGATGATTCTAACTGAAATAAGTCACACAGAAAAAGAAACATCATAAGATATCACTAATACACGGAATGTAAACTTGGCTACACAGGAACTGAATTACAAAACAGAACAGGGTCTCAAATTTAGAAAACCAACTTATGCTTGCTAAGGGGAAAGGTGAGTTGAGGTGCTGCCTATAACCAGAGATTGAAATGAACACAGATAAAGTTCCTTAAGCCAAATATGGAATAGACAAGAGCTACTCCTTGCTCAACGAAATGGACTCAACACCCCATATTAAACGCCTAAGAATGTACCTGACTAGTAAGTATCTTAAAACCTATGGATTGCTATGTCTCCGAAAGAGAATCAAGCGTGTGTACAGGGGCATAAACGCAGCAGTGATAGGATTGGAGAGGTTCGGTGAGCAAATGAAGACCCTTTGAAGTCATATTGCATGGTACCCATTCCACGGGTCTCAACTCTCCAGGTTTAAGGGATTCTTCCTTCAGCTAAAACATGCATGTGGAACCCAGAGTATGATCCACCGTGTGATCGGGAGACGTGTTCAAATATGTCTCAGTTCTCGTCCCCTGGTACTCGGGTGCAACATTCCAGACGCTTTACTAACACTCTCCCGACTTGGAGAGTCAGTGCCTTTAACCTCCTGTTTGGCCCAGTTTGCAATTTCTGCGGAAGATGAACAGGAATAGAGAGAACCAATGAGAGACTAGCTGGAGGTGTCTGCACGGGCAAATTTAACTCTCATTTCCCACCAGGAAGAGGAATTAACCAAAGGCTCAGCGTGCCGTGCCAGAACCAGATTAGGGCCTGAAGCAATCCTGCGGTGTTGCGGCCAGCTCACAAGAAAGCGAGTTGAAGAAAGGAGCTCAGGGGCACTGTAATTCACAAACCTGCAGAGTTATAAATGACAGCTATCGTCCAAAAATATACTGAAGTAAGGCTGCCAAGAGGACTTGAAAGCGGGGCAGAATTGCAGGAAACCGATTTCAGGAGGTAGACTGGAATTGCAGTTAAAGCATAGGAAAAGAGGCAGAACGTCCACAATGATGCACTTGGCCAAAAAGGGCGTATGCGTTTTTTCCTGAATATATTCAGGAAAAAACGCATACGCCCTTTTTGGCCAACCAAGCAAGCTTGCAAAGGAAATCTGCACTACAATGAAGTCTCACTTCCCTCCAGTCAAAAGGGGCATCAGAAAAAAGTGTAAAATCCAGAAGGCAGGACAGGCCATGGAGAACTGGGAGCCTTGTTATGCTGATGGACGGGATGTATATTGCCAACAGCCACTCGGGAGAAGTGTATGGTGTTTCCTGAAACATCTAAAAAACAAAGCAACAGAGCCTAGGGCACTTCCACTTATGGTCCTATAGCTTAGGGAAATTAAAATCAAAAAGACACAGCCACCCCAAAGTTTGGGACGGCTCTGTTTACAAGAACCTCGTTTACGGTACAAGTTCAATATCGCAGAAAGTGAGTAATGGATAAAGAAGTTGTGGTACTTACGTACAATGCAATATCACTCAGCAATGAAATCTATGTCATCAGGCCCGTAGCAGCATAATGAGTGGATTCAGGTATGATGATTCTAACTGAAATAAGTCACACAGAAAAAGAAACATCATAAGATATCACTAATACACGGAATGTAAACTTGGCTACACAGGAACTGAATTACAAAACAGAACAGGGTCTCAAATTTAGAAAACCAACTTATGCTTGCTAAGGGGAAAGGTGAGTTGGGGTGCTGCCTATAACCAGAGATTGAAATGAACACAGATAAAGTTCCTTAAGCCAAATATGGAATAGACAAGAGCTACTCCTTGCTCAACGAAATGGACTCAACACCCCATATTAAACGCCTAAGAATGTACCTGACTAGTAAGTATCTTAAAACCTATGGATTGCTATGTCTCCGAAAGAGAATCAAGCGTGTGTACAGGGGCATAAACGCAGCAGTGATAGGATTGGAGAGGTTCGGTGAGCAAATGAAGACCCTTTGAAGTCATATTGCATGGTACCCATTCCACGGGTCTCAACTCTCCAGGTTTAAGGGATTCTTCCTTCAGCTAAAACATGCATGTGAAACCCAGAGTATGATCCACCGTGTGATCGGGAGACGTGTTCAAATATGTCTCAGTTCTCGTCCCCTGGTACTCAGGTGCAACATTCCAGACGCTTTACTAACACTCTCCCGACTTGGAGAGTCAGTGCCTTTAACCTCCTGTTTGGCCCAGTTTGCAATTTCTGCGGAAGATGAACAGGAATAGGGAGAACCAATGAGAGACTAGCTGGAGGTGTCTGGACGGGCAAATTTAACTCTCATTTCCCACCAGGAAGAGGAATTAACCAAAGGCTCAGCGTGCCGTGCCAGAACCAGATTAGGGCCTGAAGCAATCCTGCGGTGTTGCGACCAGCTCACAAGAAAGCGAGTTGAAGAAAGGAGCTCAGGGGCACTGTAATTCACAAACCTGCAGAGTTATAAATGACAGCTCTCGTCCAAAAATATACTGAAGTAAGGCTGCCAAGAGGACTTGAAAGCGGGGCAGAATTGCAGGAAACCGATTTCAGGAGGTAGACTGGAATTGCAGTTAAAGCATAGGAAAAGAGGCAGAACGTCCACAATGATGCACTTGGCCAAAAAGGGCGTATGCGTTTTTTCCTGAATATATTCAGGAAAAAACGCATACGCCCTTTTTGGCCAACCAAGCAAGCTTGCAAAGGAAATCTGCACTACAATGAAGTCTCACTTCCCTCCAGTCAAAAGGGGCATCAGAAAAAAGTGTAAAATCCAGAAGGCAGGACAGGCCATGGAGAACTGGGAGCCTTGTTATGCTGATGGACGGGATGTATATTGCCAACAGCCACTCGGGAGAAGTGTATGGTGTTTCCTGAAACATCTAAAAAACAAAGCAACAGAGCCTAGGGCACTTCCACTTATGGTCCTATAGCTTAGGGAAATTAAAATCAAAAAGACACAGCCACCCCAAAGTTTGGGACGGCTCTGTTTACAAGAACCTCGTTTACGGTACAAGTTCAATATCGCAGAAAGTGAGTAATGGATAAAGAAGTTGTGGTACTTACGTACAATGCAATATCACTCAGCAATGAAATCTATGTCATCAGGCCCGTAGCAGCATAATGAGTGGATTCAGGTATGATGATTCTAACTGAAATAAGTCACACAGAAAAAGAAACATCATAAGATATCACTAATACACGGAATGTAAACTTGGCTACACAGGAACTGAATTACAAAACAGAACAGGGTCTCAAATTTAGAAAACCAACTTATGCTTGCTAAGGGGAAAGGTGAGTTGGGGTGCTGCCTATAACCAGAGATTGAAATGAACACAGATAAAGTTCCTTAAGCCAAATATGGAATAGACAAGAGCTACTCCTTGCTCAACGAAATGGACTCAACACCCCATATTAAACGCCTAAGAATGTACCTGACTAGTAAGTATCTTAAAACCTATGGATTGCTATGTCTCCGAAAGAGAATCAAGCGTGTGTACAGGGGCATAAACGCAGCAGTGATAGGATTGGAGAGGTTCGGTGAGCAAATGAAGACCCTTTGAAGTCATATTGCATGGTACCCATTCCACGGGTCTCAACTCTCCAGGTTTAAGGGATTCTTCCTTCAGCTAAAACATGCATGTGAAACCCAGAGTATGATCCACCGTGTGATCGGGAGACGTGTTCAAATATGTCTCAGTTCTCGTCCCCTGGTACTCGGGTGCAACATTCCAGACGCTTTACTAACACTCTCCCGACTTGGAGAGTCAGTGCCTTTAACCTCCTGTTTGGCCCAGTTTGCAATTTCTGCGGAAGATGAACAGGAATAGGGAGAACCAATGAGAGACTAGCTGGAGGTGTCTGGACGGGCAAATTTAACTCTCATTTCCCACCAGGAAGAGGAATTAACCAAAGGCTCAGCGTGCCGTGCCAGAACCAGATTAGGGCCTGAAGCAATCCTGCGGTGTTGCGACCAGCTCACAAGAAAGCGAGTTGAAGAAAGGAGCTCAGGGGCACTGTAATTCACAAACCTGCAGAGTTATAAATGACAGCTCTCGTCCAAAAATATACTGAAGTAAGGCTGCCAAGAGGACTTGAAAGCGGGGCAGAATTGCAGGAAACCGATTTCAGGAGGTAGACTGGAATTGCAGTTAAAGCATAGGAAAAGAGGCAGAACGTCCACAATGATGCACTTGGCCAAAAAGGGCGTATGCGTTTTTTCCTGCAGGAAAAAACGCATACGCCCTTTTTGGCCAACCAAGCAAGCTTGCAAAGGAAATCTGCACTACAATGAAGTCTCACTTCCCCCCGGTCAAAAGGGGCATCAGAAAAAAGTGTAAAATCCAGAAGGCAGGACAGGCCATGGAGAACTGGGAGCCTTGTTATGCTGATGGGCGGGATGTAAATTGCCAACAGCCACTCGGGAGAAGTGTATGGTGTTTCCTGAAACATCTAAAAAACAAAGCAACAGAGCCTAGGGCACTTCCACTTATGGTCCTATAGCTTAGGGAAATTAAAATCAAAAAGACACAGCCACCCCAAAGTTTGGGACGGCTCTGTTTACAAGAACCTCGTTTACGGTACAAGTTCAATATCGCAGAAAGTGAGTAATGGATAAAGAAGTTGTGGTACTTACGTACAATGCAGTATCACTCAGCAGTGACATCTATGTCATCAGGCCCGTAGCAGCATAATGAGTGGATTCAGGTATGATGATTCTAACTGAAATAAGTCACACAGAAAAAGAAACATCATAAGATATCACTAATACACGGAATGTAAACTTGGCTACACAGGAACTGAATTACAAAACAGAACAGGGTCTCAAATTTAGAAAACCAACTTATGCTTGCTAAGGGGAAAGGTGAGTTGGGGTGCTGCCTAAAACCAGAGATTGAAATGAACACAGATAAAGTTCCTTAAGCCAAATATGGAATAGACAAGAGCTACTCCTTGCTCAACGAAATGGACTCAACACCCCATATTAAACGCCTAAGAATGTACCTGACTAGTAAGTATCTTAAAACCTATGGATTGCTATGTCTCCGAAAGAGAATCAAGCGTGTGTACAGGGGCATAAACGCAGCAGTGATAGGATTGGAGAGGTTCGGTGAGCAAATGAAGACCCTTTGAAGTCATATTGCATGGTACCCATTCCACGGGTCTCAACTCTCCAGGTTTAAGGGATTCTTCCTTCAGCTAAAACATGCATGTGGAACCCAGAGTATGATCCACCGTGTGATCGGGAGACGTGTTCAAATATGTCTCAGTTCTCGTCCCCTGGTACTCGGGTGCAACATTCCAGACGCTTTACTAACACTCTCCCGACTTGGAGAGTCAGTGCCTTTAACCTCCTGTTTGGCCCAGTTTGCAATTTCTGCGGAAGATGAACAGGAATAGGGAGAACCAATGAGAGACTAGCTGGAGGTGTCTGGACGGGCAAATTTAACTCTCATTTCCCACCAGGAAGAGGAATTAACCAAAGGCTCAGCGTGCCGTGCCAGAACCAGATTAGGGCCTGAAGCAATCCTGCGGTGTTGCGACCAGCTCACAAGAAAGCGAGTTGAAGAAAGGAGCTCAGGGGCACTGTAATTCACAAACCTGCAGAGTTATAAATGACAGCTATCGTCCAAAAATATACTGAAGTAAGGCTGCCAAGAGGACTTGAAAGCGGGGCAGAATTGCAGGAAACCGATTTCAGGAGGTAGACTGGAATTGCAGTTAAAGCATAGGAAAAGAGGCAGAACGTCCACAATGATGCACTTGGCCAAAAAGGGCGTATGCGTTTTTTCCTGAATATATTCAGGAAAAAACGCATACGCCCTTTTTGGCCAACCAAGCAAGCTTGCAAAGGAAATCTGCACTACAATGAAGTCTCACTTCCCTCCAGTCAAAAGGGGCATCAGAAAAAAGTGTAAAATCCAGAAGGCAGGACAGGCCATGGAGAACTGGGAGCCTTGTTATGCTGATGGACGGGATGTATATTGCCAACAGCCACTCGGGAGAAGTGTATGGTGTTTCCTGAAACATCTAAAAAACAAAGCAACAGAGCCTAGGGCACTTCCACTTATGGTCCTATAGCTTAGGGAAATTAAAATCAAAAAGACACAGCCACCCCAAAGTTTGGGACGGCTCTGTTTACAAGAACCTCGTTTACGGTACAAGTTCAATATCGCAGAAAGTGAGTAATGGATAAAGAAGTTGTGGTACTTACGTACAATGCAGTATCACTCAGCAGTGACATCTATGTCATCAGGCCCGTAGCAGCATAATGAGTGGATTCAGGTATGATGATTCTAACTGAAATAAGTCACACAGAAAAAGAAACATCATAAGATATCACTAATACACGGAATGTAAACTTGGCTACACAGGAACTGAATTACAAAACAGAACAGGGTCTCAAATTTAGAAAACCAACTTATGCTTGCTAAGGGGAAAGGTGAGTTGGGGTGCTGCCTAAAACCAGAGATTGAAATGAACACAGATAAAGTTCCTTAAGCCAAATATGGAATAGACAAGAGCTACTCCTTGCTCAACGAAATGGACTCAACACCCCATATTAAACGCCTAAGAATGTACCTGACTAGTAAGTATCTTAAAACCTATGGATTGCTATGTCTCCGAAAGAGAATCAAGCGTGTGTACAGGGGCATAAACGCAGCAGTGATAGGATTGGAGAGGTTCGGTGAGCAAATGAAGACCCTTTGAAGTCATATTGCATGGTACCCATTCCACGGGTCTCAACTCTCCAGGTTTAAGGGATTCTTCCTTCAGCTAAAACATGCATGTGGAACCCAGAGTATGATCCACCGTGTGATCGGGAGACGTGTTCAAATATGTCTCAGTTCTCGTCCCCTGGTACTCGGGTGCAACATTCCAGACGCTTTACTAACACTCTCCCGACTTGGAGAGTCAGTGCCTTTAACCTCCTGTTTGGCCCAGTTTGCAATTTCTGCGGAAGATGAACAGGAATAGGGAGAACCAATGAGAGACTAGCTGGAGGTGTCTGGACGGGCAAATTTAACTCTCATTTCCCACCAGGAAGAGGAATTAACCAAAGGCTCAGCGTGCCGTGCCAGAACCAGATTAGGGCCTGAAGCAATCCTGCGGTGTTGCGACCAGCTCACAAGAAAGCGAGTTGAAGAAAGGAGCTCAGGGGCACTGTAATTCACAAACCTGCAGAGTTATAAATGACAGCTATCGTCCAAAAATATACTGAAGTAAGGCTGCCAAGAGGACTTGAAAGCGGGGCAGAATTGCAGGAAACCGATTTCAGGAGGTAGACTGGAATTGCAGTTAAAGCATAGGAAAAGAGGCAGAACGTCCACAATGATGCACTTGGCCAAAAAGGGCGTATGCGTTTTTTCCTGCAGGAAAAAACGCATACGCCCTTTTTGGCCAACCAAGCAAGCTTGCAAAGGAAATCTGCACTACAATGAAGTCTCACTTCCCCCCGGTCAAAAGGGGCATCAGAAAAAAGTGTAAAATCCAGAAGGCAGGACAGGCCATGGAGAACTGGGAGCCTTGTTATGCTGATGGGCGGGATGTAAATTGCCAACAGCCACTCGGGAGAAGTGTATGGTGTTTCCTGAAACATCTAAAAAACAAAGCAACAGAGCCTAGGGCACTTCCACTTATGGTCCTATAGCTTAGGGAAATTAAAATCAAAAAGACACAGCCACCCCAAAGTTTGGGACGGCTCTGTTTACAAGAACCTCGTTTACGGTACAAGTTCAATATCGCAGAAAGTGAGTAATGGATAAAGAAGTTGTGGTACTTACGTACAATGCAGTATCACTCAGCAGTGACATCTATGTCATCAGGCCCGTAGCAGCATAATGAGTGGATTCAGGTATGATGATTCTAACTGAAATAAGTCACACAGAAAAAGAAACATCATAAGATATCACTAATACACGGAATGTAAACTTGGCTACACAGGAACTGAATTACAAAACAGAACAGGGTCTCAAATTTAGAAAACCAACTTATGCTTGCTAAGGGGAAAGGTGAGTTGGGGTGCTGCCTAAAACCAGAGTTGAAATGAACACAGATAAAGTTCCTTAAGCCAAATATGGAATAGACAAGAGCTACTCCTTGCTCAACGAAATGGACTCAACACCCCATATTAAACGCCTAAGAATGTACCTGACTAGTAAGTATCTTAAAACCTATGGATTGCTATGTCTCCGAAAGAGAATCAAGCGTGTGTACAGGGGCATAAACGCAGCAGTGATAGGATTGGAGAGGTTCGGTGAGCAAATGAAGACCCTTTGAAGTCATATTGCATGGTACCCATTCCACGGGTCTCAACTCTCCAGGTTTAAGGGATTCTTCCTTCAGCTAAAACATGCATGTGGAACCCAGAGTATGATCCACCGTGTGATCGGGAGACGTGTTCAAATATGTCTCAGTTCTCGTCCCCTGGTACTCGGGTGCAACATTCCAGACGCTTTACTAACACTCTCCCGACTTGGAGAGTCAGTGCCTTTAACCTCCTGTTTGGCCCAGTTTGCAATTTCTGCGGAAGATGAACAGGAATAGGGAGAACCAATGAGAGACTAGCTGGAGGTGTCTGGACGGGCAAATTTAACTCTCATTTCCCACCAGGAAGAGGAATTAACCAAAGGCTCAGCGTGCCGTGCCGGAACCAGATTAGGGCCTGAAGCAATCCTGCGGTGTTGCGACCAGCTCACAAGAAAGCGAGTTGAAGAAAGGAGCTCAGGGGCACTGTAATTCACAAACCTGCAGAGTTATAAATGACAGCTATCGTCCAAAAATATACTGAAGTAAGGCTGCCAAGAGGACTTGAAAGCGGGGCAGAATTGCAGGAAACCGATTTCAGGAGGTAGACTGGAATTGCAGTTAAAGCATAGGAAAAGAGGCAGAACGTCCACAATGATGCACTTGGCCAAAAAGGGCGTATGCGTTTTTTCCTGCAGGAAAAAACGCATACGCCCTTTTTGGCCAACCAAGCAAGCTTGCAAAGGAAATCTGCACTACAATGAAGTCTCACTTCCCCCCGGTCAAAAGGGGCATCAGAAAAAAGTGTAAAATCCAGAAGGCAGGACAGGCCATGGAGAACTGGGAGCCTTGTTATGCTGATGGGCGGGATGTAAATTGCCAACAGCCACTCGGGAGAAGTGTATGGTGTTTCCTGAAACATCTAAAAAACAAAGCAACAGAGCCTAGGGCACTTCCACTTATGGTCCTATAGCTTAGGGAAATTAAAATCAAAAAGACACAGCCACCCCAAAGTTTGGGACGGCTCTGTTTACAAGAACCTCGTTTACGGTACAAGTTCAATATCGCAGAAAGTGAGTAATGGATAAAGAAGTTGTGGTACTTACGTACAATGCAATATCACTCAGCAATGAAATCTATGTCATCAGGCCCGTAGCAGCATAATGAGTGGATTCAGGTATGATGATTCTAACTGAAATAAGTCACACAGAAAAAGAAACATCATAAGATATCACTAATACACGGAATGTAAACTTGGCTACACAGGAACTGAATTACAAAACAGAACAGGGTCTCAAATTTAGAAAACCAACTTATGCTTGCTAAGGGGAAAGGTGAGTTGGGGTGCTGCCTAAAACCAGAGTTGAAATGAACACAGATAAAGTTCCTTAAGCCAAATATGGAATAGACAAGAGCTACACCTTGCTCAACGAAATGGACTCAACACCCCATATTAAACGCCTAAGAATGTACCTGACTAGTAAGTATCTTAAAACCTATGGATTGCTATGTCTCCGAAAGAGAATCAAGCGTGTGTACAGGGGCATAAACGCAGCAGTGATAGGATTGGAGAGGTTCGGTGAGCAAATGAAGACCCTTTGAAGTCATATTGCATGGTACCCATTCCACGGGTCTCAACTCTCCAGGTTTAAGGGATTCTTCCTTCAGCTAAAACATGCATGTGGAACCCAGAGTATGATCCACCGTGTGATCGGGAGACGTGTTCAAATATGTCTCAGTTCTCGTCCCCTGGTACTCGGGTGCAACATTCCAGACGCTTTACTAACACTCTCCCGACTTGGAGAGTCAGTGCCTTTAACCTCCTGTTTGGCCCAGTTTGCAATTTCTGCGGAAGATGAACAGGAATAGGGAGAACCAATGAGAGACTAGCTGGAGGTGTCTGGACGGGCAAATTTAACTCTCATTTCCCACCAGGAAGAGGAATTAACCAAAGGCTCAGCGTGCCGTGCCGGAACCAGATTAGGGCCTGAAGCAATCCTGCGGTGTTGCGACCAGCTCACAAGAAAGCGAGTTGAAGAAAGGAGCTCAGGGGCACTGTAATTCACAAACCTGCAGAGTTATAAATGACAGCTATCGTCCAAAAATATACTGAAGTAAGGCTGCCAAGAGGACTTGAAAGCGGGGCAGAATTGCAGGAAACCGATTTCAGGAGGTAGACTGGAATTGCAGTTAAAGCATAGGAAAAGAGGCAGAACGTCCACAATGATGCACTTGGCCAAAAAGGGCGTATGCGTTTTTTCCTGCAGGAAAAAACGCATACGCCCTTTTTGGCCAACCAAGCAAGCTTGCAAAGGAAATCTGCACTACAATGAAGTCTCACTTCCCCCCGGTCAAAAGGGGCATCAGAAAAAAGTGTAAAATCCAGAAGGCAGGACAGGCCATGGAGAACTGGGAGCCTTGTTATGCTGATGGGCGGGATGTAAATTGCCAACAGCCACTCGGGAGAAGTGTATGGTGTTTCCTGAAACATCTAAAAAACAAAGCAACAGAGCCTAGGGCACTTCCACTTATGGTCCTATAGCTTAGGGAAATTAAAATCAAAAAGACACAGCCACCCCAAAGTTTGGGACGGCTCTGTTTACAAGAACCTCGTTTACGGTACAAGTTCAATATCGCAGAAAGTGAGTAATGGATAAAGAAGTTGTGGTACTTACGTACAATGCAGTATCACTCAGCAGTGACATCTATGTCATCAGGCCCGTAGCAGCATAATGAGTGGATTCAGGTATGATGATTCTAACTGAAATAAGTCACACAGAAAAAGAAACATCATAAGATATCACTAATACACGGAATGTAAACTTGGCTACACAGGAACTGAATTACAAAACAGAACAGGGTCTCAAATTTAGAAAACCAACTTATGCTTGCTAAGGGGAAAGGTGAGTTGGGGTGCTGCCTAAAACCAGAGATTGAAATGAACACAGATAAAGTTCCTTAAGCCAAATATGGAATAGACAAGAGCTACTCCTTGCTCAACGAAATGGACTCAACACCCCATATTAAACGCCTAAGAATGTACCTGACTAGTAAGTATCTTAAAACCTATGGATTGCTATGTCTCCGAAAGAGAATCAAGCGTGTGTACAGGGGCATAAACGCAGCAGTGATAGGATTGGAGAGGTTCGGTGAGCAAATGAAGACCCTTTGAAGTCATATTGCATGGTACCCATTCCACGGGTCTCAACTCTCCAGGTTTAAGGGATTCTTCCTTCAGCTAAAACATGCATGTGGAACCCAGAGTATGATCCACCGTGTGATCGGGAGACGTGTTCAAATATGTCTCAGTTCTCGTCCCCTGGTACTCGGGTGCAACATTCCAGACGCTTTACTAACACTCTCCCGACTTGGAGAGTCAGTGCCTTTAACCTCCTGTTTGGCCCAGTTTGCAATTTCTGCGGAAGATGAACAGGAATAGGGAGAACCAATGAGAGACTAGCTGGAGGTGTCTGGACGGGCAAATTTAACTGTCATTTCCCACCAGGAAGAGGAATTAACCAAAGGCTCAGCGTGCCGTGCCAGAACCAGATTAGGGCCTGAAGCAATCCTGCGGTGTTGCGACCAGCTCACAAGAAAGCGAGTTGAAGAAAGGAGCTCAGGGGCACTGTAATTCACAAACCTGCAGAGTTATAAATGACAGCTATCGTCCAAAAATATACTGAAGTAAGGCTGCCAAGAGGACTTGAAAGCGGGGCAGAATTGCAGGAAACCGATTTCAGGAGGTAGACTGGAATTGCAGTTAAAGCATAGGAAAAGAGGCAGAACGTCCACAATGATGCACTTGGCCAAAAAGGGCGTATGCGTTTTTTCCTGCAGGAAAAAACGCATACGCCCTTTTTGGCCAACCAAGCAAGCTTGCAAAGGAAATCTGCACTACAATGAAGTCTCACTTCCCCCCGGTCAGAAGGGGCATCAGAAAAAAGTGTAAAATCCAGAAGGCAGGACAGGCCATGGAGAACTGGGAGCCTTGTTATGCTGATGGGCGGGATGTAAATTGCCAACAGCCACTCGGGAGAAGTGTATGGTGTTTCCTGAAACATCTAAAAAACAAAGCAACAGAGCCTAGGGCACTTCCACTTATGGTCCTATAGCTTAGGGAAATTAAAATCAAAAAGACACAGCCACCCCAAAGTTTGGGACGGCTCTGTTTACAAGAACCTCGTTTACGGTACAAGTTCAATATCGCAGAAAGTGAGTAATGGATAAAGAAGTTGTGGTACTTACGTACAATGCAGTATCACTCAGCAGTGACATCTATGTCATCAGGCCCGTAGCAGCATAATGAGTGGATTCAGGTATGATGATTCTAACTGAAATAAGTCACACAGAAAAAGAAACATCATAAGATATCACTAATACACGGAATGTAAACTTGGCTACACAGGAACTGAATTACAAAACAGAACAGGGTCTCAAATTTAGAAAACCAACTTATGCTTGCTAAGGGGAAAGGTGAGTTGGGGTGCTGCCTAAAACCAGAGATTGAAATGAACACAGATAAAGTTCCTTAAGCCAAATATGGAATAGACAAGAGCTACTCCTTGCTCAACGAAATGGACTCAACACCCCATATTAAACGCCTAAGAATGTACCTGACTAGTAAGTATCTTAAAACCTATGGATTGCTATGTCTCCGAAAGAGAATCAAGCGTGTGTACAGGGGCATAAACGCAGCAGTGATAGGATTGGAGAGGTTCGGTGAGCAAATGAAGACCCTTTGAAGTCATATTGCATGGTACCCATTCCACGGGTCTCAACTCTCCAGGTTTAAGGGATTCTTCCTTCAGCTAAAACATGCATGTGGAACCCAGAGTATGATCCACCGTGTGATCGGGAGACGTGTTCAAATATGTCTCAGTTCTCGTCCCCTGGTACTCGGGTGCAACATTCCAGACGCTTTACTAACACTCTCCCGACTTGGAGAGTCAGTGCCTTTAACCTCCTGTTTGGCCCAGTTTGCAATTTCTGCGGAAGATGAACAGGAATAGGGAGAACCAATGAGAGACTAGCTGGAGGTGTCTGGACGGGCAAATTTAACTCTCATTTCCCACCAGGAAGAGGAATTAACCAAAGGCTCAGCGTGCCGTGCCAGAACCAGATTAGGGCCTGAAGCAATCCTGCGGTGTTGCGACCAGCTCACAAGAAAGCGAGTTGAAGAAAGGAGCTCAGGGGCACTGTAATTCACAAACCTGCAGAGTTATAAATGACAGCTATCGTCCAAAAATATACTGAAGTAAGGCTGCCAAGAGGACTTGAAAGCGGGGCAGAATTGCAGGAAACCGATTTCAGGAGGTAGACTGGAATTGCAGTTAAAGCATAGGAAAAGAGGCAGAACGTCCACAATGATGCACTTGGCCAAAAAGGGCGTATGCGTTTTTTCCTGCAGGAAAAAACGCATACGCCCTTTTTGGCCAACCAAGCAAGCTTGCAAAGGAAATCTGCACTACAATGAAGTCTCACTTCCCCCCGGTCAAAAGGGGCATCAGAAAAAAGTGTAAAATCCAGAAGGCAGGACAGGCCATGGAGAACTGGGAGCCTTGTTATGCTGATGGGCGGGATGTAAATTGCCAACAGCCACTCGGGAGAAGTGTATGGTGTTTCCTGAAACATCTAAAAAACAAAGCAACAGAGCCTAGGGCACTTCCACTTATGGTCCTATAGCTTAGGGAAATTAAAATCAAAAAGACACAGCCACCCCAAAGTTTGGGACGGCTCTGTTTACAAGAACCTCGTTTACGGTACAAGTTCAATATCGCAGAAAGTGAGTAATGGATAAAGAAGTTGTGGTACTTACGTACAATGCAGTATCACTCAGCAGTGACATCTATGTCATCAGGCCCGTAGCAGCATAATGAGTGGATTCAGGTATGATGATTCTAACTGAAATAAGTCACACAGAAAAAGAAACATCATAAGATATCACTAATACACGGAATGTAAACTTGGCTACACAGGAACTGAATTACAAAACAGAACAGGGTCTCAAATTTAGAAAACCAACTTATGCTTGCTAAGGGGAAAGGTGAGTTGGGGTGCTGCCTAAAACCAGAGATTGAAATGAACACAGATAAAGTTCCTTAAGCCAAATATGGAATAGACAAGAGCTACTCCTTGCTCAACGAAATGGACTCAACACCCCATATTAAACGCCTAAGAATGTACCTGACTAGTAAGTATCTTAAAACCTATGGATTGCTATGTCTCCGAAAGAGAATCAAGCGTGTGTACAGGGGCATAAACGCAGCAGTGATAGGATTGGAGAGGTTCGGTGAGCAAATGAAGACCCTTTGAAGTCATATTGCATGGTACCCATTCCACGGGTCTCAACTCTCCAGGTTTAAGGGATTCTTCCTTCAGCTAAAACATGCATGTGGAACCCAGAGTATGATCCACCGTGTGATCGGGAGACGTGTTCAAATATGTCTCAGTTCTCGTCCCCTGGTACTCGGGTGCAACATTCCAGACGCTTTACTAACACTCTCCCGACTTGGAGAGTCAGTGCCTTTAACCTCCTGTTTGGCCCAGTTTGCAATTTCTGCGGAAGATGAACAGGAATAGGGAGAACCAATGAGAGACTAGCTGGAGGTGTCTGGACGGGCAAATTTAACTCTCATTTCCCACCAGGAAGAGGAATTAACCAAAGGCTCAGCGTGCCGTGCCAGAACCAGATTAGGGCCTGAAGCAATCCTGCGGTGTTGCGACCAGCTCACAAGAAAGCGAGTTGAAGAAAGGAGCTCAGGGGCACTGTAATTCACAAACCTGCAGAGTTATAAATGACAGCTATCGTCCAAAAATATACTGAAGTAAGGCTGCCAAGAGGACTTGAAAGCGGGGCAGAATTGCAGGAAACCGATTTCAGGAGGTAGACTGGAATTGCATTGAAAGCATAGGAAAAGAGGCAGAACGTCCACAATGATGCACTTGGCCAAAAAGGGCGTATGCGTTTTTTCCTGCAGGAAAAAACGCATACGCCCTTTTTGGCCAACCAAGCAAGCTTGCAAAGGAAATCTGCACTACAATGAAGTCTCACTTCCCCCCGGTCAAAAGGGGCATCAGAAAAAAGTGTAAAATCCAGAAGGCAGGACAGGCCATGGAGAACTGGGAGCCTTGTTATGCTGATGGGCGGGATGTAAATTGCCAACAGCCACTCGGGAGAAGTGTATGGTGTTTCCTGAAACATCTAAAAAACAAAGCAACAGAGCCTAGGGCACTTCCACTTATGGTCCTATAGCTTAGGGAAATTAAAATCAAAAAGACACAGCCACCCCAAAGTTTGGGACGGCTCTGTTTACAAGAACCTCGTTTACGGTACAAGTTCAATATCGCAGAAAGTGAGTAATGGATAAAGAAGTTGTGGTACTTACGTACAATGCAATATCACTCAGCAATGACATCTATGTCATCAGGCCCGTAGCAGCATAATGAGTGGATTCAGGTATGATGATTCTAACTGAAATAAGTCACACAGAAAAAGAAACATCATAAGATATCACTAATACACGGAATGTAAACTTGGCTACACAGGAACTGAATTACAAAACAGAACAGGGTCTCAAATTTAGAAAACCAACTTATGCTTGCTAAGGGGAAAGGTGAGTTGGGGTGCTGCCTAAAACCAGAGATTGAAATGAACACAGATAAAGTTCCTTAAGCCAAATATGGAATAGACAAGAGCTACTCCTTGCTCAACGAAATGGACTCAACACCCCATATTAAACGCCTAAGAATGTACCTGACTAGTAAGTATCTTAAAACCTATGGATTGCTATGTCTCCGAAAGAGAATCAAGCGTGTGTACAGGGGCATAAACGCAGCAGTGATAGGATTGGAGAGGTTCGGTGAGCAAATGAAGACCCTTTGAAGTCATATTGCATGGTACCCATTCCACGGGTCTCAACTCTCCAGGTTTAAGGGATTCTTCCTTCAGCTAAAACATGCATGTGGAACCCAGAGTATGATCCACCGTGTGATCGGGAGACGTGTTCAAATATGTCTCAGTTCTCGTCCCCTGGTACTCGGGTGCAACATTCCAGACGCTTTACTAACACTCTCCCGACTTGGAGAGTCAGTGCCTTTAACCTCCTGTTTGGCCCAGTTTGCAATTTCTGCGGAAGATGAACAGGAATAGGGAGAACCAATGAGAGACTAGCTGGAGGTGTCTGGACGGGCAAATTTAACTGTCATTTCCCACCAGGAAGAGGAATTAACCAAAGGCTCAGCGTGCCGTGCCAGAACCAGATTAGGGCCTGAAGCAATCCTGCGGTGTTGCGACCAGCTCACAAGAAAGCGAGTTGAAGAAAGGAGCTCAGGGGCACTGTAATTCACAAACCTGCAGAGTTATAAATGACAGCTATCGTCCAAAAATATACTGAAGTAAGGCTGCCAAGAGGACTTGAAAGCGGGGCAGAATTGCAGGAAACCGATTTCAGGAGGTAGACTGGAATTGCAGTTAAAGCATAGGAAAAGAGGCAGAACGTCCACAATGATGCACTTGGCCAAAAAGGGCGTATGCGTTTTTTCCTGCAGGAAAAAACGCATACGCCCTTTTTGGCCAACCAAGCAAGCTTGCAAAGGAAATCTGCACTACAATGAAGTCTCACTTCCCCCCGGTCAAAAGGGGCATCAGAAAAAAGTGTAAAATCCAGAAGTTAGGACAGGCCATGGAGAACTGGGAGCCTTGTTATGCTGATGGGCGGGATGTAAATTGCCAACAGCCACTCGGGAGAAGTGTATGGTGTTTCCTGAAACATCTAAAAAACAAAGCAACAGAGCCTAGGGCACTTCCACTTATGGTCCTATAGCTTAGGGAAATTAAAATCAAAAAGACACAGCCACCCCAAAGTTTGGGACGGCTCTGTTTACAAGAACCTCGTTTACGGTACAAGTTCAATATCGCAGAAAGTGAGTAATGGATAAAGAAGTTGTGGTACTTACGTACAATGCAATATCACTCAGCAATGAAATCTATGTCATCAGGCCCGTAGCAGCATAATGAGTGGATTCAGGTATGATGATTCTAACTGAAATAAGTCACACAGAAAAAGAAACATCATAAGATATCACTAATACACGGAATGTAAACTTGGCTACACAGGAACTGAATTACAAAACAGAACAGGGTCTCAAATTTAGAAAACCAACTTATGCTTGCTAAGGGGAAAGGTGAGTTGGGGTGCTGCCTAAAACCAGAGATTGAAATGAACACAGATAAAGTTCCTTAAGCCAAATATGGAATAGACAAGAGCTACTCCTTGCTCAACGAAATGGACTCAACACCCCATATTAAACGCCTAAGAATGTACCTGACTAGTAAGTATCTTAAAACCTATGGATTGCTATGTCTCCGAAAGAGAATCAAGCGTGTGTACAGGGGCATAAACGCAGCAGTGATAGGATTGGAGAGGTTCGGTGAGCAAATGAAGACCCTTTGAAGTCATATTGCATGGTACCCATTCCACGGGTCTCAACTCTCCAGGTTTAAGGGATTCTTCCTTCAGCTAAAACATGCATGTGGAACCCAGAGTATGATCCACCGTGTGATCGGGAGACGTGTTCAAATATGTCTCAGTTCTCGTCCCCTGGTACTCGGGTGCAACATTCCAGACGCTTTACTAACACTCTCCCGACTTGGAGAGTCAGTGCCTTTAACCTCCTGTTTGGCCCAGTTTGCAATTTCTGCGGAAGATGAACAGGAATAGGGAGAACCAATGAGAGACTAGCTGGAGGTGTCTGGACGGGCAAATTTAACTGTCATTTCCCACCAGGAAGAGGAATTAACCAAAGGCTCAGCGTGCCGTGCCAGAACCAGATTAGGGCCTGAAGCAATCCTGCGGTGTTGCGACCAGCTCACAAGAAAGCGAGTTGAAGAAAGGAGCTCAGGGGCACTGTAATTCACAAACCTGCAGAGTTATAAATGACAGCTATCGTCCAAAAATATACTGAAGTAAGGCTGCCAAGAGGACTTGAAAGCGGGGCAGAATTGCAGGAAACCGATTTCAGGAGGTAGACTGGAATTGCAGTTAAAGCATAGGAAAAGAGGCAGAACGTCCACAATGATGCACTTGGCCAAAAAGGGCGTATGCGTTTTTTCCTGCAGGAAAAAACGCATACGCCCTTTTTGGCCAACCAAGCAAGCTTGCAAAGGAAATCTGCACTACAATGAAGTCTCACTTCCCCCCGGTCAAAAGGGGCATCAGAAAAAAGTGTAAAATCCAGAAGTTAGGACAGGCCATGGAGAACTGGGAGCCTTGTTATGCTGATGGGCGGGATGTAAATTGCCAACAGCCACTCGGGAGAAGTGTATGGTGTTTCCTGAAACATCTAAAAAACAAAGCAACAGAGCCTAGGGCACTTCCACTTATGGTCCTATAGCTTAGGGAAATTAAAATCAAAAAGACACAGCCACCCCAAAGTTTGGGACGGCTCTGTTTACAAGAACCTCGTTTACGGTACAAGTTCAATATCGCAGAAAGTGAGTAATGGATAAAGAAGTTGTGGTACTTACGTACAATGCAATATCACTCAGCAATGAAATCTATGTCATCAGGCCCGTAGCAGCATAATGAGTGGATTCAGGTATGATGATTCTAACTGAAATAAGTCACACAGAAAAAGAAACATCATAAGATATCACTAATACACGGAATGTAAACTTGGCTACACAGGAACTGAATTACAAAACAGAACAGGGTCTCAAATTTAGAAAACCAACTTATGCTTGCTAAGGGGAAAGGTGAGTTGGGGTGCTGCCTAAAACCAGAGATTGAAATGAACACAGATAAAGTTCCTTAAGCCAAATATGGAATAGACAAGAGCTACTCCTTGCTCAACGAAATGGACTCAACACCCCATATTAAACGCCTAAGAATGTACCTGACTAGTAAGTATCTTAAAACCTATGGATTGCTATGTCTCCGAAAGAGAATCAAGCGTGTGTACAGGGGCATAAACGCAGCAGTGATAGGATTGGAGAGGTTCGGTGAGCAAATGAAGACCCTTTGAAGTCATATTGCATGGTACCCATTCCACGGGTCTCAACTCTCCAGGTTTAAGGGATTCTTCCTTCAGCTAAAACATGCATGTGGAACCCAGAGTATGATCCACCGTGTGATCGGGAGACGTGTTCAAATATGTCTCAGTTCTCGTCCCCTGGTACTCGGGTGCAACATTCCAGACGCTTTACTAACACTCTCCCGACTTGGAGAGTCAGTGCCTTTAACCTCCTGTTTGGCCCAGTTTGCAATTTCTGCGGAAGATGAACAGGAATAGGGAGAACCAATGAGAGACTAGCTGGAGGTGTCTGGACGGGCAAATTTAACTCTCATTTCCCACCAGGAAGAGGAATTAACCAAAGGCTCAGCGTGCCGTGCCGGAACCAGATTAGGGCCTGAAGCAATCCTGCGGTGTTGCGACCAGCTCACAAGAAAGCGAGTTGAAGAAAGGAGCTCAGGGGCACTGTAATTCACAAACCTGCAGAGTTATAAATGACAGCTATCGTCCAAAAATATACTGAAGTAAGGCTGCCAAGAGGACTTGAAAGCGGGGCAGAATTGCAGGAAACCGATTTCAGGAGGTAGACTGGAATTGCATTGAAAGCATAGGAAAAGAGGCAGAACGTCCACAATGATGCACTTGGCCAAAAAGGGCGTATGCGTTTTTTCCTGCAGGAAAAAACGCATACGCCCTTTTTGGCCAACCAAGCAAGCTTGCAAAGGAAATCTGCACTACAATGAAGTCTCACTTCCCCCCGGTCAAAAGGGGCATCAGAAAAAAGTGTAAAATCCAGAAGGCAGGACAGGCCATGGAGAACTGGGAGCCTTGTTATGCTGATGGGCGGGATGTAAATTGCCAACAGCCACTCGGGAGAAGTGTATGGTGTTTCCTGAAACATCTAAAAAACAAAGCAACAGAGCCTAGGGCACTTCCACTTATGGTCCTATAGCTTAGGGAAATTAAAATCAAAAAGACACAGCCACCCCAAAGTTTGGGACGGCTCTGTTTACAAGAACCTCGTTTACGGTACAAGTTCAATATCGCAGAAAGTGAGTAATGGATAAAGAAGTTGTGGTACTTACGTACAATGCAATATCACTCAGCAATGAAATCTATGTCATCAGGCCCGTAGCAGCATAATGAGTGGATTCAGGTATGATGATTCTAACTGAAATAAGTCACACAGAAAAAGAAACATCATAAGATATCACTAATACACGGAATGTAAACTTGGCTACACAGGAACTGAATTACAAAACAGAACAGGGTCTCAAATTTAGAAAACCAACTTATGCTTGCTAAGGGGAAAGGTGAGTTGGGGTGCTGCCTAAAACCAGAGATTGAAATGAACACAGATAAAGTTCCTTAAGCCAAATATGGAATAGACAAGAGCTACTCCTTGCTCAACGAAATGGACTCAACACCCCATATTAAACGCCTAAGAATGTACCTGACTAGTAAGTATCTTAAAACCTATGGATTGCTATGTCTCCGAAAGAGAATCAAGCGTGTGTACAGGGGCATAAACGCAGCAGTGATAGGATTGGAGAGGTTCGGTGAGCAAATGAAGACCCTTTGAAGTCATATTGCATGGTACCCATTCCACGGGTCTCAACTCTCCAGGTTTAAGGGATTCTTCCTTCAGCTAAAACATGCATGTGGAACCCAGAGTATGATCCACCGTGTGATCGGGAGACGTGTTCAAATATGTCTCAGTTCTCGTCCCCTGGTACTCGGGTGCAACATTCCAGACGCTTTACTAACACTCTCCCGACTTGGAGAGTCAGTGCCTTTAACCTCCTGTTTGGCCCAGTTTGCAATTTCTGCGGAAGATGAACAGGAATAGGGAGAACCAATGAGAGACTAGCTGGAGGTGTCTGGACGGGCAAATTTAACTCTCATTTCCCACCAGGAAGAGGAATTAACCAAAGGCTCAGCGTGCCGTGCCAGAACCAGATTAGGGCCTGAAGCAATCCTGCGGTGTTGCGACCAGCTCACAAGAAAGCGAGTTGAAGAAAGGAGCTCAGGGGCACTGTAATTCACAAACCTGCAGAGTTATAAATGACAGCTATCGTCCAAAAATATACTGAAGTAAGGCTGCCAAGAGGACTTGAAAGCGGGGCAGAATTGCAGGAAACCGATTTCAGGAGGTAGACTGGAATTGCAGTTAAAGCATAGGAAAAGAGGCAGAACGTCCACAATGATGCACGTGGCCAAAAAGGGCGTATGCGTTTTTTCCTGCAGGAAAAAACGCATACGCCCTTTTTGGCCAACCAAGCAAGCTTGCAAAGGAAATCTGCACTACAATGAAGTCTCACTTCCCCCCGGTCAAAAGGGGCATCAGAAAAAAGTGTAAAATCCAGAAGGCAGGACAGGCCATGGAGAACTGGGAGCCTTGTTATGCTGATGGGCGGGATGTAAATTGCCAACAGCCACTCGGGAGAAGTGTATGGTGTTTCCTGAAACATCTAAAAAACAAAGCAACAGAGCCTAGGGCACTTCCACTTATGGTCCTATAGCTTAGGGAAATTAAAATCAAAAAGACACAGCCACCCCAAAGTTTGGGACGGCTCTGTTTACAAGAACCTCGTTTACGGTACAAGTTCAATATCACAGAAAGTGAGTAATGGATAAAGAAGTTGTGGTACTTACGTACAATGCAGTATCACTCAGCAGTGACATCTATGTCATCAGGCCCGTAGCAGCATAATGAGTGGATTCAGGTATGATGATTCTAACTGAAATAAGTCACACAGAAAAAGAAACATCATAAGATATCACTAATACACGGAATGTAAACTTGGCTACACAGGAACTGAATTACAAAACAGAACAGGGTCTCAAATTTAGAAAACCAACTTATGCTTGCTAAGGGGAAAGGTGAGTTGGGGTGCTGCCTAAAACCAGAGTTGAAATGAACACAGATAAAGTTCCTTAAGCCAAATATGGAATAGACAAGAGCTACTCCTTGCTCAACGAAATGGACTCAACACCCCATATTAAACGCCTAAGAATGTACCTGACTAGTAAGTATCTTAAAACCTATGGATTGCTATGTCTCCGAAAGAGAATCAAGCGTGTGTACAGGGGCATAAACGCAGCAGTGATAGGATTGGAGAGGTTCGGTGAGCAAATGAAGACCCTTTGAAGTCATATTGCATGGTACCCATTCCACGGGTCTCAACTCTCCAGGTTTAAGGGATTCTTCCTTCAGCTAAAACATGCATGTGGAACCCAGAGTATGATCCACCGTGTGATCGGGAGACGTGTTCAAATATGTCTCAGTTCTCGTCCCCTGGTACTCGGGTGCAACATTCCAGACGCTTTACTAACACTCTCCCGACTTGGAGAGTCAGTGCCTTTAACCTCCTGTTTGGCCCAGTTTGCAATTTCTGCGGAAGATGAACAGGAATAGGGAGAACCAATGAGAGACTAGCTGGAGGTGTCTGGACGGGCAAATTTAACTCTCATTTCCCACCAGGAAGAGGAATTAACCAAAGGCTCAGCGTGCCGTGCCGGAACCAGATTAGGGCCTGAAGCAATCCTGCGGTGTTGCGACCAGCTCACAAGAAAGCGAGTTGAAGAAAGGAGCTCAGGGGCACTGTAATTCACAAACCTGCAGAGTTATAAATGACAGCTATCGTCCAAAAATATACTGAAGTAAGGCTGCCAAGAGGACTTGAAAGCGGGGCAGAATTGCAGGAAACCGATTTCAGGAGGTAGACTGGAATTGCAGTTAAAGCATAGGAAAAGAGGCAGAACGTCCACAATGATGCACTTGGCCAAAAAGGGCGTATGCGTTTTTTCCTGAATATATTCAGGAAAAAACGCATACGCCCTTTTTGGCCAACCAAGCAAGCTTGCAAAGGAAATCTGCACTACAATGAAGTCTCACTTCCCCCCGGTCAAAAGGGCCATCTGAAAAAAGTGTAAAATCCAGAAGGTAGGACAGGCCATGGAGAACTGGGAGCCTTGTTATGCTGATGGGCGGGATGTAAATTGCCAACAGCCACTCGGGAGAAGTGTATGGTGTTTCCTGAAACATCTAAAAAACAAAGCAACAGAGCCTAGGGCACTTCCACTTATGGTCCTATAGCTTAGGGAAATTAAAATCAAAAAGACACAGCCACCCCAAAGTTTGGGACGGCTCTGTTTACAAGAACCTCGTTTACGGTACAAGTTCAATATCGCAGAAAGTGAGTAATGGATAAAGAAGTTGTGGTACTTACGTACAATGCAATATCACTCAGCAATGAAATCTATGTCATCAGGCCCGTAGCAGCATAATGAGTGGATTCAGGTATGATGATTCTAACTGAAATAAGTCACACAGAAAAAGAAACATCATAAGATATCACTAATACACGGAATGTAAACTTGGCTACATAGGAACTGAATTACAAAACAGAACAGGGTCTCAAATTTAGAAAACCAACTTATGCTTGCTAAGGGGAAAGGTGAGTTGGGGTGCTGCCTAAAACCAGAGATTGAAATGAACACAGATAAAGTTCCTTAAGCCAAATATGGAATAGACAAGAGCTACTCCTTGCTCAACGAAATGGACTCAACACCCCATATGAAACGCCTAAGAATGTACCTGACTAGTAAGTATCTTAAAACCTATGGATTGCTATGTCTCCGAAAGAGAATCAAGCGTGTGTACAGGGGCATAAACGCAGCAGTGATAGGATTGGAGAGGTTCGGTGAGCAAATGAAGACCCTTTGAAGTCATATTGCATGGTACCCATTCCACGGGTCTCAACTCTCCAGGTTTAAGGGATTCTTCCTTCAGCTAAAACATGCATGTGGAACCCAGAGTATGATCCACCGTGTGATCGGGAGACGTGTTCAAATATGTCTCAGTTCTCGTCCCCTGGTACTCGGGTGCAACATTCCAGACGCTTTACTAACACTCTCCCGACTTGGAGAGTCAGTGCCTTTAACCTCCTGTTTGGCCCAGTTTGCAATTTCTGCGGAAGATGAACAGGAATAGGGAGAACCAATGAGAGACTAGCTGGAGGTGTCTGGACGGGCAAATTTAACTCTCATTTCCCACCAGGAAGAGGAATTAACCAAAGGCTCAGCGTGCCGTGCCAGAACCAGATTAGGGCCTGAAGCAATCCTGCGGTGTTGCGACCAGCTCACAAGAAAGCGAGTTGAAGAAAGGAGCTCAGGGGCACTGTAATTCACAAACCTGCAGAGTTATAAATGACAGCTATCGTCCAAAAATATACTGAAGTAAGGCTGCCAAGAGGACTTGAAAGCGGGGCAGAATTGCAGGAAACCGATTTCAGGAGGTAGACTGGAATTGCAGTTAAAGCATAGGAAAAGAGGCAGAACGTCCACAATGATGCACGTGGCCAAAAAGGGCGTATGCGTTTTTTCCTGCAGGAAAAAACGCATACGCCCTTTTTGGCCAACCAAGCAAGCTTGCAAAGGAAATCTGCACTACAATGAAGTCTCACTTCCCCCCGGTCAAAAGGGGCATCAGAAAAAAGTGTAAAATCCAGAAGGCAGGACAGGCCATGGAGAACTGGGAGCCTTGTTATGCTGATGGGCGGGATGTAAATTGCCAACAGCCACTCGGGAGAAGTGTATGGTGTTTCCTGAAACATCTAAAAAACAAAGCAACAGAGCCTAGGGCACTTCCACTTATGGTCCTATAGCTTAGGGAAATTAAAATCAAAAAGACACAGCCACCCCAAAGTTTGGGACGGCTCTGTTTACAAGAACCTCGTTTACGGTACAAGTTCAATATCACAGAAAGTGAGTAATGGATAAAGAAGTTGTGGTACTTACGTACAATGCAGTATCACTCAGCAGTGACATCTATGTCATCAGGCCCGTAGCAGCATAATGAGTGGATTCAGGTATGATGATTCTAACTGAAATAAGTCACACAGAAAAAGAAACATCATAAGATATCACTAATACACGGAATGTAAACTTGGCTACACAGGAACTGAATTACAAAACAGAACAGGGTCTCAAATTTAGAAAACCAACTTATGCTTGCTAAGGGGAAAGGTGAGTTGGGGTGCTGCCTAAAACCAGAGTTGAAATGAACACAGATAAAGTTCCTTAAGCCAAATATGGAATAGACAAGAGCTACTCCTTGCTCAACGAAATGGACTCAACACCCCATATTAAACGCCTAAGAATGTACCTGACTAGTAAGTATCTTAAAACCTATGGATTGCTATGTCTCCGAAAGAGAATCAAGCGTGTGTACAGGGGCATAAACGCAGCAGTGATAGGATTGGAGAGGTTCGGTGAGCAAATGAAGACCCTTTGAAGTCATATTGCATGGTACCCATTCCACGGGTCTCAACTCTCCAGGTTTAAGGGATTCTTCCTTCAGCTAAAACATGCATGTGGAACCCAGAGTATGATCCACCGTGTGATCGGGAGACGTGTTCAAATATGTCTCAGTTCTCGTCCCCTGGTACTCGGGTGCAACATTCCAGACGCTTTACTAACACTCTCCCGACTTGGAGAGTCAGTGCCTTTAACCTCCTGTTTGGCCCAGTTTGCAATTTCTGCGGAAGATGAACAGGAATAGGGAGAACCAATGAGAGACTAGCTGGAGGTGTCTGGACGGGCAAATTTAACTCTCATTTCCCACCAGGAAGAGGAATTAACCAAAGGCTCAGCGTGCCGTGCCGGAACCAGATTAGGGCCTGAAGCAATCCTGCGGTGTTGCGACCAGCTCACAAGAAAGCGAGTTGAAGAAAGGAGCTCAGGGGCACTGTAATTCACAAACCTGCAGAGTTATAAATGACAGCTATCGTCCAAAAATATACTGAAGTAAGGCTGCCAAGAGGACTTGAAAGCGGGGCAGAATTGCAGGAAACCGATTTCAGGAGGTAGACTGGAATTGCAGTTAAAGCATAGGAAAAGAGGCAGAACGTCCACAATGATGCACTTGGCCAAAAAGGGCGTATGCGTTTTTTCCTGAATATATTCAGGAAAAAACGCATACGCCCTTTTTGGCCAACCAAGCAAGCTTGCAAAGGAAATCTGCACTACAATGAAGTCTCACTTCCCCCCGGTCAAAAGGGCCATCTGAAAAAAGTGTAAAATCCAAAAGGTAGGACAGGCCATGGAGAACTGGGAGCCTTGTTATGCTGATGGGCGGGATGTAAATTGCCAACAGCCACTCGGGAGAAGTGTATGGTGTTTCCTGAAACATCTAAAAAACAAAGCAACAGAGCCTAGGGCACTTCCACTTATGGTCCTATAGCTTAGGGAAATTAAAATCAAAAAGACACAGCCACCCCAAAGTTTGGGACGGCTCTGTTTACAAGAACCTCGTTTACGGTACAAGTTCAATATCGCAGAAAGTGAGTAATGGATAAAGAAGTTGTGGTACTTACGTACAATGCAATATCACTCAGCAATGAAATCTATGTCATCAGGCCCGTAGCAGCATAATGAGTGGATTCAGGTATGATGATTCTAACTGAAATAAGTCACACAGAAAAAGAAACATCATAAGATATCACTAATACACGGAATGTAAACTTGGCTACATAGGAACTGAATTACAAAACAGAACAGGGTCTCAAATTTAGAAAACCAACTTATGCTTGCTAAGGGGAAAGGTGAGTTGGGGTGCTGCCTAAAACCAGAGATTGAAATGAACACAGATAAAGTTCCTTAAGCCAAATATGGAATAGACAAGAGCTACTCCTTGCTCAACGAAATGGACTCAACACCCCATATTAAACGCCTAAGAATGTACCTGACTAGTAAGTATCTTAAAACCTATGGATTGCTATGTCTCCGAAAGAGAATCAAGCGTGTGTACAGGGGCATAAACGCAGCAGTGATAGGATTGGAGAGGTTCGGTGAGCAAATGAAGACCCTTTGAAGTCATATTGCATGGTACCCATTCCACGGGTCTCAACTCTCCAGGTTTAAGGGATTCTTCCTTCAGCTAAAACATGCATGTGGAACCCAGAGTATGATCCACCGTGTGATCGGGAGACGTGTTCAAATATGTCTCAGTTCTCGTCCCCTGGTACTCGGGTGCAACATTCCAGACGCTTTACTAACACTCTCCCGACTTGGAGAGTCAGTGCCTTTAACCTCCTGTTTGGCCCAGTTTGCAATTTCTGCGGAAGATGAACAGGAATAGGGAGAACCAATGAGAGACTAGCTGGAGGTGTCTGGACGGGCAAATTTAACTCTCATTTCCCACCAGGAAGAGGAATTAACCAAAGGCTCAGCGTGCCGTGCCAGAACCAGATTAGGGCCTGAAGCAATCCTGCGGTGTTGCGACCAGCTCACAAGAAAGCGAGTTGAAGAAAGGAGCTCAGGGGCACTGTAATTCACAAACCTGCAGAGTTATAAATGACAGCTCTCGTCCAAAAATATACTGAAGTAAGGCTGCCAAGAGGACTTGAAAGCGGGGCAGAATTGCAGGAAACCGATTTCAGGAGGTAGACTGGAATTGCAGTTAAAGCATAGGAAAAGAGGCAGAACGTCCACAATGATGCACTTGGCCAAAAAGGGCGTATGCGTTTTTTCCTGCAGGAAAAAACGCATACGCCCTTTTTGGCCAACCAAGCAAGCTTGCAAAGGAAATCTGCACTACAATGAAGTCTCACTTCCCCCCGGTCAAAAGGGGCATCAGAAAAAAGTGTAAAATCCAGAAGGCAGGACAGGCCATGGAGAACTGGGAGCCTTGTTATGCTGATGGGCGGGATGTAAATTGCCAACAGCCACTCGGGAGAAGTGTATGGTGTTTCCTGAAACATCTAAAAAACAAAGCAACAGAGCCTAGGGCACTTCCACTTATGGTCCTATAGCTTAGGGAAATTAAAATCAAAAAGACACAGCCACCCCAAAGTTTGGGACGGCTCTGTTTACAAGAACCTCGTTTACGGTACAAGTTCAATATCGCAGAAAGTGAGTAATGGATAAAGAAGTTGTGGTACTTACGTACAATGCAATATCACTCAGCAATGACATCTATGTCATCAGGCCCGTAGCAGCATAATGAGTGGATTCAGGTATGATGATTCTAACTGAAATAAGTCACACAGAAAAAGAAACATCATAAGATATCACTAATACACGGAATGTAAACTTGGCTACACAGGAACTGAATTACAAAACAGAACAGGGTCTCAAATTTAGAAAACCAACTTATGCTTGCTAAGGGGAAAGGTGAGTTGGGGTGCTGCCTAAAACCAGAGTTGAAATGAACACAGATAAAGTTCCTTAAGCCAAATATGGAATAGACAAGAGCTACTCCTTGCTCAACGAAATGGACTCAACACCCCATATTAAACGCCTAAGAATGTACCTGACTAGTAAGTATCTTAAAACCTATGGATTGCTATGTCTCCGAAAGAGAATCAAGCGTGTGTACAGGGGCATAAACGCAGCAGTGATAGGATTGGAGAGGTTCGGTGAGCAAATGAAGACCCTTTGAAGTCATATTGCATGGTACCCATTCCACGGGTCTCAACTCTCCAGGTTTAAGGGATTCTTCCTTCAGCTAAAACATGCATGTGGAACCCAGAGTATGATCCACCGTGTGATCGGGAGACGTGTTCAAATATGTCTCAGTTCTCGTCCCCTGGTACTCGGGTGCAACATTCCAGACGCTTTACTAACACTCTCCCGACTTGGAGAGTCAGTGCCTTTAACCTCCTGTTTGGCCCAGTTTGCAATTTCTGCGGAAGATGAACAGGAATAGGGAGAACCAATGAGAGACTAGCTGGAGGTGTCTGGACGGGCAAATTTAACTCTCATTTCCCACCAGGAAGAGGAATTAACCAAAGGCTCAGCGTGCCGTGCCAGAACCAGATTAGGGCCTGAAGCAATCCTGCGGTGTTGCGACCAGCTCACAAGAAAGCGAGTTGAAGAAAGGAGCTCAGGGGCACTGTAATTCACAAACCTGCAGAGTTATAAATGACAGCTATCGTCCAAAAATATACTGAAGTAAGGCTGCCAAGAGGACTTGAAAGCGGGGCAGAATTGCAGGAAACCGATTTCAGGAGGTAGACTGGAATTGCAGTTAAAGCATAGGAAAAGAGGCAGAACGTCCACAATGATGCACTTGGCCAAAAAGGGCGTATGCGTTTTTTCCTGCAGGAAAACACGCATACGCCCTTTTTGGCCAACCAAGCAAGCTTGCAAAGGAAATCTGCACTACAATGAAGTCTCACTTCCCCCCGGTCAAAAGGGGCATCAGAAAAAAGTGTAAAATCCAGAAGGCAGGACAGGCCATGGAGAACTGGGAGCCTTGTTATGCTGATGGGCGGGATGTAAATTGCCAACAGCCACTCGGGAGAAGTGTATGGTGTTTCCTGAAACATCTAAAAAACAAAGCAACAGAGCCTAGGGCACTTCCACTTATGGTCCTATAGCTTAGGGAAATTAAAATCAAAAAGACACAGCCACCCCAAAGTTTGGGACGGCTCTGTTTACAAGAACCTCGTTTACGGTACAAGTTCAATATCGCAGAAAGTGAGTAATGGATAAAGAAGTTGTGGTACTTACGTACAATGCAATATCACTCAGCAATGACATCTATGTCATCAGGCCCGTAGCAGCATAATGAGTGGATTCAGGTATGATGATTCTAACTGAAATAAGTCACACAGAAAAAGAAACATCATAAGATATCACTAATACACGGAATGTAAACTTGGCTACACAGGAACTGAATTACAAAACAGAACAGGGTCTCAAATTTAGAAAACCAACTTATGCTTGCTAAGGGGAAAGGTGAGTTGGGGTGCTGCCTAAAACCAGAGTTGAAATGAACACAGATAAAGTTCCTTAAGCCAAATATGGAATAGACAAGAGCTACTCCTTGCTCAACGAAATGGACTCAACACCCCATATTAAACGCCTAAGAATGTACCTGACTAGTAAGTATCTTAAAACCTATGGATTGCTATGTCTCCGAAAGAGAATCAAGCGTGTGTACAGGGGCATAAACGCAGCAGTGATAGGATTGGAGAGGTTCGGTGAGCAAATGAAGACCCTTTGAAGTCATATTGCATGGTACCCATTCCACGGGTCTCAACTCTCCAGGTTTAAGGGATTCTTCCTTCAGCTAAAACATGCATGTGGAACCCAGAGTATGATCCACCGTGTGATCGGGAGACGTGTTCAAATATGTCTCAGTTCTCGTCCCCTGGTACTCGGGTGCAACATTCCAGACGCTTTACTAACACTCTCCCGACTTGGAGAGTCAGTGCCTTTAACCTCCTGTTTGGCCCAGTTTGCAATTTCTGCGGAAGATGAACAGGAATAGGGAGAACCAATGAGAGACTAGCTGGAGGTGTCTGGACGGGCAAATTTAACTCTCATTTCCCACCAGGAAGAGGAATTAACCAAAGGCTCAGCGTGCCGTGCCAGAACCAGATTAGGGCCTGAAGCAATCCTGCGGTGTTGCGACCAGCTCACAAGAAAGAGAGTTGAAGAAAGGAGCTCAGGGGCACTGTAATTCACAAACCTGCAGAGTTATAAATGACAGCTCTCGTCCAAAAATATACTGAAGTAAGGCTGCCAAGAGGACTTGAAAGCGGGGCAGAATTGCAGGAAACCGATTTCAGGAGGTAGACTGGAATTGCATTGAAAGCATAGGAAAAGAGGCAGAACGTCCACAATGATGCACTTGGCCAAAAAGGGCGTATGCGTTTTTTCCTGCAGGAAAAAACGCATACGCCCTTTTTGGCCAACCAAGCAAGCTTGCAAAGGAAATCTGCACTACAATGAAGTCTCACTTCCCCCCGGTCAAAAGGGGCATCAGAAAAAAGTGTAAAATCCAGAAGGCAGGACAGGCCATGGAGAACTGGGAGCCTTGTTATGCTGATGGGCGGGATGTAAATTGCCAACAGCCACTCGGGAGAAGTGTATGGTGTTTCCTGAAACATCTAAAAAACAAAGCAACAGAGCCTAGGGCACTTCCACTTATGGTCCTATAGCTTAGGGAAATTAAAATCAAAAAGACACAGCCACCCCAAAGTTTGGGACGGCTCTGTTTACAAGAACCTCGTTTACGGTACAAGTTCAATATCGCAGAAAGTGAGTAATGGATAAAGAAGTTGTGGTACTTACGTACAATGCAATATCACTCAGCAATGAAATCTATGTCATCAGGCCCGTAGCAGCATAATGAGTGGATTCAGGTATGATGATTCTAACTGAAATAAGTCACACAGAAAAAGAAACATCATAAGATATCACTAATACACGGAATGTAAACTTGGCTACACAGGAACTGAATTACAAAACAGAACAGGGTCTCAAATTTAGAAAACCAACTTATGCTTGCTAAGGGGAAAGGTGAGTTGGGGTGCTGCCTAAAACCAGAGTTGAAATGAACACAGATAAAGTTCCTTAAGCCAAATATGGAATAGACAAGAGCTACTCCTTGCTCAACGAAATGGACTCAACACCCCATATTAAACGCCTAAGAATGTACCTGACTAGTAAGTATCTTAAAACCTATGGATTGCTATGTCTCCGAAAGAGAATCAAGCGTGTGTACAGGGGCATAAACGCAGCAGTGATAGGATTGGAGAGGTTCGGTGAGCAAATGAAGACCCTTTGAAGTCATATTGCATGGTACCCATTCCACGGGTCTCAACTCTCCAGGTTTAAGGGATTCTTCCTTCAGCTAAAACATGCATGTGGAACCCAGAGTATGATCCACCGTGTGATCGGGAGACGTGTTCAAATATGTCTCAGTTCTCGTCCCCTGGTACTCGGGTGCAACATTCCAGACGCTTTACTAACACTCTCCCGACTTGGAGAGTCAGTGCCTTTAACCTCCTGTTTGGCCCAGTTTGCAATTTCTGCGGAAGATGAACAGGAATAGGGAGAACCAATGAGAGACTAGCTGGAGGTGTCTGGACGGGCAAATTTAACTCTCATTTCCCACCAGGAAGAGGAATTAACCAAAGGCTCAGCGTGCCGTGCCAGAACCAGATTAGGGCCTGAAGCAATCCTGCGGTGTTGCGACCAGCTCACAAGAAAGCGAGTTGAAGAAAGGAGCTCAGGGGCACTGTAATTCACAAACCTGCAGAGTTATAAATGACAGCTCTCGTCCAAAAATATACTGAAGTAAGGCTGCCAAGAGGACTTGAAAGCGGGGCAGAATTGCAGGAAACCGATTTCAGGAGGTAGACTGGAATTGCAGTTAAAGCATAGGAAAAGAGGCAGAACGTCCACAATGATGCACTTGGCCAAAAAGGGCGTATGCGTTTTTTCCTGAATATATTCAGGAAAAAACGCATACGCCCTTTTTGGCCAACCAAGCAAGCTTGCAAAGGAAATCTGCATTACAATGAAGTCTCACTTCCCCCCGGTCAAAAGGGCCATCTGAAAAAAGTGTAAAATCCAGAAGGTAGGACAGGCCATGGAGAACTGGGAGCCTTGTTATGCTGATGGGCGGGATGTAAATTGCCAACAGCCACTCGGGAGAAGTGTATGGTGTTTCCTGAAACATCTAAAAAACAAAGCAACAGAGCCTAGGGCACTTCCACTTATGGTCCTATAGCTTAGGGAAATTAAAATCAAAAAGACACAGCCACCCCAAAGTTTGGGACGGCTCTGTTTACAAGAACCTCGTTTACGGTACAAGTTCAATATCGCAGAAAGTGAGTAATGGATAAAGAAGTTGTGGTACTTACGTACAATGCAATATCACTCAGCAATGAAATCTATGTCATCAGGCCCGTAGCAGCATAATGAGTGGATTCAGGTATGATGATTCTAACTGAAATAAGTCACACAGAAAAAGAAACATCATAAGATATCACTAATACACGGAATGTAAACTTGGCTACACAGGAACTGAATTACAAAACAGAACAGGGTCTCAAATTTAGAAAACCAACTTATGCTTGCTAAGGGGAAAGGTGAGTTGGGGTGCTGCCTAAAACCAGAGTTGAAATGAACACAGATAAAGTTCCTTAAGCCAAATATGGAATAGACAAGAGCTACTCCTTGCTCAACGAAATGGACTCAACACCCCATATTAAACGCCTAAGAATGTACCTGACTAGTAAGTATCTTAAAACCTATGGATTGCTATGTCTCCGAAAGAGAATCAAGCGTGTGTACAGGGGCATAAACGCAGCAGTGATAGGATTGGAGAGGTTCGGTGAGCAAATGAAGACCCTTTGAAGTCATATTGCATGGTACCCATTCCACGGGTCTCAACTCTCCAGGTTTAAGGGATTCTTCCTTCAGCTAAAACATGCATGTGGAACCCAGAGTATGATCCACCGTGTGATCGGGAGACGTGTTCAAATATGTCTCAGTTCTCGTCCCCTGGTACTCGGGTGCAACATTCCAGACGCTTTACTAACACTCTCCCGACTTGGAGAGTCAGTGCCTTTAACCTCCTGTTTGGCCCAGTTTGCAATTTCTGCGGAAGATGAACAGGAATAGGGAGAACCAATGAGAGACTAGCTGGAGGTGTCTGGACGGGCAAATTTAACTCTCATTTCCCACCAGGAAGAGGAATTAACCAAAGGCTCAGCGTGCCGTGCCAGAACCAGATTAGGGCCTGAAGCAATCCTGCGGTGTTGCGACCAGCTCACAAGAAAGCGAGTTGAAGAAAGGAGCTCAGGGGCACTGTAATTCACAAACCTGCAGAGTTATAAATGACAGCTCTCGTCCAAAAATATACTGAAGTAAGGCTGCCAAGAGGACTTGAAAGCGGGGCAGAATTGCAGGAAACCGATTTCAGGAGGTAGACTGGAATTGCAGTTAAAGCATAGGAAAAGAGGCAGAACGTCCACAATGATGCACTTGGCCAAAAAGGGCGTATGCGTTTTTTCCTGAATATATTCAGGAAAAAACGCATACGCCCTTTTTGGCCAACCAAGCAAGCTTGCAAAGGAAATCTGCACTACAATGAAGTCTCACTTCCCCCCCGGTCAAAAGGGCCATCTGAAAAAAGTGTAAAATCCAGAAGTTAGGACAGGCCATGGAGAACTGGTAGCCTTGTTATGCTGATGGGCGGGATGTAAATTGCCAACAGCCACTCGGGAGAAGTGTATGGTGTTTCCTGAAACATCTAAAAAACAAAGCAACAGAGCCTAGGGCACTTCCACTTATGGTCCTATAGTTTAGGGAAATTAAAATCAAAAAGACACAGCCACCCCAAAGTTTGGGACGGCTCTGTTTACAAGAACCTCGTTTACGGTACAAGTTCAATATCGCAGAAAGTGAGTAATGGATAAAGAAGTTGTGGTACTTACGTACAATGCAATATCACTCAGCAATGAAATCTATGTCATCAGGCCCGTAGCAGCATAATGAGTGGATTCAGGTATGATGATTCTAACTGAAATAAGTCACACAGAAAAAGAAACATCATAAGATATCACTAATACACGGAATGTAAACTTGGCTACACAGGAACTGAATTACAAAACAGAACAGGGTCTCAAATTTAGAAAACCAACTTATGCTTGCTAAGGGGAAAGGTGAGTTGGGGTGCTGCCTAAAACCAGAGATTGAAATGAACACAGATAAAGTTCCTTAAGCCAAATATGTAATAGACAAGAGCTACACCTTGCTCAACGAAATGGACTCAACACCTCATATTAAATGCCTAAGAATGTACCTGACTAGTAAGTATCTTAAAACCTATGGATTGCTATGTCTCCGAAAGAGAATCAAGCGTGTGTACAGGGGCATAAACGCAGCAGTGATAGGATTGGAGAGGTTCGGTGAGCAAATGAAGACCCTTTGAAGTCATATTGCATGGTACCCATTCCACGGGTCTCAACTCTCCAGGTTTAAGGGATTCTTCCTTCAGCTAAAACATGCATGTGGAACCCAGAGTATGATCCACCGTGTGATCGGGAGACGTGTTCAAATATGTCTCAGTTCTCGTCCCCTGGTACTCAGGTGCAACATTCCAGACGCTTTACTAACACTCTCCCGACTTGGAGAGTCAGTGCCTTTAACCTCCTGTTTGGCCCAGTTTGCAATTTCTGCGGAAGATGAACAGGAATAGGGAGAACCAATGAGAGACTAGCTGGAGGTGTCTGGACGGGCAAATTTAACTCTCATTTCCCACCAGGAAGAGGAATTAACCAAAGGCTCAGCGTGCCGTGCCAGAACCAGATTAGGGCCTGAAGCAATCCTGCGGTGTTGCGGCCAGCTCACAAGAAAGCGAGTTGAAGAAAGGAGCTCAGGGGCACTGTAATTCACAAACCTGCAGAGTTATAAATGACAGCTATCGTCCAAAAATATACTGAAGTAAGGCTGCCAAGAGGACTTGAAAGCGGGGCAGAATTGCAGGAAACCGATTTCAGGAGGTAGACTGGAATTGCAGTTAAAGCATAGGAAAAGAGGCAGAACGTCCACAATGATGCACTTGGCCAAAAAGGGCGTATGCGTTTTTTCCTGAATATATTCAGGAAAAAACGCATACGCCCTTTTTGGCCAACCAAGCAAGCTTGCAAAGGAAATCTGCATTACAATGAAGTCTCACTTCCCCCCGGTCAAAAGGGCCATCTGAAAAAAGTGTAAAATCCAGAAGGTAGGACAGGCCATGGAGAACTGGGAGCCTTGTTATGCTGATGGGCGGGATGTAAATTGCCAACAGCCACTCGGGAGAAGTGTATGGTGTTTCCTGAAACATCTAAAAAACAAAGCAACAGAGCCTAGGGCACTTCCACTTATGGTCCTATAGCTTAGGGAAATTAAAATCAAAAAGACACAGCCACCCCAAAGTTTGGGACGGCTCTGTTTACAAGAACCTCGTTTACGGTACAAGTTCAATATCGCAGAAAGTGAGTAATGGATAAAGAAGTTGTGGTACTTACGTACAATGCAATATCACTCAGCAATGAAATCTATGTCATCAGGCCCGTAGCAGCATAATGAGTGGATTCAGGTATGATGATTCTAACTGAAATAAGTCACACAGAAAAAGAAACATCATAAGATATCACTAATACACGGAATGTAAACTTGGCTACACAGGAACTGAATTACAAAACAGAACAGGGTCTCAAATTTAGAAAACCAACTTATGCTTGCTAAGGGGAAAGGTGAGTTGGGGTGCTGCCTAAAACCAGAGTTGAAATGAACACAGATAAAGTTCCTTAAGCCAAATATGGAATAGACAAGAGCTACTCCTTGCTCAACGAAATGGACTCAACACCCCATATTAAACGCCTAAGAATGTACCTGACTAGTAAGTATCTTAAAACCTATGGATTGCTATGTCTCCGAAAGAGAATCAAGCGTGTGTACAGGGGCATAAACGCAGCAGTGATAGGATTGGAGAGGTTCGGTGAGCAAATGAAGACCCTTTGAAGTCATATTGCATGGTACCCATTCCACGGGTCTCAACTCTCCAGGTTTAAGGGATTCTTCCTTCAGCTAAAACATGCATGTGGAACCCAGAGTATGATCCACCGTGTGATCGGGAGACGTGTTCAAATATGTCTCAGTTCTCGTCCCCTGGTACTCGGGTGCAACATTCCAGACGCTTTACTAACACTCTCCCGACTTGGAGAGTCAGTGCCTTTAACCTCCTGTTTGGCCCAGTTTGCAATTTCTGCGGAAGATGAACAGGAATAGGGAGAACCAATGAGAGACTAGCTGGAGGTGTCTGGACGGGCAAATTTAACTCTCATTTCCCACCAGGAAGAGGAATTAACCAAAGGCTCAGCGTGCCGTGCCAGAACCAGATTAGGGCCTGAAGCAATCCTGCGGTGTTGCGACCAGCTCACAAGAAAGCGAGTTGAAGAAAGGAGCTCAGGGGCACTGTAATTCACAAACCTGCAGAGTTATAAATGACAGCTCTCGTCCAAAAATATACTGAAGTAAGGCTGCCAAGAGGACTTGAAAGCGGGGCAGAATTGCAGGAAACCGATTTCAGGAGGTAGACTGGAATTGCAGTTAAAGCATAGGAAAAGAGGCAGAACGTCCACAATGATGCACTTGGCCAAAAAGGGCGTATGCGTTTTTTCCTGAATATATTCAGGAAAAAACGCATACGCCCTTTTTGGCCAACCAAGCAAGCTTGCAAAGGAAATCTGCACTACAATGAAGTCTCACTTCCCCCCCGGTCAAAAGGGCCATCTGAAAAAAGTGTAAAATCCAGAAGTTAGGACAGGCCATGGAGAACTGGTAGCCTTGTTATGCTGATGGGCGGGATGTAAATTGCCAACAGCCACTCGGGAGAAGTGTATGGTGTTTCCTGAAACATCTAAAAAACAAAGCAACAGAGCCTAGGGCACTTCCACTTATGGTCCTATAGTTTAGGGAAATTAAAATCAAAAAGACACAGCCACCCCAAAGTTTGGGACGGCTCTGTTTACAAGAACCTCGTTTACGGTACAAGTTCAATATCGCAGAAAGTGAGTAATGGATAAAGAAGTTGTGGTACTTACGTACAATGCAATATCACTCAGCAATGAAATCTATGTCATCAGGCCCGTAGCAGCATAATGAGTGGATTCAGGTATGATGATTCTAACTGAAATAAGTCACACAGAAAAAGAAACATCATAAGATATCACTAATACACGGAATGTAAACTTGGCTACACAGGAACTGAATTACAAAACAGAACAGGGTCTCAAATTTAGAAAACCAACTTATGCTTGCTAAGGGGAAAGGTGAGTTGGGGTGCTGCCTAAAACCAGAGATTGAAATGAACACAGATAAAGTTCCTTAAGCCAAATATGTAATAGACAAGAGCTACACCTTGCTCAACGAAATGGACTCAACACCTCATATTAAATGCCTAAGAATGTACCTGACTAGTAAGTATCTTAAAACCTATGGATTGCTATGTCTCCGAAAGAGAATCAAGCGTGTGTACAGGGGCATAAACGCAGCAGTGATAGGATTGGAGAGGTTCGGTGAGCAAATGAAGACCCTTTGAAGTCATATTGCATGGTACCCATTCCACGGGTCTCAACTCTCCAGGTTTAAGGGATTCTTCCTTCAGCTAAAACATGCATGTGGAACCCAGAGTATGATCCACCGTGTGATCGGGAGACGTGTTCAAATATGTCTCAGTTCTCGTCCCCTGGTACTCAGGTGCAACATTCCAGACGCTTTACTAACACTCTCCCGACTTGGAGAGTCAGTGCCTTTAACCTCCTGTTTGGCCCAGTTTGCAATTTCTGCGGAAGATGAACAGGAATAGGGAGAACCAATGAGAGACTAGCTGGAGGTGTCTGGACGGGCAAATTTAACTCTCATTTCCCACCAGGAAGAGGAATTAACCAAAGGCTCAGCGTGCCGTGCCAGAACCAGATTAGGGCCTGAAGCAATCCTGCGGTGTTGCGGCCAGCTCACAAGAAAGCGAGTTGAAGAAAGGAGCTCAGGGGCACTGTAATTCACAAACCTGCAGAGTTATAAATGACAGCTATCGTCCAAAAATATACTGAAGTAAGGCTGCCAAGAGGACTTGAAAGCGGGGCAGAATTGCAGGAAACCGATTTCAGGAGGTAGACTGGAATTGCAGTTAAAGCATAGGAAAAGAGGCAGAACGTCCACAATGATGCACTTGGCCAAAAAGGGCGTATGCGTTTTTTCCTGAATATATTCAGGAAAAAACGCATACGCCCTTTTTGGCCAACCAAGCAAGCTTGCAAAGGAAATCTGCATTACAATGAAGTCTCACTTCCCCCCGGTCAAAAGGGCCATCTGAAAAAAGTGTAAAATCCAGAAGGTAGGACAGGCCATGGAGAACTGGGAGCCTTGTTATGCTGATGGGCGGGATGTAAATTGCCAACAGCCACTCGGGAGAAGTGTATGGTGTTTCCTGAAACATCTAAAAAACAAAGCAACAGAGCCTAGGGCACTTCCACTTATGGTCCTATAGCTTAGGGAAATTAAAATCAAAAAGACACAGCCACCCCAAAGTTTGGGACGGCTCTGTTTACAAGAACCTCGTTTACGGTACAAGTTCAATATCGCAGAAAGTGAGTAATGGATAAAGAAGTTGTGGTACTTACGTACAATGCAGTATCACTCAGCAGTGACATCTATGTCATCAGGCCCGTAGCAGCATAATGAGTGGATTCAGGTATGATGATTCTAACTGAAATAAGTCACACAGAAAAAGAAACATCATAAGATATCACTAATACACGGAATGTAAACTTGGCTACACAGGAACTGAATTACAAAACAGAACAGGGTCTCAAATTTAGAAAACCAACTTATGCTTGCTAAGGGGAAAGGTGAGTTGGGGTGCTGCCTAAAACCAGAGTTGAAATGAACACAGATAAAGTTCCTTAAGCCAAATATGGAATAGACAAGAGCTACTCCTTGCTCAACGAAATGGACTCAACACCCCATATTAAACGCCTAAGAATGTACCTGACTAGTAAGTATCTTAAAACCTATGGATTGCTATGTCTCCGAAAGAGAATCAAGCGTGTGTACAGGGGCATAAACGCAGCAGTGATAGGATTGGAGAGGTTCGGTGAGCAAATGAAGACCCTTTGAAGTCATATTGCATGGTACCCATTCCACGGGTCTCAACTCTCCAGGTTTAAGGGATTCTTCCTTCAGCTAAAACATGCATGTGGAACCCAGAGTATGATCCACCGTGTGATCGGGAGACGTGTTCAAATATGTCTCAGTTCTCGTCCCCTGGTACTCGGGTGCAACATTCCAGACGCTTTACTAACACTCTCCCGACTTGGAGAGTCAGTGCCTTTAACCTCCTGTTTGGCCCAGTTTGCAATTTCTGCGGAAGATGAACAGGAATAGGGAGAACCAATGAGAGACTAGCTGGAGGTGTCTGGACGGGCAAATTTAACTCTCATTTCCCACCAGGAAGAGGAATTAACCAAAGGCTCAGCGTGCCGTGCCGGAACCAGATTAGGGCCTGAAGCAATCCTGCGGTGTTGCGACCAGCTCACAAGAAAGCGAGTTGAAGAAAGGAGCTCAGGGGCACTGTAATTCACAAACCTGCAGAGTTATAAATGAGAGCTCTCGTCCAAAAATATACCGAAGTAAGGCTGCCAAGAGGACTTGAAAGCGGGGCAGAATTGCAGGAAACCGATTTCAGGAGGTAGACTGGAATTGCAGTTAAAGCATAGGAAAAGAGGCAGAACGTCCACAATGATGCACTTGGCCAAAAAGGGCGTATGCGTTTTTTCCTGCAGGAAAAAACGCATACGCCCTTTTTGGCCAACCAAGCAAGCTTGCAAAGGAAATCTGCACTACAATGAAGTCTCACTTCCCCCCGGTCAAAAGGGGCATCAGGAAAAAGTGTAAAATCCAGAAGGCAGGACAGGCCATGGAGAACTGGGAGCCTTGTTATGCTGATGGGCGGGATGTAAATTGCCAACAGCCACTCGGGAGAAGTGTATGGTGTTTCCTGAAACATCTAAAAAACAAAGCAACAGAGCCTAGGGCACTTCCACTTATGGTCCTATAGCTTAGGGAAATTAAAATCAAAAAGACACAGCCACCCCAAAGTTTGGGACGGCTCTGTTTACAAGAACCTCGTTTACGGTACAAGTTCAATATCGCAGAAAGTGAGTAATGGATAAAGAAGTTGTGGTACTTACGTACAATGCAGTATCACTCAGCAGTGACATCTATGTCATCAGGCCCGTAGCAGCATAATGAGTGGATTCAGGTATGATGATTCTAACTGAAATAAGTCACACAGAAAAAGAAACATCATAAGATATCACTAATACACGGAATGTAAACTTGGCTACACAGGAACTGAATTACAAAACAGAACAGGGTCTCAAATTTAGAAAACCAACTTATGCTTGCTAAGGGGAAAGGTGAGTTGGGGTGCTGCCTAAAACCAGAGTTGAAATGAACACAGATAAAGTTCCTTAAGCCAAATATGGAATAGACAAGAGCTACTCCTTGCTCAACGAAATGGACTCAACACCCCATATTAAACGCCTAAGAATGTACCTGACTAGTAAGTATCTTAAAACCTATGGATTGCTATGTCTCCGAAAGAGAATCAAGCGTGTGTACAGGGGCATAAACGCAGCAGTGATAGGATTGGAGAGGTTCGGTGAGCAAATGAAGACCCTTTGAAGTCATATTGCATGGTACCCATTCCACGGGTCTCAACTCTCCAGGTTTAAGGGATTCTTCCTTCAGCTAAAACATGCATGTGGAACCCAGAGTATGATCCACCGTGTGATCGGGAGACGTGTTCAAATATGTCTCAGTTCTCGTCCCCTGGTACTCGGGTGCAACATTCCAGACGCTTTACTAACACTCTCCCGACTTGGAGAGTCAGTGCCTTTAACCTCCTGTTTGGCCCAGTTTGCAATTTCTGCGGAAGATGAACAGGAATAGGGAGAACCAATGAGAGACTAGCTGGAGGTGCCTGGACGGGCAAATTTAACTCTCATTTCCCACCAGGAAGAGGAATTAACCAAAGGCTCAGCGTGCCGTGCCAGAACCAGATTAGGGCCTGAAGCAATCCTGCGGTGTTGCGACCAGCTCACAAGAAAGCGAGTTGAAGAAAGGAGCTCAGGGGCACTGTAATTCACAAACCTGCAGAGTTATAAATGACAGCTCTCGTCCAAAATATACTGAAGTAAGGCTGCCAAGAGGACTTGAAAGCGGGGCAGAATTGCAGGAAACCGATTTCAGGAGGTAGACTGGAATTGCATTGAAAGCATAGGAAAAGAGGCAGAACGTCCACAATGATGCACTTGGCCAAAAAGGGCGTATGCGTTTTTTCCTGCAGGAAAAAACGCATACGCCCTTTTTGGCCAACCAAGCAAGCTTGCAAAGGAAATCTGCACTACAATGAAGTCTCACTTCCCCCCGGTCAAAAGGGGCATCAGAAAAAAGTGTAAAATCCAGAAGGCAGGACAGGCCATGGAGAACTGGGAGCCTTGTTATGCTGATGGGCGGGATGTAAATTGCCAACAGCCACTCGGGAGAAGTGTATGGTGTTTCCTGAAACATCTAAAAAACAAAGCAACAGAGCCTAGGGCACTTCCACTTATGGTCCTATAGCTTAGGGAAATTAAAATCAAAAAGACACAGCCACCCCAAAGTTTGGGACGGCTCTGTTTACAAGAACCTCGTTTACGGTACAAGTTCAATATCGCAGAAAGTGAGTAATGGATAAAGAAGTTGTGGTACTTACGTACAATGCAGTATCACTCAGCAGTGACATCTATGTCATCAGGCCCGTAGCAGCATAATGAGTGGATTCAGGTATGATGATTCTAACTGAAATAAGTCACACAGAAAAAGAAACATCATAAGATATCACTAATACACGGAATGTAAACTTGGCTACACAGGAACTGAATTACAAAACAGAACAGGGTCTCAAATTTAGAAAACCAACTTATGCTTGCTAAGGGGAAAGGTGAGTTGGGGTGCTGCCTAAAACCAGAGTTGAAATGAACACAGATAAAGTTCCTTAAGCCAAATATGGAATAGACAAGAGCTACTCCTTGCTCAACGAAATGGACTCAACACCCCATATTAAACGCCTAAGAATGTACCTGACTAGTAAGTATCTTAAAACCTATGGATTGCTATGTCTCCGAAAGAGAATCAAGCGTGTGTACAGGGGCATAAACGCAGCAGTGATAGGATTGGAGAGGTTCGGTGAGCAAATGAAGACCCTTTGAAGTCATATTGCATGGTACCCATTCCACGGGTCTCAACTCTCCAGGTTTAAGGGATTCTTCCTTCAGCTAAAACATGCATGTGGAACCCAGAGTATGATCCACCGTGTGATCGGGAGACGTGTTCAAATATGTCTCAGTTCTCGTCCCCTGGTACTCGGGTGCAACATTCCAGACGCTTTACTAACACTCTCCCGACTTGGAGAGTCAGTGCCTTTAACCTCCTGTTTGGCCCAGTTTGCAATTTCTGCGGAAGATGAACAGGAATAGGGAGAACCAATGAGAGACTAGCTGGAGGTGTCTGGACGGGCAAATTTAACTCTCATTTCCCACCAGGAAGAGGAATTAACCAAAGGCTCAGCGTGCCGTGCCGGAACCAGATTAGGGCCTGAAGCAATCCTGCGGTGTTGCGACCAGCTCACAAGAAAGCGAGTTGAAGAAAGGAGCTCAGGGGCACTGTAATTCACAAACCTGCAGAGTTATAAATGAGAGCTCTCGTCCAAAAATATACCGAAGTAAGGCTGCCAAGAGGACTTGAAAGCGGGGCAGAATTGCAGGAAACCGATTTCAGGAGGTAGACTGGAATTGCAGTTAAAGCATAGGAAAAGAGGCAGAACGTCCACAATGATGCACTTGGCCAAAAAGGGCGTATGCGTTTTTTCCTGCAGGAAAAAACGCATACGCCCTTTTTGGCCAACCAAGCAAGCTTGCAAAGGAAATCTGCACTACAATGAAGTCTCACTTCCCCCCGGTCAAAAGGGGCATCAGGAAAAAGTGTAAAATCCAGAAGGCAGGACAGGCCATGGAGAACTGGGAGCCTTGTTATGCTGATGGGCGGGATGTAAATTGCCAACAGCCACTCGGGAGAAGTGTATGGTGTTTCCTGAAACATCTAAAAAACAAAGCAACAGAGCCTAGGGCACTTCCACTTATGGTCCTATAGCTTAGGGAAATTAAAATCAAAAAGACACAGCCACCCCAAAGTTTGGGACGGCTCTGTTTACAAGAACCTCGTTTACGGTACAAGTTCAATATCGCAGAAAGTGAGTAATGGATAAAGAAGTTGTGGTACTTACGTACAATGCAGTATCACTCAGCAGTGACATCTATGTCATCAGGCCCGTAGCAGCATAATGAGTGGATTCAGGTATGATGATTCTAACTGAAATAAGTCACACAGAAAAAGAAACATCATAAGATATCACTAATACACGGAATGTAAACTTGGCTACACAGGAACTGAATTACAAAACAGAACAGGGTCTCAAATTTAGAAAACCAACTTATGCTTGCTAAGGGGAAAGGTGAGTTGGGGTGCTGCCTAAAACCAGAGTTGAAATGAACACAGATAAAGTTCCTTAAGCCAAATATGGAATAGACAAGAGCTACTCCTTGCTCAACGAAATGGACTCAACACCCCATATTAAACGCCTAAGAATGTACCTGACTAGTAAGTATCTTAAAACCTATGGATTGCTATGTCTCCGAAAGAGAATCAAGCGTGTGTACAGGGGCATAAACGCAGCAGTGATAGGATTGGAGAGGTTCGGTGAGCAAATGAAGACCCTTTGAAGTCATATTGCATGGTACCCATTCCACGGGTCTCAACTCTCCAGGTTTAAGGGATTCTTCCTTCAGCTAAAACATGCATGTGGAACCCAGAGTATGATCCACCGTGTGATCGGGAGACGTGTTCAAATATGTCTCAGTTCTCGTCCCCTGGTACTCGGGTGCAACATTCCAGACGCTTTACTAACACTCTCCCGACTTGGAGAGTCAGTGCCTTTAACCTCCTGTTTGGCCCAGTTTGCAATTTCTGCGGAAGATGAACAGGAATAGGGAGAACCAATGAGAGACTAGCTGGAGGTGCCTGGACGGGCAAATTTAACTCTCATTTCCCACCAGGAAGAGGAATTAACCAAAGGCTCAGCGTGCCGTGCCAGAACCAGATTAGGGCCTGAAGCAATCCTGCGGTGTTGCGACCAGCTCACAAGAAAGCGAGTTGAAGAAAGGAGCTCAGGGGCACTGTAATTCACAAACCTGCAGAGTTATAAATGACAGCTCTCGTCCAAAATATACTGAAGTAAGGCTGCCAAGAGGACTTGAAAGCGGGGCAGAATTGCAGGAAACCGATTTCAGGAGGTAGACTGGAATTGCATTGAAAGCATAGGAAAAGAGGCAGAACGTCCACAATGATGCACTTGGCCAAAAAGGGCGTATGCGTTTTTTCCTGCAGGAAAAAACGCATACGCCCTTTTTGGCCAACCAAGCAAGCTTGCAAAGGAAATCTGCACTACAATGAAGTCTCACTTCCCCCCGGTCAAAAGGGGCATCAGAAAAAAGTGTAAAATCCAGAAGGCAGGACAGGCCATGGAGAACTGGGAGCCTTGTTATGCTGATGGGCGGGATGTAAATTGCCAACAGCCACTCGGGAGAAGTGTATGGTGTTTCCTGAAACATCTAAAAAACAAAGCAACAGAGCCTAGGGCACTTCCACTTATGGTCCTATAGCTTAGGGAAATTAAAATCAAAAAGACACAGCCACCCCAAAGTTTGGGACGGCTCTGTTTACAAGAACCTCGTTTACGGTACAAGTTCAATATCGCAGAAAGTGAGTAATGGATAAAGAAGTTGTGGTACTTACGTACAATGCAGTATCACTCAGCAGTGACATCTATGTCATCAGGCCCGTAGCAGCATAATGAGTGGATTCAGGTATGATGATTCTAACTGAAATAAGTCACACAGAAAAAGAAACATCATAAGATATCACTAATACACGGAATGTAAACTTGGCTACACAGGAACTGAATTACAAAACAGAACAGGGTCTCAAATTTAGAAAACCAACTTATGCTTGCTAAGGGGAAAGGTGAGTTGGGGTGCTGCCTAAAACCAGAGATTGAAATGAACACAGATAAAGTTCCTTAAGCCAAATATGGAATAGACAAGAGCTACTCCTTGCTCAACGAAATGGACTCAACACCCCATATTAAACGCCTAAGAATGTACCTGACTAGTAAGTATCTTAAAACCTATGGATTGCTATGTCTCCGAAAGAGAATCAAGCGTGTGTACAGGGGCATAAACGCAGCAGTGATAGGATTGGAGAGGTTCGGTGAGCAAATGAAGACCCTTTGAAGTCATATTGCATGGTACCCATTCCACGGGTCTCAACTCTCCAGGTTTAAGGGATTCTTCCTTCAGCTAAAACATGCATGTGGAACCCAGAGTATGATCCACCGTGTGATCGGGAGACGTGTTCAAATATGTCTCAGTTCTCGTCCCCTGGTACTCGGGTGCAACATTCCAGACGCTTTACTAACACTCTCCCGACTTGGAGAGTCAGTGCCTTTAACCTCCTGTTTGGCCCAGTTTGCAATTTCTGCGGAAGATGAACAGGAATAGGGAGAACCAATGAGAGACTAGCTGGAGGTGTCTGGACGGGCAAATTTAACTCTCATTTCCCACCAGGAAGAGGAATTAACCAAAGGCTCAGCGTGCCGTGCCAGAACCAGATTAGGGCCTGAAGCAATCCTGCGGTGTTGCGACCAGCTCACAAGAAAGCGAGTTGAAGAAAGGAGCTCAGGGGCACTGTAATTCACAAACCTGCAGAGTTATAAATGACAGCTATCGTCCAAAAATATACTGAAGTAAGGCTGCCAAGAGGACTTGAAAGCGGGGCAGAATTGCAGGAAACCGATTTCAGGAGGTAGACTGGAATTGCATTGAAAGCATAGGAAAAGAGGCAGAACGTCCACAATGATGCACTTGGCCAAAAAGGGCGTATGCGTTTTTTCCTGCAGGAAAAAACGCATACGCCCTTTTTGGCCAAACAAGCAAGCTTGCAAAGGAAATCTGCACTACAATGAAGTCTCACTTCCCCCCGGTCAAAAGGGGCATCAGAAAAAAGTGTAAAATCCAGAAGGCAGGACAGGCCATGGAGAACTGGGAGCCTTGTTATGCTGATGGGCGGGATGTAAATTGCCAACAGCCACTCGGGAGAAGTGTATGGTGTTTCCTGAAACATCTAAAAAACAAAGCAACAGAGCCTAGGGCACTTCCACTTATGGTCCTATAGCTTAGGGAAATTAAAATCAAAAAGACACAGCCACCCCAAAGTTTGGGACGGCTCTGTTTACAAGAACCTCGTTTACGGTACAAGTTCAATATCGCAGAAAGTGAGTAATGGATAAAGAAGTTGTGGTACTTACGTACAATGCAGTATCACTCAGCAATGACATCTATGTCATCAGGCCCGTAGCAGCATAATGAGTGGATTCAGGTATGATGATTCTAACTGAAATAAGTCACACAGAAAAAGAAACATCATAAGATATCACTAATACACGGAATGTAAACTTGGCTACACAGGAACTGAATTACAAAACAGAACAGGGTCTCAAATTTAGAAAACCAACTTATGCTTGCTAAGGGGAAAGGTGAGTTGGGGTGCTGCCTAAAACCAGAGTTGAAATGAACACAGATAAAGTTCCTTAAGCCAAATATGGAATAGACAAGAGCTACTCCTTGCTCAACGAAATGGACTCAACACCCCATATTAAACGCCTAAGAATGTACCTGACTAGTAAGTATCTTAAAACCTATGGATTGCTATGTCTCCGAAAGAGAATCAAGCGTGTGTACAGGGGCATAAACGCAGCAGTGATAGGATTGGAGAGGTTCGGTGAGCAAATGAAGACCCTTTGAAGTCATATTGCATGGTACCCATTCCACGGGTCTCAACTCTCCAGGTTTAAGGGATTCTTCCTTCAGCTAAAACATGCATGTGGAACCCAGAGTATGATCCACCGTGTGATCGGGAGACGTGTTCAAATATGTCTCAGTTCTCGTCCCCTGGTACTCGGGTGCAACATTCCAGACGCTTTACTAACACTCTCCCGACTTGGAGAGTCAGTGCCTTTAACCTCCTGTTTGGCCCAGTTTGCAATTTCTGCGGAAGATGAACAGGAATAGGGAGAACCAATGAGAGACTAGCTGGAGGTGTCTGGACGGGCAAATTTAACTCTCATTTCCCACCAGGAAGAGGAATTAACCAAAGGCTCAGCGTGCCGTGCCAGAACCAGATTAGGGCCTGAAGCAATCCTGCGGTGTTGCGACCAGCTCACAAGAAAGCGAGTTGAAGAAAGGAGCTCAGGGGCACTGTAATTCACAAACCTGCAGAGTTATAAATGACAGCTCTCGTCCAAAAATATACTGAAGTAAGGCTGCCAAGAGGACTTGAAAGCGGGGCAGAATTGCAGGAAACCGATTTCAGGAGGTAGACTGGAATTGCAGTTAAAGCATAGGAAAAGAGGCAGAACGTCCACAATGATGCACTTGGCCAAAAAGGGCGTATGCGTTTTTTCCTGCAGGAAAAAACGCATACGCCCTTTTTGGCCAACCAAGCAAGCTTGCAAAGGAAATCTGCACTACAATGAAGTCTCACTTCCCCCCGGTCAAAAGGGGCATCAGAAAAAAGTGTAAAATCCAGAAGGCAGGACAGGCCATGGAGAACTGGGAGCCTTGTTATGTTGATGGGCGGGATGTAAATTGCCAACAGCCACTCGGGAGAAGTGTATGGTGTTTCCTGAAACATCTAAAAAACAAAGCAACAGAGCCTAGGGCACTTCCACTTATGGTCCTATAGCTTAGGGAAATTAAAATCAAAAAGACACAGCCACCCCAAAGTTTGGGACGGCTCTGTTTACAAGAACCTCGTTTACGGTACAAGTTCAATATCGCAGAAAGTGAGTAATGGATAAAGAAGTTGTGGTACTTACGTACAATGCAGTATCACTCAGCAGTGACATCTATGTCATCAGGCCCGTAGCAGCATAATGAGTGGATTCAGGTATGATGATTCTAACTGAAATAAGTCACACAGAAAAAGAAACATCATAAGATATCACTAATACACGGAATGTAAACTTGGCTACACAGGAACTGAATTACAAAACAGAACAGGGTCTCAAATTTAGAAAACCAACTTATGCTTGCTAAGGGGAAAGGTGAGTTGGGGTGCTGCCTAAAACCAGAGTTGAAATGAACACAGATAAAGTTCCTTAAGCCAAATATGGAATAGACAAGAGCTACTCCTTGCTCAACGAAATGGACTCAACACCCCATATTAAACGCCTAAGAATGTACCTGACTAGTAAGTATCTTAAAACCTATGGATTGCTATGTCTCCGAAAGAGAATCAAGCGTGTGTACAGGGGCATAAACGCAGCAGTGATAGGATTGGAGAGGTTCGGTGAGCAAATGAAGACCCTTTGAAGTCATATTGCATGGTACCCATTCCACGGGTCTCAACTCTCCAGGTTTAAGGGATTCTTCCTTCAGCTAAAACATGCATGTGGAACCCAGAGTATGATCCACCGTGTGATCGGGAGACGTGTTCAAATATGTCTCAGTTCTCGTCCCCTGGTACTCGGGTGCAACATTCCAGACGCTTTACTAACACTCTCCCGACTTGGAGAGTCAGTGCCTTTAACCTCCTGTTTGGCCCAGTTGGCAATTTCTGCGGAAGATGAACAGGAATAGGGAGAACCAATGAGAGACTAGCTGGAGGTGTCTGGACGGGCAAATTTAACTCTCATTTCCCACCAGGAAGAGGAATTAACCAAAGGCTCAGCATGCCGTGCCAGAACCAGATTAGGGCCTGAAGCAATCCTGCGGTGTTGCGACCAGCTCACAAGAAAGCGAGTTGAAGAAAGGAGCTCAGGGGCACTGTAATTCACAAACCTGCAGAGTTATAAATGACAGCTCTCGTCCAAAAATATACTGAAGTAAGGCTGCCAAGAGGACTTGAAAGCGGGGCAGAATTGCAGGAAACCGATTTCAGGAGGTAGACTGGAATTGCATTGAAAGCATAGGAAAAGAGGCAGAACGTCCACAATGATGCACTTGGCCAAAAAGGGCGTATGCGTTTTTTCCTGCAGGAAAAAACGCATACGCCCTTTTTGGCCAACCAAGCAAGCTTGCAAAGGAAATCTGCACTACAATGAAGTCTCACTTCCCCCCGGTCAAAAGGGGCATCAGAAAAAAGTGTAAAATCCAGAAGGCAGGACAGGCCATGGAGAACTGGGAGCCTTGTTATGCTGATGGGCGGGATGTAAATTGCCAACAGCCACTCGGGAGAAGTGTATGGTGTTTCCTGAAACATCTAAAAAACAAAGCAACAGAGCCTAGGGCACTTCCACTTATGGTCCTATAGCTTAGGGAAATTAAAATCAAAAAGACACAGCCACCCCAAAGTTTGGGACGGCTCTGTTTACAAGAACCTCGTTTACGGTACAAGTTCAATATCGCAGAAAGTGAGTAATGGATAAAGAAGTTGTGGTACTTACGTACAATGCAATATCACTCAGCAATGAAATCTATGTCATCAGGCCCGTAGCAGCATAATGAGTGGATTCAGGTATGATGATTCTAACTGAAATAAGTCACACAGAAAAAGAAACATCATAAGATATCACTAATACACGGAATGTAAACTTGGCTACACAGGAACTGAATTACAAAACAGAACAGGGTCTCAAATTTAGAAAACCAACTTATGCTTGCTAAGGGGAAAGGTGAGTTGGGGTGCTGCCTAAAACCAGAGTTGAAATGAACACAGATAAAGTTCCTTAAGCCAAATATGGAATAGACAAGAGCTACTCCTTGCTCAACGAAATGGACTCAACACCCCATATTAAACGCCTAAGAATGTACCTGACTAGTAAGTATCTTAAAACCTATGGATTGCTATGTCTCCGAAAGAGAATCAAGCGTGTGTACAGGGGCATAAACGCAGCAGTGATAGGATTGGAGAGGTTCGGTGAGCAAATGAAGACCCTTTGAAGTCATATTGCATGGTACCCATTCCACGGGTCTCAACTCTCCAGGTTTAAGGGATTCTTCCTTCAGCTAAAACATGCATGTGGAACCCAGAGTATGATCCACCGTGTGATCGGGAGACGTGTTCAAATATGTCTCAGTTCTCGTCCCCTGGTACTCGGGTGCAACATTCCAGACGCTTTACTAACACTCTCCCGACTTGGAGAGTCAGTGCCTTTAACCTCCTGTTTGGCCCAGTTGGCAATTTCTGCGGAAGATGAACAGGAATAGGGAGAACCAATGAGAGACTAGCTGGAGGTGTCTGGACGGGCAAATTTAACTCTCATTTCCCACCAGGAAGAGGAATTAACCAAAGGCTCAGCGTGCCGTGCCGGAACCAGATTAGGGCCTGAAGCAATCCTGCGGTGTTGCGACCAGCTCACAAGAAAGCGAGTTGAAGAAAGGAGCTCAGGGGCACTGTAATTCACAAACCTGCAGAGTTATAAATGACAGCTCTCGTCCAAAAATATACTGAAGTAAGGCTGCCAAGAGGACTTGAAAGCGGGGCAGAATTGCAGGAAACCGATTTCAGGAGGTAGACTGGAATTGCAGTTAAAGCATAGGAAAAGAGGCAGAACGTCCACAATGATGCACTTGGCCAAAAAGGGCGTATGCGTTTTTTCCTGAATATATTCAGGAAAAAACGCATACGCCCTTTTTGGCCAACGAAGCAAGCTTGCAAAGGAAATCTGCACTACAATGAAGTCTCACTTCCCCCCCGGTCAAAAGGGCCATCTGAAAAAAGTGTAAAATCCAGAAGTTAGGACAGGCCATGGAGAACTGGGAGCCTTGTTATGCTGATGGGCGGGATGTAAATTGCCAACAGCCACTCGGGAGAAGTGTATGGTGTTTCCTGAAACATCTAAAAAACAAAGCAACAGAGCCTAGGGCACTTCCACTTATGGTCCTATAGCTTAGGGAAATTAAAATCAAAAAGACACAGCCACCCCAAAGTTTGGGACGGCTCTGTTTACAAGAACCTCGTTTACGGTACAAGTTCAATATCGCAGAAAGTGAGTAATGGATAAAGAAGTTGTGGTACTTACGTACAATGCAGTATCACTCAGCAGTGACATCTATGTCATCAGGCCCGTAGCAGCATAATGAGTGGATTCAGGTATGATGATTCTAACTGAAATAAGTCACACAGAAAAAGAAACATCATAAGATATCACTAATACACGGAATGTAAACTTGGCTACACAGGAACTGAATTACAAAACAGAACAGGGTCTCAAATTTAGAAAACCAACTTATGCTTGCTAAGGGGAAAGGTGAGTTGGGGTGCTGCCTAAAACCAGAGTTGAAATGAACACAGATAAAGTTCCTTAAGCCAAATATGGAATAGACAAGAGCTACTCCTTGCTCAACGAAATGGACTCAACACCCCATATTAAACGCCTAAGAATGTACCTGACTAGTAAGTATCTTAAAACCTATGGATTGCTATGTCTCCGAAAGAGAATCAAGCGTGTGTACAGGGGCATAAACGCAGCAGTGATAGGATTGGAGAGGTTCGGTGAGCAAATGAAGACCCTTTGAAGTCATATTGCATGGTACCCATTCCACGGGTCTCAACTCTCCAGGTTTAAGGGATTCTTCCTTCAGCTAAAACATGCATGTGGAACCCAGAGTATGATCCACCGTGTGATCGGGAGACGTGTTCAAATATGTCTCAGTTCTCGTCCCCTGGTACTCGGGTGCAACATTCCAGACGCTTTACTAACACTCTCCCGACTTGGAGAGTCAGTGCCTTTAACCTCCTGTTTGGCCCAGTTTGCAATTTCTGCGGAAGATGAACAGGAATAGGGAGAACCAATGAGAGACTAGCTGGAGGTGTCTGGACGGGCAAATTTAACTCTCATTTCCCACCAGGAAGAGGAATTAACCAAAGGCTCAGCGTGCCGTGCCGGAACCAGATTAGGGCCTGAAGCAATCCTGCGGTGTTGCGACCAGCTCACAAGAAAGCGAGTTGAAGAAAGGAGCTCAGGGGCACTGTAATTCACAAACCTGCAGAGTTATAAATGAGAGCTCTCGTCCAAAAATATACTGAAGTAAGGCTGCCAAGAGGACTTGAAAGCGGGGCAGAATTGCAGGAAACCGATTTCAGGAGGTAGACTGGAATTGCAGTTAAAGCATAGGAAAAGAGGCAGAACGTCCACAATGATGCACTTGGCCAAAAAGGGCGTATGCGTTTTTTCCTGAATATATTCAGGAAAAAACGCATACGCCCTTTTTGGCCAACGAAGCAAGCTTGCAAAGGAAATCTGCACTACAATGAAGTCTCACTTCCCCCCCGGTCAAAAGGGCCATCTGAAAAAAGTGTAAAATCCAGAAGTTAGGACAGGCCATGGAGAACTGGTAGCCTTGTTATGCTGATGGGCGGGATGTAAATTGCCAACAGCCACTCGGGAGAAGTGTATGGTGTTTCCTGAAACATCTAAAAAACAAAGCAACAGAGCCTAGGGCACTTCCACTTATGGTCCTATAGCTTAGGGAAATTAAAATCAAAAAGACACAGCCACCCCAAAGTTTGGGACGGCTCTGTTTACAAGAACCTCGTTTACGGTACAAGTTCAATATCGCAGAAAGTGAGTAATGGATAAAGAAGTTGTGGTACTTACGTACAATGCAATATCACTCAGCAATGAAATCTATGTCATCAGGCCCGTAGCAGCATAATGAGTGGATTCAGGTATGATGATTCTAACTGAAATAAGTCACACAGAAAAAGAAACATCATAAGATATCACTAATACATGGAATGTAAACTTGGCTACACAGGAACTGAATTACAAAACAGAACAGGGTCTCAAATTTAGAAAACCAACTTATGCTTGCTAAGGGGAAAGGTGAGTTGGGGTGCTGCCTAAAACCAGAGTTGAAATGAACACAGATAAAGTTCCTTAAGCCAAATATGGAATAGACAAGAGCTACTCCTTGCTCAACGAAATGGACTCAACACCCCATATTAAACGCCTAAGAATGTACCTGACTAGTAAGTATCTTAAAACCTATGGATTGCTATGTCTCCGAAAGAGAATCAAGCGTGTGTACAGGGGCATAAACGCAGCAGTGATAGGATTGGAGAGGTTCGGTGAGCAAATGAAGACCCTTTGAAGTCATATTGCATGGTACCCATTCCACGGGTCTCAACTCTCCAGGTTTAAGGGATTCTTCCTTCAGCTAAAACATGCATGTGGAACCCAGAGTATGATCCACCGTGTGATCGGGAGACGTGTTCAAATATGTCTCAGTTCTCGTCCCCTGGTACTCGGGTGCAACATTCCAGACGCTTTACTAACACTCTCCCGACTTGGAGAGTCAGTGCCTTTAACCTCCTGTTTGGCCCAGTTTGCAATTTCTGCGGAAGATGAACAGGAATAGGGAGAACCAATGAGAGACTAGCTGGAGGTGTCTGGACGGGCAAATTTAACTCTCATTTCCCACCAGGAAGAGGAATTAACCAAAGGCTCAGCGTGCCGTGCCAGAACCAGATTAGGGCCTGAAGCAATCCTGCGGTGTTGCGACCAGCTCACAAGAAAGCGAGTTGAAGAAAGGAGCTCAGGGGCACTGTAATTCACAAACCTGCAGAGTTATAAATGACAGCTCTCGTCCAAAAATATACTGAAGTAAGGCTGCCAAGAGGACTTGAAAGCGGGGCAGAATTGCAGGAAACCGATTTCAGGAGGTAGACTGGAATTGCATTGAAAGCATAGGAAAAGAGGCAGAACGTCCACAATGATGCACTTGGCCAAAAAGGGCGTATGCGTTTTTTCCTGCAGGAAAAAACGCATACGCCCTTTTTGGCCAACCAAGCAAGCTTGCAAAGGAAATCTGCACTACAATGAAGTCTCACTTCCCCCCGGTCAAAAGGGGCATCAGGAAAAAGTGTAAAATCCAGAAGGCAGGACAGGCCATGGAGAACTGGGAGCCTTGTTATGCTGATGGGCGGGATGTAAATTGCCAACAGCCACTCGGGAGAAGTGTATGGTGTTTCCTGAAACATCTAAAAAACAAAGCAACAGAGCCTAGGGCACTTCCACTTATGGTCCTATAGCTTAGGGAAATTAAAATCAAAAAGACACAGCCACCCCAAAGTTTGGGACGGCTCTGTTTACAAGAACCTCGTTTACGGTACAAGTTCAATATCGCAGAAAGTGAGTAATGGATAAAGAAGTTGTGGTACTTACGTACAATGCAGTATCACTCAGCAGTGACATCTATGTCATCAGGCCCGTAGCAGCATAATGAGTGGATTCAGGTATGATGATTCTAACTGAAATAAGTCACACAGAAAAAGAAACATCATAAGATATCACTAATACACGGAATGTAAACTTGGCTACACAGGAACTGAATTACAAAACAGAACAGGGTCTCAAATTTAGAAAACCAACTTATGCTTGCTAAGGGGAAAGGTGAGTTGGGGTGCTGCCTAAAACCAGAGTTGAAATGAACACAGATAAAGTTCCTTAAGCCAAATATGGAATAGACAAGAGCTACTCCTTGCTCAACGAAATGGACTCAACACCCCATATTAAACGCCTAAGAATGTACCTGACTAGTAAGTATCTTAAAACCTATGGATTGCTATGTCTCCGAAAGAGAATCAAGCGTGTGTACAGGGGCATAAACGCAGCAGTGATAGGATTGGAGAGGTTCGGTGAGCAAATGAAGACCCTTTGAAGTCATATTGCATGGTACCCATTCCACGGGTCTCAACTCTCCAGGTTTAAGGGATTCTTCCTTCAGCTAAAACATGCATGTGGAACCCAGAGTATGATCCACCGTGTGATCGGGAGACGTGTTCAAATATGTCTCAGTTCTCGTCCCCTGGTACTCGGGTGCAACATTCCAGACGCTTTACTAACACTCTCCCGACTTGGAGAGTCAGTGCCTTTAACCTCCTGTTTGGCCCAGTTTGCAATTTCTGCGGAAGATGAACAGGAATAGGGAGAACCAATGAGAGACTAGCTGGAGGTGTCTGGACGGGCAAATTTAACTCTCATTTCCCACCAGGAAGAGGAATTAACCAAAGGCTCAGCGTGCCGTGCCGGAACCAGATTAGGGCCTGAAGCAATCCTGCGGTGTTGCGACCAGCTCACAAGAAAGCGAGTTGAAGAAAGGAGCTCAGGGGCACTGTAATTCACAAACCTGCAGAGTTATAAATGAGAGCTCTCGTCCAAAAATATACCGAAGTAAGGCTGCCAAGAGGACTTGAAAGCGGGGCAGAATTGCAGGAAACCGATTTCAGGAGGTAGACTGGAATTGCAGTTAAAGCATAGGAAAAGAGGCAGAACGTCCACAATGATGCACTTGGCCAAAAAGGGCGTATGCGTTTTTTCCTGCAGGAAAAAACGCATACGCCCTTTTTGGCCAACCAAGCAAGCTTGCAAAGGAAATCTGCACTACAATGAAGTCTCACTTCCCCCCGGTCAAAAGGGGCATCAGGAAAAAGTGTAAAATCCAGAAGGCAGGACAGGCCATGGAGAACTGGGAGCCTTGTTATGCTGATGGGCGGGATGTAAATTGCCAACAGCCACTCGGGAGAAGTGTATGGTGTTTCCTGAAACATCTAAAAAACAAAGCAACAGAGCCTAGGGCACTTCCACTTATGGTCCTATAGCTTAGGGAAATTAAAATCAAAAAGACACAGCCACCCCAAAGTTTGGGACGGCTCTGTTTACAAGAACCTCGTTTACGGTACAAGTTCAATATCGCAGAAAGTGAGTAATGGATAAAGAAGTTGTGGTACTTACGTACAATGCAGTATCACTCAGCAGTGACATCTATGTCATCAGGCCCGTAGCAGCATAATGAGTGGATTCAGGTATGATGATTCTAACTGAAATAAGTCACACAGAAAAAGAAACATCATAAGATATCACTAATACACGGAATGTAAACTTGGCTACACAGGAACTGAATTACAAAACAGAACAGGGTCTCAAATTTAGAAAACCAACTTATGCTTGCTAAGGGGAAAGGTGAGTTGGGGTGCTGCCTAAAACCAGAGTTGAAATGAACACAGATAAAGTTCCTTAAGCCAAATATGGAATAGACAAGAGCTACTCCTTGCTCAACGAAATGGACTCAACACCCCATATTAAACGCCTAAGAATGTACCTGACTAGTAAGTATCTTAAAACCTATGGATTGCTATGTCTCCGAAAGAGAATCAAGCGTGTGTACAGGGGCATAAACGCAGCAGTGATAGGATTGGAGAGGTTCGGTGAGCAAATGAAGACCCTTTGAAGTCATATTGCATGGTACCCATTCCACGGGTCTCAACTCTCCAGGTTTAAGGGATTCTTCCTTCAGCTAAAACATGCATGTGGAACCCAGAGTATGATCCACCGTGTGATCGGGAGACGTGTTCAAATATGTCTCAGTTCTCGTCCCCTGGTACTCGGGTGCAACATTCCAGACGCTTTACTAACACTCTCCCGACTTGGAGAGTCAGTGCCTTTAACCTCCTGTTTGGCCCAGTTTGCAATTTCTGCGGAAGATGAACAGGAATAGGGAGAACCAATGAGAGACTAGCTGGAGGTGCCTGGACGGGCAAATTTAACTCTCATTTCCCACCAGGAAGAGGAATTAACCAAAGGCTCAGCGTGCCGTGCCAGAACCAGATTAGGGCCTGAAGCAATCCTGCGGTGTTGCGACCAGCTCACAAGAAAGCGAGTTGAAGAAAGGAGCTCAGGGGCACTGTAATTCACAAACCTGCAGAGTTATAAATGACAGCTCTCGTCCAAAATATACTGAAGTAAGGCTGCCAAGAGGACTTGAAAGCGGGGCAGAATTGCAGGAAACCGATTTCAGGAGGTAGACTGGAATTGCATTGAAAGCATAGGAAAAGAGGCAGAACGTCCACAATGATGCACTTGGCCAAAAAGGGCGTATGCGTTTTTTCCTGCAGGAAAAAACGCATACGCCCTTTTTGGCCAACCAAGCAAGCTTGCAAAGGAAATCTGCACTACAATGAAGTCTCACTTCCCCCCGGTCAAAAGGGGCATCAGAAAAAAGTGTAAAATCCAGAAGGCAGGACAGGCCATGGAGAACTGGGAGCCTTGTTATGCTGATGGGCGGGATGTAAATTGCCAACAGCCACTCGGGAGAAGTGTATGGTGTTTCCTGAAACATCTAAAAAACAAAGCAACAGAGCCTAGGGCACTTCCACTTATGGTCCTATAGCTTAGGGAAATTAAAATCAAAAAGACACAGCCACCCCAAAGTTTGGGACGGCTCTGTTTACAAGAACCTCGTTTACGGTACAAGTTCAATATCGCAGAAAGTGAGTAATGGATAAAGAAGTTGTGGTACTTACGTACAATGCAGTATCACTCAGCAGTGACATCTATGTCATCAGGCCCGTAGCAGCATAATGAGTGGATTCAGGTATGATGATTCTAACTGAAATAAGTCACACAGAAAAAGAAACATCATAAGATATCACTAATACACGGAATGTAAACTTGGCTACACAGGAACTGAATTACAAAACAGAACAGGGTCTCAAATTTAGAAAACCAACTTATGCTTGCTAAGGGGAAAGGTGAGTTGGGGTGCTGCCTAAAACCAGAGATTGAAATGAACACAGATAAAGTTCCTTAAGCCAAATATGGAATAGACAAGAGCTACTCCTTGCTCAACGAAATGGACTCAACACCCCATATTAAACGCCTAAGAATGTACCTGACTAGTAAGTATCTTAAAACTTATGGATTGCTATGTCTCCGAAAGAGAATCAAGCGTGTGTACAGGGGCATAAACGCAGCAGTGATAGGATTGGAGAGGTTCGGTGAGCAAATGAAGACCCTTTGAAGTCATATTGCATGGTACCCATTCCACGGGTCTCAACTCTCCAGGTTTAAGGGATTCTTCCTTCAGCTAAAACATGCATGTGGAACCCAGAGTATGATCCACCGTGTGATCGGGAGACGTGTTCAAATATGTCTCAGTTCTCGTCCCCTGGTACTCGGGTGCAACATTCCAGACGCTTTACTAACACTCTCCCGACTTGGAGAGTCAGTGCCTTTAACCTCCTGTTTGGCCCAGTTTGCAATTTCTGCGGAAGATGAACAGGAATAGGGAGAACCAATGAGAGACTAGCTGGAGGTGTCTGGACGGGCAAATTTAACTCTCATTTCCCACCAGGAAGAGGAATTAACCAAAGGCTCAGCGTGCCGTGCCAGAACCAGATTAGGGCCTGAAGCAATCCTGCGGTGTTGCGACCAGCTCACAAGAAAGCGAGTTGAAGAAAGGAGCTCAGGGGCACTGTAATTCACAAACCTGCAGAGTTATAAATGACAGCTATCGTCCAAAAATATACTGAAGTAAGGCTGCCAAGAGGACTTGAAAGCGGGGCAGAATTGCAGGAAACCGATTTCAGGAGGTAGACTGGAATTGCATTGAAAGCATAGGAAAAGAGGCAGAACGTCCACAATGATGCACTTGGCCAAAAAGGGCGTATGCGTTTTTTCCTGCAGGAAAAAACGCATACGCCCTTTTTGGCCAAACAAGCAAGCTTGCAAAGGAAATCTGCACTACAATGAAGTCTCACTTCCCCCCGGTCAAAAGGGGCATCAGAAAAAAGTGTAAAATCCAGAAGGCAGGACAGGCCATGGAGAACTGGGAGCCTTGTTATGCTGATGGGCGGGATGTAAATTGCCAACAGCCACTCGGGAGAAGTGTATGGTGTTTCCTGAAACATCTAAAAAACAAAGCAACAGAGCCTAGGGCACTTCCACTTATGGTCCTATAGCTTAGGGAAATTAAAATCAAAAAGACACAGCCACCCCAAAGTTTGGGACGGCTCTGTTTACAAGAACCTCGTTTACGGTACAAGTTCAATATCGCAGAAAGTGAGTAATGGATAAAGAAGTTGTGGTACTTACGTACAATGCAATATCACTCAGCAATGACATCTATGTCATCAGGCCCGTAGCAGCATAATGAGTGGATTCAGGTATGATGATTCTAACTGAAATAAGTCACACAGAAAAAGAAACATCATAAGATATCACTAATACACGGAATGTAAACTTGGCTACACAGGAACTGAATTACAAAACAGAACAGGGTCTCAAATTTAGAAAACCAACTTATGCTTGCTAAGGGGAAAGGTGAGTTGGGGTGCTGCCTAAAACCAGAGTTGAAATGAACACAGATAAAGTTCCTTAAGCCAAATATGGAATAGACAAGAGCTACTCCTTGCTCAACGAAATGGACTCAACACCCCATATTAAACGCCTAAGAATGTACCTGACTAGTAAGTATCTTAAAACCTATGGATTGCTATGTCTCCGAAAGAGAATCAAGCGTGTGTACAGGGGCATAAACGCAGCAGTGATAGGATTGGAGAGGTTCGGTGAGCAAATGAAGACCCTTTGAAGTCATATTGCATGGTACCCATTCCACGGGTCTCAACTCTCCAGGTTTAAGGGATTCTTCCTTCAGCTAAAACATGCATGTGGAACCCAGAGTATGATCCACCGTGTGATCGGGAGACGTGTTCAAATATGTCTCAGTTCTCGTCCCCTGGTACTCGGGTGCAACATTCCAGACGCTTTACTAACACTCTCCCGACTTGGAGAGTCAGTGCCTTTAACCTCCTGTTTGGCCCAGTTTGCAATTTCTGCGGAAGATGAACAGGAATAGGGAGAACCAATGAGAGACTAGCTGGAGGTGTCTGGACGGGCAAATTTAACTCTCATTTCCCACCAGGAAGAGGAATTAACCAAAGGCTCAGCGTGCCGTGCCAGAACCAGATTAGGGCCTGAAGCAATCCTGCGGTGTTGCGACCAGCTCACAAGAAAGCGAGTTGAAGAAAGGAGCTCAGGGGCACTGTAATTCACAAACCTGCAGAGTTATAAATGACAGCTCTCGTCCAAAAATATACTGAAGTAAGGCTGCCAAGAGGACTTGAAAGCGGGGCAGAATTGCAGGAAACCGATTTCAGGAGGTAGACTGGAATTGCAGTTAAAGCATAGGAAAAGAGGCAGAACGTCCACAATGATGCACTTGGCCAAAAAGGGCGTATGCGTTTTTTCCTGCAGGAAAAAACGCATACGCCCTTTTTGGCCAACCAAGCAAGCTTGCAAAGGAAATCTGCACTACAATGAAGTCTCACTTCCCCCCGGTCAAAAGGGGCATCAGAAAAAAGTGTAAAATCCAGAAGGCAGGACAGGCCATGGAGAACTGGGAGCCTTGTTATGTTGATGGGCGGGATGTAAATTGCCAACAGCCACTCGGGAGAAGTGTATGGTGTTTCCTGAAACATCTAAAAAACAAAGCAACAGAGCCTAGGGCACTTCCACTTATGGTCCTATAGCTTAGGGAAATTAAAATCAAAAAGACACAGCCACCCCAAAGTTTGGGACGGCTCTGTTTACAAGAACCTCGTTTACGGTACAAGTTCAATATCGCAGAAAGTGAGTAATGGATAAAGAAGTTGTGGTACTTACGTACAATGCAGTATCACTCAGCAGTGACATCTATGTCATCAGGCCCGTAGCAGCATAATGAGTGGATTCAGGTATGATGATTCTAACTGAAATAAGTCACACAGAAAAAGAAACATCATAAGATATCACTAATACACGGAATGTAAACTTGGCTACACAGGAACTGAATTACAAAACAGAACAGGGTCTCAAATTTAGAAAACCAACTTATGCTTGCTAAGGGGAAAGGTGAGTTGGGGTGCTGCCTAAAACCAGAGTTGAAATGAACACAGATAAAGTTCCTTAAGCCAAATATGGAATAGACAAGAGCTACTCCTTGCTCAACGAAATGGACTCAACACCCCATATTAAACGCCTAAGAATGTACCTGACTAGTAAGTATCTTAAAACCTATGGATTGCTATGTCTCCGAAAGAGAATCAAGCGTGTGTACAGGGGCATAAACGCAGCAGTGATAGGATTGGAGAGGTTCGGTGAGCAAATGAAGACCCTTTGAAGTCATATTGCATGGTACCCATTCCACGGGTCTCAACTCTCCAGGTTTAAGGGATTCTTCCTTCAGCTAAAACATGCATGTGGAACCCAGAGTATGATCCACCGTGTGATCGGGAGACGTGTTCAAATATGTCTCAGTTCTCGTCCCCTGGTACTCGGGTGCAACATTCCAGACGCTTTACTAACACTCTCCCGACTTGGAGAGTCAGTGCCTTTAACCTCCTGTTTGGCCCAGTTTGCAATTTCTGTGGAAGATGAACAGGAATAGGGAGAACCAATGAGAGACTAGCTGGAGGTGTCTGGACGGGCAAATTTAACTCTCATTTCCCACCAGGAAGAGGAATTAACCAAAGGCTCAGCGTGCCGTGCCAGAACCAGATTAGGGCCTGAAGCAATCCTGCGGTGTTGCGACCAGCTCACAAGAAAGCGAGTTGAAGAAAGGAGCTCAGGGGCACTGTAATTCACAAACCTGCAGAGTTATAAATGACAGCTCTCGTCCAAAAATATACTGAAGTAAGGCTGCCAAGAGGACTTGAAAGCGGGGCAGAATTGCAGGAAACCGATTTCAGGAGGTAGACTGGAATTGCATTGAAAGCATAGGAAAAGAGGCAGAACGTCCACAATGATGCACTTGGCCAAAAAGGGCGTATGCGTTTTTTCCTGCAGGAAAAAACGCATACGCCCTTTTTGGCCAACCAAGCAAGCTTGCAAAGGAAATCTGCACTACAATGAAGTCTCACTTCCCCCCGGTCAAAAGGGGCATCAGAAAAAAGTGTAAAATCCAGAAGGCAGGACAGGCCATGGAGAACTGGGAGCCTTGTTATGCTGATGGGCGGGATGTAAATTGCCAACAGCCACTCGGGAGAAGTGTATGGTGTTTCCTGAAACATCTAAAAAACAAAGCAACAGAGCCTAGGGCACTTCCACTTATGGTCCTATAGCTTAGGGAAATTAAAATCAAAAAGACACAGCCACCCCAAAGTTTGGGACGGCTCTGTTTACAAGAACCTCGTTTACGGTACAAGTTCAATATCGCAGAAAGTGAGTAATGGATAAAGAAGTTGTGGTACTTACGTACAATGCAGTATCAATCAGCAGTGACATCTATGTCATCAGGCCCGTAGCAGCATAATGAGTGGATTCAGGTATGATGATTCTAACTGAAATAAGTCACACAGAAAAAGAAACATCATAAGATATCACTAATACACGGAATGTAAACTTGGCTACACAGGAACTGAATTACAAAACAGAACAGGGTCTCAAATTTAGAAAACCAACTTATGCTTGCTAAGGGGAAAGGTGAGTTGGGGTGCTGCCTAAAACCAGAGATTGAAATGAACACAGATAAAGTTCCTTAAGCCAAATATGGAATAGACAAGAGCTACTCCTTGCTCAACGAAATGGACTCAACACCCCATATTAAACGCCTAAGAATGTACCTGACTAGTAAGTATCTTAAAACCTATGGATTGCTATGTCTCCGAAAGAGAATCAAGCGTGTGTACAGGGGCATAAACGCAGCAGTGATAGGATTGGAGAGGTTCGGTGAGCAAATGAAGACCCTTTGAAGTCATATTGCATGGTACCCATTCCACGGGTCTCAACTCTCCAGGTTTAAGGGATTCTTCCTTCAGCTAAAACATGCATGTGGAACCCAGAGTATGATCCACCGTGTGATCGGGAGACGTGTTCAAATATGTCTCAGTTCTCGTCCCCTGGTACTCGGGTGCAACATTCCAGACGCTTTACTAACACTCTCCCGACTTGGAGAGTCAGTGCCTTTAACCTCCTGTTTGGCCCAGTTTGCAATTTCTGCGGAAGATGAACAGGAATAGGGAGAACCAATGAGAGACTAGCTGGAGGTGTCTGGACGGGCAAATTTAACTCTCATTTCCCACCAGGAAGAGGAATTAACCAAAGGCTCAGCGTGCCGTGCCAGAACCAGATTAGGGCCTGAAGCAATCCTGCGGTGTTGCGACCAGCTCACAAGAAAGCGAGTTGAAGAAAGGAGCTCAGGGGCACTGTAATTCACAAACCTGCAGAGTTATAAATGACAGCTATCGTCCAAAAATATACTGAAGTAAGGCTGCCAAGAGGACTTGAAAGCGGGGCAGAATTGCAGGAAACCGATTTCAGGAGGTAGACTGGAATTGCATTGAAAGCATAGGAAAAGAGGCAGAACGTCCACAATGATGCACTTGGCCAAAAAGGGCGTATGCGTTTTTTCCTGAAGGAAAAAACGCATACGCCCTTTTTGGCCAAACAAGCAAGCTTGCAAAGGAAATCTGCACTACAATGAAGTCTCACTTCCCCCCGGTCAAAAGGGGCATCAGAAAAAAGTGTAAAATCCAGAAGGCAGGACAGGCCATGGAGAACTGGGAGCCTTGTTATGCTGATGGGCGGGATGTAAATTGCCAACAGCCACTCGGGAGAAGTGTATGGTGTTTCCTGAAACATCTAAAAAACAAAGCAACAGAGCCTAGGGCACTTCCACTTATGGTCCTATAGCTTAGGGAAATTAAAATCAAAAAGACACAGCCACCCCAAAGTTTGGGACGGCTCTGTTTACAAGAACCTCGTTTACGGTACAAGTTCAATATCGCAGAAAGTGAGTAATGGATAAAGAAGTTGTGGTACTTACGTACAATGCAATATCACTCAGCAATGACATCTATGTCATCAGGCCCGTAGCAGCATAATGAGTGGATTCAGGTATGATGATTCTAACTGAAATAAGTCACACAGAAAAAGAAACATCATAAGATATCACTAATACACGGAATGTAAACTTGGCTACACAGGAACTGAATTACAAAACAGAACAGGGTCTCAAATTTAGAAAACCAACTTATGCTTGCTAAGGGGAAAGGTGAGTTGGGGTGCTGCCTAAAACCAGAGTTGAAATGAACACAGATAAAGTTCCTTAAGCCAAATATGGAATAGACAAGAGCTACTCCTTGCTCAATGAAATGGACTCAACACCCCATATTAAACGCCTAAGAATGTACCTGACTAGTAAGTATCTTAAAACCTATGGATTGCTATGTCTCCGAAAGAGAATCAAGCGTGTGTACAGGGGCATAAACGCAGCAGTGATAGGATTGGAGAGGTTCGGTGAGCAAATGAAGACCCTTTGAAGTCATATTGCATGGTACCCATTCCACGGGTCTCAACTCTCCAGGTTTAAGGGATTCTTCCTTCAGCTAAAACATGCATGTGGAACCCAGAGTATGATCCACCGTGTGATCGGGAGACGTGTTCAAATATGTCTCAGTTCTCGTCCCCTGGTACTCGGGTGCAACATTCCAGACGCTTTACTAACACTCTCCCGACTTGGAGAGTCAGTGCCTTTAACCTCCTGTTTGGCCCAGTTTGCAATTTCTGCGGAAGATGAACAGGAATAGGGAGAACCAATGAGAGACTAGCTGGAGGTGTCTGGACGGGCAAATTTAACTCTCATTTCCCACCAGGAAGAGGAATTAACCAAAGGCTCAGCGTGCCGTGCCAGAACCAGATTAGGGCCTGAAGCAATCCTGCGGTGTTGCGACCAGCTCACAAGAAAGCGAGTTGAAGAAAGGAGCTCAGGGGCACTGTAATTCACAAACCTGCAGAGTTATAAATGACAGCTCTCGTCCAAAAATATACTGAAGTAAGGCTGCCAAGAGGACTTGAAAGCGGGGCAGAATTGCAGGAAACCGATTTCAGGAGGTAGACTGGAATTGCATTGAAAGCATACGAAAAGAGGCAGAACGTCCACAATGATGCACTTGGCCAAAAAGGGCGTATGCGTTTTTTCCTGCAGGAAAAAACGCATACGCCCTTTTTGGCCAACCAAGCAAGCTTGCAAAGGAAATCTGCACTACAATGAAGTCTCACTTCCCCCCGGTCAAAAGGGCCATCAGAAAAAAGTGTAAAATCCAGAAGGCAGGACAGGCCATGGAGAACTGGGAGCCTTGTTATGCTGATGGGCGGGATGTAAATTGCCAACAGCCACTCGGGAGAAGTGTATGGTGTTTCCTGAAACATCTAAAAAACAAAGCAACAGAGCCTAGGGCACTTCCACTTATGGTCCTATAGTTTAGGGAAATTAAAATAAAAAAGACACAGCCACCCCAAAGTTTGGGACGGCTCTGTTTACAAGAACCTCGTTTACGGTACAAGTTCAATATCGCAGAAAGTGAGTAATGGATAAAGAAGTTGTGGTACTTACGTACAATGCAATATCACTCAGCAATGACATCTATGTCATCAGGCCCGTAGCAGCATAACGAGTGGATTCAGGTATGATGATTCTAACTGAAATAAGTCACACAGAAAAAGAAACATCATAAGATATCACTAATACACGGAATGTAAACTTGGCTACACAGGAACTGAATTACAAAACAGAACAGGGTCTCAAATTTAGAAAACCAACTTATGCTTGCTAAGGGGAAAGGTGAGTTGGGGTGCTGCCTAAAACCAGAGATTGAAATGAACACAGATAAAGTTCCTTAAGCCAAATATGGAATAGACAAGAGCTACTCCTTGCTCAACGAAATGGACTCAACACCCCATATTAAACGCCTAAGAATGTACCTGACTAGTAAGTATCTTAAAACCTATGGATTGCTATGTCTCCGAAAGAGAATCAAGCGTGTGTACAGGGGCATAAACGCAGCAGTGATAGGATTGGAGAGGTTCGGTGAGCAAATGAAGACCCTTTGAAGTCATATTGCATGGTACCCATTCCACGGGTCTCAACTCTCCAGGTTTAAGGGATTCTTCCTTCAGCTAAAACATGCATGTGGAACCCAGAGTATGATCCACCGTGTGATCGGGAGACGTGTTCAAATATGTCTCAGTTCTCGTCCCCTGGTACTCGGGTGCAACATTCCAGACGCTTTACTAACACTCTCCCGACTTGGAGAGTCAGTGCCTTTAACCTCCTGTTTGGCCCAGTTTGCAATTTCTGCGGAAGATGAACAGGAATAGGGAGAACCAATGAGAGACTAGCTGGAGGTGTCTGGACGGGCAAATTTAACTCTCATTTCCCACCAGGAAGAGGAATTAACCAAAGGCTCAGCGTGCCGTGCCGGAACCAGATTAGGGCCTGAAGCAATCCTGCGGTGTTGCGACCAGCTCACAAGAAAGCGAGTTGAAGAAAGGAGCTCAGGGGCACTGTAATTCACAAACCTGCAGAGTTATAAATGAGAGCTCTCGTCCAAAAATATACTGAAGTAAGGCTGCCAAGAGGACTTGAAAGCGGGGCAGAATTGCAGGAAACCGATTTCAGGAGGTAGACTGGAATTGCAGTTAAAGCATAGGAAAAGAGGCAGAACGTCCACAATGATGCACTTGGCCAAAAAGGGCGTATGCGTTTTTTCCTGAATATATTCAGGAAAAAACGCATACGCACTTTTTGGCCAACCAAGCAAGCTTGCAAAGGAAATCTGCACTACAATGAAGTCTCACTTCCCCCCGGTCAAAAGGGCCATCTGAAAAAAGTGTAAAATCCAGAAGTTAGGACAGGCCATGGAGAACTGGGAGCCTTGTTATGCTGATGGGCGGGATGTAAATTGCCAACAGCCACTCGGGAGAAGTGTATGGTGTTTCCTGAAACATCTAAAAAACAAAGCAACAGAGCCTAGGGCACTTCCACTTATGGTCCTATAGCTTAGGGAAATTAAAATCAAAAAGACACAGCCACCCCAAAGTTTGGGACGGCTCTGTTTACAAGAACCTCGTTTACGGTACAAGTTCAATATCGCAGAAAGTGAGTAATGGATAAAGAAGTTGTGGTACTTACGTACAATGCAATATCACTCAGCACTGACATCTATGTCATCAGGCCCGTAGCAGCATAATGAGTGGATTCAGGTATGATGATTCTAACTGAAATAAGTCACACAGAAAAAGAAACATCATAAGATATCACTAATACACGGAATGTAAACTTGGCTACACAGGAACTGAATTACAAAACAGAACAGGGTCTCAAATTTAGAAAACCAACTTATGCTTGCTAAGGGGAAAGGTGAGTTGGGGTGCTGCCTAAAACCAGAGATTGAAATGAACACAGATAAAGTTCCTTAAGCCAAATATGGAATAGACAAGAGCTACTCCTTGCTCAACGAAATGGACTCAACACCCCATATTAAACGCCTAAGAATGTACCTGACTAGTAAGTATCTTAAAACCTATGGATTGCTATGTCTCCGAAAGAGAATCAAGCGTGTGTACAGGGGCATAAACGCAGCAGTGATAGGATTGGAGAGGTTCGGTGAGCAAATGAAGACCCTTTGAAGTCATATTGCATGGTACCCATTCCACGGGTCTCAACTCTCCAGGTTTAAGGGATTCTTCCTTCAGCTAAAACATGCATGTGGAACCCAGAGTATGATCCACCGTGTGATCAGGAGACGTGTTCAAATATGTCTCAGTTCTCGTCCCCTGGTACTCGGGTGCAACATTCCAGACGCTTTACTAACACTCTCCCGACTTGGAGAGTCAGTGCCTTTAACCTCCTGTTTGGCCCAGTTTGCAATTTCTGCGGAAGATGAACAGGAATAGGGAGAACCAATGAGAGACTAGCTGGAGGTGTCTGGACGGGCAAATTTAACTCTCATTTCCCACCAGGAAGAGGAATTAACCAAAGGCTCAGCGTGCCGTGCCGGAACCAGATTAGGGCCTGAAGCAATCCTGCGGTGTTGCGACCAGCTCACAAGAAAGCGAGTTGAAGAAAGGAGCTCAGGGGCACTGTAATTCACAAACCTGCAGAGTTATAAATGACAGCTATCGTCCAAAAATATACTGAAGTAAGGCTGCCAAGAGGACTTGAAAGCGGGGCAGAATTGCAGGAAACCGATTTCAGGAGGTAGACTGGAATTGCAGTTAAAGCATAGGAAAAGAGGCAGAACGTCCACAATGATGCACTTGGCCAAAAAGGGCGTATGCGTTTTTTCCTGCAGGAAAAAACGCATACGCCCTTTTTGGCCAACCAAGCAAGCTTGCAAAGGAAATCTGCACTACAATGAAGTCTCACTTCCCCCCGGTCAAAAGGGGCATCAGAAAAAAGTGTAAAATCCAGAAGGCAGGACAGGCCATGGAGAACTGGTAGCCTTGTTATGCTGATGGGCGGGATGTAAATTGCCAACAGCCACTCGGGAGAAGTGTATGGTGTTTCCTGAAACATCTAAAAAACAAAGCAACAGAGCCTAGGGCACTTCCACTTATGGTCCTATAGCTTAGGGAAATTAAAATCAAAAAGACACAGCCACCCCAAAGTTTGGGACGGCTCTGTTTACAAGAACCTCGTTTACGGTACAAGTTCAATATCGCAGAAAGTGAGTAATGGATAAAGAAGTTGTGGTACTTACGTACAATGCAGTATCACTCAGCAGTGACATCTATGTCATCAGGCCCGTAGCAGCATAATGAGTGGATTCAGGTATGATGATTCTAACTGAAATAAGTCACACAGAAAAAGAAACATCATAAGATATCACTAATACACGGAATGTAAACTTGGCTACACAGGAACTGAATTACAAAACAGAACAGGGTCTCAAATTTAGAAAACCAACTTATGCTTGCTAAGGGGAAAGGTGAGTTGGGGTGCTGCCTAAAACCAGAGATTGAAATGAACACAGATAAAGTTCCTTAAGCCAAATATGGAATAGACAAGAGCTACTCCTTGCTCAACGAAATGGACTCAACACCCCATATTAAACGCCTAAGAATGTACCTGACTAGTAAGTATCTTAAAACCTATGGATTGCTATGTCTCCGAAAGAGAATCAAGCGTGTGTACAGGGGCATAAACGCAGCAGTGATAGGATTGGAGAGGTTCGGTGAGCAAATGAAGACCCTTTGAAGTCATATTGCATGGTACCCATTCCACGGGTCTCAACTCTCCAGGTTTAAGGGATTCTTCCTTCAGCTAAAACATGCATGTGGAACCCAGAGTATGATCCACCGTGTGATCGGGAGACGTGTTCAAATATGTCTCAGTTCTCGTCCCCTGGTACTCGGGTGCAACATTCCAGACGCTTTACTAACACTCTCCCGACTTGGAGAGTCAGTGCCTTTAACCTCCTGTTTGGCCCAGTTTGCAATTTCTGCGGAAGATGAACAGGAATAGGGAGAACCAATGAGAGACTAGCTGGAGGTGTCTGGACGGGCAAATTTAACTCTCATTTCCCACCAGGAAGAGGAATTAACCAAAGGCTCAGCGTGCCGTGCCAGAACCAGATTAGGGCCTGAAGCAATCCTGCGGTGTTGCGACCAGCTCACAAGAAAGCGAGTTGAAGAAAGGAGCTCAGGGGCACTGTAATTCACAAACCTGCAGAGTTATAAATGAGAGCTCTCGTCCAAAAATATACTGAAGTAAGGCTGCCAAGAGGACTTGAAAGCGGGGCAGAATTGCAGGAAACCGATTTCAGGAGGTAGACTGGAATTGCATTGAAAGCATAGGAAAAGAGGCAGAACGTCCACAATGATGCACTTGGCCAAAAAGGGCGTATGCGTTTTTTCCTGAATATATTCAGGAAAAAACGCATACGCCCTTTTTGGCCAACGAAGCAAGCTTGCAAAGGAAATCTGCACTACAATGAAGTCTCACTTCCCCCCCGGTCAAAAGGGCCATCTGAAAAAAGTGTAAAATCCAGAAGTTAGGACAGGCCATGGAGAACTGGTAGCCTTGTTATGCTGATGGGCGGGATGTAAATTGCCAACAGCCACTCGGGAGAAGTGTATGGTGTTTCCTGAAACATCTAAAAAACAAAGCAACAGAGCCTAGGGCACTTCCACTTATGGTCCTATAGTTTAGGGAAATTAAAATCAAAAAGACACAGCCACCCCAAAGTTTGGGACGGCTCTGTTTACAAGAACCTCGTTTACAGTACAAGTTCAATATCGCAGAAAGTGAGTAATGGATAAAGAAGTTGTGGTACTTACGTACAATGCAATATCACTCAGCAATGAAATCTATGTCATCAGGCCCGTAGCAGCATAATGAGTGGATTCAGGTATGATGATTCTAACTGAAATAAGTCACACAGAAAAAGAAACATCATAAGATATCACTAATACACGGAATGTAAACTTGGCTACACAGGAACTGAATTACAAAACAGAACAGGGTCTCAAATTTAGAAAACCAACTTATGCTTGCTAAGGGGAAAGGTGAGTTGGGGTGCTGCCTAAAACCAGAGATTGAAATGAACACAGATAAAGTTCCTTAAGCCAAATATGGAATAGACAAGAGCTACACCTTGCTCAACGAAATGGACTCAACACCTCATATTAAATGCCTAAGAATGTACCTGACTAGTAAGTATCTTAAAACCTATGGATTGCTATGTCTCCGAAAGAGAATCAAGCGTGTGTACAGGGGCATAAACGCAGCAGTGATAGGATTGGAGAGGTTCGGTGAGCAAATGAAGACCCTTTGAAGTCATATTGCATGGTACCCATTCCACGGGTCTCAACTCTCCAGGTTTAAGGGATTCTTCCTTCAGCTAAAACATGCATGTGGAACCCAGAGTATGATCCACCGTGTGATCGGGAGACGTGTTCAAATATGTCTCAGTTCTCGTCCCCTGGTACTCGGGTGCAACATTCCAGACGCTTTACTAACACTCTCCCGACTTGGAGAGTCAGTGCCTTTAACCTCCTGTTTGGCCCAGTTTGCAATTTCTGCGGAAGATGAACAGGAATAGGGAGAACCAATGAGAGACTAGCTGGAGGTGTCTGGACGGGCAAATTTAACTCTCATTTCCCACCAGGAAGAGGAATTAACCAAAGGCTCAGCGTGCCGTGCCAGAACCAGATTAGGGCCTGAAGCAATCCTGCGGTGTTGCGGCCAGCTCACAAGAAAGCGAGTTGAAGAAAGGAGCTCAGGGGCACTGTAATTCACAAACCTGCAGAGTTATAAATGACAGCTATCGTCCAAAAATATACTGAAGTAAGGCTGCCAAGAGGACTTGAAAGCGGGGCAGAATTGCAGGAAACCGATTTCAGGAGGTAGACTGGAATTGCAGTTAAAGCATAGGAAAAGAGGCAGAACGTCCACAATGATGCACTTGGCCAAAAAGGGCGTATGCGTTTTTTCCTGAATATATTCAGGAAAAAACGCATACGCCCTTTTTGGCCAACCAAGCAAGCTTGCAAAGGAAATCTGCACTACAATGAAGTCTCACTTCCCCCCGGTCAAAAGGGCCATCTGAAAAAAGTGTAAAATCCAGAAGGTAGGATAGGCCATGGAGAACTGGGAGCCTTGTTATGCTGATGGGCGGGATGTAAATTGCCAACAGCCACTCGGGAGAAGTGTATGGTGTTTCCTGAAACATCTAAAAAACAAAGCAACAGAGCCTAGGGCACTTCCACTTATGGTCCTATAGCTTAGGGAAATTAAAATCAAAAAGACACAGCCACCCCAAAGTTTGGGACGGCTCTGTTTACAAGAACCTCGTTTACGGTACAAGTTCAATATCGCAGAAAGTGAGTAATGGATAAAGAAGTTGTGGTACTTACGTACAATGCAATATCACTCAGCACTGACATCTATGTCATCAGGCCCGTAGCAGCATAATGAGTGGATTCAGGTATGATGATTCTAACTGAAATAAGTCACACAGAAAAAGAAACATCATAAGATATCACTAATACACGGAATGTAAACTTGGCTACACAGGAACTGAATTACAAAACAGAACAGGGTCTCAAATTTAGAAAACCAACTTATGCTTGCTAAGGGGAAAGGTGAGTTGGGGTGCTGCCTAAAACCAGAGATTGAAATGAACACAGATAAAGTTCCTTAAGCCAAATATGGAATAGACAAGAGCTACTCCTTGCTCAACGAAATGGACTCAACACCCCATATTAAACGCCTAAGAATGTACCTGACTAGTAAGTATCTTAAAACCTATGGATTGCTATGTCTCCGAAAGAGAATCAAGCGTGTGTACAGGGGCATAAACGCAGCAGTGATAGGATTGGAGAGGTTCGGTGAGCAAATGAAGACCCTTTGAAGTCATATTGCATGGTACCCATTCCACGGGTCTCAACTCTCCAGGTTTAAGGGATTCTTCCTTCAGCTAAAACATGCATGTGGAACCCAGAGTATGATCCACCGTGTGATCAGGAGACGTGTTCAAATATGTCTCAGTTCTCGTCCCCTGGTACTCGGGTGCAACATTCCAGACGCTTTACTAACACTCTCCCGACTTGGAGAGTCAGTGCCTTTAACCTCCTGTTTGGCCCAGTTTGCAATTTCTGCGGAAGATGAACAGGAATAGGGAGAACCAATGAGAGACTAGCTGGAGGTGTCTGGACGGGCAAATTTAACTCTCATTTCCCACCAGGAAGAGGAATTAACCAAAGGCTCAGCGTGCCGTGCCGGAACCAGATTAGGGCCTGAAGCAATCCTGCGGTGTTGCGACCAGCTCACAAGAAAGCGAGTTGAAGAAAGGAGCTCAGGGGCACTGTAATTCACAAACCTGCAGAGTTATAAATGACAGCTATCGTCCAAAAATATACTGAAGTAAGGCTGCCAAGAGGACTTGAAAGCGGGGCAGAATTGCAGGAAACCGATTTCAGGAGGTAGACTGGAATTGCAGTTAAAGCATAGGAAAAGAGGCAGAACGTCCACAATGATGCACTTGGCCAAAAAGGGCGTATGCGTTTTTTCCTGCAGGAAAAAACGCATACGCCCTTTTTGGCCAACCAAGCAAGCTTGCAAAGGAAATCTGCACTACAATGAAGTCTCACTTCCCCCCGGTCAAAAGGGGCATCAGAAAAAAGTGTAAAATCCAGAAGGCAGGACAGGCCATGGAGAACTGGGAGCCTTGTTATGCTGATGGGCGGGATGTAAATTGCCAACAGCCACTCGGGAGAAGTGTATGGTGTTTCCTGAAACATCTAAAAAACAAAGCAACAGAGCCTAGGGCACTTCCACTTATGGTCCTATAGCTTAGGGAAATTAAAATCAAAAAGACACAGCCACCCCAAAGTTTGGGACGGCTCTGTTTACAAGAACCTCGTTTACGGTACAAGTTCAATATCGCAGAAAGTGAGTAATGGATAAAGAAGTTGTGGTACTTACGTACAATGCAGTATCACTCAGCAGTGACATCTATGTCATCAGGCCCGTAGCAGCATAATGAGTGGATTCAGGTATGATGATTCTAACTGAAATAAGTCACACAGAAAAAGAAACATCATAAGATATCACTAATACACGGAATGTAAACTTGGCTACACAGGAACTGAATTACAAAACAGAACAGGGTCTCAAATTTAGAAAACCAACTTATGCTTGCTAAGGGGAAAGGTGAGTTGGGGTGCTGCCTAAAACCAGAGATTGAAATGAACACAGATAAAGTTCCTTAAGCCAAATATGGAATAGACAAGAGCTACTCCTTGCTCAACGAAATGGACTCAACACCCCATATTAAACGCCTAAGAATGTACCTGACTAGTAAGTATCTTAAAACCTATGGATTGCTATGTCTCCGAAAGAGAATCAAGCGTGTGTACAGGGGCATAAACGCAGCAGTGATAGGATTGGAGAGGTTCGGTGAGCAAATGAAGACCCTTTGAAGTCATATTGCATGGTACCCATTCCACGGGTCTCAACTCTCCAGGTTTAAGGGATTCTTCCTTCAGCTAAAACATGCATGTGGAACCCAGAGTATGATCCACCGTGTGATCGGGAGACGTGTTCAAATATGTCTCAGTTCTCGTCCCCTGGTACTCGGGTGCAACATTCCAGACGCTTTACTAACACTCTCCCGACTTGGAGAGTCAGTGCCTTTAACCTCCTGTTTGGCCCAGTTTGCAATTTCTGCGGAAGATGAACAGGAATAGGGAGAACCAATGAGAGACTAGCTGGAGGTGTCTGGACGGGCAAATTTAACTCTCATTTCCCACCAGGAAGAGGAATTAACCAAAGGCTCAGCGTGCCGTGCCAGAACCAGATTAGGGCCTGAAGCAATCCTGCGGTGTTGCGACCAGCTCACAAGAAAGCGAGTTGAAGAAAGGAGCTCAGGGGCACTGTAATTCACAAACCTGCAGAGTTATAAATGAGAGCTCTCGTCCAAAAATATACTGAAGTAAGGCTGCCAAGAGGACTTGAAAGCGGGGCAGAATTGCAGGAAACCGATTTCAGGAGGTAGACTGGAATTGCATTGAAAGCATAGGAAAAGAGGCAGAACGTCCACAATGATGCACTTGGCCAAAAAGGGCGTATGCGTTTTTTCCTGAATATATTCAGGAAAAAACGCATACGCCCTTTTTGGCCAACGAAGCAAGCTTGCAAAGGAAATCTGCACTACAATGAAGTCTCACTTCCCCCCCGGTCAAAAGGGCCATCTGAAAAAAGTGTAAAATCCAGAAGTTAGGACAGGCCATGGAGAACTGGGAGCCTTGTTATGCTGATGGGCGGGATGTAAATTGCCAACAGCCACTCGGGAGAAGTGTATGGTGTTTCCTGAAACATCTAAAAAACAAAGCAACAGAGCCTAGGGCACTTCCACTTATGGTCCTATAGTTTAGGGAAATTAAAATCAAAAAGACACAGCCACCCCAAAGTTTGGGACGGCTCTGTTTACAAGAACCTCGTTTACAGTACAAGTTCAATATCGCAGAAAGTGAGTAATGGATAAAGAAGTTGTGGTACTTACGTACAATGCAATATCACTCAGCAATGAAATCTATGTCATCAGGCCCGTAGCAGCATAATGAGTGGATTCAGGTATGATGATTCTAACTGAAATAAGTCACACAGAAAAAGAAACATCATAAGATATCACTAATACACGGAATGTAAACTTGGCTACACAGGAACTGAATTACAAAACAGAACAGGGTCTCAAATTTAGAAAACCAACTTATGCTTGCTAAGGGGAAAGGTGAGTTGGGGTGCTGCCTAAAACCAGAGATTGAAATGAACACAGATAAAGTTCCTTAAGCCAAATATGGAATAGACAAGAGCTACACCTTGCTCAACGAAATGGACTCAACACCTCATATTAAATGCCTAAGAATGTACCTGACTAGTAAGTATCTTAAAACCTATGGATTGCTATGTCTCCGAAAGAGAATCAAGCGTGTGTACAGGGGCATAAACGCAGCAGTGATAGGATTGGAGAGGTTCGGTGAGCAAATGAAGACCCTTTGAAGTCATATTGCATGGTACCCATTCCACGGGTCTCAACTCTCCAGGTTTAAGGGATTCTTCCTTCAGCTAAAACATGCATGTGGAACCCAGAGTATGATCCACCGTGTGATCGGGAGACGTGTTCAAATATGTCTCAGTTCTCGTCCCCTGGTACTCGGGTGCAACATTCCAGACGCTTTACTAACACTCTCCCGACTTGGAGAGTCAGTGCCTTTAACCTCCTGTTTGGCCCAGTTTGCAATTTCTGCGGAAGATGAACAGGAATAGGGAGAACCAATGAGAGACTAGCTGGAGGTGTCTGGACGGGCAAATTTAACTCTCATTTCCCACCAGGAAGAGGAATTAACCAAAGGCTCAGCGTGCCGTGCCAGAACCAGATTAGGGCCTGAAGCAATCCTGCGGTGTTGCGGCCAGCTCACAAGAAAGCGAGTTGAAGAAAGGAGCTCAGGGGCACTGTAATTCACAAACCTGCAGAGTTATAAATGACAGCTATCGTCCAAAAATATACTGAAGTAAGGCTGCCAAGAGGACTTGAAAGCGGGGCAGAATTGCAGGAAACCGATTTCAGGAGGTAGACTGGAATTGCAGTTAAAGCATAGGAAAAGAGGCAGAACGTCCACAATGATGCACTTGGCCAAAAAGGGCGTATGCGTTTTTTCCTGAATATATTCAGGAAAAAACGCATACGCCCTTTTTGGCCAACCAAGCAAGCTTGCAAAGGAAATCTGCACTACAATGAAGTCTCACTTCCCCCCGGTCAAAAGGGCCATCTGAAAAAAGTGTAAAATCCAGAAGGTAGGATAGGCCATGGAGAACTGGGAGCCTTGTTATGCTGATGGGCGGGATGTAAATTGCCAACAGCCACTCGGGAGAAGTGTATGGTGTTTCCTGAAACATCTAAAAAACAAAGCAACAGAGCCTAGGGCACTTCCACTTATGGTCCTATAGTTTAGGGAAATTAAAATAAAAAGACACAGCCACCCCAAAGTTTGGGACGGCTCTGTTTACAAGAACCTCGTTTACGGTACAAGTTCAATATCGCAGAAAGTGAGTAATGGATAAAGAAGTTGTGGTACTTACGTACAATGCAATATCAATCAGCAATGAAATCTATGTCATCAGGCCCGTAGCAGCATAATGAGTGGATTCAGGTATGATGATTCTAACTGAAATAAGTCACACAGAAAAAGAAACATCATAAGATATCACTAATACACGGAATGTAAACTTGGCTACACAGGAACTGAATTACAAAACAGAACAGGGTCTCAAATTCAGAAAACCAACTTATGCTTGCTAAGGGGAAAGGTGAGTTGGGGTGCTGCCTAAAACCAGAGATTGAAATGAACACAGATAAAGTTCCTTAAGCCAAATATGTAATAGACAAGAGCTACACCTTGCTCAACGAAATGGACTCAACACCTCATATTAAATGCCTAAGAATGTACCTGACTAGTAAGTATCTTAAAACCTATGGATTGCTATGTCTCCGAAAGAGAATCAAGCGTGTGTACAGGGGCATAAACGCAGCAGTGATAGGATTGGAGAGGTTCGGTGAGCAAATGAAGACCCTTTGAAGTCATATTGCATGGTACCCATTCCACGGGTCTCAACTCTCCAGGTTTAAGGGATTCTTCCTTCAGCTAAAACATGCATGTGGAACCCAGAGTATGATCCACCGTGTGATCGGGAGACGTGTTCAAATATGTCTCAGTTCTCGTCCCCTGGTACTCGGGTGCAACATTCCAGACGCTTTACTAACACTCTCCCGACTTGGAGAGTCAGTGCCTTTAACCTCCTGTTTGGCCCAGTTTGCAATTTCTGCGGAAGATGAACAGGAATAGGGAGAACCAATGAGAGACTAGCTGGAGGTGTCTGGACGGGCAAATTTAACTCTCATTTCCCACCAGGAAGAGGAATTAACCAAAGGCTCAGCGTGCCGTGCCAGAACCAGATTAGGGCCTGAAGCAATCCTGCGGTGTTGCGGCCAGCTCACAAGAAAGCGAGTTGAAGAAAGGAGCTCAGGGGCACTGTAATTCACAAACCTGCAGAGTTATAAATGACAGCTATCGTCCAAAAATATACTGAAGTAAGGCTGCCAAGAGGACTTGAAAGCGGGGCAGAATTGCAGGAAACCGATTTCAGGAGGTAGACTGGAATTGCATTGAAAGCATAGGAAAAGAGGCAGAACGTCCACAATGATGCACTTGGCCAAAAAGGGCGTATGCGTTTTTTCCTGAAGGAAAAAACGCATACGCCCTTTTTGGCCAACCAAGCAAGCTTGCAAAGGAAATCTGCACTACAATGAAGTCTCACTTCCCCCCGGTCAAAAGGGGCATCAGAAAAAAGTGTAAAATCCAGAAGGCAGGACAGGCCATGGAGAACTGGGAGCCTTGTTATGCTGATGGGCGGGATGTAAATTGCCAACAGCCACTCGGGAGAAGTGTATGGTGTTTCCTGAAACATCTAACAAACAAAGCAACAGAGCCTAGGGCACTTCCACTTATGGTCCTATAGCTTAGGGAAATTAAAATCAAAAAGACACAGCCACCCCAAAGTTTGGGACAGCTCTGTTTACAAGAACCTCGTTTACGGTACAAGTTCAATATCGCAGAAAGTGAGTAATGGATAAAGAAGTTGTGGTACTTACGTACAATGCAATATCACTCAGCAATGAAATCTATGTCATCAGGCCCATAGCAGCATAATGAGTGGATTCAGGTATGATGATTCTAACTGAAATAAGTCACACAGAAAAAGAAACATCATAAGATATCACTAATACACGGAATGTAAACTTGGCTACACAGGAACTGAATTACAAAACAGAACAGGGTCTCAAATTTAGAAAACCAACTTATGCTTGCTAAGGGGAAAGGTGAGTTGGGGTGCTGCCTAAAACCAGAGATTGAAATGAACACAGATAAAGTTCCTTAAGCCAAATATGGAATAGACAAGAGCTACTCCTTGCTCAACGAAATGGACTCAACACCCCATATTAAACGCCTAAGAATGTACCTGACTAGTAAGTATCTTAAAACCTATGGATTGCTATGTCTCCGAAAGAGAATCAAGCGTGTGTACAGGGGCATAAACGCAGCAGTGATAGGATTGGAGAGGTTCGGTGAGCAAATGAAGACCCTTTGAAGTCATATTGCATGGTACCCATTCCACGGGTCTCAACTCTCCAGGTTTAAGGGATTCTTCCTTCAGCTAAAACATGCATGTGGAACCCAGAGTATGATCCACCGTGTGATCGGGAGACGTGTTCAAATATGTCTCAGTTCTCGTCCCCTGGTACTCGGGTGCAACATTCCAGACGCTTTACTAACACTCTCCCGACTTGGAGAGTCAGTGCCTTTAACCTCCTGTTTGGCCCAGTTTGCAATTTCTGCGGAAGATGAACAGGAATAGGGAGAACCAATGAGAGACTAGCTGGAGGTGTCTGGACGGGCAAATTTAACTCTCATTTCCCACCAGGAAGAGGAATTAACCAAAGGCTCAGCGTGCCGTGCCAGAACCAGATTAGGGCCTGAAGCAATCCTGCGGTGTTGCGACCAGCTCACAAGAAAGCGAGTTGAAGAAAGGAGCTCAGGGGCACTGTAATTCACAAACCTGCAGAGTTATAAATGACAGCTATCGTCCAAAAATATACTGAAGTAAGGCTGCCAAGAGGACTTGAAAGCGGGGCAGAATTGCAGGAAACCGATTTCAGGAGGTAGACTGGAATTGCAGTTAAAGCATAGGAAAAGAGGCAGAACGTCCACAATGATGCACTTGGCCAAAAAGGGCGTATGCGTTTTTTCCTGCAGGAAAAAACGCATACGCCCTTTTTGGCCAACCAAGCAAGCTTGCAAAGGAAATCTGCACTACAATGAAGTCTCACTTCCCCCCGGTCCAAAGGGGCATCAGAAAAAAGTGTAAAATCCAGAAGGCAGGACAGGCCATGGAGAACTGGGAGCCTTGTTATGCTGATGGGCGGGATGTAAATTGCCAACAGCCACTCGGGAGAAGTGTATGGTGTTTCCTGAAACATCTAAAAAACAAAGCAACAGAGCCTAGGGCACTTCCACTTATGGTCCTATAGCTTAGGGAAATTAAAATCAAAAAGACACAGCCACCCCAAAGTTTGGGACGGCTCTGTTTACAAGAACCTCGTTTACGGTACAAGTTCAATATCGCAGAAAGTGAGTAATGGATAAAGAAGTTGTGGTACTTACGTACAATGCAGTATCACTCAGCAGTGACATCTATGTCATCAGGCCCGTAGCAGCATAATGAGTGGATTCAGGTATGATGATTCTAACTGAAATAAGTCACACAGAAAAAGAAACATCATAAGATATCACTAATACACGGAATGTAAACTTGGCTACACAGGAACTGAATTACAAAACAGAACAGGGTCTCAAATTTAGAAAACCAACTTATGCTTGCTAAGGGGAAAGGTGAGTTGGGGTGCTGCCTAAAACCAGAGTTGAAATGAACACAGATAAAGTTCCTTAAGCCAAATATGGAATAGACAAGAGCTACTCCTTGCTCAACGAAATGGACTCAACACCCCATATTAAACGCCTAAGAATGTACCTGACTAGTAAGTATCTTAAAACCTATGGATTGCTATGTCTCCGAAAGAGAATCAAGCGTGTGTAGAGGGGCATAAACGCAGCAGTGATAGGATTGGAGAGGTTCGGTGAGCAAATGAAGACCCTTTGAAGTCATATTGCATGGTACCCATTCCACGGGTCTCAACTCTCCAGGTTTAAGGGATTCTTCCTTCAGCTAAAACATGCATGTGGAACCCAGAGTATGATCCACCGTGTGATCGGGAGACGTGTTCAAATATGTCTCAGTTCTCGTCCCCTGGTACTCGGGTGCAACATTCCAGACGCTTTACTAACACTCTCCCGACTTGGAGAGTCAGTGCCTTTAACCTCCTGTTTGGCCCAGTTTGCAATTTCTGCGGAAGATGAACAGGAATAGGGAGAACCAATGAGAGACTAGCTGGAGGTGTCTGGACGGGCAAATTTAACTCTCATTTCCCACCAGGAAGAGGAATTAACCAAAGGCTCAGCGTGCCGTGCCGGAACCAGATTAGGGCCTGAAGCAATCCTGCGGTGTTGCGACCAGCTCACAAGAAAGCGAGTTGAAGAAAGGAGCTCAGGGGCACTGTAATTCACAAACCTGCAGAGTTATAAATGACAGCTCTCGTCCAAAAATATACTGAAGTAAGGCTGCCAAGAGGACTTGAAAGCGGGGCAGAATTGCAGGAAACCGATTTCAGGAGGTAGACTGGAATTGCAGTTAAAGCATAGGAAAAGAGGCAGAACGTCCACAATGATGCACTTGGCCAAAAAGGGCGTATGCGTTTTTTCCTGAATATATTCAGGAAAAAACGCATACGCCCTTTTTGGCCAACGAAGCAAGCTTGCAAAGGAAATCTGCACTACAATGAAGTCTCACTTCCCCCCCGGTCAAAAGGGCCATCTGAAAAAAGTGTAAAATCCAGAAGTTAGGACAGGCCATGGAGAACTGGTAGCCTTGTTATGCTGATGGGCGGGATGTAAATTGCCAACAGCCACTCGGGAGAAGTGTATGGTGTTTCCTGAAACATCTAAAAAACAAAGCAACAGAGCCTAGGGCACTTCCACTTATGGTCCTATAGTTTAGGGAAATTAAAATCAAAAAGACACAGCCACCCCAAAGTTTGGGACGGCTCTGTTTACAAGAACCTCGTTTACGGTACAAGTTCAATATCGCAGAAAGTGAGTAATGGATAAAGAAGTTGTGGTACTTACGTACAATGCAATATCACTCAGCAATGACATCTATGTCATCAGGCCCGTAGCAGCATAATGAGTGGATTCAGGTATGATGATTCTAACTGAAATAAGTCACACAGAAAAAGAAACATCATAAGATATCACTAATACACGGAATGTAAACTTGGCTACACAGGAACTGAATTACAAAACAGAACAGGGTCTCAAATTTAGAAAACCAACTTATGCTTGCTAAGGGGAAAGGTGAGTTGGGGTGCTGCCTAAAACCAGAGATTGAAATGAACACAGATAAAGTTCCTTAAGCCAAATATGTAATAGACAAGAGCTACACCTTGCTCAACGAAATGGACTCAACACCTCATATTAAATGCCTAAGAATGTACCTGACTAGTAAGTATCTTAAAACCTATGGATTGCTATGTCTCCGAAAGAGAATCAAGCGTGTGTACAGGGGCATAAACGCAGCAGTGATAGGATTGGAGAGGTTCGGTGAGCAAATGAAGACCCTTTGAAGTCATATTGCATGGTACCCATTCCACGGGTCTCAACTCTCCAGGTTTAAGGGATTCTTCCTTCAGCTAAAACATGCATGTGGAACCCAGAGTATGATCCACCGTGTGATCGGGAGACGTGTTCAAATATGTCTCAGTTCTCGTCCCCTGGTACTCAGGTGCAACATTCCAGACGCTTTACTAACACTCTCCCGACTTGGAGAGTCAGTGCCTTTAACCTCCTGTTTGGCCCAGTTTGCAATTTCTGCGGAAGATGAACAGGAATAGGGAGAACCAATGAGAGACTAGCTGGAGGTGTCTGGACGGGCAAATTTAACTCTCATTTCCCACCAGGAAGAGGAATTAACCAAAGGCTCAGCGTGCCGTGCCAGAACCAGATTAGGGCCTGAAGCAATCCTGCGGTGTTGCGGCCAGCTCACAAGAAAGCGAGTTGAAGAAAGGAGCTCAGGGGCACTGTAATTCACAAACCTGCAGAGTTATAAATGACAGCTATCGTCCAAAAATATACTGAAGTAAGGCTGCCAAGAGGACTTGAAAGCGGGGCAGAATTGCAGGAAACCGATTTCAGGAGGTAGACTGGAATTGCAGTTAAAGCATAGGAAAAGAGGCAGAACGTCCACAATGATGCACTTGGCCAAAAAGGGCGTATGCGTTTTTTCCTGCAGGAAAAAACGCATACGCCCTTTTTGGCCAACCAAGCAAGCTTGCAAAGGAAATCTGCACTACAATGAAGTCTCACTTCCCCCCGGTCAAAAGGGGCATCAGAAAAAAGTGTAAAATCCAGAAGGCAGGACAGGCCATGGAGAACTGGGAGCCTTGTTATGCTGATGGGCGGGATGTAAATTGCCAACAGCCACTCGGGAGAAGTGTATGGTGTTTCCTGAAACATCTAAAAAACAAAGCAACAGAGCCTAGGGCACTTCCACTTATGGTCCTATAGCTTAGGGAAATTAAAATCAAAAAGACACAGCCACCCCAAAGTTTGGGACGGCTCTGTTTACAAGAACCTCGTTTACGGTACAAGTTCAATATCGCAGAAAGTGAGTAATGGATAAAGAAGTTGTGGTACTTACGTACAATGCAATATCACTCAGCAATGACATCTATGTCATCAGGCCCGTAGCAGCATAATGAGTGGATTCAGGTATGATGATTCTAACTGAAATAAGTCACACAGAAAAAGAAACATCATAAGATATCACTAATACACGGAATGTAAACTTGGCTACACAGGAACTGAATTACAAAACAGAACAGGGTCTCAAATTTAGAAAACCAACTTATGCTTGCTAAGGGGAAAGGTGAGTAGGGGTGCTGCCTAAAACCAGAGTTGAAATGAACACAGATAAAGTTCCTTAAGCCAAATATGGAATAGACAAGAGCTACTCCTTGCTCAACGAAATGGACTCAACACCCCATATTAAACGCCTAAGAATGTACCTGACTAGTAAGTATCTTAAAACCTATGGATTGCTATGTCTCCGAAAGAGAATCAAGCGTGTGTACAGGGGCATAAACGCAGCAGTGATAGGATTGGAGAGGTTCAGTGAGCAAATGAAGACCCTTTGAAGTCATATTGCATGGTACCCATTCCACGGGTCTCAACTCTCCAGGTTTAAGGGATTCTTCCTTCAGCTAAAACATGCATGTGGAACCCAGAGTATGATCCACCGTGTGATCGGGAGACATGTTCAAATATGTCTCAGTTCTCGTCCCCTGGTACTCGGGTGCAACATTCCAGACGCTTTACTAACACTCTCCCGACTTGGAGAGTCAGTGCCTTTAACCTCCTGTTTGGCCCAGTTTGCAATTTCTGCGGAAGATGAACAGGAATAGGGAGAACCAATGAGAGACTAGCTGGAGGTGTCTGGACGGGCAAATTTAACTCTCATTTCCCACCAGGAAGAGGAATTAACCAAAGGCTCAGCGTGCCATGCCGGAACCAGATTAGGGCCTGAAGCAATCCTGCGGTGTTGCGACCAGCTCACAAGAAAGCGAGTTGAAGAAAGGAGCTCAGGGGCACTGTAATTCACAAACCTGCAGAGTTATAAATGACAGCTCTCGTCCAAAAATATACTGAAGTAAGGCTGCCAAGAGGACTTGAAAGCGGGGCAGAATTGCAGGAAACCGATTTCAGGAGGTAGACTGGAATTGCATTGAAAGCATAGGAAAAGAGGCAGAACGTCCACAATGATGCACTTGGCCAAAAAGGGCGTATGCGTTTTTTCCTGCAGGAAAAAACGCATACGCCCTTTTTGGCCAACCAAGCAAGCTTGCAAAGGAAATCTGCACTACAATGAAGTCTCACTTCCCCCCGGTCAAAAGGGGCATCAGAAAAAAGTGTAAAATCCAGAAGGCAGGACAGGCCATGGAGAACTGGGAGCCTTGTTATGCTGATGGGCGGGATGTAAATTGCCAACAGCCACTCGGGAGAAGTGTATGGTGTTTCCTGAAACATCTAAAAAACAAAGCAACAGAGCCTAGGGCACTTCCACTTATGGTCCTATAGCTTAGGGAAATTAAAATAAAAAAGACACAGCCACCCCAAAGTTTGGGACGGCTCTGTTTACAAGAACCTCGTTTACGGTACAAGTTCAATATCGCAGAAAGTGAGTAATGGATAAAGAAGTTGTGGTACTTACGTACAATGCAATATCACTCAGCAATGACATCTATGTCATCAGGCCCGTAGCAGCATAATGAGTGGATTCAGGTATGATGATTCTAACTGAAATAAGTCACACAGAAAAAGAAACATCATAAGATATCACTAATACACGGAATGTAAACTTGGCTACACAGGAACTGAATTACAAAACAGAACAGGGTCTCAAATTTAGAAAACCAACTTATGCTTGCTAAGGGGAAAGGTGAGTTGGGGTGCTGCCTAAAACCAGAGTTGAAATGAACACAGATAAAGTTCCTTAAGCCAAATATGGAATAGACAAGAGCTACTCCTTGCTCAACGAAATGGACTCAACACCCCATATTAAACGCCTAAGAATGTACCTGACTAGTAAGTATCTTAAAACCTATGGATTGCTATGTCTCTGAAAGAGAATCAAGCGTGTGTACAGGGGCATAAACGCAGCAGTGATAGGATTGGAGAGGTTCGGTGAGCAAATGAAGACCCTTTGAAGTCATATTGCATGGTACCCATTCCACGGGTCTCAACTCTCCAGGTTTAAGGGATTCTTCCTTCAGCTAAAACATGCATGTGGAACCCAGAGTATGATCCACCGTGTGATCGGGAGACGTGTTCAAATATGTCTCAGTTCTCGTCCCCTGGTACTCGGGTGCAACATTCCAGACGCTTTACTAACACTCTCCCGACTTGGAGAGTCAGTGCCTTTAACCTCCTGTTTGGCCCAGTTTGCAATTTCTGCGGAAGATGAACAGGAATAGGGAGAACCAATGAGAGACTAGCTGGAGGTGTCTGGACGGGCAAATTTAACTCTCATTTCCCACCAGGAAGAGGAATTAACCAAAGGCTCAGCGTGCCGTGCCAGAACCAGATTAGGGCCTGAAGCAATCCTGCGGTGTTGCGACCAGCTCACAAGAAAGCGAGTTGAAGAAAGGAGCTCAGGGGCACTGTAATTCACAAACCTGCAGAGTTATAAATGACAGCTCTCGTCCAAAAATATACTGAAGTAAGGCTGCCAAGAGGACTTGAAAGCGGGGCAGAATTGCAGGAAACCGATTTCAGGAGGTAGACTGGAATTGCATTGAAAGCATAGGAAAAGAGGCAGAACGTCCACAATGATGCACTTGGCCAAAAAGGGCGTATGCGTTTTTTCCTGCAGGAAAAAACGCATACGCCCTTTTTGGCCAACCAAGCAAGCTTGCAAAGGAAATCTGCACTACAATGAAGTCTCACTTCCCCCCGGTCCAAAGGGGCATCAGAAAAAAGTGTAAAATCCAGAAGGCAGGACAGGCCATGGAGAACTGGGAGCCTTGTTATGCTGATGGGCGGGATGTAAATTGCCAACAGCCACTCGGGAGAAGTGTATGGTGTTTCCTGAAACATCTAAAAAACAAAGCAACAGAGCCTAGGGCACTTCCACTTATGGTCCTATAGCTTAGGGAAATTAAAATCAAAAAGACACAGCCACCCCAAAGTTTGGGACGGCTCTGTTTACAAGAACCTCGTTTACGGTACAAGTTCAATATCGCAGAAAGTGAGTAATGGATAAAGAAGTTGTGGTACTTACGTACAATGCAGTATCACTCAGCAGTGACATCTATGTCATCAGGCCCGTAGCAGCATAATGAGTGGATTCAGGTATGATGATTCTAACTGAAATAAGTCACACAGAAAAAGAAACATCATAAGATATCACTAATACACGGAATGTAAACTTGGCTACACAGGAACTGAATTACAAAACAGAACAGGGTCTCAAATTTAGAAAACCAACTTATGCTTGCTAAGGGGAAAGGTGAGTTGGGGTGCTGCCTAAAACCAGAGATTGAAATGAACACAGATAAAGTTCCTTAAGCCAAATATGGAATAGACAAGAGCTACTCCTTGCTCAACGAAATGGACTCAACACCCCATATTAAACGCCTAAGAATGTACCTGACTAGTAAGTATCTTAAAACCTATGGATTGCTATGTCTCCGAAAGAGAATCAAGCGTGTGTACAGGGGCATAAACGCAGCAGTGATAGGATTGGAGAGGTTCGGTGAGCAAATGAAGACCCTTTGAAGTCATATTGCATGGTACCCATTCCACGGGTCTCAACTCTCCAGGTTTAAGGGATTCTTCCTTCAGCTAAAACATGCATGTGGAACCCAGAGTATGATCCACCGTGTGATCGGGAGACGTGTTCAAATATGTCTCAGTTCTCGTCCCCTGGTACTCGGGTGCAACATTCCAGACGCTTTACTAACACTCTCCCGACTTGGAGAGTCAGTGCCTTTAACCTCCTGTTTGGCCCAGTTTGCAATTTCTGCGGAAGATGAACAGGAATAGGGAGAACCAATGAGAGACTAGCTGGAGGTGTCTGGACGGGCAAATTTAACTCTCATTTCCCACCAGGAAGAGGAATTAACCAAAGGCTCAGCGTGCCGTGCCGGAACCAGATTAGGGCCTGAAGCAATCCTGCGGTGTTGCGACCAGCTCACAAGAAAGCGAGTTGAAGAAAGGATCTCAGGGGCACTGTAATTCACAAACCTGCAGAGTTATAAATGACAGCTATCGTCCAAAAATATACTGAAGTAAGGCTGCCAAGAGGACTTGAAAGCGGGGCAGAATTGCAGGAAACCGATTTCAGGAGGTAGACTGGAATTGCATTGAAAGCATAGGAAAAGAGGCAGAACGTCCACAATGATGCACTTGGCCAAAAAGGGCGTATGCGTTTTTTCCTGCAGGAAAAAACGCATACGCCCTTTTTGGCCAACCAAGCAAGCTTGCAAAGGAAATCTGCACTACAATGAAGTCTCACTTCCCCCCGGTCAAAAGGGGCATCAGAAAAAAGTGTAAAATCCAGAAGGCAGGACAGGCCATGGAGAACTGGGAGCCTTGTTATGCTGATGGGCGGGATGTAAATTGCCAACAGCCACTCGGGAGAAGTGTATGGTGTTTCCTGAAACATCTAAAAAACAAAGCAACAGAGCCTAGGGCACTTCCACTTATGGTCCTATAGCTTAGGGAAATTAAAATCAAAAAGACACAGCCACCCCAAAGTTTGGGACGGCTCTGTTTACAAGAACCTCGTTTACGGTACAAGTTCAATATCGCAGAAAGTGAGTAATGGATAAAGAAGTTGTGGTACTTACGTACAATGCAATATCACTCAGCAATGACATCTATGTCATCAGGCCCGTAGCAGCATAATGAGTGGATTCAGGTATGATGATTCTAACTGAAATAAGTCACACAGAAAAAGAAACATCATAAGATATCACTAATACACGGAATGTAAACTTGGCTACACAGGAACTGAATTACAAAACAGAACAGGGTCTCAAATTTAGAAAACCAACTTATGCTTGCTAAGGGGAAAGGTGAGTTGGGGTGCTGCCTAAAACCAGAGTTGAAATGAACACAGATAAAGTTCCTTAAGCCAAATATGGAATAGACAAGAGCTACTCCTTGCTCAACGAAATGGACTCAACACCCCATATTAAACGCCTAAGAATGTACCTGACTAGTAAGTATCTTAAAACCTATGGATTGCTATGTCTCCGAAAGAGAATCAAGCGTGTGTACAGGGGCATAAACGCAGCAGTGATAGGATTGGAGAGGTTCGGTGAGCAAATGAAGACCCTTTGAAGTCATATTGCATGGTACCCATTCCACGGGTCTCAACTCTCCAGGTTTAAGGGATTCTTCCTTCAGCTAAAACATGCATGTGGAACCCAGAGTATGATCCACCGTGTGATCGGGAGACGTGTTCAAATATGTCTCAGTTCTCGTCCCCTGGTACTCGGGTGCAACATTCCAGACGCTTTACTAACACTCTCCCGACTTGGAGAGTCAGTGCCTTTAACCTCCTGTTTGGCCCAGTTTGCAATTTCTGCGGAAGATGAACAGGAATAGGGAGAACCAATGAGAGACTAGCTGGAGGTGTCTGGACGGGCAAATTTAACTCTCATTTCCCACCAGGAAGAGGAATTAACCAAAGGCTCAGCGTGCCGTGCCGGAACCAGATTAGGGCCTGAAGCAATCCTGCGGTGTTGCGACCAGCTCACAAGAAAGCGAGTTGAAGAAAGGATCTCAGGGGCACTGTAATTCACAAACCTGCAGAGTTATAAATGACAGCTATCGTCCAAAAATATACTGAAGTAAGGCTGCCAAGAGGACTTGAAAGCGGGGCAGAATTGCAGGAAACCGATTTCAGGAGGTAGACTGGAATTGCATTGAAAGCATAGGAAAAGAGGCAGAACGTCCACAATGATGCACTTGGCCAAAAAGGGCGTATGCGTTTTTTCCTGCAGGAAAAAACGCATACGCCCTTTTTGGCCAACCAAGCAAGCTTGCAAAGGAAATCTGCACTACAATGAAGTCTCACTTCCCCCCGGTCAAAAGGGGCATCAGAAAAAAGTGTAAAATCCAGAAGGCAGGACAGGCCATGGAGAACTGGGAGCCTTGTTATGCTGATGGGCGGGATGTAAATTGCCAACAGCCACTCGGGAGAAGTGTATGGTGTTTCCTGAAACATCTAAAAAACAAAGCAACAGAGCCTAGGGCACTTCCACTTATGGTCCTATAGCTTAGGGAAATTAAAATCAAAAAGACACAGCCACCCCAAAGTTTGGGACGGCTCTGTTTACAAGAACCTCGTTTACGGTACAAGTTCAATATCGCAGAAAGTGAGTAATGGATAAAGAAGTTGTGGTACTTACGTACAATGCAATATCACTCAGCAATGACATCTATGTCATCAGGCCCGTAGCAGCATAATGAGTGGATTCAGGTATGATGATTCTAACTGAAATAAGTCACACAGAAAAAGAAACATCATAAGATATCACTAATACACGGAATGTAAACTTGGCTACACAGGAACTGAATTACAAAACAGAACAGGGTCTCAAATTTAGAAAACCAACTTATGCTTGCTAAGGGGAAAGGTGAGTTGGGGTGCTGCCTAAAACCAGAGTTGAAATGAACACAGATAAAGTTCCTTAAGCCAAATATGGAATAGACAAGAGCTACTCCTTGCTCAACGAAATGGACTCAACACCCCATATTAAACGCCTAAGAATGTACCTGACTAGTAAGTATCTTAAAACCTATGGATTGCTATGTCTCCGAAAGAGAATCAAGCGTGTGTACAGGGGCATAAACGCAGCAGTGATAGGATTGGAGAGGTTCGGTGAGCAAATGAAGACCCTTTGAAGTCATATTGCATGGTACCCATTCCACGGGTCTCAACTCTCCAGGTTTAAGGGATTCTTCCTTCAGCTAAAACATGCATGTGGAACCCAGAGTATGATCCACCGTGTGATCGGGAGACGTGTTCAAATATGTCTCAGTTCTCGTCCCCTGGTACTCGGGTGCAACATTCCAGACGCTTTACTAACACTCTCCCGACTTGGAGAGTCAGTGCCTTTAACCTCCTGTTTGGCCCAGTTTGCAATTTCTGCGGAAGATGAACAGGAATAGGGAGAACCAATGAGAGACTAGCTGGAGGTGTCTGGACGGGCAAATTTAACTCTCATTTCCCACCAGGAAGAGGAATTAACCAAAGGCTCAGCGTGCCGTGCCAGAACCAGATTAGGGCCTGAAGCAATCCTGCGGTGTTGCGACCAGCTCACAAGAAAGCGAGTTGAAGAAAGGAGCTCAGGGGCACTGTAATTCACAAACCTGCAGAGTTATAAATGACAGCTCTCGTCCAAAATATACTGAAGTAAGGCTGCCAAGAGGACTTGAAATCGGGGCAGAATTGCAGGAAACCGATTTCAGGAGGTAGACTGGAATTGCATTGAAAGCATAGGAAAAGAGGCAGAACGTCCACAATGATGCACTTGGCCAAAAAGGGCGTATACGTTTTTTCCTGCAGGAAAAAACGCATACGCCCTTTTTGGCCAACCAAGCAAGCTTGCAAAGGAAATCTGCACTACAATGAAGTCTCACTTCCCCCCGGTCAAAAGGGGCATCAGAAAAAAGTGTAAAATCCAGAAGGCAGGACAGGCCATGGAGAACTGGGAGCCTTGTTATGCTGATGGGCGGGATGTAAATTGCCAACAGCCACTCGGGAGAAGTGTATGGTGTTTCCTGAAACATCTAAAAAACAAAGCAACAGAGCCTAGGGCACTTCCACTTATGGTCCTATAGCTTAGGGAAATTAAAATCAAAAAGACACAGCCACCCCAAAGTTTGGGACGGCTCTGTTTACAAGAACCTCGTTTACGGTACAAGTTCAATATCGCAGAAAGTGAGTAATGGATAAAGAAGTTGTGGTACTTACGTACAATGCAATATCACTCAGCAATGAAATCTATGTCATCAGGCCCGTAGCAGCATAATGAGTGGATTCAGGTATGATGATTCTAACTGAAATAAGTCACACAGAAAAAGAAACATCATAAGATATCACTAATACACGGAATGTAAACTTGGCTACACAGGAACTGAATTACAAAACAGAACAGGGTCTCAAATTTAGAAAACCAACTTATGCTTGCTAAGGGGAAAGGTGAGTTGGGGTGCTGCCTAAAACCAGAGATTGAAATGAACACAGATAAAGTTCCTTAAGCCAAATATGGAATAGACAAGAGCTACTCCTTGCTCAACGAAATGGACTCAACACCCCATATTAAACGCCTAAGAATGTACCTGACTAGTAAGTATCTTAAAACCTATGGATTGCTATGTCTCCGAAAGAGAATCAAGCGTGTGTACAGGGGCATAAACGCAGCAGTGATAGGATTGGAGAGGTTCGGTGAGCAAATGAAGACCCTTTGAAGTCATATTGCATGGTACCCATTCCACGGGTCTCAACTCTCCAGGTTTAAGGGATTCTTCCTTCAGCTAAAACATGCATGTGGAACCCAGAGTATGATCCACCGTGTGATCGGGAGACGTGTTCAAATATGTCTCAGTTCTCGTCCCCTGGTACTCGGGTGCAACATTCCAGACGCTTTACTAACACTCTCCCGACTTGGAGAGTCAGTGCCTTTAACCTCCTGTTTGGCCCAGTTTGCAATTTCTGCGGAAGATGAACAGGAATAGGGAGAACCAATGAGAGACTAGCTGGAGGTGTCTGGACGGGCAAATTTAACTCTCATTTCCCACCAGGAAGAGGAATTAACCAAAGGCTCAGCGTGCCGTGCCAGAACCAGATTAGGGCCTGAAGCAATCCTGCGGTGTTGCGACCAGCTCACAAGAAAGCGAGTTGAAGAAAGGAGCTCAGGGGCACTGTAATTCACAAACCTGCAGAGTTATAAATGACAGCTCTCGTCCAAAAATATACTGAAGTAAGGCTGCCAAGAGGACTTGAAAGCGGGGCAGAATTGCAGGAAACCGATTTCAGGAGGTAGACTGGAATTGCAGTTAAAGCATAGGAAAAGAGGCAGAACGTCCACAATGATGCACTTGGCCAAAAAGGGCGTATGCGTTTTTTCCTGAATATATTCAGGAAAAAACGCATACGCCCTTTTTGGCCAACCAAGCAAGCTTGCAAAGGAAATCTGCACTACAATGAAGTCTCACTTCCCCCCGGTCAAAAGGGCCATCTGAAAAAAGTGTAAAATCCAGAAGGTAGGACAGGCCATGGAGAACTGGGAGCCTTGTTATGCTGATGGGCGGGATGTAAATTGCCAACAGCCACTCGGGAGAAGTGTATGGTGTTTCCTGAAACATCTAAAAAACAAAGCAACAGAGCCTAGGGCACTTCCACTTATGGTCCTATAGCTTAGGGAAATTAAAATCAAAAAGACACAGCCACCCCAAAGTTTGGGACGGCTCTGTTTACAAGAACCTCGTTTACGGTACAAGTTCAATATCGCAGAAAGTGAGTAATGGATAAAGAAGTTGTGGTACTTACGTACAATGCAATATCACTCAGCAATGAAATCTATGTCATCAGGCCCGTAGCAGCATAATGAGTGGATTCAGGTATGATGATTCTAACTGAAATAAGTCACACAGAAAAAGAAACATCATAAGATATCACTAATACATGGAATGTAAACTTGGCTACACAGGAACTAAATTACAAAACAGAACAGGGTCTCAAATTTAGAAAACCAACTTATGCTTGCTAAGGGGAAAGGTGAGTTGGCGTGCTGCCTAAAACCAGAGATTGAAATGAACACAGATAAAGTTCCTTAAGCCAAATATGGAATAGACAAGAGCTACTCCTTGCTCAACGAAATGGACTCAACACCCCATATTAAACGCCTAAGAATGTACCTGACTAGTAAGTATCTTAAAACCTATGGATTGCTATGTCTCCGAAAGAGAATCAAGCGTGTGTACAGGGGCATAAACGCAGCAGTGATAGGATTGGAGAGGTTCGGTGAGCAAATGAAGACCCTTTGAAGTCATATTGCATGGTACCCATTCCACGGGTCTCAACTCTCCAGGTTTAAGGGATTCTTCCTTCAGCTAAAACATGCATGTGGAACCCAGAGTATGATCCACCGTGTGATCGGGAGACGTGTTCAAATATGTCTCAGTTCTCGTCCCCTGGTACTCAGGTGCAACATTCCAGACGCTTTACTAACACTCTCCCGACTTGGAGAGTCAGTGCCTTTAACCTCCTGTTTGGCCCAGTTTGCAATTTCTGCGGAAGATGAACAGGAATAGGGAGAACCAATGAGAGACTAGCTGGAGGTGTCTGGACGGGCAAATTTAACTCTCATTTCCCACCAGGAAGAGGAATTAACCAAAGGCTCAGCGTGCCGTGCCAGAACCAGATTAGGGCCTGAAGCAATCCTGCGGTGTTGCGGCCAGCTCACAAGAAAGCGAGTTGAAGAAAGGAGCTCAGGGGCACTGTAATTCACAAACCTGCAGAGTTATAAATGACAGCTATCGTCCAAAAATATACTGAAGTAAGGCTGCCAAGAGGACTTGAAAGCGGGGCAGAATTGCAGGAAACCGATTTCAGGAGGTAGACTGGAATTGCATTGAAAGCATAGGAAAAGAGGCAGAACGTCCACAATGATGCACTTGGCCAAAAAGGGCGTATGCGTTTTTTCCTGCAGGAAAAAACGCATACGCCCTTTTTGGCCAACCAAGCAAGCTTGCAAAGGAAATCTGCACTACAATGAAGTCTCACTTCCCCCCGGTCAAAAGGGGCATCAGAAAAAAGTGTAAAATCCAGAAGGCAGGACAGGCCATGGAGAACTGGGAGCCTTGTTATGCTGATGGGCGGGATGTAAATTGCCAACAACCACTCGGGAGAAGTGTATGGTGTTTCCTGAAACATCTAAAAAACAAAGCAACAGAGCCTAGGGCACTTCCACTTATGGTCCTATAGCTTAGGGAAATTAAAATCAAAAAGACACAGCCACCCCAAAGTTTGGGACGGCTCTGTTTACAAGAACCTCGTTTACGGTACAAGTTCAATATCGCAGAAAGTGAGTAATGGATAAAGAAGTTGTGGTACTTACGTACAATGCAATATCACTCAGCAATGAAATCTATGTCATCAGGCCCGTAGCAGCATAATGAGTGGATTCAGCTATGATGATTCTAACTGAAATAAGTCACACAGAAAAAGAAACATCATAAGATATCACTAATACACGGAATGTAAACTTGGCTACACAGGAACTGAATTACAAAACAGAACAGGGTCTCAAATTTAGAAAACCAACTTATGCTTGCTAAGGGGAAAGGTGAGTTGGGGTGCTGCCTAAAACCAGAGATTGAAATGAACACAGATAAAGTTCCTTAAGCCAAATATGGAATAGACAAGAGCTACTCCTTGCTCAACGAAATGGACTCAACACCCCATATTAAACGCCTAAGAATGTACCTGACTAGTAAGTATCTTAAAACCTATGGATTGCTATGTCTCCGAAAGAGAATCAAGCGTGTGTACAGGGGCATAAACGCAGCAGTGATAGGATTGGAGAGGTTCGGTGAGCAAATGAAGACCCTTTGAAGTCATATTGCATGGTACCCATTCCACGGGTCTCAACTCTCCAGGTTTAAGGGATTCTTCCTTCAGCTAAAACATGCATGTGGAACCCAGAGTATGATCCACCGTGTGATCGGGAGACGTGTTCAAATATGTCTCAGTTCTCGTCCCCTGGTACTCGGGTGCAACATTCCAGACGCTTTACTAACACTCTCCCGACTTGGAGAGTCAGTGCCTTTAACCTCCTGTTTGGCCCAGTTTGCAATTTCTGCGGAAGATGAACAGGAATAGGGAGAACCAATGAGAGACTAGCTGGAGGTGTCTGGACGGGCAAATTTAACTCTCATTTCCCACCAGGAAGAGGAATTAACCAAAGGCTCAGCGTGCCGTGCCAGAACCAGATTAGGGCCTGAAGCAATCCTGCGGTGTTGCGACCAGCTCACAAGAAAGCGAGTTGAAGAAAGGAGCTCAGGGGCACTGTAATTCACAAACCTGCAGAGTTATAAATGACAGCTATCGTCCAAAAATATACTGAAGTAAGGCTGCCAAGAGGACTTGAAAGCGGGGCAGAATTGCAGGAAACCGATTTCAGGAGTTAGACTGGAATTGCAGTTAAAGCATAGGAAAAGAGGCAGAACGTCCACAATGATGCACTTGGCCAAAAAGGGCGTATGCGTTTTTTCCTGCAGGAAAAAACGCATACGCCCTTTTTGGCCAACCAAGCAAGCTTGCAAAGGAAATCTGCACTACAATGAAGTCTCACTTCCCCCCGGTCCAAAGGGGCATCAGAAAAAAGTGTAAAATCCAGAAGGCAGGACAGGCCATGGAGAACTGGGAGCCTTGTTATGCTGATGGGCGGGATGTAAATTGCCAACAGCCACTCGGGAGAAGTGTATGGTGTTTCCTGAAACATCTAAAAAACAAAGCAACAGAGCCTAGGGCACTTCCACTTATGGTCCTATAGCTTAGGGAAATTAAAATCAAAAAGACACAGCCACCCCAAAGTTTGGGACGGCTCTGTTTACAAGAACCTCATTTACGGTACAAGTTCAATATCGCAGAAAGTGAGTAATGGATAAAGAAGTTGTGGTACTTACGTACAATGCAGTATCACTCAGCAGTGACATCTATGTCATCAGGCCCGTAGCAGCATAATGAGTGGATTCAGGTATGATGATTCTAACTGAAATAAGTCACACAGAAAAAGAAACATCATAAGATATCACTAATACACGGAATGTAAACTTGGCTACACAGGAACTGAATTACAAAACAGAACAGGGTCTCAAATTTAGAAAACCAACTTATGCTTGCTAAGGGGAAAGGTGAGTTGGGGTGCTGCCTAAAACCAGAGTTGAAATGAACACAGATAAAGTTCCTTAAGCCAAATATGGAATAGACAAGAGCTACTCCTTGCTCAACGAAATGGACTCAACACCCCATATTAAACGCCTAAGAATGTACCTGACTAGTAAGTATCTTAAAACCTATGGATTGCTATGTCTCCGAAAGAGAATCAAGCGTGTGTACAGGGGCATAAACGCAGCAGTGATAGGATTGGAGAGGTTCGGTGAGCAAATGAAGACCCTTTGAAGTCATATTGCATGGTACCCATTCCACGGGTCTCAACTCTCCAGGTTTAAGGGATTCTTCCTTCAGCTAAAACATGCATGTGGAACCCAGAGTATGATCCACCGTGTGATCGGGAGACGTGTTCAAATATGTCTCAGTTCTCGTCCCCTGGTACTCGGGTGCAACATTCCAGACGCTTTACTAACACTCTCCCGACTTGGAGAGTCAGTGCCTTTAACCTCCTGTTTGGCCCAGTTTGCAATTTCTGCGGAAGATGAACAGGAATAGGGAGAACCAATGAGAGACTAGCTGGAGGTGTCTGGACGGGCAAATTTAACTCTCATTTCCCACCAGGAAGAGGAATTAACCAAAGGCTCAGCGTGCCGTGCCAGAACCAGATTAGGGCCTGAAGCAATCCTGCGGTGTTGCGACCAGCTCACAAGAAAGCGAGTTGAAGAAAGGAGCTCAGGGGCACTGTAATTCACAAACCTGCAGAGTTATAAATGACAGCTCTCGTCCAAAAATATACTGAAGTAAGGCTGCCAAGAGGACTTGAAAGCGGGGCAGAATTGCAGGAAACCGATTTCAGGAGGTAGACTGGAATTGCAGTTAAAGCATAGGAAAAGAGGCAGAACGTCCACAATGATGCACTTGGCCAAAAAGGGCGTATGCGTTTTTTCCTGAATATATTCAGGAAAAAACGCATACGCCCTTTTTGGCCAACGAAGCAAGCTTGCAAAGGAAATCTGCACTACAATGAAGTCTCACTTCCCCCCCGGTCAAAAGGGCCATCTGAAAAAAGTGTAAAATCCAGAAGTTAGGACAGGCCATGGAGAACTGGTAGCCTTGTTATGCTGATGGGCGGGATGTAAATTGCCAACAGCCACTCGGGAGAAGTGTATGGTGTTTCCTGAAACATCTAAAAAACAAAGCAACAGAGCCTAGGGCACTTCCACTTATGGTCCTATAGTTTAGGGAAATTAAAATCAAAAAGACACAGCCACCCCAAAGTTTGGGACGGCTCTGTTTACAAGAACCTCGTTTACGGTACAAGTTCAATATCGCAGAAAGTGAGTAATGGATAAAGAAGTTGTGGTACTTACGTACAATGCAATATCACTCAGCAATGAAATCTATGTCATCAGGTCCGTAGCAGCATAATGAGTGGATTCAGGTATGATGATTCTAACTGAAATAAGTCACACAGAAAAAGAAACATCATAAGATATCACTAATACACGGAATGTAAACTTGGCTACACAGGAACTGAATTACAAAACAGAACAGGGTCTCAAATTTAGAAAACCAACTTATGCTTGCTAAGGGGAAAGGTGAGTTGGGGTGCTGCCTAAAACCAGAGATTGAAATGAACACAGATAAAGTTCCTTAAGCCAAATATGGAATAGACAAGAGCTACTCCTTGCTCAACGAAATGGACTCAACACCCCATATTAAACGCCTAAGAATGTACCTGACTAGTAAGTATCTTAAAACCTATGGATTGCTATGTCTCCGAAAGAGAATCAAGCGTGTGTACAGGGGCATAAACGCAGCAGTGATAGGATTGGAGAGGTTCGGTGAGCAAATGAAGACCCTTTGAAGTCATATTGCATGGTACCCATTCCACGGGTCTCAACTCTCCAGGTTTAAGGGATTCTTCCTTCAGCTAAAACATGCATGTGGAACCCAGAGTATGATCCACCGTGTGATCGGGAGACGTGTTCAAATATGTCTCAGTTCTCGTCCCCTGGTACTCGGGTGCAACATTCCAGACGCTTTACTAACACTCTCCCGACTTGGAGAGTCAGTGCCTTTAACCTCCTGTTTGGCCCAGTTTGCAATTTCTGCGGAAGATGAACAGGAATAGGGAGAACCAATGAGAGACTAGCTGGAGGTGTCTGGACGGGCAAATTTAACTCTCATTTCCCACCAGGAAGAGGAATTAACCAAAGGCTCAGCGTGCCGTGCCAGAACCAGATTAGGGCCTGAAGCAATCCTGCGGTGTTGCGACCAGCTCACAAGAAAGCGAGTTGAAGAAAGGAGCTCAGGGGCACTGTAATTCACAAACCTGCAGAGTTATAAATGACAGCTATCGTCCAAAAATATACTGAAGTAAGGCTGCCAAGAGGACTTGAAAGCGGGGCAGAATTGCAGGAAACCGATTTCAGGAGGTAGACTGGAATTGCAGTTAAAGCATAGGAAAAGAGGCAGAACGTCCACAATGATGCACTTGGCCAAAAAGGGCGTATGCGTTTTTTCCTGCAGGAAAAAACGCATACGCCCTTTTTGGCCAACCAAGCAAGCTTGCAAAGGAAATCTGCACTACAATGAAGTCTCACTTCCCCCCGGTCCAAAGGGGCATCAGAAAAAAGTGTAAAATCCAGAAGGCAGGACAGGCCATGGAGAACTGGTAGCCTTGTTATGCTGATGGGCGGGATGTAAATTGCCAACAGCCACTCGGGAGAAGTGTATGGTGTTTCCTGAAACATCTAAAAAACAAAGCAACAGAGCCTAGGGCACTTCCACTTATGGTCCTATAGCTTAGGGAAATTAAAATCAAAAAGACACAGCCACCCCAAAGTTTGGGACGGCTCTGTTTACAAGAACCTCGTTTACGGTACAAGTTCAATATCGCAGAAAGTGAGTAATGGATAAAGAAGTTGTGGTACTTACGTACAATGCAGTATCACTCAGCAGTGACATCTATGTCATCAGGCCCGTAGCAGCATAATGAGTGGATTCAGGTATGATGATTCTAACTGAAATAAGTCACACAGAAAAAGAAACATCATAAGATATCACTAATACACGGAATGTAAACTTGGCTACACAGGAACTGAATTACAAAACAGAACAGGGTCTCAAATTTAGAAAACCAACTTATGCTTGCTAAGGGGAAAGGTGAGTTGGGGTGCTGCCTAAAACCAGAGTTGAAATGAACACAGATAAAGTTCCTTAAGCCAAATATGGAATAGACAAGAGCTACTCCTTGCTCAACGAAATGGACTCAACACCCCATATGAAACGCCTAAGAATGTACCTGACTAGTAAGTATCTTAAAACCTATGGATTGCTATGTCTCCGAAAGAGAATCAAGCGTGTGTACAGGGGCATAAACGCAGCAGTGATAGGATTGGAGAGGTTCGGTGAGCAAATGAAGACCCTTTGAAGTCATATTGCATGGTACCCATTCCACGGGTCTCAACTCTCCAGGTTTAAGGGATTCTTCCTTCAGCTAAAACATGCATGTGGAACCCAGAGTATGATCCACCGTGTGATCGGGAGACGTGTTCAAATATGTCTCAGTTCTCGTCCCCTGGTACTCGGGTGCAACATTCCAGACGCTTTACTAACACTCTCCCGACTTGGAGAGTCAGTGCCTTTAACCTCCTGTTTGGCCCAGTTTGCAATTTCTGCGGAAGATGAACAGGAATAGGGAGAACCAATGAGAGACTAGCTGGAGGTGTCTGGACGGGCAAATTTAACTCTCATTTCCCACCAGGAAGAGGAATTAACCAAAGGCTCAGCGTGCCGTGCCAGAACCAGATTAGGGCCTGAAGCAATCCTGCGGTGTTGCGACCAGCTCACAAGAAAGCGAGTTGAAGAAAGGAGCTCAGGGGCACTGTAATTCACAAACCTGCAGAGTTATAAATGACAGCTCTCGTCCAAAAATATACTGAAGTAAGGCTGCCAAGAGGACTTGAAAGCGGGGCAGAATTGCAGGAAACCGATTTCAGGAGGTAGACTGGAATTGCAGTTAAAGCATAGGAAAAGAGGCAGAACGTCCACAATGATGCACTTGGCCAAAAAGGGCGTATGCGTTTTTTCCTGAATATATTCAGGAAAAAACGCATACGCCCTTTTTGGCCAACGAAGCAAGCTTGCAAAGGAAATCTGCACTACAATGAAGTCTCACTTCCCCCCCGGTCAAAAGGGGCATCAGGAAAAAGTGTAAAATCCAGAAGTTAGGACAGGCCATGGAGAACTGGTAGCCTTGTTATGCTGATGGGCGGGATGTAAATTGCCAACAGCCACTCGGGAGAAGTGTATGGTGTTTCCTGAAACATCTAAAAAACAAAGCAACAGAGCCTAGGGCACTTCCACTTATGGTCCTATAGTTTAGGGAAATTAAAATCAAAAAGACACAGCCACCCCAAAGTTTGGGACGGCTCTGTTTACAAGAACCTCGTTTACGGTACAAGTTCAATATCGCAGAAAGTGAGTAATGGATAAAGAAGTTGTGGTACTTACGTACAATGCAATATCACTCAGCAATGAAATCTATGTCATCAGGTCCGTAGCAGCATAATGAGTGGATTCAGGTATGATGATTCTAACTGAAATAAGTCACACAGAAAAAGAAACATCATAAGATATCACTAATACACGGAATGTAAACTTGGCTACACAGGAACTGAATTACAAAACAGAACAGGGTCTCAAATTTAGAAAACCAACTTATGCTTGCTAAGGGGAAAGGTGAGTTGGGGTGCTGCCTAAAACCAGAGATTGAAATGAACACAGATAAAGTTCCTTAAGCCAAATATGGAATAGACAAGAGCTACTCCTTGCTCAACGAAATGGACTCAACACCCCATATTAAACGCCTAAGAATGTACCTGACTAGTAAGTATCTTAAAACCTATGGATTGCTATGTCTCCGAAAGAGAATCAAGCGTGTGTACAGGGGCATAAACGCAGCAGTGATAGGATTGGAGAGGTTCGGTGAGCAAATGAAGACCCTTTGAAGTCATATTGCATGGTACCCATTCCACGGGTCTCAACTCTCCAGGTTTAAGGGATTCTTCCTTCAGCTAAAACATGCATGTGGAACCCAGAGTATGATCCACCGTGTGATCGGGAGACGTGTTCAAATATGTCTCAGTTCTCGTACCCTGGTACTCAGGTGCAACATTCCAGACGCTTTACTAACACTCTCCCGACTTGGAGAGTCAGTGCCTTTAACCTCCTGTTTGGCCCAGTTTGCAATTTCTGCGGAAGATGAACAGGAATAGGGAGAACCAATGAGAGACTAGCTGGAGGTGTCTGGACGGGCAAATTTAACTCTCATTTCCCACCAGGAAGAGGAATTAACCAAAGGCTCAGCGTGCCGTGCCAGAACCAGATTAGGGCCTGAAGCAATCCTGCGGTGTTGCGACCAGCTCACAAGAAAGCGAGTTGAAGAAAGGAGCTCAGGGGCACTGTAATTCACAAACCTGCAGAGTTATAAATGACAGCTATCGTCCAAAAATATACTGAAGTAAGGCTGCCAAGAGGACTTGAAAGCGGGGCAGAATTGCAGGAAACCGATTTCAGGAGGTAGACTGGAATTGCAGTTAAAGCATAGGAAAAGAGGCAGAACGTCCACAATGATGCACTTGGCCAAAAAGGGCGTATGCGTTTTTTCCTGAATATATTCAGGAAAAAACGCATACGCCCTTTTTGGCCAACCAAGCAAGCTTGCAAAGGAAATCTGCACTACAATGAAGTCTCACTTCCCCCCAGTCAAAAGGGCCATCTGAAAAAAGTGTAAAATCCAGAAGGTAGGACAGGCCATGGAGAACTGGGAGCCTTGTTATGCTGATGGGCGGGATGTAAATTGCCAACAGCCACTCGGGAGAAGTGTATGGTGTTTCCTGAAACATCTAAAAAACAAAGCAACAGAGCCTAGGGCGCTTCCACTTATGGTCCTATAGCTTAGGGAAATTAAAATCAAAAAGACACAGCCACCCCAAAGTTTGGGACGGCTCTGTTTACAAGAACCTCGTTTACGGTACAAGTTCAATATCGCAGAAAGTGAGTAATGGATAAAGAAGTTGTGGTACTTACGTACAATGCAATATCACTCAGCAATGAAATCTATGTCATCAGGCCCGTAGCAGCATAATGAGTGGATTCAGGTATGATGATTCTAACTGAAATAAGTCACACAGAAAAAGAAACATCATAAGATATCACTAATACATGGAATGTAAACTTGGCTACACAGGAACTAAATTACAAAACAGAACAGGGTCTCAAATTTAGAAAACCAACTTATGCTTGCTAAGGGGAAAGGTGAGTTGGGGTGCTGCCTAAAACCAGAGATTGAAATGAACACAGATAAAGTTCCTTAAGCCAAATATGGAATAGACAAGAGCTACTCCTTGCTCAACGAAATGGACTCAACACCCCATATTAAACGCCTAAGAATGTACCTGACTAGTAAGTATCTTAAAACCTATGGATTGCTATGTCTCCGAAAGAGAATCAAGCGTGTGTACAGGGGCATAAACGCAGCAGTGATAGGATTGGAGAGGTTCGGTGAGCAAATGAAGACCCTTTGAAGTCATATTGCATGGTACCCATTCCACGGGTCTCAACTCTCCAGGTTTAAGGGATTCTTCCTTCAGCTAAAACATGCATGTGGAACCCAGAGTATGATCCAGCGTGTGATCGGGAGACGTGTTCAAATATGTCTCAGTTCTCGTCCCCTGGTACTCGGGTGCAACATTCCAGACGCTTTACTAACACTCTCCCGACTTGGAGAGTCAGTGCCTTTAACCTCCTGTTTGGCCCAGTTTGCAATTTCTGCGGAAGATGAACAGGAATAGGGAGAACCAATGAGAGACTAGCTGGAGGTGTCTGGACGGGCAAATTTAACTCTCATTTCCCACCAGGAAGAGGAATTAACCAAAGGCTCAGCGTGCCGTGCCAGAACCAGATTAGGGCCTGAAGCAATCCTGCGGTGTTGCGACCAGCTCACAAGAAAGCGAGTTGAAGAAAGGAGCTCAGGGGCACTGTAATTCACAAACCTGCAGAGTTATAAATGACAGCTCTCGTCCAAAAATATACTGAAGTAAGGCTGCCAAGAGGACTTGAAAGTGGGGCAGAATTGCAGGAAACCGATTTCAGGAGGTAGACTGGAATTGCATTGAAAGCATAGGAAAAGAGGCAGAACGTCCACAATGATGCACTTGGCCAAAAAGGGTGTATGCGTTTTTTCCTGCAGGAAAAAACGCATACGCCCTTTTTGGCCAACCAAGCAAGCTTGCAAAGGAAATCTGCACTACAATGAAGTCTCACTTCCCCCCGGTCAAAAGGGGCATCAGAAAAAAGTGTAAAATCCAGAAGGCAGGACAGGCCATGGAGAACTGGGAGCCTTGTTATGCTGATGGGCGGGATGTAAATTGCCAACAGCCACTCGGGAGAAGTGTATGGTGTTTCCTGAAACATCTAAAAAACAAAGCAACAGAGCCTAGGGCACTTCCACTTATGGTCCTATAGCTTAGGGAAATTAAAATCAAAAAGACACAGCCACCCCAAAGTTTGGGACGGCTCTGTTTACAAGAACCTCGTTTACGGTACAAGTTCAATATCGCAGAAAGTGAGTAATGGATAAAGAAGTTGTGGTACTTACGTACAATGCAGTATCACTCAGCAGTGACATCTATGTCATCAGGCCCGTAGCAGCATAATGAGTGGATTCAGGTATGATGATTCTAACTGAAATAAGTCACACAGAAAAAGAAACATCATAAGATATCACTAATACACGGAATGTAAACTTGGCTACACAGGAACTGAATTACAAAACAGAACAGGGTCTCAAATTTAGAAAACCAACTTATGCTTGCTAAGGGGAAAGGTGAGTTGGGGTGCTGCCTAAAACCAGAGTTGAAATGAACACAGATAAAGTTCCTTAAGCCAAATATGGAATAGACAAGAGCTACTCCTTGCTCAACGAAATGGACTCAACACCCCATATGAAACGCCTAAGAATGTACCTGACTAGTAAGTATCTTAAAACCTATGGATTGCTATGTCTCCGAAAGAGAATCAAGCGTGTGTACAGGGGCATAAACGCAGCAGTGATAGGATTGGAGAGGTTCGGTGAGCAAATGAAGACCCTTTGAAGTCATATTGCATGGTACCCATTCCACGGGTCTCAACTCTCCAGGTTTAAGGGATTCTTCCTTCAGCTAAAACATGCATGTGGAACCCAGAGTATGATCCACCGTGTGATCGGGAGACGTGTTCAAATATGTCTCAGTTCTCGTCCCCTGGTACTCGGGTGCAACATTCCAGACGCTTTACTAACACTCTCCCGACTTGGAGAGTCAGTGCCTTTAACCTCCTGTTTGGCCCAGTTTGCAATTTCTGCGGAAGATGAACAGGAATAGGGAGAACCAATGAGAGACTAGCTGGAGGTGTCTGGACGGGCAAATTTAACTCTCATTTCCCACCAGGAAGAGGAATTAACCAAAGGCTCAGCGTGCCGTGCCAGAACCAGATTAGGGCCTGAAGCAATCCTGCGGTGTTGCGACCAGCTCACAAGAAAGCGAGTTGAAGAAAGGAGCTCAGGGGCACTGTAATTCACAAACCTGCAGAGTTATAAATGACAGCTCTCGTCCAAAAATATACTGAAGTAAGGCTGCCAAGAGGACTTGAAAGCGGGGCAGAATTGCAGGAAACCGATTTCAGGAGGTAGACTGGAATTGCAGTTAAAGCATAGGAAAAGAGGCAGAACGTCCACAATGATGCACTTGGCCAAAAAGGGCGTATGCGTTTTTTCCTGCAGGAAAAAACGCATACGCCCTTTTTGGCCAACCAAGCAAGCTTGCAAAGGAAATCTGCACTACAATGAAGTCTCACTTCCCCCCGGTCAAAAGGGCCATCTGAAAAAAGTGTAAAATCCAGAAGGCAGGACAGGCCATGGAGAACTGGGAGCCTTGTTATGCTGATGGGCGGGATGTAAATTGCCAAGAGCCACTCGGGAGAAGTGTATGGTGTTTCCTGAAACATCTAAAAAACAAAGCAACAGAGCCTAGGGCACTTCCACTTATGGTCCTATAGTTTAGGGAAATTAAAATCAAAAAGACACAGCCACCCCAAAGTTTGGGACGGCTCTGTTTACAAGAACCTCGTTTACGGTACAAGTTCAATATCGCAGAAAGTGAGTAATGGATAAAGAAGTTGTGGTACTTACGTACAATGCAATATCACTCAGCAATGAAATCTATGTCATCAGGCCCGTAGCAGCATAATGAGTGGATTCAGGTATGATGATTCTAACTGAAATAAGTCACACAGAAAAAGAAACATCATAAGATATCACTAATACACGGAATGTAAACTTGGCTACACAGGAACTGAATTACAAAACAGAACAGGGTCTCAAATTTAGAAAACCAACTTATGCTTGCTAAGGGGAAAGGTGAGTTGGGGTGCTGCCTAAAACCAGAGATTGAAATGAACACAGATAAAGTTCCTTAAGCCAAATATGGAATAGACAAGAGCTACTCCTTGCTCAACGAAATGGACTCAACACCCCATATTAAACGCCTAAGAATGTTCCTGACTAGTAAGTATCTTAAAACCTATGGATTGCTATGTCTCCGAAAGAGAATCAAGCGTGTGTACAGGGGCATAAACGCAGCAGTGATAGGATTGGAGAGGTTCGGTGAGCAAATGAAGACCCTTTGAAGTCATATTGCATGGTACCCATTCCACGGGTCTCAACTCTCCAGGTTTAAGGGATTCTTCCTTCAGCTAAAACATGCATGTGGAACCCAGAGTATGATCCACCGTGTGATCGGGAGACGTGTTCAAATATGTCTCAGTTCTCGTCCCCTGGTACTCGGGTGCAACATTCCAGACGCTTTACTAACACTCTCCCGACTTGGAGAGTCAGTGCCTTTAACCTCCTGTTTGGCCCAGTTTGCAATTTCTGCGGAAGATGAACAGGAATAGGGAGAACCAATGAGAGACTAGCTGGAGGTGTCTGGACGGGCAAATTTAACTCTCATTTCCCACCAGGAAGAGGAATTAACCAAAGGCTCAGCGTGCCATGCCAGAACCAGATTAGGGCCTGAAGCAATCCTGCGGTGTTGCGACCAGCTCACAAGAAAGCGAGTTGAAGAAAGGAGCTCAGGGGCACTGTAATTCACAAACCTGCAGAGTTATAAATGACAGCTCTCGTCCAAAAATATACTGAAGTAAGGCTGCCAAGAGGACTTGAAAGCGGGGCAGAATTGCAGGAAACCGATTTCAGGAGGTAGACTGGAATTGCAGTTAAAGCATAGGAAAAGAGGCAGAACGTCCACAATGATGCACTTGGCCAAAAAGGGCGTATGCGTTTTTTCCTGCAGGAAAAAACGCATACGCCCTTTTTGGCCAACCAAGCAAGCTTGCAAAGGAAATCTGCACTACAATGAAGTCTCACTTCCCCCCGGTCAAAAGGGCCATCTGAAAAAAGTGTAAAATCCAGAAGGCAGGACAGGCCATGGAGAACTGGGAGCCTTGTTATGCTGATGGGCGGGATGTAAATTGCCAAGAGCCACTCGGGAGAAGTGTATGGTGTTTCCTGAAACATCTAAAAAACAAAGCAACAGAGCCTAGGGCACTTCCACTTATGGTCCTATAGTTTAGGGAAATTAAAATCAAAAAGACACAGCCACCCCAAAGTTTGGGACGGCTCTGTTTACAAGAACCTCGTTTACGGTACAAGTTCAATATCGCAGAAAGTGAGTAATGGATAAAGAAGTTGTGGTACTTACGTACAATGCAATATCACTCAGCAATGACATCTATGTCATCAGGCCCGTAGCAGCATAATGAGTGGATTCAGGTATGATGATTCTAACTGAAATAAGTCACACAGAAAAAGAAACATCATAAGATATCACTAATACACGGAATGTAAACTTGGCTACACAGGAACTGAATTACAAAACAGAACAGGGTCTCAAATTTAGAAAACCAACTTATGCTTGCTAAGGGGAAAGGTGAGTTGGGGTGCTGCCTAAAACCAGAGATTGAAATGAACACAGATAAAGTTCCTTAAGCCAAATATGGAATAGACAAGAGCTACTCCTTGCTCAACGAAATGGACTCAACACCCCATATTAAACGCCTAAGAATGTTCCTGACTAGTAAGTATCTTAAAACCTATGGATTGCTATGTCTCCGAAAGAGAATCAAGCGTGTGTACAGGGGCATAAACGCAGCAGTGATAGGATTGGAGAGGTTCGGTGAGCAAATGAAGACCCTTTGAAGTCATATTGCATGGTACCCATTCCACGGGTCTCAACTCTCCAGGTTTAAGGGATTCTTCCTTCAGCTAAAACATGCATGTGGAACCCAGAGTATGATCCACCGTGTGATCGGGAGACGTGTTCAAATATGTCTCAGTTCTCGTCCCCTGGTACTCGGGTGCAACATTCCAGACGCTTTACTAACACTCTCCCGACTTGGAGAGTCAGTGCCTTTAACCTCCTGTTTGGCCCAGTTTGCAATTTCTGCGGAAGATGAACAGGAATAGGGAGAACCAATGAGAGACTAGCTGGAGGTGTCTGGACGGGCAAATTTAACTCTCATTTCCCACCAGGAAGAGGAATTAACCAAAGGCTCAGCGTGCCGTGCCAGAACCAGATTAGGGCCTGAAGCAATCCTGCGGTGTTGCGACCAGCTCACAAGAAAGCGAGTTGAAGAAAGGAGCTCAGGGGCACTGTAATTCACAAACCTGCAGAGTTATAAATGACAGCTATCGTCCAAAAATATACTGAAGTAAGGCTGCCAAGAGGACTTGAAAGCGGGGCAGAATTGCAGGAAACCGATTTCAGGAGGTAGACTGGAATTGCAGTTAAAGCATAGGAAAAGAGGCAGAACGTCCACAATGATGCACTTGGCCAAAAAGGGTGTATGCGTTTTTTCCTGAATATATTCAGGAAAACACGCATACGCCCTTTTTGGCCAACCAAGCAAGCTTGCAAAGGAAATCTGCACTACAATGAAGTCTCACTTCCCCCCGGTCCAAAGGGGCATCAGAAAAAAGTGTAAAATCCAGAAGTTAGGACAGGCCATGGAGAACTGGGAGCCTTGTTATGCTGATGGACGGGATGTAAATTGCCAAGAGCCACTCGGGAGAAGTGTATGGTGTTTCCTGAAACATCTAAAAAACAAAGCAACAGAGCCTAGGGCACTTCCACTTATGGTCCTATAGCTTAGGGAAATTAAAATCAAAAAGACACAGCCACCCCAAAGTTTGGGACGGCTCTGTTTACAAGAACCTCGTTTACGGTACAAGTTCAATATCGCAGAAAGTGAGTAATGGATAAAGAAGTTGTGGTACTTACGTACAATGCAATATCACTCAGCAATGAAATCTATGTCATCAGGCCCGTAGCAGCATAATGAGTGGATTCAGGTATGATGATTCTAACTGAAATAAGTCACACAGAAAAAGAAACATCATAAGATATCACTAATACACGGAATGTAAACTTGGCTACACAGGAACTGAATTACAAAACAGAACAGGGTCTCAAATTTAGAAAACCAACTTATGCTTGCTAAGGGGAAAGGTGAGTTGGGGTGCTGCCTAAAACCAGAGATTGAAATGAACACAGATAAAGTTCCTTAAGCCAAATATGGAATAGACAAGAGCTACTCCTTGCTCAACGAAATGGACTCAACACCCCATATGAAACGCCTAAGAATGTTCCTGACTAGTAAGTATCTTAAAACCTATGGATTGCTATGTCTCCGAAAGAGAATCAAGCGTGTGTACAGGGGCATAAACGCAGCAGTGATAGGATTGGAGAGGTTCGGTGAGCAAATGAAGACCCTTTGAAGTCATATTGCATGGTACCCATTCCACGGGTCTCAACTCTCCAGGTTTAAGGGATTCTTCCTTCAGCTAAAACATGCATGTGGAACCCAGAGTATGATCCACCGTGTGATCGGGAGACGTGTTCAAATATGTCTCAGTTCTCGTCCCCTGGTACTCGGGTGCAACATTCCAGACGCTTTACTAACACTCTCCCGACTTGGAGAGTCAGTGCCTTTAACCTCCTGTTTGGCCCAGTTTGCAATTTCTGCGGAAGATGAACAGGAATAGGGAGAACCAATGAGAGACTAGCTGGAGGTGTCTGGACGGGCAAATTTAACTCTCATTTCCCACCAGGAAGAGGAATTAACCAAAGGCTCAGCGTGCCGTGCCAGAACCAGATTAGGGCCTGAAGCAATCCTGCGGTGTTGCGACCAGCTCACAAGAAAGCGAGTTGAAGAAAGGAGCTCAGGGGCACTGTAATTCACAAACCTGCAGAGTTATAAATGACAGCTATCGTCCAAAAATATACTGAAGTAAGGCTGCCAAGAGGACTTGAAAGCGGGGCAGAATTGCAGGAAACCGATTTCAGGAGGTAGACTGGAATTGCATTGAAAGCATAGGAAAAGAGGCAGAACGTCCACAATGATGCACTTGGCCAAAAAGGGCGTATGCGTTTTTTCCTGCAGGAAAAAACGCATACGCCCTTTTTGGCCAACCAAGCAAGCTTGCAAAGGAAATCTGCACTACAATGAAGTCTCACTTCCCCCCGGTCCAAAGGGGCATCAGAAAAAAGTGTAAAATCCAGAAGGCAGGACAGGCCATGGAGAACTGGGAGCCTTGTTATGCTGATGGGCGGGATGTAAATTGCCAACAGCCACTCGGGAGAAGTGTATGGTGTTTCCTGAAACATCTAAAAAACAAAGCAACAGAGCCTAGGGCACTTCCACTTATGGTCCTATAGCTTAGGGAAATTAAAATCAAAAAGACACAGCCACCCCAAAGTTTGGGACGGCTCTGTTTACAAGAACCTCGTTTACGGTACAAGTTCAATATCGCAGAAAGTGAGTAATGGATAAAGAAGTTGTGGTACTTACGTACAATGCAATATCACTCAGCAATGAAATCTATGTCATCAGGCCCGTAGCAGCATAATGAGTGGATTCAGGTATGATGATTCTAACTGAAATAAGTCACACAGAAAAAGAAACATCATAAGATATCACTAATACACGGAATGTAAACTTGGCTACACAGGAACTGAATTACAAAACAGAACAGGGTCTCAAATTTAGAAAACCAACTTATGCTTGCTAAGGGGAAAGGTGAGTTGGGGTGCTGCCTAAAACCAGAGTTGAAATGAACACAGATAAAGTTCCTTAAGCCAAATATGGAATAGACAAGAGCTACTCCTTGCTCAACGAAATGGACTCAACACCCCATATGAAACGCCTAAGAATGTACCTGACTAGTAAGTATCTTAAAACCTATGGATTGCTATGTCTCCGAAAGAGAATCAAGCGTGTGTACAGGGGCATAAACGCAGCAGTGATAGGATTGGAGAGGTTCGGTGAGCAAATGAAGACCCTTTGAAGTCATATTGCATGGTACCCATTCCACGGGTCTCAACTCTCCAGGTTTAAGGGATTCTTCCTTCAGCTAAAACATGCATGTGGAACCCAGAGTATGATCCACCGTGTGATCGGGAGACGTGTTCAAATATGTCTCAGTTCTCGTCCCCTGGTACTCGGGTGCAACATTCCAGACGCTTTACTAACACTCTCCCGACTTGGAGAGTCAGTGCCTTTAACCTCCTGTTTGGCCCAGTTTGCAATTTCTGCGGAAGATGAACAGGAATAGGGAGAACCAATGAGAGACTAGCTGGAGGTGTCTGGACGGGCAAATTTAACTCTCATTTCCCACCAGGAAGAGGAATTAACCAAAGGCTCAGCGTGCCGTGCCAGAACCAGATTAGGGCCTGAAGCAATCCTGCGGTGTTGCGACCAGCTCACAAGAAAGCGAGTTGAAGAAAGGAGCTCAGGGGCACTGTAATTCACAAACCTGCAGAGTTATAAATGACAGCTCTCGTCCAAAAATATACTGAAGTAAGGCTGCCAAGAGGACTTGAAAGCGGGGCAGAATTGCAGGAAACCGATTTCAGGAGGTAGACTGGAATTGCAGTTAAAGCATAGGAAAAGAGGCAGAACGTCCACAATGATGCACTTGGCCAAAAAGGGTGTATGCGTTTTTTCCTGAATATATTCAGGAAAACACGCATACGCCCTTTTTGGCCAACCAAGCAAGCTTGCAAAGGAAATCTGCACTACAATGAAGTCTCACTTCCCCCCGGTCCAAAGGGGCATCAGAAAAAAGTGTAAAATCCAGAAGGCAGGACAGGCCATGGAGAACTGGTAGCCTTGTTATGCTGATGGGCGGGATGTAAATTGCCAAGAGCCACTCGGGAGAAGTGTATGGTGTTTCCTGAAACATCTAAAAAACAAAGCAACAGAGCCTAGGGCACTTCCACTTATGGTCCTATAGCTTAGGGAAATTAAAATCAAAAAGACACAGCCACCCCAAAGTTTGGGACGGCTCTGTTTACAAGAACCTCGTTTACGGTACAAGTTCAATATCGCAGAAAGTGAGTAATGGATAAAGAAGTTGTGGTACTTACGTACAATGCAATATCACTCAGCAATGAAATCTATGTCATCAGGCCCGTAGCAGCATAATGAGTGGATTCAGGTATGATGATTCTAACTGAAATAAGTCACACAGAAAAAGAAACATCATAAGATATCACTAATACACGGAATGTAAACTTGGCTACACAGGAACTGAATTACAAAACAGAACAGGGTCTCAAATTTAGAAAACCAACTTATGCTTGCTAAGGGGAAAGGTGAGTTGGGGTGCTGCCTAAAACCAGAGTTGAAATGAACACAGATAAAGTTCCTTAAGCCAAATATGGAATAGACAAGAGCTACTCCTTGCTCAACGAAATGGACTCAACACCCCATATGAAACGCCTAAGAATGTACCTGACTAGTAAGTATCTTAAAACCTATGGATTGCTATGTCTCCGAAAGAGAATCAAGCGTGTGTACAGGGGCATAAACGCAGCAGTGATAGGATTGGAGAGGTTCGGTGAGCAAATGAAGACCCTTTGAAGTCATATTGCATGGTACCCATTCCACGGGTCTCAACTCTCCAGGTTTAAGGGATTCTTCCTTCAGCTAAAACATGCATGTGGAACCCAGAGTATGATCCACCGTGTGATCGGGAGACGTGTTCAAATATGTCTCAGTTCTCGTCCCCTGGTACTCGGGTGCAACATTCCAGACGCTTTACTAACACTCTCCCGACTTGGAGAGTCAGTGCCTTTAACCTCCTGTTTGGCCCAGTTTGCAATTTCTGCGGAAGATGAACAGGAATAGGGAGAACCAATGAGAGACTAGCTGGAGGTGTCTGGACGGGCAAATTTAACTCTCATTTCCCACCAGGAAGAGGAATTAACCAAAGGCTCAGCGTGCCGTGCCAGAACCAGATTAGGGCCTGAAGCAATCCTGCGGTGTTGCGACCAGCTCACAAGAAAGCGAGTTGAAGAAAGGAGCTCAGGGGCACTGTAATTCACAAACCTGCAGAGTTATAAATGACAGCTATCGTCCAAAAATATACTGAAGTAAGGCTGCCAAGAGGACTTGAAAGCGGGGCAGAATTGCAGGAAACCGATTTCAGGAGGTAGACTGGAATTGCATTGAAAGCATAGGAAAAGAGGCAGAACGTCCACAATGATGCACTTGGCCAAAAAGGGCGTATGCGTTTTTTCCTGCAGGAAAAAACGCATACGCCCTTTTTGGCCAACCAAGCAAGCTTGCAAAGGAAATCTGCACTACAATGAAGTCTCACTTCCCCCGGTCCAAAGGGGCATCAGAAAAAAGTGTAAAATCCAGAAGGCAGGACAGGCCATGGAGAACTGGGAGCCTTGTTATGCTGATGGGCGGGATGTAAATTGCCAACAGCCACTCGGGAGAAGTGTATGGTGTTTCCTGAAACATCTAAAAAACAAAGCAACAGAGCCTAGGGCACTTCCACTTATGGTCCTATAGCTTAGGGAAATTAAAATCAAAAAGACACAGCCACCCCAAAGTTTGGGACGGCTCTGTTTACAAGAACCTCGTTTACGGTACAAGTTCAATATCGCAGAAAGTGAGTAATGGATAAAGAAGTTGTGGTACTTACGTACAATGCAATATCACTCAGCAATGAAATCTATGTCATCAGGCCCGTAGCAGCATAATGAGTGGATTCAGGTATGATGATTCTAACTGAAATAAGTCACACAGAAAAAGAAACATCATAAGATATCACTAATACACGGAATGTAAACTTGGCTACACAGGAACTGAATTACAAAACAGAACAGGGTCTCAAATTTAGAAAACCAACTTATGCTTGCTAAGGGGAAAGGTGAGTTGGGGTGCTGCCTAAAACCAGAGTTGAAATGAACACAGATAAAGTTCCTTAAGCCAAATATGGAATAGACAAGAGCTACTCCTTGCTCAACGAAATGGACTCAACACCCCATATGAAACGCCTAAGAATGTACCTGACTAGTAAGTATCTTAAAACCTATGGATTGCTATGTCTCCGAAAGAGAATCAAGCGTGTGTACAGGGGCATAAACGCAGCAGTGATAGGATTGGAGAGGTTCGGTGAGCAAATGAAGACCCTTTGAAGTCATATTGCATGGTACCCATTCCACGGGTTTCAACTCTCCAGGTTTAAGGGATTCTTCCTTCAGCTAAAACATGCATGTGGAACCCAGAGTATGATCCACCGTGTGATCGGGAGACGTGTTCAAATATGTCTCAGTTCTCGTCCCCTGGTACTCGGGTGCAACATTCCAGACGCTTTACTAACACTCTCCCGACTTGGAGAGTCAGTGCCTTTAACCTCCTGTTTGGCCCAGTTTGCAATTTCTGCGGAAGATGAACAGGAATAGGGAGAACCAATGAGAGACTAGCTGGAGGTGTCTGGACGGGCAAATTTAACTCTCATTTCCCACCAGGAAGAGGAATTAACCAAAGGCTCAGCGTGCCGTGCCAGAACCAGATTAGGGCCTGAAGCAATCCTGCGGTGTTGCGACCAGCTCACAAGAAAGCGAGTTGAAGAAAGGAGCTCAGGGGCACTGTAATTCACAAACCTGCAGAGTTATAAATGACAGCTATCGTCCAAAAATATACTGAAGTAAGGCTGCCAAGAGGACTTGAAAGCGGGGCAGAATTGCAGGAAACCGATTTCAGGAGGTAGACTGGAATTGCAGTTAAAGCATAGGAAAAGAGGCAGAACGTCCACAATGATGCACTTGGCCAAAAAGGGTGTATGCGTTTTTTCCTGAATATATTCAGGAAAACACGCATACGCCCTTTTTGGCCAACCAAGCAAGCTTGCAAAGGAAATCTGCACTACAATGAAGTCTCACTTCCCCCCGGTCCAAAGGGGCATCAGAAAAAAGTGTAAAATCCAGAAGTTAGGACAGGCCATGGAGAACTGGTAGCCTTGTTATGCTGATGGGCGGGATGTAAATTGCCAACAGCCACTCGGGAGAAGTGTATGGTGTTTCCTGAAACATCTAAAAAACAAAGCAACAGAGCCTAGGGCACTTCCACTTATGGTCCTATAGCTTAGGGAAATTAAAATCAAAAAGACACAGCCACCCCAAAGTTTGGGACGGCTCTGTTTACAAGAACCTCGTTTACGGTACAAGTTCAATATCGCAGAAAGTGAGTAATGGATAAAGAAGTTGTGGTACTTACGTACAATGCAATATCACTCAGCAATGAAATCTATGTCATCAGGCCCGTAGCAGCATAATGAGTGGATTCAGGTATGATGATTCTAACTGAAATAAGTCACACAGAAAAAGAAACATCAGAAGATATCACTAATACACGGAATGTAAACTTGGCTACACAGGAACTGAATTACAAAACAGAACAGGGTCTCAAATTTAGAAAACCAACTTATGCTTGCTAAGGGGAAAGGTGAGTTGGGGTGCTGCCTAAAACCAGAGTTGAAATGAACACAGATAAAGTTCCTTAAGCCAAATATGGAATAGACAAGAGCTACTCCTTGCTCAACGAAATGGACTCAACACCCCATATGAAACGCCTAAGAATGTACCTGACTAGTAAGTATCTTAAAACCTATGGATTGCTATGTCTCCGAAAGAGAATCAAGCGTGTGTACAGGGGCATAAACGCAGCAGTGATAGGATTGGAGAGGTTCGGTGAGCAAATGAAGACCCTTTGAAGTCATATTGCATGGTACCCATTCCACGGGTCTCAACTCTCCAGGTTTAAGGGATTCTTCCTTCAGCTAAAACATGCATGTGGAACCCAGAGTATGATCCACCGTGTGATCGGGAGACGTGTTCCAATATGTCTCAGTTCTCGTCCCCTGGTACTCGGGTGCAACATTCCAGACGCTTTACTAACACTCTCCCGACTTGGAGAGTCAGTGCCTTTAACCTCCTGTTTGGCCCAGTTTGCAATTTCTGCGGAAGATGAACAGGAATAGGGAGAACCAATGAGAGACTAGCTGGAGGTGTCTGGACGGGCAAATTTAACTCTCATTTCCCACCAGGAAGAGGAATTAACCAAAGGCTCAGCGTGCCGTGCCAGAACCAGATTAGGGCCTGAAGCAATCCTGCGGTGTTGCGACCAGCTCACAAGAAAGCGAGTTGAAGAAAGGAGCTCAGGGGCACTGTAATTCACAAACCTGCAGAGTTATAAATGACAGCTATCGTCCAAAAATATACTGAAGTAAGGCTGCCAAGAGGACTTGAAAGCGGGGCAGAATTGCAGGAAACCGATTTCAGGAGGTAGACTGGAATTGCATTGAAAGCATAGGAAAAGAGGCAGAACGTCCACAATGATGCACTTGGCCAAAAAGGGCGTATGCGTTTTTTCCTGCAGGAAAAAACGCATACGCCCTTTTTGGCCAACCAAGCAAGCTTGCAAAGGAAATCTGCACTACAATGAAGTCTCACTTCCCCCCGGTCCAAAGGGGCATCAGAAAAAAGTGTAAAATCCAGAAGGCAGGACAGGCCATGGAGAACTGGGAGCCTTGTTATGCTGATGGGCGGGATGTAAATTGCCAACAGCCACTCGGGAGAAGTGTATGGTGTTTCCTGAAACATCTAAAAAACAAAGCAACAGAGCCTAGGGCACTTCCACTTATGGTCCTATAGCTTAGGGAAATTAAAATCAAAAAGACACAGCCACCCCAAAGTTTGGGACGGCTCTGTTTACAAGAACCTCGTTTACGGTACAAGTTCAATATCGCAGAAAGTGAGTAATGGATAAAGAAGTTGTGGTACTTACGTACAATGCAATATCACTCAGCAATGAAATCTATGTCATCAGGCCCGTAGCAGCATAATGAGTGGATTCAGGTATGATGATTCTAACTGAAATAAGTCACACAGAAAAAGAAACATCATAAGATATCACTAATACACGGAATGTAAACTTGGCTACACAGGAACTGAATTACAAAACAGAACAGGGTCTCAAATTTAGAAAACCAACTTATGCTTGCTAAGGGGAAAGGTGAGTTGGGGTGCTGCCTAAAACCAGAGTTGAAATGAACACAGATAAAGTTCCTTAAGCCAAATATGGAATAGACAAGAGCTACTCCTTGCTCAACGAAATGGACTCAACACCCCATATTAAACGCCTAAGAATGTACCTGACTAGTAAGTATCTTAAAACCTATGGATTGCTATGTCTCCGAAAGAGAATCAAGCGTGTGTACAGGGGCATAAACGCAGCAGTGATAGGATTGGAGAGGTTCGGTGAGCAAATGAAGACCCTTTGAAGTCATATTGCATGGTACCCATTCCACGGGTCTCAACTCTCCAGGTTTAAGGGATTCTTCCTTCAGCTAAAACATGCATGTGGAACCCAGAGTATGATCCACCGTGTGATCGGGAGACGTGTTCAAATATGTCTCAGTTCTCGTCCCCTGGTACTCGGGTGCAACATTCCAGACGCTTTACTAACACTCTCCCGACTTGGAGAGTCAGTGCCTTTAACCTCCTGTTTGGCCCAGTTTGCAATTTCTGTGGAAGATGAACAGGAATAGGGAGAACCAATGAGAGACTAGCTGGAGGTGTCTGGACGGGCAAATTTAACTCTCATTTCCCACCAGGAAGAGGAATTAACCAAAGGCTCAGCGTGCCGTGCCAGAACCAGATTAGGGCCTGAAGCAATCCTGCGGTGTTGCGACCAGCTCACAAGAAAGCGAGTTGAAGAAAGGAGCTCAGGGGCACTGTAATTCACAAACCTGCAGAGTTATAAATGACAGCTATCGTCCAAAAATATACTGAAGTAAGGCTGCCAAGAGGACTTGAAAGCGGGGCAGAATTGCAGGAAACCGATTTCAGGAGGTAGACTGGAATTGCATTGAAAGCATAGGAAAAGAGGCAGAACGTCCACAATGATGCACTTGGCCAAAAAGGGCGTATGCGTTTTTTCCTGCAGGAAAAAACGCATACGCCCTTTTTGGCCAACCAAGCAAGCTTGCAAAGGAAATCTGCACTACAATGAAGTCTCACTTCCCCCCGGTCCAAAGGGGCATCAGAAAAAAGTGTAAAATCCAGAAGGCAGGACAGGCCATGGAGAACTGGGAGCCTTGTTATGCTGATGGGCGGGATGTAAATTGCCAACAGCCACTCGGGAGAAGTGTATGGTGTTTCCTGAAACATCTAAAAAACAAAGCAACAGAGCCTAGGGCACTTCCACTTATGGTCCTATAGCTTAGGGAAATTAAAATCAAAAAGACACAGCCACCCCAAAGTTTGGGACGGCTCTGTTTACAAGAACCTCGTTTACGGTACAAGTTCAATATCGCAGAAAGTGAGTAATGGATAAAGAAGTTGTGGTACTTACGTACAATGCAATATCACTCAGCAATGAAATCTATGTCATCAGGCCCGTAGCAGCATAATGAGTGGATTCAGGTATGATGATTCTAACTGAAATAAGTCACACAGAAAAAGAAACATCATAAGATATCACTAATACACGGAATGTAAACTTGGCTACACAGGAACTGAATTACAAAACAGAACAGGGTCTCAAATTTAGAAAACCAACTTATGCTTGCTAAGGGGAAAGGTGAGTTGGGGTGCTGCCTAAAACCAGAGTTGAAATGAACACAGATAAAGTTCCTTAAGCCAAATATGGAATAGACAAGAGCTACTCCTTGCTCAACGAAATGGACTCAACACCCCATATTAAACGCCTAAGAATGTACCTGACTAGTAAGTATCTTAAAACCTATGGATTGCTATGTCTCCGAAAGAGAATCAAGCGTGTGTACAGGGGCATAAACGCAGCAGTGATAGGATTGGAGAGGTTCGGTGAGCAAATGAAGACCCTTTGAAGTCATATTGCATGGTACCCATTCCACGGGTCTCAACTCTCCAGGTTTAAGGGATTCTTCCTTCAGCTAAAACATGCATGTGGAACCCAGAGTATGATCCACCGTGTGATCGGGAGACGTGTTCAAATATGTCTCAGTTCTCGTCCCCTGGTACTCGGGTGCAACATTCCAGACGCTTTACTAACACTCTCCCGACTTGGAGAGTCAGTGCCTTTAACCTCCTGTTTGGCCCAGTTTGCAATTTCTGCGGAAGATGAACAGGAATAGGGAGAACCAATGAGAGACTAGCTGGAGGTGTCTGGACGGGCAAATTTAACTCTCATTTCCCACCAGGAAGAGGAATTAACCAAAGGCTCAGCGTGCCGTGCCAGAACCAGATTAGGGCCTGAAGCAATCCTGCGGTGTTGCGACCAGCTCACAAGAAAGCGAGTTGAAGAAAGGAGCTCAGGGGCACTGTAATTCACAAACCTGCAGAGTTATAAATGACAGCTATCGTCCAAAAATATACTGAAGTAAGGCTGCCAAGAGGACTTGAAAGCGGGGCAGAATTGCAGGAAACCGATTTCAGGAGGTAGACTGGAATTGCAGTTAAAGCATAGGAAAAGAGGCAGAACGTCCACAATGATGCACTTGGCCAAAAAGGGCGTATGCGTTTTTTCCTGCAGGAAAAAACGCATACGCCCTTTTTGGCCAACCAAGCAAGCTTGCAAAGGAAATCTGCACTACAATGAAGTCTCACTTCCCCCCGGTCCAAAGGGGCATCAGAAAAAAGTGTAAAATCCAGAAGGCAGGACAGGCCATGGAGAACTGGGAGCCTTGTTATGCTGATGGGCGGGATGTAAATTGCCAACAGCCACTCGGGAGAAGTGTATGGTGTTTCCTGAAACATCTAAAAAACAAAGCAACAGAGCCTAGGGCACTTCCACTTATGGTCCTATAGCTTAGGGAAATTAAAATCAAAAAGACACAGCCACCCCAAAGTTTGGGACGGCTCTGTTTACAAGAACCTCGTTTACGGTACAAGTTCAATATCGCAGAAAGTGAGTAATGGATAAAGAAGTTGTGGTACTTACGTACAATGCAATATCACTCAGCAATGAAATCTATGTCATCAGGCCCGTAGCAGCATAATGAGTGGATTCAGGTATGATGATTCTAACTGAAATAAGTCACACAGAAAAAGAAACATCATAAGATATCACTAATACACGGAATGTAAACTTGGCTACACAGGAACTGAATTACAAAACAGAACAGGGTCTCAAATTTAGAAAACCAACTTATGCTTGCTAAGGGGAAAGGTGAGTTGGGGTGCTGCCTAAAACCAGAGTTGAAATGAACACAGATAAAGTTCCTTAAGCCAAATATGGAATAGACAAGAGCTACTCCTTGCTCAACGAAATGGACTCAACACCCCATATTAAACGCCTAAGAATGTACCTGACTAGTAAGTATCTTAAAACCTATGGATTGCTATGTCTCCGAAAGAGAATCAAGCGTGTGTACAGGGGCATAAACGCAGCAGTGATAGGATTGGAGAGGTTCGGTGAGCAAATGAAGACCCTTTGAAGTCATATTGCATGGTACCCATTCCACGGGTCTCAACTCTCCAGGTTTAAGGGATTCTTCCTTCAGCTAAAACATGCATGTGGAACCCAGAGTATGATCCACCGTGTGATCGGGAGACGTGTTCAAATATGTCTCAGTTCTCGTCCCCTGGTACTCGGGTGCAACATTCCAGACGCTTTACTAACACTCTCCCGACTTGGAGAGTCAGTGCCTTTAACCTCCTGTTTGGCCCAGTTTGCAATTTCTGTGGAAGATGAACAGGAATAGGGAGAACCAATGAGAGACTAGCTGGAGGTGTCTGGACGGGCAAATTTAACTCTCATTTCCCACCAGGAAGAGGAATTAACCAAAGGCTCAGCGTGCCGTGCCAGAACCAGATTAGGGCCTGAAGCAATCCTGTGGTGTTGCGACCAGCTCACAAGAAAGCGAGTTGAAGAAAGGAGCTCAGGGGCACTGTAATTCACAAACCTGCAGAGTTATAAATGACAGCTATCGTCCAAAAATATACTGAAGTAAGGCTGCCAAGAGGACTTGAAAGCGGGGCAGAATTGCAGGAAACCGATTTCAGGAGGTAGACTGGAATTGCATTGAAAGCATAGGAAAAGAGGCAGAACGTCCACAATGATGCACTTGGCCAAAAAGGGCGTATGCGTTTTTTCCTGCAGGAAAAAACGCATACGCCCTTTTTGGCCAACCAAGCAAGCTTGCAAAGGAAATCTGCACTACAATGAAGTCTCACTTCCCCCCGGTCCAAAGGGGCATCAGAAAAAAGTGTAAAATCCAGAAGGCAGGACAGGCCATGGAGAACTGGGAGCCTTGTTATGCTGATGGGCGGGATGTAAATTGCCAACAGCCACTCGGGAGAAGTGTATGGTGTTTCCTGAAACATCTAAAAAACAAAGCAACAGAGCCTAGGGCACTTCCACTTATGGTCCTATAGTTTAGGGAAATTAAAATCAAAAAGACACAGCCACCCCAAAGTTTGGGACGGCTCTGTTTACAAGAACCTCGTTTACGGTACAAGTTCAATATCGCAGAAAGTGAGTAATGGATAAAGAAGTTGTGGTACTTACGTACAATGCAATATCACTCAGCAATGAAATCTATGTCATCAGGCCCGTAGCAGCATAATGAGTGGATTCAGGTATGATGATTCTAACTGAAATAAGTCACACAGAAAAAGAAACATCATAAGATATCACTAATACACGGAATGTAAACTTGGCTACACAGGAACTGAATTACAAAACAGAACAGGGTCTCAAATTTAGAAAACCAACTTATGCTTGCTAAGGGGAAAGGTGAGTTGGGGTGCTGCCTAAAACCAGAGTTGAAATGAACACAGATAAAGTTCCTTAAGCCAAATATGGAATAGACAAGAGCTACTCCTTGCTCAACGAAATGGACTCAACACCCCATATTAAACGCCTAAGAATGTACCTGACTAGTAAGTATCTTAAAACCTATGGATTGCTATGTCTCCGAAAGAGAATCAAGCGTGTGTACAGGGGCATAAACGCAGCAGTGATAGGATTGGAGAGGTTCGGTGAGCAAATGAAGACCCTTTGAAGTCATATTGCATGGTACCCATTCCACGGGTCTCAACTCTCCAGGTTTAAGGGATTCTTCCTTCAGCTAAAACATGCATGTGGAACCCAGAGTATGATCCACCGTGTGATCGGGAGACGTGTTCAAATATGTCTCAGTTCTCGTCCCCTGGTACTCGGGTGCAACATTCCAGACGCTTTACTAACACTCTCCCGACTTGGAGAGTCAGTGCCTTTAACCTCCTGTTTGGCCCAGTTTGCAATTTCTGTGGAAGATGAACAGGAATAGGGAGAACCAATGAGAGACTAGCTGGAGGTGTCTGGACGGGCAAATTTAACTCTCATTTCCCACCAGGAAGAGGAATTAACCAAAGGCTCAGCGTGCCGTGCCAGAACCAGATTAGGGCCTGAAGCAATCCTGTGGTGTTGCGACCAGCTCACAAGAAAGCGAGTTGAAGAAAGGAGCTCAGGGGCACTGTAATTCACAAACCTGCAGAGTTATAAATGACAGCTATCGTCCAAAAATATACTGAAGTAAGGCTGCCAAGAGGACTTGAAAGCGGGGCAGAATTGCAGGAAACCGATTTCAGGAGGTAGACTGGAATTGCATTGAAAGCATAGGAAAAGAGGCAGAACGTCCACAATGATGCACTTGGCCAAAAAGGGCGTATGCGTTTTTTCCTGCAGGAAAAAACGCATACGCCCTTTTTGGCCAACCAAGCAAGCTTGCAAAGGAAATCTGCACTACAATGAAGTCTCACTTCCCCCCGGTCCAAAGGGGCATCAGAAAAAAGTGTAAAATCCAGAAGGCAGGACAGGCCATGGAGAACTGGGAGCCTTGTTATGCTGATGGGCGGGATGTAAATTGCCAACAGCCACTCGGGAGAAGTGTATGGTGTTTCCTGAAACATCTAAAAAACAAAGCAACAGAGCCTAGGGCACTTCCACTTATGGTCCTATAGCTTAGGGAAATTAAAATCAAAAAGACACAGCCACCCCAAAGTTTGGGACGGCTCTGTTTACAAGAACCTCGTTTACGGTACAAGTTCAATATCGCAGAAAGTGAGTAATGGATAAAGAAGTTGTGGTACTTACGTACAATGCAATATCACTCAGCAATGAAATCTATGTCATCAGGCCCGTAGCAGCATAATGAGTGGATTCAGGTATGATGATTCTAACTGAAATAAGTCACACAGAAAAAGAAACATCATAAGATATCACTAATACACGGAATGTAAACTTGGCTACACAGGAACTGAATTACAAAACAGAACAGGGTCTCAAATTTAGAAAACCAACTTATGCTTGCTAAGGGGAAAGGTGAGTTGGGGTGCTGCCTAAAACCAGAGTTGAAATGAACACAGATAAAGTTCCTTAAGCCAAATATGGAATAGACAAGAGCTACTCCTTGCTCAACGAAATGGACTCAACACCCCATATGAAACGCCTAAGAATGTACCTGACTAGTAAGTATCTTAAAACCTATGGATTGCTATGTCTCCGAAAGAGAATCAAGCGTGTGTACAGGGGCATAAACGCAGCAGTGATAGGATTGGAGAGGTTCGGTGAGCAAATGAAGACCCTTTGAAGTCATATTGCATGGTACCCATTCCACGGGTCTCAACTCTCCAGGTTTAAGGGATTCTTCCTTCAGCTAAAACATGCATGTGGAACCCAGAGTATGATCCACCGTGTGATCGGGAGACGTGTTCAAATATGTCTCAGTTCTCGTCCCCTGGTACTCGGGTGCAACATTCCAGACGCTTTACTAACACTCTCCCGACTTGGAGAGTCAGTGCCTTTAACCTCCTGTTTGGCCCAGTTTGCAATTTCTGCGGAAGATGAACAGGAATAGGGAGAACCAATGAGAGACTAGCTGGAGGTGTCTGGACGGGCAAATTTAACTCTCATTTCCCACCAGGAAGAGGAATTAACCAAAGGCTCAGCGTGCCGTGCCAGAACCAGATTAGGGCCTGAAGCAATCCTGCGGTGTTGCGACCAGCTCACAAGAAAGCGAGTTGAAGAAAGGAGCTCAGGGGCACTGTAATTCACAAACCTGCAGAGTTATAAATGACAGCTATCGTCCAAAAATATACTGAAGTAAGGCTGCCAAGAGGACTTGAAAGCGGGGCAGAATTGCAGGAAACCGATTTCAGGAGGTAGACTGGAATTGCATTGAAAGCATAGGAAAAGAGGCAGAACGTCCACAATGATGCACTTGGCCAAAAAGGGCGTATGCGTTTTTTCCTGCAGGAAAAAACGCATACGCCCTTTTTGGCCAACCAAGCAAGCTTGCAAAGGAAATCTGCACTACAATGAAGTCTCACTTCCCCCCGGTCCAAAGGGGCATCAGAAAAAAGTGTAAAATCCAGAAGGCAGGACAGGCCATGGAGAACTGGGAGCCTTGTTATGCTGATGGGCGGGATGTAAATTGCCAACAGCCACTCGGGAGAAGTGTATGGTGTTTCCTGAAACATCTAAAAAACAAAGCAACAGAGCCTAGGGCACTTCCACTTATGGTCCTATAGCTTAGGGAAATTAAAATCAAAAAGACACAGCCACCCCAAAGTTTGGGACGGCTCTGTTTACAAGAACCTCGTTTACGGTACAAGTTCAATATCGCAGAAAGTGAGTAATGGATAAAGAAGTTGTGGTACTTACGTACAATGCAATATCACTCAGCAATGAAATCTATGTCATCAGGCCCGTAGCAGCATAATGAGTGGATTCAGGTATGATGATTCTAACTGAAATAAGTCACACAGAAAAAGAAACATCATAAGATATCACTAATACACGGAATGTAAACTTGGCTACACAGGAACTGAATTACAAAACAGAACAGGGTCTCAAATTTAGAAAACCAACTTATGCTTGCTAAGGGGAAAGGTGAGTTGGGGTGCTGCCTAAAACCAGAGTTGAAATGAACACAGATAAAGTTCCTTAAGCCAAATATGGAATAGACAAGAGCTACTCCTTGCTCAACGAAATGGACTCAACACCCCATATTAAACGCCTAAGAATGTACCTGACTAGTAAGTATCTTAAAACCTATGGATTGCTATGTCTCCGAAAGAGAATCAAGCGTGTGTACAGGGGCATAAACGCAGCAGTGATAGGATTGGAGAGGTTCGGTGAGCAAATGAAGACCCTTTGAAGTCATATTGCATGGTACCCATTCCACGGGTCTCAACTCTCCAGGTTTAAGGGATTCTTCCTTCAGCTAAAACATGCATGTGGAACCCAGAGTATGATCCACCGTGTGATCGGGAGACGTGTTCAAATATGTCTCAGTTCTCGTCCCCTGGTACTCGGGTGCAACATTCCAGACGCTTTACTAACACTCTCCCGACTTGGAGAGTCAGTGCCTTTAACCTCCTGTTTGGCCCAGTTTGCAATTTCTGCGGAAGATGAACAGGAATAGGGAGAACCAATGAGAGACTAGCTGGAGGTGTCTGGACGGGCAAATTTAACTCTCATTTCCCACCAGGAAGAGGAATTAACCAAAGGCTCAGCGTGCCGTGCCAGAACCAGATTAGGGCCTGAAGCAATCCTGCGGTGTTGCGACCAGCTCACAAGAAAGCGAGTTGAAGAAAGGAGCTCAGGGGCACTGTAATTCACAAACCTGCAGAGTTATAAATGACAGCTATCGTCCAAAAATATACTGAAGTAAGGCTGCCAAGAGGACTTGAAAGCGGGGCAGAATTGCAGGAAACCGATTTCAGGAGGTAGACTGGAATTGCATTGAAAGCATAGGAAAAGAGGCAGAACGTCCACAATGATGCACTTGGCCAAAAAGGGCGTATGCGTTTTTTCCTGAATATATTCAGGAAAACACGCATACGCCCTTTTTGGCCAACCAAGCAAGCTTGCAAAGGAAATCTGCACTACAATGAAGTCTCACTTCCCCCCGGTCAAAAGGGCCATCTGAAAAAAGTGTAAAATCCAGAAGTTAGGACAGGCCATGGAGAACTGGTAGCCTTGTTATGCTGATGGGCGGGATGTAAATTGCCAACAGCCACTCGGGAGAAGTGTATGGTGTTTCCTGAAACATCTAAAAAACAAAGCAACAGAGCCTAGGGCACTTCCACTTATGGTCCTATAGTTTAGGGAAATTAAAATAAAAAAGACACAGCCACCCCAAAGTTTGGGACGGCTCTGTTTACAAGAACCTCGTTTACGGTACAAGTTCAATATCGCAGAAAGTGAGTAATGGATAAAGAAGTTGTGGTACTTACGTACAATGCAATATCACTCAGCAATGAAATCTATGTCATCAGGCCCGTAGCAGCATAATGAGTGGATTCAGGTATGATGATTCTAACTGAAATAAGTCACACAGAAAAAGAAACATCATAAGATATCACTAATACACGGAATGTAAACTTGGCTACACAGGAACTGAATTACAAAACAGAACAGGGTCTCAAATTTAGAAAACCAACTTATGCTTGCTAAGGGGAAAGGTGAGTTGGGGTGCTGCCTAAAACCAGAGTTGAAATGAACACAGATAAAGTTCCTTAAGCCAAATATGGAATAGACAAGAGCTACTCCTTGCTCAACGAAATGGACTCAACACCCCATATTAAACGCCTAAGAATGTACCTGACTAGTAAGTATCTTAAAACCTATGGATTGCTATGTCTCCGAAAGAGAATCAAGCGTGTGTACAGGGGCATAAACGCAGCAGTGATAGGATTGGAGAGGTTCGGTGAGCAAATGAAGACCCTTTGAAGTCATATTGCATGGTACCCATTCCACGGGTCTCAACTCTCCAGGTTTAAGGGATTCTTCCTTCAGCTAAAACATGCATGTGGAACCCAGAGTATGATCCACCGTGTGATCGGGAGACGTGTTCAAATATGTCTCAGTTCTCGTCCCCTGGTACTCGGGTGCAACATTCCAGACGCTTTACTAACACTCTCCCGACTTGGAGAGTCAGTGCCTTTAACCTCCTGTTTGGCCCAGTTTGCAATTTCTGTGGAAGATGAACAGGAATAGGGAGAACCAATGAGAGACTAGCTGGAGGTGTCTGGACGGGCAAATTTAACTCTCATTTCCCACCAGGAAGAGGAATTAACCAAAGGCTCAGCGTGCCGTGCCAGAACCAGATTAGGGCCTGAAGCAATCCTGCGGTGTTGCGACCAGCTCACAAGAAAGCGAGTTGAAGAAAGGAGCTCAGGGGCACTGTAATTCACAAACCTGCAGAGTTATAAATGACAGCTATCGTCCAAAAATATACTGAAGTAAGGCTGCCAAGAGGACTTGAAAGCGGGGCAGAATTGCAGGAAACCGATTTCAGGAGGTAGACTGGAATTGCATTGAAAGCATAGGAAAAGAGGCAGAACGTCCACAATGATGCACTTGGCCAAAAAGGGCGTATGCGTTTTTTCCTGCAGGAAAAAACGCATACGCCCTTTTTGGCCAACCAAGCAAGCTTGCAAAGGAAATCTGCACTACAATGAAGTCTCACTTTCCCCCGGTCAAAAGGGGCATCAGAAAAAAGTGTAAAATCCAGAAGGCAGGACAGGCCATGGCGAACTGGGAGCCTTGTTATGCTGATGGGCGGGATGTAAATTGCCAACAGCCACTCGGGAGAAGTGTATGGTGTTTCCTGAAACATCTAAAAAACAAAGCAACAGAGCCTAGGGCACTTCCACTTATGGTCCTATAGCTTAGGGAAATTAAAATCAAAAAGACACAGCCACCCCAAAGTTTGGGACGGCTCTGTTTACAAGAACCTCGTTTACGGTACAAGTTCAATATCGCAGAAAGTGAGTAATGGATAAAGAAGTTGTGGTACTTACGTACAATGCAATATCACTCAGCAATGAAATCTATGTCATCAGGCCCGTAGCAGCATAATGAGTGGATTCAGGTATGATGATTCTAACTGAAATAAGTCACACAGAAAAAGAAACATCATAAGATATCACTAATACACGGAATGTAAACTTGGCTACACAGGAACTGAATTACAAAACAGAACAGGGTCTCAAATTTAGAAAACCAACTTATGCTTGCTAAGGGGAAAGGTGAGTTGGGGTGCTGCCTAAAACCAGAGTTGAAATGAACACAGATAAAGTTCCTTAAGCCAAATATGGAATAGACAAGAGCTACTCCTTGCTCAACGAAATGGACTCAACACCCCATATTAAACGCCTAAGAATGTACCTGACTAGTAAGTATCTTAAAACCTATGGATTGCTATGTCTCCGAAAGAGAATCAAGCGTGTGTACAGGGGCATAAACGCAGCAGTGATAGGATTGGAGAGGTTCGGTGAGCAAATGAAGACCCTTTGAAGTCATATTGCATGGTACCCATTCCACGGGTCTCAACTCTCCAGGTTTAAGGGATTCTTCCTTCAGCTAAAACATGCATGTGGAACCCAGAGTATGATCCACCGTGTGATCGGGAGACGTGTTCAAATATGTCTCAGTTCTCGTCCCCTGGTACTCGGGTGCAACATTCCAGACGCTTTACTAACACTCTCCCGACTTGGAGAGTCAGTGCCTTTAACCTCCTGTTTGGCCCAGTTTGCAATTTCTGCGGAAGATGAACAGGAATAGGGAGAACCAATGAGAGACTAGCTGGAGGTGTCTGGACGGGCAAATTTAACTCTCATTTCCCACCAGGAAGAGGAATTAACCAAAGGCTCAGCGTGCCGTGCCAGAACCAGATTAGGGCCTGAAGCAATCCTGCGGTGTTGCGACCAGCTCACAAGAAAGCGAGTTGAAGAAAGGAGCTCAGGGGCACTGTAATTCACAAACCTGCAGAGTTATAAATGACAGCTATCGTCCAAAAATATACTGAAGTAAGGCTGCCAAGAGGACTTGAAAGCGGGGCAGAATTGCAGGAAACCGATTTCAGGAGGTAGACTGGAATTGCAGTTAAAGCATAGGAAAAGAGGCAGAACGTCCACAATGATGCACTTGGCCAAAAAGGGCATATGCGTTTTTTCCTGAATATATTCAGGAAAACACGCATACGCCCTTTTTGGCCAACCAAGCAAGCTTGCAAAGGAAATCTGCACTACAATGAAGTCTCACTTCCCCCCGGTCAAAAGGGCCATCTGAAAAAAGTGTAAAATCCAGAAGTTAGGACAGGCCATGGAGAACTGGTAGCCTTGTTATGCTGATGGGCGGGATGTAAATTGCCAACAGCCACTCGGGAGAAGTGTATGGTGTTTCCTGAAACATCTAAAAAACAAAGCAACAGAGCCTAGGGCACTTCCACTTATGGTCCTATAGTTTAGGGAAATTAAAATCAAAAAGACACAGCCACCCCAAAGTTTGGGACGGCTCTGTTTACAAGAACCTCGTTTACGGTACAAGTTCAATATCGCAGAAAGTGAGTAATGGATAAAGAAGTTGTGGTACTTACGTACAATGCAATATCACTCAGCAATGAAATCTATGTCATCAGGCCCGTAGCAGCATAATGAGTGGATTCAGGTATGATGATTCTAACTGAAATAAGTCACACAGAAAAAGAAACATCATAAGATATCACTAATACACGGAATGTAAACTTGGCTACACAGGAACTGAATTACAAAACAGAACAGGGTCTCAAATTTAGAAAACCAACTTATGCTTGCTAAGGGGAAAGGTGAGTTGGGGTGCTGCCTAAAACCAGAGTTGAAATGAACACAGATAAAGTTCCTTAAGCCAAATATGGAATAGACGAGAGCTACTCCTTGCTCAACGAAATGGACTCAACACCCCATATTAAACGCCTAAGAATGTACCTGACTAGTAAGTATCTTAAAACCTATGGATTGCTATGTCTCCGAAAGAGAATCAAGCGTGTGTACAGGGGCATAAACGCAGCAGTGATAGGATTGGAGAGGTTCGGTGAGCAAATGAAGACCCTTTGAAGTCATATTGCATGGTACCCATTCCACGGGTCTCAACTCTCCAGGTTTAAGGGATTCTTCCTTCAGCTAAAACATGCATGTGGAACCCAGAGTATGATCCACCGTGTGATCGGGAGACGTGTTCAAATATGTCTCAGTTCTCGTCCCCTGGTACTCGGGTGCAACATTCCAGACGCTTTACTAACACTCTCCCGACTTGGAGAGTCAGTGCCTTTAACCTCCTGTTTGGCCCAGTTTGCAATTTCTGCGGAAGATGAACAGGAATAGGGAGAACCAATGAGAGACTAGCTGGAGGTGTCTGGACGGGCAAATTTAACTCTCATTTCCCACCAGGAAGAGGAATTAACCAAAGGCTCAGCGTGCCGTGCCAGAACCAGATTAGGGCCTGAAGCAATCCTGCGGTGTTGCGACCAGCTCACAAGAAAGCGAGTTGAAGAAAGGAGCTCAGGGGCACTGTAATTCACAAACCTGCAGAGTTATAAATGACAGCTATCGTCCAAAAATATACTGAAGTAAGGCTGCCAAGAGGACTTGAAAGCGGGGCAGAATTGCAGGAAACCGATTTCAGGAGGTAGACTGGAATTGCAGTTAAAGCATAGGAAAAGAGGCAGAACGTCCACAATGATGCACTTGGCCAAAAAGGGCGTATGCGTTTTTTCCTGAATATATTCAGGAAAACACGCATACGCCCTTTTTGGCCAACCAAGCAAGCTTGCAAAGGAAATCTGCACTACAATGAAGTCTCACTTCCCCCCGGTCAAAAGGGCCATCTGAAAAAAGTGTAAAATCCAGAAGTTAGGACAGGCCATGGAGAACTGGTAGCCTTGTTATGCTGATGGGCGGGATGTAAATTGCCAACAGCCACTCGGGAGAAGTGTATGGTGTTTCCTGAAACATCTAAAAAACAAAGCAACAGAGCCTAGGGCACTTCCACTTATGGTCCTATAGTTTAGGGAAATTAAAATCAAAAAGACACAGCCACCCCAAAGTTTGGGACGGCTCTGTTTACAAGAACCTCGTTTACGGTACAAGTTCAATATCGCAGAAAGTGAGTAATGGATAAAGAAGTTGTGGTACTTACGTACAATGCAATATCACTCAGCAATGAAATCTATGTCATCAGGCCCGTAGCAGCATAATGAGTGGATTCAGGTATGATGATTCTAACTGAAATAAGTCACACAGAAAAAGAAACATCATAAGATATCACTAATACACGGAATGTAAACTTGGCTACACAGGAACTGAATTACAAAACAGAACAGGGTCTCAAATTTAGAAAACCAACTTATGCTTGCTAAGGGGAAAGGTGAGTTGGGGTGCTGCCTAAAACCAGAGTTGAAATGAACACAGATAAAGTTCCTTAAGCCAAATATGGAATAGACAAGAGCTACTCCTTGCTCAACGAAATGGACTCAACACCCCATATTAAACGCCTAAGAATGTACCTGACTAGTAAGTATCTTAAAACCTATGGATTGCTATGTCTCCGAAAGAGAATCAAGCGTGTGTACAGGGGCATAAACGCAGCAGTGATAGGATTGGAGAGGTTCGGTGAGCAAATGAAGACCCTTTGAAGTCATATTGCATGGTACCCATTCCACGGGTCTCAACTCTCCAGGTTTAAGGGATTCTTCCTTCAGCTAAAACATGCATGTGGAACCCAGAGTATGATCCACCGTGTGATCGGGAGACGTGTTCAAATATGTCTCAGTTCTCGTCCCCTGGTACTCGGGTGCAACATTCCAGACGCTTTACTAACACTCTCCCGACTTGGAGAGTCAGTGCCTTTAACCTCCTGTTTGGCCCAGTTTGCAATTTCTGTGGAAGATGAACAGGAATAGGGAGAACCAATGAGAGACTAGCTGGAGGTGTCTGGACGGGCAAATTTAACTCTCATTTCCCACCAGGAAGAGGAATTAACCAAAGGCTCAGCGTGCCGTGCCAGAACCAGATTAGGGCCTGAAGCAATCCTGCGGTGTTGCGACCAGCTCACAAGAAAGCGAGTTGAAGAAAGGAGCTCAGGGGCACTGTAATTCACAAACCTGCAGAGTTATAAATGACAGCTCTCGTCCAAAAATATACTGAAGTAAGGCTGCCAAGAGGACTTGAAAGCGGGGCAGAATTGCAGGAAACCGATTTCAGGAGGTAGACTGGAATTGCATTGAAAGCATAGGAAAAGAGGCAGAACGTCCACAATGATGCACTTGGCCAAAAAGGGCGTATGCGTTTTTTCCTGCAGGAAAAAACGCATACGCCCTTTTTGGCCAACCAAGCAAGCTTGCAAAGGAAATCTGCACTACAATGAAGTCTCACTTTCCCCCGGTCAAAAGGGGCATCAGAAAAAAGTGTAAAATCCAGAAGGCAGGACAGGCCATGGCGAACTGGGAGCCTTGTTATGCTGATGGGCGGGATGTAAATTGCCAACAGCCACTCGGGAGAAGTGTATGGTGTTTCCTGAAACATCTAAAAAACAAAGCAACAGAGCCTAGGGCACTTCCACTTATGGTCCTATAGCTTAGGGAAATTAAAATCAAAAAGACACAGCCACCCCAAAGTTTGGGACGGCTCTGTTTACAAGAACCTCGTTTACGGTACAAGTTCAATATCACAGAAAGTGAGTAATGGATAAAGAAGTTGTGGTACTTACGTACAATGCAATATCACTCAGCAATGAAATCTATGTCATCAGGCCCGTAGCAGCATAATGAGTGGATTCAGGTATGATGATTCTAACTGAAATAAGTCACACAGAAAAAGAAACATCATAAGATATCACTAATACACGGAATGTAAACTTGGCTACACAGGAACTGAATTACAAAACAGAACAGGGTCTCAAATTTAGAAAACCAACTTATGCTTGCTAAGGGGAAAGGTGAGTTGGGGTGCTGCCTAAAACCAGAGTTGAAATGAACACAGATAAAGTTCCTTAAGCCAAATATGGAATAGACAAGAGCTACTCCTTGCTCAACGAAATGGACTCAACACCCCATATTAAACGCCTAAGAATGTACCTGACTAGTAAGTATCTTAAAACCTATGGATTGCTATGTCTCCGAAAGAGAATCAAGCGTGTGTACAGGGGCATAAACGCAGCAGTGATAGGATTGGAGAGGTTCGGTGAGCAAATGAAGACCCTTTGAAGTCATATTGCATGGTACCCATTCCACGGGTCTCAACTCTCCAGGTTTAAGGGATTCTTCCTTCAGCTAAAACATGCATGTGGAACCCAGAGTATGATCCACCGTGTGATCGGGAGACGTGTTCAAATATGTCTCAGTTCTCGTCCCCTGGTACTCGGGTGCAACATTCCAGACGCTTTACTAACACTCTCCCGACTTGGAGAGTCAGTGCCTTTAACCTCCTGTTTGGCCCAGTTTGCAATTTCTGCGGAAGATGAACAGGAATAGGGAGAACCAATGAGAGACTAGCTGGAGGTGTCTGGACGGGCAAATTTAACTCTCATTTCCCACCAGGAAGAGGAATTAACCAAAGGCTCAGCGTGCCGTGCCAGAACCAGATTAGGGCCTGAAGCAATCCTGCGGTGTTGCGACCAGCTCACAAGAAAGCGAGTTGAAGAAAGGAGCTCAGGGGCACTGTAATTCACAAACCTGCAGAGTTATAAATGACAGCTATCGTCCAAAAATATACTGAAGTAAGGCTGCCAAGAGGACTTGAAAGCGGGGCAGAATTGCAGGAAACCGATTTCAGGAGGTAGACTGGAATTGCAGTTAAAGCATAGGAAAAGAGGCAGAACGTCCACAATGATGCACTTGGCCAAAAAGGGCATATGCGTTTTTTCCTGAATATATTCAGGAAAACACGCATACGCCCTTTTTGGCCAACCAAGCAAGCTTGCAAAGGAAATCTGCACTACAATGAAGTCTCACTTCCCCCCGGTCAAAAGGGCCATCTGAAAAAAGTGTAAAATCCAGAAGTTAGGACAGGCCATGGAGAACTGGTAGCCTTGTTATGCTGATGGGCGGGATGTAAATTGCCAACAGCCACTCGGGAGAAGTGTATGGTGTTTCCTGAAACATCTAAAAAACAAAGCAACAGAGCCTAGGGCACTTCCACTTATGGTCCTATAGTTTAGGGAAATTAAAATCAAAAAGACACAGCCACCCCAAAGTTTGGGACGGCTCTGTTTACAAGAACCTCGTTTACGGTACAAGTTCAATATCGCAGAAAGTGAGTAATGGATAAAGAAGTTGTGGTACTTACGTACAATGCAATATCACTCAGCAATGAAATCTATGTCATCAGGCCCGTAGCAGCATAATGAGTGGATTCAGGTATGATGATTCTAACTGAAATAAGTCACACAGAAAAAGAAACATCATAAGATATCACTAATACACGGAATGTAAACTTGGCTACACAGGAACTGAATTACAAAACAGAACAGGGTCTCAAATTTAGAAAACCAACTTATGCTTGCTAAGGGGAAAGGTGAGTTGGGGTGCTGCCTAAAACCAGAGTTGAAATGAACACAGATAAAGTTCCTTAAGCCAAATATGGAATAGACGAGAGCTACTCCTTGCTCAACGAAATGGACTCAACACCCCATATTAAACGCCTAAGAATGTACCTGACTAGTAAGTATCTTAAAACCTATGGATTGCTATGTCTCCGAAAGAGAATCAAGCGTGTGTACAGGGGCATAAACGCAGCAATGATAGGATTGGAGAGGTTCGGTGAGCAAATGAAGACCCTTTGAAGTCATATTGCATGGTACCCATTCCACGGGTCTCAACTCTCCAGGTTTAAGGGATTCTTCCTTCAGCTAAAACATGCATGTGGAACCCAGAGTATGATCCACCGTGTGATCGGGAGACGTGTTCAAATATGTCTCAGTTCTCGTCCCCTGGTACTCGGGTGCAACATTCCAGACGCTTTACTAACACTCTCCCGACTTGGAGAGTCAGTGCCTTTAACCTCCTGTTTGGCCCAGTTTGCAATTTCTGCGGAAGATGAACAGGAATAGGGAGAACCAATGAGAGACTAGCTGGAGGTGTCTGGACGGGCAAATTTAACTCTCATTTCCCACCAGGAAGAGGAATTAACCAAAGGCTCAGCGTGCCGTGCCAGAACCAGATTAGGGCCTGAAGCAATCCTGCGGTGTTGCGACCAGCTCACAAGAAAGCGAGTTGAAGAAAGGAGCTCAGGGGCACTGTAATTCACAAACCTGCAGAGTTATAAATGACAGCTATCGTCCAAAAATATACTGAAGTAAGGCTGCCAAGAGGACTTGAAAGCGGGGCAGAATTGCAGGAAACCGATTTCAGGAGGTAGACTGGAATTGCAGTTAAAGCATAGGAAAAGAGGCAGAACGTCCACAATGATGCACTTGGCCAAAAAGGGCGTATGCGTTTTTTCCTGAATATATTCAGGAAAACACGCATACGCCCTTTTTGGCCAACCAAGCAAGCTTGCAAAGGAAATCTGCACTACAATGAAGTCTCACTTCCCCCCGGTCAAAAGGGCCATCTGAAAAAAGTGTAAAATCCAGAAGTTAGGACAGGCCATGGAGAACTGGTAGCCTTGTTATGCTGATGGGCGGGATGTAAATTGCCAACAGCCACTCGGGAGAAGTGTATGGTGTTTCCTGAAACATCTAAAAAACAAAGCAACAGAGCCTAGGGCACTTCCACTTATGGTCCTATAGTTTAGGGAAATTAAAATCAAAAAGACACAGCCACCCCAAAGTTTGGGACGGCTCTGTTTACAAGAACCTCGTTTATGGTACAAGTTCAATATCGCAGAAAGTGAGTAATGGATAAAGAAGTTGTGGTACTTACGTACAATGCAATATCACTCAGCAATGAAATCTATCTCATCAGGCCCGTAGCAGCATAATGAGTGGATTCAGGTATGATGATTCTAACTGAAATAAGTCACACAGAAAAAGAAACATCATAAGATATCACTAATACACGGAATGTAAACTTGGCTACACAGGAACTGAATTACAAAACAGAACAGGTCTCAAATTTAGAAAACCAACTTATGCTTGCTAAGGGGAAAGGTGAGTTGGGGTGCTGCCTAAAACCAGAGTTGAAATGAACACAGATAAAGTTCCTTAAGCCAAATATGGAATAGAGGAGAGCTACACCTTGCTCAACGAAATGGACTCAACACCTCATATTAAATGCCTAAGAATGTACCTGACTAGTAAGTATCTTAAAACCTATGGATTGCTATGTCTCCGAAAGAGAATCAAGCGTGTGTACAGGGGCATAAACGCAGCAGTGATAGGATTGGAGAAGTTCGGTGAGCAAATGAAGACCCTTTGAAGTCATATTGCATGGTACCCATTCCACGGGTCTCAACTCTCCAGGTTTAAGGGATTCTTCCTTCAGCTAAAACATGCATGTGGAACCCAGAGTATGATCCACCGTGTGATCGGGAGACGTGTTTAAATATGTCTCAGTTCTCGTCCCCTGGTACTCGGGTGCAACATTCCAGACGCTTTACTAACACTCTCCCGACTTGGAGAGTCAGTGCCTTTAACCTCCTGTTTGGCCCAGTTTGGAATTTCTGCGGAAGATGAACAGGAACAGGGAGAACCAATGAGACACTAGCTGGAGGTGTCTGGACAAGCAAATTTAACACTCATTTCCCACCAGGAAGAGGAATTAACCAAAGGCTCAGCGTGCCGTGCCAGAACCAGATTAGGGCCTGAAGCAATCCTGCGGTGTTGCGACCAGCTCACAAGAAAGCGAGTTGAAGAAAGGAGCTCAGGGGCACTGTAATTCACAAACCTGCAGAGTTATAAATGACAGCTATCGTCCAAAAATATACTGAAGTAAGGCTGCCAAGAGGACTTGAAAGCGGGGCAGAATTGAAGGAAACTGATTTCAGGAGGTAGACTGGAATTGCATTGAAAGCATAGGAAAAGAGGCAGAACGTCCACAATGATGCACTTGGCCAAAAAGGGCGTATGCGTTTTTTCCTGCAGGAAAAAACGCATACGCCCTTTTTGGCCAACCAAGCAAGCTTGCAAAGGAAATCTGCACTACAATGAAGTCTCACTTCCCCCCGGTCAAAAGGGGCATCAGAAAAAAGTGTAAAATCCAGAAGGCAGGACAGGCCATGGAGAACTGGGAGCCTTGTTATGCTGATGGGCGGGATGTAAATTGCCAACAGCCACTCGGGAGAAGTGTATGGTGTTTCCTGAAACATCTAAAAAACAAAGCAACAGAGCCTAGGGCACTTCCACTTATGGTCCTATAGTTTAGGGAAATTAAAATCAAAAAGACACAGCCACCCCAAAGTTTGGGACGGCTCTGTTTACAAGAACCTCGTTTACGGTACAAGTTCAATATCGCAGAAAGTGAGTAATGGATAAAGAAGTTGTGGTACTTACGTACAATGCAATATCACTCAGCAATGAAATCTATGTCATCAGGCCCGTAGCAGCATAATGAGTGGATTCAGGTATGATGATTCTAACTGAAATAAGTCACACAGAAAAAGAAACATCATAAGATATCACTAATACACGGAATGTAAACTTGGCTACACAGGAACTGAATTACAAAACAGAACAGGGTCTCAAATTTAGAAAACCAACTTATGCTTGCTAAGGGGAAAGGTGAGTTGGGGTGCTGCCTAAAACCAGAGTTGAAATGAACACAGATAAAGTTCCTTAAGCCAAATATGGAATAGACAAGAGCTACTCCTTGCTCAACGAAATGGACTCAACACCCCATATGAAACGCCTAAGAATGTACCTGACTAGTAAGTATCTTAAAACCTATGGATTGCTATGTCTCCAAAAGAGAATCAAGCGTGTGTACAGGGGCATAAACGCAGCAGTGATAGGATTGGAGAGGTTCGGTGAGCAAATGAAGACCCTTTGAAGTCATATTGCATGGTACCCATTCCACGGGTCTCAACTCTCCAGGTTTAAGGGATTCTTCCTTCAGCTAAAACATGCATGTGGAACCCAGAGTATGATCCACCGTGTGATCGGGAGACGTGTTCAAATATGTCTCAGTTCTCGTCCCCTGGTACTCGGGTGCAACATTCCAGACGCTTTACTAACACTCTCCCGACTTGGAGAGTCAGTGCCTTTAACCTCCTGTTTGGCCCAGTTTGCAATTTCTGTGGAAGATGAACAGGAATAGGGAGAACCAATGAGAGACTAGCTGGAGGTGTCTGGACGGGCAAATTTAACTCTCATTTCCCACCAGGAAGAGGAATTAACCAAAGGCTCAGCGTGCCGTGCCAGAACCAGATTAGGGCCTGAAGCAATCCTGCGGTGTTGCGACCAGCTCACAAGAAAGCGAGTTGAAGAAAGGAGCTCAGGGGCACTGTAATTCACAAACCTGCAGAGTTATAAATGACAGCTATCGTCCAAAAATATACTGAAGTAAGGCTGCCAAGAGGACTTGAAAGCGGGGCAGAATTGCAGGAAACCGATTTCAGGAGGTAGACTGGAATTGCATTGAAAGCATAGGAAAAGAGGCAGAACGTCCACAATGATGCACTTGGCCAAAAAGGGCGTATGCGTTTTTTCCTGCAGGAAAAAACGCATACGCCCTTTTTGGCCAACCAAGCAAGCTTGCAAAGGAAATCTGCACTACAATGAAGTCTCACTTTCCCCCGGTCAAAAGGGGCATCAGAAAAAAGTGTAAAATCCAGAAGGCAGGACAGGCCATGGCGAACTGGGAGCCTTGTTATGCTGATGGGCGGGATGTAAATTGCCAACAGCCACTCGGGAGAAGTGTATGGTGTTTCCTGAAACATCTAAAAAACAAAGCAACAGAGCCTAGGGCACTTCCACTTATGGTCCTATAGCTTAGGGAAATTAAAATCAAAAAGACACAGCCACCCCAAAGTTTGGGACGGCTCTGTTTACAAGAACCTCGTTTACGGTACAAGTTCAATATCGCAGAAAGTGAGTAATGGATAAAGAAGTTGTGGTACTTACGTACAATGCAATATCACTCAGCAATGAAATCTATGTCATCAGGCCCGTAGCAGCATAATGAGTGGATTCAGGTATGATGATTCTAACTGAAATAAGTCACACAGAAAAAGAAACATCATAAGATATCACTAATACACGGAATGTAAACTTGGCTACACAGGAACTGAATTACAAAACAGAACAGGGTCTCAAATTTAGAAAACCAACTTATGCTTGCTAAGGGGAAAGGTGAGTTGGGGTGCTGCCTAAAACCAGAGTTGAAATGAACACAGATAAAGTTCCTTAAGCCAAATATGGAATAGACAAGAGCTACTCCTTGCTCAACGAAATGGACTCAACACCCCATATTAAACGCCTAAGAATGTACCTGACTAGTAAGTATCTTAAAACCTATGGATTGCTATGTCTCCGAAAGAGAATCAAGCGTGTGTACAGGGGCATAAACGCAGCAGTGATAGGATTGGAGAGGTTCGGTGAGCAAATGAAGACCCTTTGAAGTCATATTGCATGGTACCCATTCCACGGGTCTCAACTCTCCAGGTTTAAGGGATTCTTCCTTCAGCTAAAACATGCATGTGGAACCCAGAGTATGATCCACCGTGTGATCGGGAGACGTGTTCAAATATGTCTCAGTTCTCGTCCCCTGGTACTCGGGTGCAACATTCCAGACGCTTTACTAACACTCTCCCGACTTGGAGAGTCAGTGCCTTTAACCTCCTGTTTGGCCCAGTTTGCAATTTCTGCGGAAGATGAACAGGAATAGGGAGAACCAATGAGAGACTAGCTGGAGGTGTCTGGACGGGCAAATTTAACTCTCATTTCCCACCAGGAAGAGGAATTAACCAAAGGCTCAGCGTGCCGTGCCAGAACCAGATTAGGGCCTGAAGCAATCCTGCGGTGTTGCGACCAGCTCACAAGAAAGCGAGTTGAAGAAAGGAGCTCAGGGGCACTGTAATTCACAAACCTGCAGAGTTATAAATGACAGCTATCGTCCAAAAATATACTGAAGTAAGGCTGCCAAGAGGACTTGAAAGCGGGGCAGAATTGCAGGAAACCGATTTCAGGAGGTAGACTGGAATTGCAGTTAAAGCATAGGAAAAGAGGCAGAACGTCCACAATGATGCACTTGGCCAAAAAGGGCATATGCGTTTTTTCCTGAATATATTCAGGAAAACACGCATACGCCCTTTTTGGCCAACCAAGCAAGCTTGCAAAGGAAATCTGCACTACAATGAAGTCTCACTTCCCCCCGGTCAAAAGGGCCATCTGAAAAAAGTGTAAAATCCAGAAGTTAGGACAGGCCATGGAGAACTGGTAGCCTTGTTATGCTGATGGGCGGGATGTAAATTGCCAACAGCCACTCGGGAGAAGTGTATGGTGTTTCCTGAAACATCTAAAAAACAAAGCAACAGAGCCTAGGGCACTTCCACTTATGGTCCTATAGTTTAGGGAAATTAAAATCAAAAAGACACAGCCACCCCAAAGTTTGGGACGGCTCTGTTTACAAGAACCTCGTTTACGGTACAAGTTCAATATCGCAGAAAGTGAGTAATGGATAAAGAAGTTGTGGTACTTACGTACAATGCAATATCACTCAGCAATGAAATCTATGTCATCAGGCCCGTAGCAGCATAATGAGTGGATTCAGGTATGATGATTCTAACTGAAATAAGTCACACAGAAAAAGAAACATCATAAGATATCACTAATACACGGAATGTAAACTTGGCTACACAGGAACTGAATTACAAAACAGAACAGGGTCTCAAATTTAGAAAACCAACTTATGCTTGCTAAGGGGAAAGGTGAGTTGGGGTGCTGCCTAAAACCAGAGTTGAAATGAACACAGATAAAGTTCCTTAAGCCAAATATGGAATAGACGAGAGCTACTCCTTGCTCAACGAAATGGACTCAACACCCCATATTAAACGCCTAAGAATGTACCTGACTAGTAAGTATCTTAAAACCTATGGATTGCTATGTCTCCGAAAGAGAATCAAGCGTGTGTACAGGGGCATAAACGCAGCAGTGATAGGATTGGAGAGGTTCGGTGAGCAAATGAAGACCCTTTGAAGTCATATTGCATGGTACCCATTCCACGGGTCTCAACTCTCCAGGTTTAAGGGATTCTTCCTTCAGCTAAAACATGCATGTGGAACCCAGAGTATGATCCACCGTGTGATCGGGAGACGTGTTCAAATATGTCTCAGTTCTCGTCCCCTGGTACTCGGGTGCAACATTCCAGACGCTTTACTAACACTCTCCCGACTTGGAGAGTCAGTGCCTTTAACCTCCTGTTTGGCCCAGTTTGCAATTTCTGCGGAAGATGAACAGGAATAGGGAGAACCAATGAGAGACTAGCTGGAGGTGTCTGGACGGGCAAATTTAACTCTCATTTCCCACCAGGAAGAGGAATTAACCAAAGGCTCAGCGTGCCGTGCCAGAACCAGATTAGGGCCTGAAGCAATCCTGCGGTGTTGCGACCAGCTCACAAGAAAGCGAGTTGAAGAAAGGAGCTCAGGGGCACTGTAATTCACAAACCTGCAGAGTTATAAATGACAGCTATCGTCCAAAAATATACTGAAGTAAGGCTGCCAAGAGGACTTGAAAGCGGGGCAGAATTGCAGGAAACCGATTTCAGGAGGTAGACTGGAATTGCATTGAAAGCATAGGAAAAGAGGCAGAACGTCCACAATGATGCACTTGGCCAAAAAGGGCGTATGCGTTTTTTCCTGAATATATTCAGGAAAACACGCATACGCCCTTTTTGGCCAACCAAGCAAGCTTGCAAAGGAAATCTGCACTACAATGAAGTCTCACTTCCCCCCGGTCAAAAGGGCCATCTGAAAAAAGTGTAAAATCCAGAAGTTAGGACAGGCCATGGAGAACTGGTAGCCTTGTTATGCTGATGGGCGGGATGTAAATTGCCAACAGCCACTCGGGAGAAGTGTATGGTGTTTCCTGAAACATCTAAAAAACAAAGCAACAGAGCCTAGGGCACTTCCACTTATGGTCCTATAGTTTAGGGAAATTAAAATCAAAAAGACACAGCCACCCCAAAGTTTGGGACGGCTCTGTTTACAAGAACCTCGTTTACGGTACAAGTTCAATATCGCAGAAAGTGAGTAATGGATAAAGAAGTTGTGGTACTTACGTACAATGCAATATCACTCAGCAATGAAATCTATGTCATCAGGCCCGTAGCAGCATAATGAGTGGATTCAGGTATGATGATTCTAACTGAAATAAGTCACACAGAAAAAGAAACATCATAAGATATCACTAATACACGGAATGTAAACTTGGCTACACAGGAACTGAATTACAAAACAGAACAGGGTCTCAAATTTAGAAAACCAACTTATGCTTGCTAAGGGGAAAGGTGAGTTGGGGTGCTGCCTAAAACCAGAGTTGAAATGAACACAGATAAAGTTCCTTAAGCCAAATATGGAATAGACAAGAGCTACTCCTTGCTCAACGAAATGGACTCAACACCCCATATTAAACGCCTAAGAATGTACCTGACTAGTAAGTATCTTAAAACCTATGGATTGCTATGTCTCCGAAAGAGAATCAAGCGTGTGTACAGGGGCATAAACGCAGCAGTGATAGGATTGGAGAGGTTCGGTGAGCAAATGAAGACCCTTTGAAGTCATATTGCATGGTACCCATTCCACGGGTCTCAACTCTCCAGGTTTAAGGGATTCTTCCTTCAGCTAAAACATGCATGTGGAACCCAGAGTATGATCCACCGTGTGATCGGGAGACGTGTTCAAATATGTCTCAGTTCTCGTCCCCTGGTACTCGGGTGCAACATTCCAGACGCTTTACTAACACTCTCCCGACTTGGAGAGTCAGTGCCTTTAACCTCCTGTTTGGCCCAGTTTGCAATTTCTGTGGAAGATGAACAGGAATAGGGAGAACCAATGAGAGACTAGCTGGAGGTGTCTGGACGGGCAAATTTAACTCTCATTTCCCACCAGGAAGAGGAATTAACCAAAGGCTCAGCGTGCCGTGCCAGAACCAGATTAGGGCCTGAAGCAATCCTGCGGTGTTGCGACCAGCTCACAAGAAAGCGAGTTGAAGAAAGGAGCTCAGGGGCACTGTAATTCACAAACCTGCAGAGTTATAAATGACAGCTCTCGTCCAAAAATATACTGAAGTAAGGCTGCCAAGAGGACTTGAAAGCGGGGCAGAATTGCAGGAAACCGATTTCAGGAGGTAGACTGGAATTGCATTGAAAGCATAGGAAAAGAGGCAGAACGTCCACAATGATGCACTTGGCCAAAAAGGGCGTATGCGTTTTTTCCTGCAGGAAAAAACGCATACGCCCTTTTTGGCCAACCAAGCAAGCTTGCAAAGGAAATCTGCACTACAATGAAGTCTCACTTTCCCCCGGTCAAAAGGGGCATCAGAAAAAAGTGTAAAATCCAGAAGGCAGGACAGGCCATGGCGAACTGGGAGCCTTGTTATGCTGATGGGCGGGATGTAAATTGCCAACAGCCACTCGGGAGAAGTGTATGGTGTTTCCTGAAACATCTAAAAAACAAAGCAACAGAGCCTAGGGCACTTCCACTTATGGTCCTATAGCTTAGGGAAATTAAAATCAAAAAGACACAGCCACCCCAAAGTTTGGGACGGCTCTGTTTACAAGAACCTCGTTTACGGTACAAGTTCAATATCACAGAAAGTGAGTAATGGATAAAGCAGTTGTGGTACTTACGTACAATGCAATATCACTCAGCAATGAAATCTATGTCATCAGGCCCGTAGCAGCATAATGAGTGGATTCAGGTATGATGATTCTAACTGAAATAAGTCACACAGAAAAAGAAACATCATAAGATATCACTAATACACGGAATGTAAACTTGGCTACACAGGAACTGAATTACAAAACAGAACAGGGTCTCAAATTTAGAAAACCAACTTATGCTTGCTAAGGGGAAAGGTGAGTTGGGGTGCTGCCTAAAACCAGAGTTGAAATGAACACAGATAAAGTTCCTTAAGCCAAATATGGAATAGACAAGAGCTACTCCTTGCTCAACGAAATGGACTCAACACCCCATATTAAACGCCTAAGAATGTACCTGACTAGTAAGTATCTTAAAACCTATGGATTGCTATGTCTCCGAAAGAGAATCAAGCGTGTGTACAGGGGCATAAACGCAGCAGTGATAGGATTGGAGAGGTTCGGTGAGCAAATGAAGACCCTTTGAAGTCATATTGCATGGTACCCATTCCACGGGTCTCAACTCTCCAGGTTTAAGGGATTCTTCCTTCAGCTAAAACATGCATGTGGAACCCAGAGTATGATCCACCGTGTGATCGGGAGACGTGTTCAAATATGTCTCAGTTCTCGTCCCCTGGTACTCGGGTGCAACATTCCAGACGCTTTACTAACACTCTCCCGACTTGGAGAGTCAGTGCCTTTAACCTCCTGTTTGGCCCAGTTTGCAATTTCTGCGGAAGATGAACAGGAATAGGGAGAACCAATGAGAGACTAGCTGGAGGTGTCTGGACGGGCAAATTTAACTCTCATTTCCCACCAGGAAGAGGAATTAACCAAAGGCTCAGCGTGCCGTGCCAGAACCAGATTAGGGCCTGAAGCAATCCTGCGGTGTTGCGACCAGCTCACAAGAAAGCGAGTTGAAGAAAGGAGCTCAGGGGCACTGTAATTCACAAACCTGCAGAGTTATAAATGACAGCTATCGTCCAAAAATATACTGAAGTAAGGCTGCCAAGAGGACTTGAAAGCGGGGCAGAATTGCAGGAAACCGATTTCAGGAGGTAGACTGGAATTGCAGTTAAAGCATAGGAAAAGAGGCAGAACGTCCACAATGATGCACTTGGCCAAAAAGGGCATATGCGTTTTTTCCTGAATATATTCAGGAAAACACGCATACGCCCTTTTTGGCCAACCAAGCAAGCTTGCAAAGGAAATCTGCACTACAATGAAGTCTCACTTCCCCCCGGTCAAAAGGGCCATCTGAAAAAAGTGTAAAATCCAGAAGTTAGGACAGGCCATGGAGAACTGGTAGCCTTGTTATGCTGATGGGCGGGATGTAAATTGCCAACAGCCACTCGGGAGAAGTGTATGGTGTTTCCTGAAACATCTAAAAAACAAAGCAACAGAGCCTAGGGCACTTCCACTTATGGTCCTATAGTTTAGGGAAATTAAAATCAAAAAGACACAGCCACCCCAAAGTTTGGGACGGCTCTGTTTACAAGAACCTCGTTTACGGTACAAGTTCAATATCGCAGAAAGTGAGTAATGGATAAAGAAGTTGTGGTACTTACGTACAATGCAATATCACTCAGCAATGAAATCTATGTCATCAGGCCCGTAGCAGCATAATGAGTGGATTCAGGTATGATGATTCTAACTGAAATAAGTCACACAGAAAAAGAAACATCATAAGATATCACTAATACACGGAATGTAAACTTGGCTACACAGGAACTGAATTACAAAACAGAACAGGGTCTCAAATTTAGAAAACCAACTTATGCTTGCTAAGGGGAAAGGTGAGTTGGGGTGCTGCCTAAAACCAGAGTTGAAATGAACACAGATAAAGTTCCTTAAGCCAAATATGGAATAGACGAGAGCTACTCCTTGCTCAACGAAATGGACTCAACACCCCATATTAAACGCCTAAGAATGTACCTGACTAGTAAGTATCTTAAAACCTATGGATTGCTATGTCTCCGAAAGAGAATCAAGCGTGTGTACAGGGGCATAAACGCAGCAATGATAGGATTGGAGAGGTTCGGTGAGCAAATGAAGACCCTTTGAAGTCATATTGCATGGTACCCATTCCACGGGTCTCAACTCTCCAGGTTTAAGGGATTCTTCCTTCAGCTAAAACATGCATGTGGAACCCAGAGTATGATCCACCGTGTGATCGGGAGACGTGTTCAAATATGTCTCAGTTCTCGTCCCCTGGTACTCGGGTGCAACATTCCAGACGCTTTACTAACACTCTCCCGACTTGGAGAGTCAGTGCCTTTAACCTCCTGTTTGGCCCAGTTTGCAATTTCTGCGGAAGATGAACAGGAATAGGGAGAACCAATGAGAGACTAGCTGGAGGTGTCTGGACGGGCAAATTTAACTCTCATTTCCCACCAGGAAGAGGAATTAACCAAAGGCTCAGCGTGCCGTGCCAGAACCAGATTAGGGCCTGAAGCAATCCTGCGGTGTTGCGACCAGCTCACAAGAAAGCGAGTTGAAGAAAGGAGCTCAGGGGCACTGTAATTCACAAACCTGCAGAGTTATAAATGACAGCTATCGTCCAAAAATATACTGAAGTAAGGCTGCCAAGAGGACTTGAAAGCGGGGCAGAATTGCAGGAAACCGATTTCAGGAGGTAGACTGGAATTGCAGTTAAAGCATAGGAAAAGAGGCAGAACGTCCACAATGATGCACTTGGCCAAAAAGGGCGTATGCGTTTTTTCCTGAATATATTCAGGAAAACACGCATACGCCCTTTTTGGCCAACCAAGCAAGCTTGCAAAGGAAATCTGCACTACAATGAAGTCTCACTTCCCCCCGGTCAAAAGGGCCATCTGAAAAAAGTGTAAAATCCAGAAGTTAGGACAGGCCATGGAGAACTGGTAGCCTTGTTATGCTGATGGGCGGGATGTAAATTGCCAACAGCCACTCGGGAGAAGTGTATGGTGTTTCCTGAAACATCTAAAAAACAAAGCAACAGAGCCTAGGGCACTTCCACTTATGGTCCTATAGTTTAGGGAAATTAAAATCAAAAAGACACAGCCACCCCAAAGTTTGGGACGGCTCTGTTTACAAGAACCTCGTTTATGGTACAAGTTCAATATCGCAGAAAGTGAGTAATGGATAAAGAAGTTGTGGTACTTACGTACAATGCAATATCACTCAGCAATGAAATCTATGTCATCAGGCCCGTAGCAGCATAATGAGTGGATTCAGGTATGATGATTCTAACTGAAATAAGTCACACAGAAAAAGAAACATCATAAGATATCACTAATACACGGAATGTAAACTTGGCTACACAGGAACTGAATTACAAAACAGAACAGGGTCTCAAATTTAGAAAACCAACTTATGCTTGCTAAGGGGAAAGGTGAGTTGGGGTGCTGCCTAAAACCAGAGTTGAAATGAACACAGATAAAGTTCCTTAAGCCAAATATGGAATAGAGGAGAGCTACACCTTGCTCAACGAAATGGACTCAACACCTCATATTAAATGCCTAAGAATGTACCTGACTAGTAAGTATCTTAAAACCTATGGATTGCTATGTCTCCGAAAGAGAATCAAGCGTGTGTACAGGGGCATAAACGCAGCAGTGATAGGATTGGAGAAGTTCGGTGAGCAAATGAAGACCCTTTGAAGTCATATTGCATGGTACCCATTCCACGGGTCTCAACTCTCCAGGTTTAAGGGATTCTTCCTTCAGCTAAAACATGCATGTGGAACCCAGAGTATGATCCACCGTGTGATCGGGAGACGTGTTTAAATATGTCTCAGTTCTCGTCCCCTGGTACTCGGGTGCAACATTCCAGACGCTTTACTAACACTCTCCCGACTTGGAGAGTCAGTGCCTTTAACCTCCTGTTTGGCCCAGTTTGGAATTTCTGCGGAAGATGAACAGGAACAGGGAGAACCAATGAGACACTAGCTGGAGGTGTCTGGACAAGCAAATTTAACACTCATTTCCCACCAGGAAGAGGAATTAACCAAAGGCTCAGCGTGCCGTGCCAGAACCAGATTAGGGCCTGAAGCAATCCTGCGGTGTTGCGACCAGCTCACAAGAAAGCGAGTTGAAGAAAGGAGCTCAGGGGCACTGTAATTCACAAACCTGCAGAGTTATAAATGACAGCTATCGTCCAAAAATATACTGAAGTAAGGCTGCCAAGAGGACTTGAAAGCGGGGCAGAATTGAAGGAAACTGATTTCAGGAGGTAGACTGGAATTGCATTGAAAGCATAGGAAAAGAGGCAGAACGTCCACAATGATGCACTTGGCCAAAAAGGGCGTATGCGTTTTTTCCTGCAGGAAAAAACGCATACGCCCTTTTTGGCCAACCAAGCAAGCTTGCAAAGGAAATCTGCACTACAATGAAGTCTCACTTCCCCCCGGTCAAAAGGGGCATCAGAAAAAAGTGTAAAATCCAGAAGGCAGGACAGGCCATGGAGAACTGGGAGCCTTGTTATGCTGATGGGCGGGATGTAAATTGCCAACAGCCACTCGGGAGAAGTGTATGGTGTTTCCTGAAACATCTAAAAAACAAAGCAACAGAGCCTAGGGCACTTCCACTTATGGTCCTATAGTTTAGGGAAATTAAAATCAAAAAGACACAGCCACCCCAAAGTTTGGGACGGCTCTGTTTACAAGAACCTCGTTTACGGTACAAGTTCAATATCGCAGAAAGTGAGTAATGGATAAAGAAGTTGTGGTACTTACGTACAATGCAATATCACTCAGCAATGAAATCTATGTCATCAGGCCCGTAGCAGCATAATGAGTGGATTCAGGTATGATGATTCTAACTGAAATAAGTCACACAGAAAAAGAAACATCATAAGATATCACTAATACACGGAATGTAAACTTGGCTACACAGGAACTGAATTACAAAACAGAACAGGGTCTCAAATTTAGAAAACCAACTTATGCTTGCTAAGGGGAAAGGTGAGTTGGGGTGCTGCCTAAAACCAGAGTTGAAATGAACACAGATAAAGTTCCTTAAGCCAAATATGGAATAGACAAGAGCTACTCCTTGCTCAATGAAATGGACTCAACACCCCATATGAAACGCCTAAGAATGTACCTGACTAGTAAGTATCTTAAAACCTATGGATTGCTATGTCTCCAAAAGAGAATCAAGCGTGTGTACAGGGGCATAAACGCAGCAGTGATAGGATTGGAGAGGTTCGGTGAGCAAATGAAGACCCTTTGAAGTCATATTGCATGGTACCCATTCCACGGGTCTCAACTCTCCAGGTTTAAGGGATTCTTCCTTCAGCTAAAACATGCATGTGGAACCCAGAGTATGATCCACCGTGTGATCGGGAGACTTGTTCAAATATGTCTCAGTTCTCGTCCCCTGGTACTCGGGTGCAACATTCCAGACGCTTTACTAACACTCTCCCGACTTGGAGAGTCAGTGCCTTTAACCTCCTGTTTGGCCCAGTTTGCAATTTCTGCGGAAGATGAACAGGAATAGGGAGAACCAATGAGAGACTAGCTGGAGGTGTCTGGACGGGCAAATTTAACTCTCATTTCCCACCAGGAAGAGGAATTAACCAAAGGCTCAGCGTGCCGTGCCAGAACCAGATTAGGGCCTGAAGCAATCCTGCGGTGTTGCGACCAGCTCACAAGAAAGCGAGTTGAAGAAAGGAGCTCAGGGGCACTGTAATTCACAAACCTGCAGAGTTATAAATGACAGCTATCGTCCAAAAATATACTGAAGTAAGGCTGCCAAGAGGACTTGAAAGCGGGGCAGAATTGCAGGAAACCGATTTCAGGAGGTAGACTGGAATTGCATTGAAAGCATAGGAAAAGAGGCAGAACGTCCACAATGATGCACTTGGCCAAAAAGGGCGTATGCGTTTTTTCCTGCAGGAAAAAACGCATACGCCCTTTTTGGCCAACCAAGCAAGCTTGCAAAGGAAATCTGCACTACAATGAAGTCTCACTTCCCCCCGGTCCAAAGGGGCATCAGAAAAAAGTGTAAAATCCAGAAGGCAGGACAGGCCATGGAGAACTGGGAGCCTTGTTATGCTGATGGGCGGGATGTAAATTGCCAAGAGCCACTCGGGAGAAGTGTATGGTGTTTCCTGAAACATCTAAAAAACAAAGCAACAGAGCCTAGGGCACTTCCACTTATGGTCCTATAGCTTAGGGAAATTAAAATCAAAAAGACACAGCCACCCCAAAGTTTGGGACGGCTCTGTTTACAAGAACCTCGTTTACGGTACAAGTTCAATATCGCAGAAAGTGAGTAATGGATAAAGAAGTTGTGGTACTTACGTACAATGCAATATCACTCAGCAATGAAATCTATGTCATCAGGCCCGTAGCAGCATAATGAGTGGATTCAGGTATGATGATTCTAACTGAAATAAGTCACACAGAAAAAGAAACATCATAAGATATCACTAATACACGGAATGTAAACTTGGCTACACAGGAACTGAATTACAAAACAGAACAGGGTCTCAAATTTAGAAAACCAACTTATGCTTGCTAAGGGGAAAGGTGAGTTGGGGTGCTGCCTAAAACCAGAGTTGAAATGAACACAGATAAAGTTCCTTAAGCCAAATATGGAATAGACAAGAGCTACTCCTTGCTCAACGAAATGGACTCAACACCCCATATTAAACGCCTAAGAATGTACCTGACTAGTAAGTATCTTAAAACCTATGGATTGCTATGTCTCCGAAAGAGAATCAAGCGTGTGTACAGGGGCATAAACGCAGCAGTGATAGGATTGGAGAGGTTCGGTGAGCAAATGAAGACCCTTTGAAGTCATATTGCATGGTACCCATTCCACGGGTCTCAACTCTCCAGGTTTAAGGGATTCTTCCTTCAGCTAAAACATGCATGTGGAACCCAGAGTATGATCCACCGTGTGATCGGGAGACGTGTTCAAATATGTCTCAGTTCTCGTCCCCTGGTACTCGGGTGCAACATTCCAGACGCTTTACTAACACTCTCCCGACTTGGAGAGTCAGTGCCTTTAACCTCCTGTTTGGCCCAGTTTGCAATTTCTGCGGAAGATGAACAGGAATAGGGAGAACCAATGAGAGACTAGCTGGAGGTGTCTGGACGGGCAAATTTAACTCTCATTTCCCACCAGGAAGAGGAATTAACCAAAGGCTCAGCGTGCCGTGCCAGAACCAGATTAGGGCCTGAAGCAATCCTGCGGTGTTGCGACCAGCTCACAAGAAAGCGAGTTGAAGAAAGGAGCTCAGGGGCACTGTAATTCACAAACCTGCAGAGTTATAAATGACAGCTATCGTCCAAAAATATACTGAAGTAAGGCTGCCAAGAGGACTTGAAAGCGGGGCAGAATTGCAGGAAACCGATTTCAGGAGGTAGACTGGAATTGCATTGAAAGCATAGGAAAAGAGGCAGAACGTCCACAATGATGCACTTGGCCAAAAAGGGCGTATGCGTTTTTTCCTGCAGGAAAAAACGCATACGCCCTTTTTGGCCAACCAAGCAAGCTTGCAAAGGAAATCTGCACTACAATGAAGTCTCACTTCCCCCCGGTCCAAAGGGGCATCAGAAAAAAGTGTAAAATCCAGAAGGCAGGACAGGCCATGGAGAACTGGGAGCCTTGTTATGCTGATGGGCGGGATGTAAATTGCCAACAGCCACTCGGGAGAAGTGTATGGTGTTTCCTGAAACATCTAAAAAACAAAGCAACAGAGCCTAGGGCACTTCCACTTATGGTCCTATAGCTTAGGGAAATTAAAATCAAAAAGACACAGCCACCCCAAAGTTTGGGACGGCTCTGTTTACAAGAACCTCGTTTACGGTACAAGTTCAATATCGCAGAAAGTGAGTAATGGATAAAGAAGTTGTGGTACTTACGTACAATGCAATATCACTCAGCAATGAAATCTGTCATCAGGCCCGTAGCAGCATAATGAGTGGATTCAGGTATGATGATTCTAACTGAAATAAGTCACACAGAAAAAGAAACATCATAAGATATCACTAATACACGGAATGTAAACTTGGCTACACAGGAACTGAATTACAAAACAGAACAGGGTCTCAAATTTAGAAAACCAACTTATGCTTGCTAAGGGGAAAGGTGAGTTGGGGTGCTGCCTAAAACCAGAGATTGAAATGAACACAGATAAAGTTCCTTAAGCCAAATATGGAATAGACAAGAGCTACTCCTTGCTCAACGAAATGGACTCAACACCCCATATTAAACGCCTAAGAATGTACCTGACTAGTAAGTATCTTAAAACCTATGGATTGCTATGTCTCCGAAAGAGAATCAAGCGTGTGTACAGGGGCATAAACGCAGCAGTGATAGGATTGGAGAGGTTCGGTGAGCAAATGAAGACCCTTTGAAGTCATATTGCATGGTACCCATTCCACGGGTCTCAACTCTCCAGGTTTAAGGGATTCTTCCTTCAGCTAAAACATGCATGTGGAACCCAGAGTATGATCCACCGTGTGATCGGGAGACGTGTTCAAATATGTCTCAGTTCTCGTCCCCTGGTACTCGGGTGCAACATTCCAGACGCTTTACTAACACTCTCCCGACTTGGAGAGTCAGTGCCTTTAACCTCCTGTTTGGCCCAGTTTGCAATTTCTGCGGAAGATGAACAGGAATAGGGAGAACCAATGAGAGACTAGCTGGAGGTGTCTGGACGGGCAAATTTAACTCTCATTTCCCACCAGGAAGAGGAATTAACCAAAGGCTCAGCGTGCCGTGCCGGAACCAGATTAGGGCCTGAAGCAATCCTGCGGTGTTGCGACCAGCTCACAAGAAAGCGAGTTGAAGAAAGGAGCTCAGGGGCACTGTAATTCACAAACCTGCAGAGTTATAAATGACAGCTCTCGTCCAAAAATATACTGAAGTAAGGCTGCCAAGAGGACTTGAAAGCGGGGCAGAATTGCAGGAAACCGATTTCAGGAGGTAGACTGGAATTGCAGTTAAAGCATAGGAAAAGAGGCAGAACGTCCACAATGATGCACTTGGCCAAAAAGGGCGTATGCGTTTTTTCCTGAATATATTCAGGAAAAAACGCATACGCCCTTTTTGGCCAACCAAGCAAGCTTGCAAAGGAAATCTGCACTACAATGAAGTCTCACTTCCCCCCGGTCAAAAGGGCCATCTGAAAAAAGTGTAAAATCCAGAAGGCAGGACAGGCCATGGAGAACTGGTAGCCTTGTTATGCTGATGGGCGGGATGTAAATTGCCAAGAGCCACTCGGGAGAAGTGTATGGTGTTTCCTGAAACATCTAAAAAACAAAGCAACAGAGCCTAGGGCACTTCCACTTATGGTCCTATAGTTTAGGGAAATTAAAATCAAAAAGACACAGCCACCCCAAAGTTTGGGACGGCTCTGTTTACAAGAACCTCGTTTACGGTACAAGTTCAATATCGCAGAAAGTGAGTAATGGATAAAGAAGTTGTGGTACTTACGTACAATGCAATATCACTCAGCAATGAAATCTATGTCATCAGGCCCGTAGCAGCATAATGAGTGGATTCAGGTATGATGATTCTAACTGAAATAAGTCACACAGAAAAAGAAACATCATAAGATATCACTAATACACGGAATGTAAACTTGGCTACACAGGAACTGAATTACAAAACAGAACAGGGTCTCAAATTTAGAAAACCAACTTATGCTTGCTAAGGGGAAAGGTGAGTTGGGGTGCTGCCTAAAACCAGAGATTGAAATGAACACAGATAAAGTTCCTTAAGCCAAATATGGAATAGACAAGAGCTACTCCTTGCTCAACGAAATGGACTCAACACCCCATATTAAACGCCTAAGAATGTTCCTGACTAGTAAGTATCTTAAAACCTATGGATTGCTATGTCTCCGAAAGAGAATCAAGCGTGTGTACAGGGGCATAAACGCAGCAGTGATAGGATTGGAGAGGTTCGGTGAGCAAATGAAGACCCTTTGAAGTCATATTGCATGGTACCCATTCCACGGGTCTCAACTCTCCAGGTTTAAGGGATTCTTCCTTCAGCTAAAACATGCATGTGGAACCCAGAGTATGATCCACCGTGTGATCGGGAGACGTGTTCAAATATGTCTCAGTTCTCGTCCCCTGGTACTCGGGTGCAACATTCCAGACGCTTTACTAACACTCTCCCGACTTGGAGAGTCAGTGCCTTTAACCTCCTGTTTGGCCCAGTTTGCAATTTCTGCGGAAGATGAACAGGAATAGGGAGAACCAATGAGAGACTAGCTGGAGGTGTCTGGACGGGCAAATTTAACTCTCATTTCCCACCAGGAAGAGGAATTAACCAAAGGCTCAGCGTGCCGTGCCAGAACCAGATTAGGGCCTGAAGCAATCCTGCGGTGTTGCGACCAGCTCACAAGAAAGCGAGTTGAAGAAAGGAGCTCAGGGGCACTGTAATTCACAAACCTGCAGAGTTATAAATGACAGCTCTCGTCCAAAAATATACTGAAGTAAGGCTGCCAAGAGGACTTGAAAGCGGGGCAGAATTGCAGGAAACCGATTTCAGGAGGTAGACTGGAATTGCAGTTAAAGCATAGGAAAAGAGGCAGAACGTCCACAATGATGCACTTGGCCAAAAAGGGCGTATGCGTTTTTTCCTGCAGGAAAAAACGCATACGCCCTTTTTGGCCAACCAAGCAAGCTTGCAAAGGAAATCTGCACTACAATGAAGTCTCACTTCCCCCCGGTCAAAAGGGCCATCTGAAAAAAGTGTAAAATCCAGAAGGCAGGACAGGCCATGGAGAACTGGTAGCCTTGTTATGCTGATGGGCGGGATGTAAATTGCCAACAGCCACTCGGGAGAAGTGTATGGTGTTTCCTGAAACATCTAAAAAACAAAGCAACAGAGCCTAGGGCACTTCCACTTATGGTCCTATAGTTTAGGGAAATTAAAATCAAAAAGACACAGCCACCCCAAAGTTTGGGACGGCTCTGTTTACAAGAACCTCGTTTACGGTACAAGTTCAATATCGCAGAAAGTGAGTAATGGATAAAGAAGTTGTGGTACTTACGTACAATGCAATATCACTCAGCAATGAAATCTATGTCATCAGGCCCGTAGCAGCATAATGAGTGGATTCAGGTATGATGATTCTAACTGAAATAAGTCACACAGAAAAAGAAACATCATAAGATATCACTAATACACGGAATGTAAACTTGGCTACACAGGAACTGAATTACAAAACAGAACAGGGTCTCAAATTTAGAAAACCAACTTATGCTTGCTAAGGGGAAAGGTGAGTTGGGGTGCTGCCTAAAACCAGAGATTGAAATGAACACAGATAAAGTTCCTTAAGCCAAATATGGAATAGACAAGAGCTACTCCTTGCTCAACGAAATGGACTCAACACCCCATATTAAACGCCTAAGAATGTTCCTGACTAGTAAGTATCTTAAAACCTATGGATTGCTATGTCTCCGAAAGAGAATCAAGCGTGTGTACAGGGGCATAAACGCAGCAGTGATAGGATTGGAGAGGTTCGGTGAGCAAATGAAGACCCTTTGAAGTCATATTGCATGGTACCCATTCCACGGGTCTCAACTCTCCAGGTTTAAGGGATTCTTCCTTCAGCTAAAACATGCATGTGGAACCCAGAGTATGATCCACCGTGTGATCGGGAGACGTGTTCAAATATGTCTCAGTTCTCGTCCCCTGGTACTCGGGTGCAACATTCCAGACGCTTTACTAACACTCTCCCGACTTGGAGAGTCAGTGCCTTTAACCTCCTGTTTGGCCCAGTTTGCAATTTCTGCGGAAGATGAACAGGAATAGGGAGAACCAATGAGAGACTAGCTGGAGGTGTCTGGACGGGCAAATTTAACTCTCATTTCCCACCAGGAAGAGGAATTAACCAAAGGCTCAGCGTGCCGTGCCAGAACCAGATTAGGGCCTGAAGCAATCCTGCGGTGTTGCGACCAGCTCACAAGAAAGCGAGTTGAAGAAAGGAGCTCAGGGGCACTGTAATTCACAAACCTGCAGAGTTATAAATGACAGCTATCGTCCAAAAATATACTGAAGTAAGGCTGCCAAGAGGACTTGAAAGCGGGGCAGAATTGCAGGAAACCGATTTCAGGAGGTAGACTGGAATTGCATTGAAAGCATAGGAAAAGAGGCAGAACGTCCACAATGATGCACTTGGCCAAAAAGGGCGTATGCGTTTTTTCCTGCAGGAAAAAACGCATACGCCCTTTTTGGCCAACCAAGCAAGCTTGCAAAGGAAATCTGCACTACAATGAAGTCTCACTTCCCCCCGGTCCAAAGGGGCATCAGAAAAAAGTGTAAAATCCAGAAGGCAGGACAGGCCATGGAGAACTGGGAGCCTTGTTATGCTGATGGGCGGGATGTAAATTGCCAACAGCCACTCGGGAGAAGTGTATGGTGTTTCCTGAAACATCTAAAAAACAAAGCAACAGAGCCTAGGGCACTTCCACTTATGGTCCTATAGCTTAGGGAAATTAAAATCAAAAAGACACAGCCACCCCAAAGTTTGGGACGGCTCTGTTTACAAGAACCTCGTTTACGGTACAAGTTCAATATCGCAGAAAGTGAGTAATGGATAAAGAAGTTGTGGTACTTACGTACAATGCAATATCACTCAGCAATGACATCTATGTCATCAGGCCCGTAGCAGCATAATGAGTGGATTCAGGTATGATGATTCTAACTGAAATAAGTCACACAGAAAAAGAAACATCATAAGATATCACTAATACACGGAATGTAAACTTGGCTACACAGGAACTGAATTACAAAACAGAACAGGGTCTCAAATTTAGAAAACCAACTTATGCTTGCTAAGGGGAAAGGTGAGTTGGGGTGCTGCCTAAAACCAGAGTTGAAATGAACACAGATAAAGTTCCTTAAGCCAAATATGGAATAGACAAGAGCTACTCCTTGCTCAACGAAATGGACTCAACACCCCATATTAAACGCCTAAGAATGTACCTGACTAGTAAGTATCTTAAAACCTATGGATTGCTATGTCTCCGAAAGAGAATCAAGCGTGTGTACAGGGGCATAAACGCAGCAGTGATAGGATTGGAGAGGTTTGGTGAGCAAATGAAGACCCTTTGAAGTCATATTGCATGGTACCCATTCCACGGGTCTCAACTCTCCAGGTTTAAGGGATTCTTCCTTCAGCTAAAACATGCATGTGGAACCCAGAGTATGATCCACCGTGTGATCGGGAGACGTGTTCAAATATGTCTCAGTTCTCGTCCCCTGGTACTCGGGTGCAACATTCCAGACGCTTTACTAACACTCTCCCGACTTGGAGAGTCAGTGCCTTTAACCTCCTGTTTGGCCCAGTTTGCAATTTCTGCGGAAGATGAACAGGAATAGGGAGAACCAATGAGAGACTAGCTGGAGGTGTCTGGACGGGCAAATTTAACTCTCATTTCCCACCAGGAAGAGGAATTAACCAAAGGCTCAGCGTGCCGTGCCAGAACCAGATTAGGGCCTGAAGCAATCCTGCGGTGTTGCGACCAGCTCACAAGAAAGCGAGTTGAAGAAAGGAGCTCAGGGGCACTGTAATTCACAAACCTGCAGAGTTATAAATGACAGCTATTGTCCAAAAATATACTGAAGTAAGGCTGCCAAGAGGACTTGAAAGCGGGGCAGAATTGCAGGAAACCGATTTCAGGAGGTAGACTGGAATTGCATTGAAAGCATAGGAAAAGAGGCAGAACGTCCACAATGATGCACTTGGCCAAAAAGGGCGTATGCGTTTTTTCCTGCAGGAAAAAACGCATACGCCCTTTTTGGCCAACCAAGCAAGCTTGCAAAGGAAATCTGCACTACAATGAAGTCTCACTTCCCCCCGGTCAAAAGGGGCATCAGAAAAAAGTGTAAAATCCAGAAGGCAGGACAGGCCATGGAGAACTGGGAGCCTTGTTATGCTGATGGGCGGGATGTAAATTGCCAACAGCCACTCGGGAGAAGTGTATGGTGTTTCCTGAAACATCTAAAAAACAAAGCAACAGAGCCTAGGGCACTTCCACTTATGGTCCTATAGCTTAGGGAAATTAAAATCAAAAAGACACAGCCACCCCAAAGTTTGGGACGGCTCTGTTTACAAGAACCTCGTTTACGGTACAAGTTCAATATCGCAGAAAGTGAGTAATGGATAAAGAAGTTGTGGTACTTACGTACAATGCAATATCACTCAGCAATGAAATCTATGTCATCAGGCCCGTAGCAGCATAATGAGTGGATTCAGGTATGATGATTCTAACTGAAATAAGTCACACAGAAAAAGAAACATCATAAGATATCACTAATACACGGAATGTAAACTTGGCTACACAGGAACTGAATTACAAAACAGAACAGGGTCTCAAATTTAGAAAACCAACTTATGCTTGCTAAGGGGAAAGGTGAGTTGGGGTGCTGCCTAAAACCAGAGTTGAAATGAACACAGATAAAGTTCCTTAAGCCAAATATGGAATAGACAAGAGCTACTCCTTGCTCAACGAAATGGACTCAACACCCCATATTAAACGCCTAAGAATGTACCTGACTAGTAAGTATCTTAAAACCTATGGATTGCTATGTCTCCGAAAGAGAATCAAGCGTGTGTACAGGGGCATAAACGCAGCAGTGATAGGATTGGAGAGGTTCGGTGAGCAAATGAAGACCCTTTGAAGTCATATTGCATGGTACCCATTCCACGGGTCTCAACTCTCCAGGTTTAAGGGATTCTTCCTTCAGCTAAAACATGCATGTGGAACCCAGAGTATGATCCACCGTGTGATCGGGAGACGTGTTCAAATATGTCTCAGTTCTCGTCCCCTGGTACTCGGGTGCAACATTCCAGACGCTTTACTAACACTCTCCCGACTTGGAGAGTCAGTGCCTTTAACCTCCTGTTTGGCCCAGTTTGCAATTTCTGCGGAAGATGAACAGGAATAGGGAGAACCAATGAGAGACTAGCTGGAGGTGTCTGGACGGGCAAATTTAACTCTCATTTCCCACCAGGAAGAGGAATTAACCAAAGGCTCAGCGTGCCGTGCCAGAACCAGATTAGGGCCTGAAGCAATCCTGCGGTGTTGCGACCAGCTCACAAGAAAGCGAGTTGAAGAAAGGAGCTCAGGGGCACTGTAATTCACAAACCTGCAGAGTTATAAATGACAGCTATCGTCCAAAAATATACTGAAGTAAGGCTGCCAAGAGGACTTGAAAGCGGGGCAGAATTGCAGGAAACCGATTTCAGGAGGTAGACTGGAATTGCAGTTAAAGCATAGGAAAAGAGGCAGAACGTCCACAATGATGCACTTGGCCAAAAAGGGTGTATGCGTTTTTTCCTGAATATATTCAGGAAAACACGCATACGCCCTTTTTGGCCAACCAAGCAAGCTTGCAAAGGAAATCTGCACTACAATGAAGTCTCACTTCCCCCCGGTCCAAAGGGGCATCAGAAAAAAGTGTAAAATCCAGAAGGCAGGACAGGCCATGGAGAACTGGGAGCCTTGTTATGCTGATGGGCGGGATGTAAATTGCCAACAGCCACTCGGGAGAAGTGTATGGTGTTTCCTGAAACATCTAAAAAACAAAGCAACAGAGCCTAGGGCACTTCCACTTATGGTCCTATAGCTTAGGGAAATTAAAATCAAAAAGACACAGCCACCCCAAAGTTTGGGACGGCTCTGTTTACAAGAACCTCGTTTACGGTACAAGTTCAATATCGCAGAAAGTGAGTAATGGATAAAGAAGTTGTGGTACTTACGTACAATGCAATATCACTCAGCAATGACATCTATGTCATCAGGCCCGTAGCAGCATAATGAGTGGATTCAGGTATGATGATTCTAACTGAAATAAGTCACACAGAAAAAGAAACATCATAAGATATCACTAATACACGGAATGTAAACTTGGCTACACAGGAACTGAATTACAAAACAGAACAGGGTCTCAAATTTAGAAAACCAACTTATGCTTGCTAAGGGGAAAGGTGAGTTGGGGTGCTGCCTAAAACCAGAGTTGAAATGAACACAGATAAAGTTCCTTAAGCCAAATATGGAATAGACAAGAGCTACTCCTTGCTCAACGAAATGGACTCAACACCCCATATTAAACGCCTAAGAATGTACCTGACTAGTAAGTATCTTAAAACCTATGGATTGCTATGTCTCCGAAAGAGAATCAAGCGTGTGTACAGGGGCATAAACGCAGCAGTGATAGGATTGGAGAGGTTTGGTGAGCAAATGAAGACCCTTTGAAGTCATATTGCATGGTACCCATTCCACGGGTCTCAACTCTCCAGGTTTAAGGGATTCTTCCTTCAGCTAAAACATGCATGTGGAACCCAGAGTATGATCCACCGTGTGATCGGGAGACGTGTTCAAATATGTCTCAGTTCTCGTCCCCTGGTACTCGGGTGCAACATTCCAGACGCTTTACTAACACTCTCCCGACTTGGAGAGTCAGTGCCTTTAACCTCCTGTTTGGCCCAGTTTGCAATTTCTGCGGAAGATGAACAGGAATAGGGAGAACCAATGAGAGACTAGCTGGAGGTGTCTGGACGGGCAAATTTAACTCTCATTTCCCACCAGGAAGAGGAATTAACCAAAGGCTCAGCGTGCCGTGCCAGAACCAGATTAGGGCCTGAAGCAATCCTGCGGTGTTGCGACCAGCTCACAAGAAAGCGAGTTGAAGAAAGGAGCTCAGGGGCACTGTAATTCACAAACCTGCAGAGTTATAAATGACAGCTATTGTCCAAAAATATACTGAAGTAAGGCTGCCAAGAGGACTTGAAAGCGGGGCAGAATTGCAGGAAACCGATTTCAGGAGGTAGACTGGAATTGCATTGAAAGCATAGGAAAAGAGGCAGAACGTCCACAATGATGCACTTGGCCAAAAAGGGCGTATGCGTTTTTTCCTGCAGGAAAAAACGCATACGCCCTTTTTGGCCAACCAAGCAAGCTTGCAAAGGAAATCTGCACTACAATGAAGTCTCACTTCCCCCCGGTCAAAAGGGGCATCAGAAAAAAGTGTAAAATCCAGAAGGCAGGACAGGCCATGGAGAACTGGGAGCCTTGTTATGCTGATGGGCGGGATGTAAATTGCCAACAGCCACTCGGGAGAAGTGTATGGTGTTTCCTGAAACATCTAAAAAACAAAGCAACAGAGCCTAGGGCACTTCCACTTATGGTCCTATAGCTTAGGGAAATTAAAATCAAAAAGACACAGCCACCCCAAAGTTTGGGACGGCTCTGTTTACAAGAACCTCGTTTACGGTACAAGTTCAATATCGCAGAAAGTGAGTAATGGATAAAGAAGTTGTGGTACTTACGTACAATGCAATATCACTCAGCAATGAAATCTATGTCATCAGGCCCGTAGCAGCATAATGAGTGGATTCAGGTATGATGATTCTAACTGAAATAAGTCACACAGAAAAAGAAACATCATAAGATATCACTAATACACGGAATGTAAACTTGGCTACACAGGAACTGAATTACAAAACAGAACAGGGTCTCAAATTTAGAAAACCAACTTATGCTTGCTAAGGGGAAAGGTGAGTTGGGGTGCTGCCTAAAACCAGAGTTGAAATGAACACAGATAAAGTTCCTTAAGCCAAATATGGAATAGACAAGAGCTACTCCTTGCTCAACGAAATGGACTCAACACCCCATATTAAACGCCTAAGAATGTACCTGACTAGTAAGTATCTTAAAACCTATGGATTGCTATGTCTCCGAAAGAGAATCAAGCGTGTGTACAGGGGCATAAACGCAGCAGTGATAGGATTGGAGAGGTTCGGTGAGCAAATGAAGACCCTTTGAAGTCATATTGCATGGTACCCATTCCACGGGTCTCAACTCTCCAGGTTTAAGGGATTCTTCCTTCAGCTAAAACATGCATGTGGAACCCAGAGTATGATCCACCGTGTGATCGGGAGACGTGTTCAAATATGTCTCAGTTCTCGTCCCCTGGTACTCGGGTGCAACATTCCAGACGCTTTACTAACACTCTCCCGACTTGGAGAGTCAGTGCCTTTAACCTCCTGTTTGGCCCAGTTTGCAATTTCTGCGGAAGATGAACAGGAATAGGGAGAACCAATGAGAGACTAGCTGGAGGTGTCTGGACGGGCAAATTTAACTCTCATTTCCCACCAGGAAGAGGAATTAACCAAAGGCTCAGCGTGCCGTGCCAGAACCAGATTAGGGCCTGAAGCAATCCTGCGGTGTTGCGACCAGCTCACAAGAAAGCGAGTTGAAGAAAGGAGCTCAGGGGCACTGTAATTCACAAACCTGCAGAGTTATAAATGACAGCTATCGTCCAAAAATATACTGAAGTAAGGCTGCCAAGAGGACTTGAAAGCGGGGCAGAATTGCAGGAAACCGATTTCAGGAGGTAGACTGGAATTGCAGTTAAAGCATAGGAAAAGAGGCAGAACGTCCACAATGATGCACTTGGCCAAAAAGGGTGTATGCGTTTTTTCCTGAATATATTCAGGAAAACACGCATACGCCCTTTTTGGCCAACCAAGCAAGCTTGCAAAGGAAATCTGCACTACAATGAAGTCTCACTTCCCCCCGGTCCAAAGGGGCATCAGAAAAAAGTGTAAAATCCAGAAGTTAGGACAGGCCATGGAGAACTGGTAGCCTTGTTATGCTGATGGGCGGGATGTAAATTGCCAACAGCCACTCGGGAGAAGTGTATGGTGTTTCCTGAAACATCTAAAAAACAAAGCAACAGAGCCTAGGGCACTTCCACTTATGGTCCTATAGCTTAGGGAAATTAAAATCAAAAAGACACAGCCACCCCAAAGTTTGGGACGGCTCTGTTTACAAGAACCTCGTTTACGGTACAAGTTCAATATCGCAGAAAGTGAGTAATGGATAAAGAAGTTGTGGTACTTACGTACAATGCAATATCACTCAGCAATGAAATCTATGTCATCAGGCCCGTAGCAGCATAATGAGTGGATTCAGGTATGATGATTCTAACTGAAATAAGTCACACAGAAAAAGAAACATCATAAGATATCACTAATACACGGAATGTAAACTTGGCTACACAGGAACTGAATTACAAAACAGAACAGGGTCTCAAATTTAGAAAACCAACTTATGCTTGCTAAGGGGAAAGGTGAGTTGGGGTGCTGCCTAAAACCAGAGTTGAAATGAACACAGATAAAGTTCCTTAAGCCAAATATGGAATAGACAAGAGCTACTCCTTGCTCAACGAAATGGACTCAACACCCCATATGAAACGCCTAAGAATGTACCTGACTAGTAAGTATCTTAAAACCTATGGATTGCTATGTCTCCGAAAGAGAATCAAGCGTGTGTACAGGGGCATAAACGCAGCAGTGATAGGATTGGAGAGGTTCGGTGAGCAAATGAAGACCCTTTGAAGTCATATTGCATGGTACCCATTCCACGGGTCTCAACTCTCCAGGTTTAAGGGATTCTTCCTTCAGCTAAAACATGCATGTGGAACCCAGAGTATGATCCACCGTGTGATCGGGAGACGTGTTCAAATATGTCTCAGTTCTCGTCCCCTGGTACTCGGGTGCAACATTCCAGACGCTTTACTAACACTCTCCCGACTTGGAGAGTCAGTGCCTTTAACCTCCTGTTTGGCCCAGTTTGCAATTTCTGCGGAAGATGAACAGGAATAGGGAGAACCAATGAGAGACTAGCTGGAGGTGTCTGGACGGGCAAATTTAACTCTCATTTCCCACCAGGAAGAGGAATTAACCAAAGGCTCAGCGTGCCGTGCCAGAACCAGATTAGGGCCTGAAGCAATCCTGCGGTGTTGCGACCAGCTCACAAGAAAGCGAGTTGAAGAAAGGAGCTCAGGGGCACTGTAATTCACAAACCTGCAGAGTTATAAATGACAGCTATCGTCCAAAAATATACTGAAGTAAGGCTGCCAAGAGGACTTGAAAGCGGGGCAGAATTGCAGGAAACCGATTTCAGGAGGTAGACTGGAATTGCAGTTAAAGCATAGGAAAAGAGGCAGAACGTCCACAATGATGCACTTGGCCAAAAAGGGTGTATGCCTTTTTTCCTGAATATATTCAGGAAAACACGCATACGCCCTTTTTGGCCAACCAAGCAAGCTTGCAAAGGAAATCTGCACTACAATGAAGTCTCACTTCCCCCCGGTCCAAAGGGGCATCAGAAAAAAGTGTAAAATCCAGAAGGCAGGACAGGCCATGGAGAACTGGGAGCCTTGTTATGCTGATGGGCGGGATGTAAATTGCCAACAGCCACTCGGGAGAAGTGTATGGTGTTTCCTGAAACATCTAAAAAACAAAGCAACAGAGCCTAGGGCACTTCCACTTATGGTCCTATAGCTTAGGGAAATTAAAATCAAAAAGACACAGCCACCCCAAAGTTTGGGACGGCTCTGTTTACAAGAACCTCGTTTACGGTACAAGTTCAATATCGCAGAAAGTGAGTAATGGATAAAGAAGTTGTGGTACTTACGTACAATGCAATATCACTCAGCAATGAAATCTATGTCATCAGGCCCGTAGCAGCATAATGAGTGGATTCAGGTATGATGATTCTAACTGAAATAAGTCACACAGAAAAAGAAACATCATAAGATATCACTAATACACGGAATGTAAACTTGGCTACACAGGAACTGAATTACAAAACAGAACAGGGTCTCAAATTTAGAAAACCAACTTATGCTTGCTAAGGGGAAAGGTGAGTTGGGGTGCTGCCTAAAACCAGAGTTGAAATGAACACAGATAAAGTTCCTTAAGCCAAATATGGAATAGACAAGAGCTACTCCTTGCTCAACGAAATGGACTCAACACCCCATATGAAACGCCTAAGAATGTACCTGACTAGTAAGTATCTTAAAACCTATGGATTGCTATGTCTCCGAAAGAGAATCAAGCGTGTGTACAGGGGCATAAACGCAGCAGTGATAGGATTGGAGAGGTTCGGTGAGCAAATGAAGACCCTTTGAAGTCATATTGCATGGTACCCATTCCACGGGTCTCAACTCTCCAGGTTTAAGGGATTCTTCCTTCAGCTAAAACATGCATGTGGAACCCAGAGTATGATCCACCGTGTGATCGGGAGACGTGTTCAAATATGTCTCAGTTCTCGTCCCCTGGTACTCGGGTGCAACATTCCAGACGCTTTACTAACACTCTCCCGACTTGGAGAGTCAGTGCCTTTAACCTCCTGTTTGGCCCAGTTTGCAATTTCTGCGGAAGATGAACAGGAATAGGGAGAACCAATGAGAGACTAGCTGGAGGTGTCTGGACGGGCAAATTTAACTCTCATTTCCCACCAGGAAGAGGAATTAACCAAAGGCTCAGCGTGCCGTGCCAGAACCAGATTAGGGCCTGAAGCAATCCTGCGGTGTTGCGACCAGCTCACAAGAAAGCGAGTTGAAGAAAGGAGCTCAGGGGCACTGTAATTCACAAACCTGCAGAGTTATAAATGACAGCTATCGTCCAAAAATATACTGAAGTAAGGCTGCCAAGAGGACTTGAAAGCGGGGCAGAATTGCAGGAAACCGATTTCAGGAGGTAGACTGGAATTGCATTGAAAGCATAGGAAAAGAGGCAGAACGTCCACAATGATGCACTTGGCCAAAAAGGGCGTATGCGTTTTTTCCTGCAGGAAAAAACGCATACGCCCTTTTTGGCCAACCAAGCAAGCTTGCAAAGGAAATCTGCACTACAATGAAGTCTCACTTCCCCCCGGTCCAAAGGGGCATCAGAAAAAAGTGTAAAATCCAGAAGGCAGGACAGGCCATGGAGAACTGGGAGCCTTGTTATGCTGATGGGCGGGATGTAAATTGCCAACAGCCACTCGGGAGAAGTGTATGGTGTTTCCTGAAACATCTAAAAAACAAAGCAACAGAGCCTAGGGCACTTCCACTTATGGTCCTATAGCTTAGGGAAATTAAAATCAAAAAGACACAGCCACCCCAAAGTTTGGGACGGCTCTGTTTACAAGAACCTCGTTTACGGTACAAGTTCAATATCGCAGAAAGTGAGTAATGGATAAAGAAGTTGTGGTACTTACGTACAATGCAATATCACTCAGCAATGAAATCTATGTCATCAGGCCCGTAGCAGCATAATGAGTGGATTCAGGTATGATGATTCTAACTGAAATAAGTCACACAGAAAAAGAAACATCATAAGATATCACTAATACACGGAATGTAAACTTGGCTACACAGGAACTGAATTACAAAACAGAACAGGGTCTCAAATTTAGAAAACCAACTTATGCTTGCTAAGGGGAAAGGTGAGTTGGGGTGCTGCCTAAAACCAGAGTTGAAATGAACACAGATAAAGTTCCTTAAGCCAAATATGGAATAGACAAGAGCTACTCCTTGCTCAACGAAATGGACTCAACACCCCATATTAAACGCCTAAGAATGTACCTGACTAGTAAGTATCTTAAAACCTATGGATTGCTATGTCTCCGAAAGAGAATCAAGCGTGTGTACAGGGGCATAAACGCAGCAGTGATAGGATTGGAGAGGTTCGGTGAGCAAATGAAGACCCTTTGAAGTCATATTGCATGGTACCCATTCCACGGGTCTCAACTCTCCAGGTTTAAGGGATTCTTCCTTCAGCTAAAACATGCATGTGGAACCCAGAGTATGATCCACCGTGTGATCGGGAGACGTGTTCAAATATGTCTCAGTTCTCGTCCCCTGGTACTCGGGTGCAACATTCCAGACGCTTTACTAACACTCTCCCGACTTGGAGAGTCAGTGCCTTTAACCTCCTGTTTGGCCCAGTTTGCAATTTCTGCGGAAGATGAACAGGAATAGGGAGAACCAATGAGAGACTAGCTGGAGGTGTCTGGACGGGCAAATTTAACTCTCATTTCCCACCAGGAAGAGGAATTAACCAAAGGCTCAGCGTGCCGTGCCAGAACCAGATTAGGGCCTGAAGCAATCCTGCGGTGTTGCGACCAGCTCACAAGAAAGCGAGTTGAAGAAAGGAGCTCAGGGGCACTGTAATTCACAAACCTGCAGAGTTATAAATGACAGCTATCGTCCAAAAATATACTGAAGTAAGGCTGCCAAGAGGACTTGAAAGCGGGGCAGAATTGCAGGAAACCGATTTCAGGAGGTAGACTGGAATTGCATTGAAAGCATAGGAAAAGAGGCAGAACGTCCACAATGATGCACTTGGCCAAAAAGGGCGTATGCGTTTTTTCCTGAATATATTCAGGAAAACACGCATACGCCCTTTTTGGCCAACCAAGCAAGCTTGCAAAGGAAATCTGCACTACAATGAAGTCTCACTTCCCCCCGGTCAAAAGGGCCATCTGAAAAAAGTGTAAAATCCAGAAGTTAGGACAGGCCATGGAGAACTGGTAGCCTTGTTATGCTGATGGGCGGGATGTAAATTGCCAACAGCCACTCGGGAGAAGTGTATGGTGTTTCCTGAAACATCTAAAAAACAAAGCAACAGAGCCTAGGGCACTTCCACTTATGGTCCTATAGTTTAGGGAAATTAAAATCAAAAAGACACAGCCACCCCAAAGTTTGGGACGGCTCTGTTTACAAGAACCTCGTTTACGGTACAAGTTCAATATCGCAGAAAGTGAGTAATGGATAAAGAAGTTGTGGTACTTACGTACAATGCAATATCACTCAGCAATGAAATCTATGTCATCAGGCCCGTAGCAGCATAATGAGTGGATTCAGGTATGATGATTCTAACTGAAATAAGTCACACAGAAAAAGAAACATCATAAGATATCACTAATACACGGAATGTAAACTTGGCTACACAGGAACTGAATTACAAAACAGAACAGGGTCTCAAATTTAGAAAACCAACTTATGCTTGCTAAGGGGAAAGGTGAGTTGGGGTGCTGCCTAAAACCAGAGTTGAAATGAACACAGATAAAGTTCCTTAAGCCAAATATGGAATAGACAAGAGCTACTCCTTGCTCAACGAAATGGACTCAACACCCCATATGAAACGCCTAAGAATGTACCTGACTAGTAAGTATCTTAAAACCTATGGATTGCTATGTCTCCGAAAGAGAATCAAGCGTGTGTACAGGGGCATAAACGCAGCAGTGATAGGATTGGAGAGGTTCGGTGAGCAAATGAAGACCCTTTGAAGTCATATTGCATGGTACCCATTCCACGGGTCTCAACTCTCCAGGTTTAAGGGATTCTTCCTTCAGCTAAAACATGCATGTGGAACCCAGAGTATGATCCACCGTGTGATCGGGAGACGTGTTCAAATATGTCTCAGTTCTCGTCCCCTGGTACTCGGGTGCAACATTCCAGACGCTTTACTAACACTCTCCCGACTTGGAGAGTCAGTGCCTTTAACCTCCTGTTTGGCCCAGTTTGCAATTTCTGCGGAAGATGAACAGGAATAGGGAGAACCAATGAGAGACTAGCTGGAGGTGTCTGGACGGGCAAATTTAACTCTCATTTCCCACCAGGAAGAGGAATTAACCAAAGGCTCAGCGTGCCGTGCCAGAACCAGATTAGGGCCTGAAGCAATCCTGCGGTGTTGCGACCAGCTCACAAGAAAGCGAGTTGAAGAAAGGAGCTCAGGGGCACTGTAATTCACAAACCTGCAGAGTTATAAATGACAGCTATCGTCCAAAAATATACTGAAGTAAGGCTGCCAAGAGGACTTGAAAGCGGGGCAGAATTGCAGGAAACCGATTTCAGGAGGTAGACTGGAATTGCATTGAAAGCATAGGAAAAGAGGCAGAACGTCCACAATGATGCACTTGGCCAAAAAGGGCGTATGCGTTTTTTCCTGCAGGAAAAAACGCATACGCCCTTTTTGGCCAACCAAGCAAGCTTGCAAAGGAAATCTGCACTACAATGAAGTCTCACTTCCCCCCGGTCCAAAGGGGCATCAGAAAAAAGTGTAAAATCCAGAAGGCAGGACAGGCCATGGAGAACTGGGAGCCTTGTTATGCTGATGGGCGGGATGTAAATTGCCAACAGCCACTCGGGAGAAGTGTATGGTGTTTCCTGAAACATCTAAAAAACAAAGCAACAGAGCCTAGGGCACTTCCACTTATGGTCCTATAGCTTAGGGAAATTAAAATCAAAAAGACACAGCCACCCCAAAGTTTGGGACGGCTCTGTTTACAAGAACCTCGTTTACGGTACAAGTTCAATATTGCAGAAAGTGAGTAATGGATAAAGAAGTTGTGGTACTTACGTACAATGCAATATCACTCAGCAATGAAATCTATGTCATCAGGCCCGTAGCAGCATAATGAGTGGATTCAGGTATGATGATTCTAACTGAAATAAGTCACACAGAAAAAGAAACATCATAAGATATCACTAATACACGGAATGTAAACTTGGCTACACAGGAACTGAATTACAAAACAGAACAGGGTCTCAAATTTAGAAAACCAACTTATGCTTGCTAAGGGGAAAGGTGAGTTGGGGTGCTGCCTAAAACCAGAGTTGAAATGAACACAGATAAAGTTCCTTAAGCCAAATATGTAATAGACAAGAGCTACTCCTTGCTCAACGAAATGGACTCAACACCCCATATTAAACGCCTAAGAATGTACCTGACTAGTAAGTATCTTAAAACCTATGGATTGCTATGTCTCCGAAAGAGAATCAAGCGTGTGTACAGGGGCATAAACGCAGCAGTGATAGGATTGGAGAGGTTCGGTGAGCAAATGAAGACCCTTTGAAGTCATATTGCATGGTACCCATTCCACGGGTCTCAACTCTCCAGGTTTAAGGGATTCTTCCTTCAGCTAAAACATGCATGTGGAACCCAGAGTATGATCCACCGTGTGATCGGGAGACGTGTTCAAATATGTCTCAGTTCTCGTCCCCTGGTACTCGGGTGCAACATTCCAGACGCTTTACTAACACTCTCCCGACTTGGAGAGTCAGTGCCTTTAACCTCCTGTTTGGCCCAGTTTGCAATTTCTGCGGAAGATGAACAGGAATAGGGAGAACCAATGAGAGACTAGCTGGAGGTGTCTGGACGGGCAAATTTAACTCTCATTTCCCACCAGGAAGAGGAATTAACCAAAGGCTCAGCGTGCCGTGCCAGAACCAGATTAGGGCCTGAAGCAATCCTGCGGTGTTGCGACCAGCTCACAAGAAAGCGAGTTGAAGAAAGGAGCTCAGGGGCACTGTAATTCACAAACCTGCAGAGTTATAAATGACAGCTATCGTCCAAAAATATACTGAAGTAAGGCTGCCAAGAGGACTTGAAAGCGGGGCAGAATTGCAGGAAACCGATTTCAGGAGGTAGACTGGAATTGCATTGAAAGCATAGGAAAAGAGGCAGAACGTCCACAATGATGCACTTGGCCAAAAAGGGCGTATGCGTTTTTTCCTGCAGGAAAACACGCATACGCCCTTTTTGGCCAACCAAGCAAGCTTGCAAAGGAAATCTGCACTACAATGAAGTCTCACTTCCCCCCGGTCAAAAGGGGCATCAGAAAAAAGTGTAAAATCCAGAAGGCAGGACAGGCCATGGAGAACTGGGAGCCTTGTTATGCTGATGGGCGGGATGTAAATTGCCAACAGCCACTCGGGAGAAGTGTATGGTGTTTCCTGAAACATCTAAAAAACAAAGCAACAGAGCCTAGGGCACTTCCACTTATGGTCCTATAGCTTAGGGAAATTAAAATCAAAAAGACACAGCCACCCCAAAGTTTGGGACGGCTCTGTTTACAAGAACCTCGTTTACGGTACAAGTTCAATATCGCAGAAAGTGAGTAATGGATAAAGAAGTTGTGGTACTTACGTACAATGCAATATCACTCAGCAATGAAATCTATGTCATCAGGCCCGTAGCAGCATAATGAGTGGATTCAGGTATGATGATTCTAACTGAAATAAGTCACACAGAAAAAGAAACATCATAAGATATCACTAATACACGGAATGTAAACTTGGCTACACAGGAACTGAATTACAAAACAGAACAGGGTCTCAAATTTAGAAAACCAACTTATGCTTGCTAAGGGGAAAGGTGAGTTGGGGTGCTGCCTAAAACCAGAGTTGAAATGAACACAGATAAAGTTCCTTAAGCCAAATATGGAATAGACAAGAGCTACTCCTTGCTCAACGAAATGGACTCAACACCCCATATGAAACGCCTAAGAATGTACCTGACTAGTAAGTATCTTAAAACCTATGGATTGCTATGTCTCCGAAAGAGAATCAAGCGTGTGTACAGGGGCATAAACGCAGCAGTGATAGGATTGGAGAGGTTCGGTGAGCAAATGAAGACCCTTTGAAGTCATATTGCATGGTACCCATTCCACGGGTCTCAACTCTCCAGGTTTAAGGGATTCTTCCTTCAGCTAAAACATGCATGTGGAACCCAGAGTATGATCCACCGTGTGATCGGGAGACGTGTTCAAATATGTCTCAGTTCTCGTCCCCTGGTACTCGGGTGCAACATTCCAGACGCTTTACTAACACTCTCCCGACTTGGAGAGTCAGTGCCTTTAACCTCCTGTTTGGCCCAGTTTGCAATTTCTGCGGAAGATGAACAGGAATAGGGAGAACCAATGAGAGACTAGCTGGAGGTGTCTGGACGGGCAAATTTAACTCTCATTTCCCACCAGGAAGAGGAATTAACCAAAGGCTCAGCGTGCCGTGCCAGAACCAGATTAGGGCCTGAAGCAATCCTGCGGTGTTGCGACCAGCTCACAAGAAAGCGAGTTGAAGAAAGGAGCTCAAGGGCACTGTAATTCACAAACCTGCAGAGTTATAAATGACAGCTATCGTCCAAAAATATACTGAAGTAAGGCTGCCAAGAGGACTTGAAAGCGGGGCAGAATTGCAGGAAACCGATTTCAGGAGGTAGACTGGAATTGCATTGAAAGCATAGGAAAAGAGGCAGAACGTCCACAATGATGCACTTGGCCAAAAAGGGCGTATGCGTTTTTTCCTGCAGGAAAAAACGCATACGCCCTTTTTGGCCAACCAAGCAAGCTTGCAAAGGAAATCTGCACTACAATGAAGTCTCACTTCCCCCCGGTCCAAAGGGGCATCAGAAAAAAGTGTAAAATCCAGAAGGCAGGACAGGCCATGGAGAACTGGGAGCCTTGTTATGCTGATGGGCGGGATGTAAATTGCCAACAGCCACTCGGGAGAAGTGTATGGTGTTTCCTGAAACATCTAAAAAACAAAGCAACAGAGCCTAGGGCACTTCCACTTATGGTCCTATAGCTTAGGGAAATTAAAATCAAAAAGACACAGCCACCCCAAAGTTTGGGACGGCTCTGTTTACAAGAACCTCGTTTACAGTACAAGTTCAATATCGCAGAAAGTGAGTAATGGATAAAGAAGTTGTGGTACTTACGTACAATGCAATATCACTCAGCAATGAAATCTATGTCATCAGGCCCGTAGCAGCATAATGAGTGGATTCAGGTATGATGATTCTAACTGAAATAAGTCACACAGAAAAAGAAACATCATAAGATATCACTAATACACGGAATGTAAACTTGGCTACACAGGAACTGAATTACAAAACAGAACAGGGTCTCAAATTTAGAAAACCAACTTATGCTTGCTAAGGGGAAAGGTGAGTTGGGGTGCTGCCTAAAACCAGAGTTGAAATGAACACAGATAAAGTTCCTTAAGCCAAATATGGAATAGACAAGAGCTACTCCTTGCTCAACGAAATGGACTCAACACCCCATATTAAACGCCTAAGAATGTACCTGACTAGTAAGTATCTTAAAACCTATGGATTGCTATGTCTCCGAAAGAGAATCAAGCGTGTGTACAGGGGCATAAACGCAGCAGTGATAGGATTGGAGAGGTTCGGTGAGCAAATGAAGACCCTTTGAAGTCATATTGCATGGTACCCATTCCACGGGTCTCAACTCTCCAGGTTTAAGGGATTCTTCCTTCAGCTAAAACATGCATGTGGAACCCAGAGTATGATCCACCGTGTGATCGGGAGACGTGTTCCAATATGTCTCAGTTCTCGTCCCCTGGTACTCGGGTGCAACATTCCAGACGCTTTACTAACACTCTCCCGACTTGGAGAGTCAGTGCCTTTAACCTCCTGTTTGGCCCAGTTTGCAATTTCTGCGGAAGATGAACAGGAATAGGGAGAACCAATGAGAGACTAGCTGGAGGTGTCTGGACGGGCAAATTTAACTCTCATTTCCCACCAGGAAGAGGAATTAACCAAAGGCTCAGCGTGCCGTGCCAGAACCAGATTAGGGCCTGAAGCAATCCTGCGGTGTTGCGACCAGCTCACAAGAAAGCGAGTTGAAGAAAGGAGCTCAGGGGCACTGTAATTCACAAACCTGCAGAGTTATAAATGACAGCTATCGTCCAAAAATATACTGAAGTAAGGCTGCCAAGAGGACTTGAAAGCGGGGCAGAATTGCAGGAAACCGATTTCAGGAGGTAGACTGGAATTGCATTGAAAGTATAGGAAAAGAGGCAGAACGTCCACAATGATGCACTTGGCCAAAAAGGGCGTATGCGTTTTTTCCTGAATATATTCAGGAAAACACGCATACGCCCTTTTTGGCCAACCAAGCAAGCTTGCAAAGGAAATCTGCACTACAATGAAGTCTCACTTCCCCCCGGTCAAAAGGGCCATCTGAAAAAAGTGTAAAATCCAGAAGTTAGGACAGGCCATGGAGAACTGGTAGCCTTGTTATGCTGATGGGCGGGATGTAAATTGCCAACAGCCACTCGGGAGAAGTGTATGGTGTTTCCTGAAACATCTAAAAAACAAAGCAACAGAGCCTAGGGCACTTCCACTTATGGTCCTATAGTTTAGGGAAATTAAAATCAAAAAGACACAGCCACCCCAAACTTTGGGACGGCTCTGTTTACAAGAACCTCGTTTACGGTACAAGTTCAATATCGCAGAAAGTGAGTAATGGATAAAGAAGTTGTGGTACTTACGTACAATGCAATATCACTCAGCAATGAAATCTATGTCATCAGGCCCGTAGCAGCATAATGAGTGGATTCAGGTATGATGATTCTAACTGAAATAAGTCACACAGAAAAAGAAACATCATAAGATATCACTAATACACGGAATGTAAACTTGGCTACACAGGAACTGAATTACAAAACAGAACAGGGTCTCAAATTTAGAAAACCAACTTATGCTTGCTAAGGGGAAAGGTGAGTTGGGGTGCTGCCTAAAACCAGAGTTGAAATGAACACAGATAAAGTTCCTTAAGCCAAATATGGAATAGACAAGAGCTACTCCTTGCTCAACGAAATGGACTCAACACCCCATATTAAACGCCTAAGAATGTACCTGACTAGTAAGTATCTTAAAACCTATGGATTGCTATGTCTCCGAAAGAGAATCAAGCGTGTGTACAGGGGCATAAACGCAGCAGTGATAGGATTGGAGAGGTTCGGTGAGCAAATGAAGACCCTTTGAAGTCATATTGCATGGTACCCATTCCACGGGTCTCAACTCTCCAGGTTTAAGGGATTCTTCCTTCAGCTAAAACATGCATGTGGAACCCAGAGTATGATCCACCGTGTGATCGGGAGACGTGTTCCAATATGTCTCAGTTCTCGTCCCCTGGTACTCGGGTGCAACATTCCAGACGCTTTACTAACACTCTCCCGACTTGGAGAGTCAGTGCCTTTAACCTCCTGTTTGGCCCAGTTTGCAATTTCTGCGGAAGATGAACAGGAATAGGGAGAACCAATGAGAGACTAGCTGGAGGTGTCTGGACGGGCAAATTTAACTCTCATTTCCCACCAGGAAGAGGAATTAACCAAAGGCTCAGCGTGCCGTGCCAGAACCAGATTAGGGCCTGAAGCAATCCTGCGGTGTTGCGACCAGCTCACAAGAAAGCGAGTTGAAGAAAGGAGCTCAGGGGCACTGTAATTCACAAACCTGCAGAGTTATAAATGACAGCTATCGTCCAAAAATATACTGAAGTAAGGCTGCCAAGAGGACTTGAAAGCGGGGCAGAATTGCAGGAAACCGATTTCAGGAGGTAGACTGGAATTGCAGTTAAAGCATAGGAAAAGAGGCAGAACGTCCACAATGATGCACTTGGCCAAAAAGGGCGTATGCGTTTTTTCCTGCAGGAAAAAACGCATACGCCCTTTTTGGCCAACCAAGCAAGCTTGCAAAGGAAATCTGCACTACAATGAAGTCTCACTTCCCCCCGGTCCAAAGGGGCATCAGAAAAAAGTGTAAAATCCAGAAGGCAGGACAGGCCATGGAGAACTGGGAGCCTTGTTATGCTGATGGGCGGGATGTAAATTGCCAACAGCCACTCGGGAGAAGTGTATGGTGTTTCCTGAAACATCTAAAAAACAAAGCAACAGAGCCTAGGGCACTTCCACTTATGGTCCTATAGCTTAGGGAAATTAAAATCAAAAAGACACAGCCACCCCAAAGTTTGGGACGGCTCTGTTTACAAGAACCTCGTTTACGGTACAAGTTCAATATCGCAGAAAGTGAGTAATGGATAAAGAAGTTGTGGTACTTACGTACAATGCAATATCACTCAGCAATGAAATCTATGTCATCAGGCCCGTAGCAGCATAATGAGTGGATTCAGGTATGATGATTCTAACTGAAATAAGTCACACAGAAAAAGAAACATCATAAGATATCACTAATACACGGAATGTAAACTTGGCTACACAGGAACTGAATTACAAAACAGAACAGGGTCTCAAATTTAGAAAACCAACTTATGCTTGCTAAGGGGAAAGGTGAGTTGGGGTGCTGCCTAAAACCAGAGTTGAAATGAACACAGATAAAGTTCCTTAAGCCAAATATGGAATAGACAAGAGCTACTCCTTGCTCAACGAAATGGACTCAACACCCCATATTAAACGCCTAAGAATGTACCTGACTAGTAAGTATCTTAAAACCTATGGATTGCTATGTCTCCGAAAGAGAATCAAGCGTGTGTACAGGGGCATAAACGCAGCAGTGATAGGATTGGAGAGGTTCGGTGAGCAAATGAAGACCCTTTGAAGTCATATTGCATGGTACCCATTCCACGGGTCTCAACTCTCCAGGTTTAAGGGATTCTTCCTTCAGCTAAAACATGCATGTGGAACCCAGAGTATGATCCACCGTGTGATCGGGAGACGTGTTCAAATATGTCTCAGTTCTCGTCCCCTGGTACTCGGGTGCAACATTCCAGACGCTTTACTAACACTCTCCCGACTTGGAGAGTCAGTGCCTTTAACCTCCTGTTTGGCCCAGTTTGCAATTTCTGCGGAAGATGAACAGGAATAGGGAGAACCAATGAGAGACTAGCTGGAGGTGTCTGGACGGGCAAATTTAACTCTCATTTCCCACCAGGAAGAGGAATTAACCAAAGGCTCAGCGTGCCATGCCAGAACCAGATTAGGGCCTGAAGCAATCCTGCGGTGTTGCGACCAGCTCACAAGAAAGCGAGTTGAAGAAAGGAGCTCAGGGGCACTGTAATTCACAAACCTGCAGAGTTATAAATGACAGCTATCGTCCAAAAATATACTGAAGTAAGGCTGCCAAGAGGACTTGAAAGCGGGGCAGAATTGCAGGAAACCGATTTCAGGAGGTAGACTGGAATTGCAGTTAAAGCATAGGAAAAGAGGCAGAACGTCCACAATGATGCACTTGGCCAAAAAGGGCGTATGCGTTTTTTCCTGAATATATTCAGGAAAACACGCATACGCCCTTTTTGGCCAACCAAGCAAGCTTGCAAAGGAAATCTGCACTACAATGAAGTCTCACTTCCCCCCGGTCAAAAGGGCCATCTGAAAAAAGTGTAAAATCCAGAAGTTAGGACAGGCCATGGAGAACTGGTAGCCTTGTTATGCTGATGGGCGGGATGTAAATTGCCAACAGCCACTCGGGAGAAGTGTATGGTGTTTCCTGAAACATCTAAAAAACAAAGCAACAGAGCCTAGGGCACTTCCACTTATGGTCCTATAGTTTAGGGAAATTAAAATCAAAAAGACACAGCCACCCCAAAGTTTGGGACGGCTCTGTTTACAAGAACCTCGTTTACGGTACAAGTTCAATATCGCAGAAAGTGAGTAATGGATAAAGAAGTTGTGGTACTTACGTACAATGCAATATCACTCAGCAATGAAATCTATGTCATCAGGCCCGTAGCAGCATAATGAGTGGATTCAGGTATGATGATTCTAACTGAAATAAGTCACACAGAAAAAGAAACATCATAAGATATCACTAATACACGGAATGTAAACTTGGCTACACAGGAACTGAATTACAAAACAGAACAGGGTCTCAAATTTAGAAAACCAACTTATGCTTGCTAAGGGGAAAGGTGAGTTGGGGTGCTGCCTAAAACCAGAGTTGAAATGAACACAGATAAAGTTCCTTAAGCCAAATATGGAATAGACAAGAGCTACTCCTTGCTCAACGAAATGGACTCAACACCCCATATTAAACGCCTAAGAATGTACCTGACTAGTAAGTATCTTAAAACCTATGGATTGCTATGTCTCCGAAAGAGAATCAAGCGTGTGTACAGGGGCATAAACGCAGCAGTGATAGGATTGGAGAGGTTCGGTGAGCAAATGAAGACCCTTTGAAGTCATATTGCATGGTACCCATTCCACGGGTCTCAACTCTCCAGGTTTAAGGGATTCTTCCTTCAGCTAAAACATGCATGTGGAACCCAGAGTATGATCCACCGTGTGATCGGGAGACGTGTTCAAATATGTCTCAGTTCTCGTCCCCTGGTACTCGGGTGCAACATTCCAGACGCTTTACTAACACTCTCCCGACTTGGAGAGTCAGTGCCTTTAACCTCCTGTTTGGCCCAGTTTGCAATTTCTGCGGAAGATGAACAGGAATAGGGAGAACCAATGAGAGACTAGCTGGAGGTGTCTGGACGGGCAAATTTAACTCTCATTTCCCACCAGGAAGAGGAATTAACCAAAGGCTCAGCGTGCCGTGCCAGAACCAGATTAGGGCCTGAAGCAATCCTGCGGTGTTGCGACCAGCTCACAAGAAAGCGAGTTGAAGAAAGGAGCTCAGGGGCACTGTAATTCACAAACCTGCAGAGTTATAAATGACAGCTATCGTCCAAAAATATACTGAAGTAAGGCTGCCAAGAGGACTTGAAAGCGGGGCAGAATTGCAGGAAACCAATTTCAGGAGGTAGACTGGAATTGCAGTTAAAGCATAGGAAAAGAGGCAGAACGTCCACAATGATGCACTTGGCCAAAAAGGGCGTATGCGTTTTTTCCTGAATATATTCAGGAAAACACGCATACGCCCTTTTTGGCCAACCAAGCAAGCTTGCAAAGGAAATCTGCACTACAATGAAGTCTCACTTCCCCCCGGTCAAAAGGGCCATCTGAAAAAAGTGTAAAATCCAGAAGTTAGGACAGGCCATGGAGAACTGGTAGCCTTGTTATGCTGATGGGCGGGATGTAAATTGCCAACAGCCACTCGGGAGAAGTGTATGGTGTTTCCTGAAACATCTAAAAAACAAAGCAACAGAGCCTAGGGCACTTCCACTTATGGTCCTATAGTTTAGGGAAATTAAAATCAAAAAGACACAGCCACCCCAAAGTTTGGGACGGCTCTGTTTACAAGAACCTCGTTTACGGTACAAGTTCAATATCGCAGAAAGTGAGTAATGGATAAAGAAGTTGTGGTACTTACGTACAATGCAATATCACTCAGCAATGAAATCTATGTCATCAGGCCCGTAGCAGCATAATGAGTGGATTCAGGTATGATGATTCTAACTGAAATAAGTCACACAGAAAAAGAAACATCATAAGATATCACTAATACACGGAATGTAAACTTGGCTACACAGGAACTGAATTACAAAACAGAACAGGGTCTCAAATTTAGAAAACCAACTTATGCTTGCTAAGGGGAAAGGTGAGTTGGGGTGCTGCCTAAAACCAGAGTTGAAATGAACACAGATAAAGTTCCTTAAGCCAAATATGGAATAGACAAGAGCTACTCCTTGCTCAACGAAATGGACTCAACACCCCATATTAAACGCCTAAGAATGTACCTGACTAGTAAGTATCTTAAAACCTATGGATTGCTATGTCTCCGAAAGAGAATCAAGCGTGTGTACAGGGGCATAAACGCAGCAGTGATAGGATTGGAGAGGTTCGGTGAGCAAATGAAGACCCTTTGAAGTCATATTGCATGGTACCCATTCCACGGGTCTCAACTCTCCAGGTTTAAGGGATTCTTCCTTCAGCTAAAACATGCATGTGGAACCCAGAGTATGATCCACCGTGTGATCGGGAGACGTGTTCCAATATGTCTCAGTTCTCGTCCCCTGGTACTCGGGTGCAACATTCCAGACGCTTTACTAACACTCTCCCGACTTGGAGAGTCAGTGCCTTTAACCTCCTGTTTGGCCCAGTTTGCAATTTCTGCGGAAGATGAACAGGAATAGGGAGAACCAATGAGAGACTAGCTGGAGGTGTCTGGACGGGCAAATTTAACTCTCATTTCCCACCAGGAAAAGGAATTAACCAAAGGCTCAGCGTGCCGTGCCAGAACCAGATTAGGGCCTGAAGCAATCCTGCGGTGTTGCGACCAGCTCACAAGAAAGCGAGTTGAAGAAAGGAGCTCAGGGGCACTGTAATTCACAAACCTGCAGAGTTATAAATGACAGCTATCGTCCAAAAATATACTGAAGTAAGGCTGCCAAGAGGACTTGAAAGCGGGGCAGAATTGCAGGAAACCGATTTCAGGAGGTAGACTGGAATTGCATTGACAGCATAGGAAAAGAGGCAGAACGTCCACAATGATGCACTTGGCCAAAAAGGGCGTATGCGTTTTTTCCTGAATATATTCAGAAAAACACGCATACGCCCTTTTTGGCCAACCAAGCAAGCTTGCAAAGGAAATCTGCACTACAATGAAGTCTCACTTCCCCCCGGTCAAAAGGGCCATCTGAAAAAAGTGTAAAATCCAGAAGTTAGGACAGGCCATGGAGAACTGGTAGCCTTGTTATGCTGATGGGCGGGATGTAAATTGCCAACAGCCACTCGGGAGAAGTGTATGGTGTTTCCTGAAACATCTAAAAAACAAAGCAACAGAGCCTAGGGCACTTCCACTTATGGTCCTATAGTTTAGGGAAATTAAAATCAAAAAGACACAGCCACCCCAAAGTTTGGGACGGCTCTGTTTACAAGAACCTCGTTTACGGTACAAGTTCAATATCGCAGAAAGTGAGTAATGGATAAAGAAGTTGTGGTACTTACGTACAATGCAATATCACTCAGCAATGAAATCTATGTCATCAGGCCCGTAGCAGCATAATGAGTGGATTCAGGTATGATGATTCTAACTGAAATAAGTCACACAGAAAAAGAAACATCATAAGATATCACTAATACACGGAATGTAAACTTGGCTACACAGGAACTGAATTACAAAACAGAACAGGGTCTCAAATTTAGAAAACCAACTTATGCTTGCTAAGGGGAAAGGTGAGTTGGGGTGCTGCCTAAAACCAGAGTTGAAATGAACACAGATAAAGTTCCTTAAGCCAAATATGGAATAGACAAGAGCTACTCCTTGCTCAACGAAATGGACTCAACACCCCATATGAAACGCCTAAGAATGTACCTGACTAGTAAGTATCTTAAAACCTATGGATTGCTATGTCTCCGAAAGAGAATCAAGCGTGTGTACAGGGGCATAAACGCAGCAGTGATAGGATTGGAGAGGTTCGGTGAGCAAATGAAGACCCTTTGAAGTCATATTGCATGGTACCCATTCCACGGGTCTCAACTCTCCAGGTTTAAGGGATTCTTCCTTCAGCTAAAACATGCATGTGGAACCCAGAGTATGATCCACCGTGTGATCGGGAGACGTGTTCAAATATGTCTCAGTTCTCGTCCCCTGGTACTCGGGTGCAACATTCCAGACGCTTTACTAACACTCTCCCGACTTGGAGAGTCAGTGCCTTTAACCTCCTGTTTGGCCCAGTTTGCAATTTCTGCGGAAGATGAACAGGAATAGGGAGAACCAATGAGAGACTAGCTGGAGGTGTCTGGACGGGCAAATTTAACTCTCATTTCCCACCAGGAAGAGGAATTAACCAAAGGCTCAGCGTGCCGTGCCAGAACCAGATTAGGGCCTGAAGCAATCCTGCGGTGTTGCGACCAGCTCACAAGAAAGCGAGTTGAAGAAAGGAGCTCAGGGGCACTGTAATTCACAAACCTGCAGAGTTATAAATGACAGCTATCGTCCAAAAATATACTGAAGTAAGGCTGCCAAGAGGACTTGAAAGCGGGGCAGAATTGCAGGAAACCGATTTCAGGAGGTAGACTGGAATTGCATTGAAAGCATAGGAAAAGAGGCAGAACGTCCACAATGATGCACTTGGCCAAAAAGGGCGTATGCGTTTTTTCCTGCAGGAAAAAACGCATACGCCCTTTTTGGCCAACCAAGCAAGCTTGCAAAGGAAATCTGCACTACAATGAAGTCTCACTTCCCCCCGGTCCAAAGGGGCATCAGAAAAAAGTGTAAAATCCAGAAGGCAGGACAGGCCATGGAGAACTGGGAGCCTTGTTATGCTGATGGGCGGGATGTAAATTGCCAACAGCCACTCGGGAGAAGTGTATGGTGTTTCCTGAAACATCTAAAAAACAAAGCAACAGAGCCTAGGGCACTTCCACTTATGGTCCTATAGTTTAGGGAAATTAAAATCAAAAAGACACAGCCACCCCAAAGTTTGGGACGGCTCTGTTTACAAGAACCTCGTTTACGGTACAAGTTCAATATCGCAGAAAGTGAGTAATGGATAAAGAAGTTGTGGTACTTACGTACAATGCAATATCACTCAGCAATGAAATCTATGTCATCAGGCCCGTAGCAGCATAATGAGTGGATTCAGGTATGATGATTCTAACTGAAATAAGTCACACAGAAAAAGAAACATCATAAGATATCACTAATACACGGAATGTAAACTTGGCTACACAGGAACTGAATTACAAAACAGAACAGGGTCTCAAATTTAGAAAACCAACTTATGCTTGCTAAGGGGAAAGGTGAGTTGGGGTGCTGCCTAAAACCAGAGTTGAAATGAACACAGATAAAGTTCCTTAAGCCAAATATGGAATAGACAAGAGCTACTCCTTGCTCAACGAAATGGACTCAACACCCCATATTAAACGCCTAAGAATGTACCTGACTAGTAAGTATCTTAAAACCTATGGATTGCTATGTCTCCGAAAGAGAATCAAGCGTGTGTACAGGGGCATAAACGCAGCAGTGATAGGATTGGAGAGGTTCGGTGAGCAAATGAAGACCCTTTGAAGTCATATTGCATGGTACCCATTCCACGGGTCTCAACTCTCCAGGTTTAAGGGATTCTTCCTTCAGCTAAAACATGCATGTGGAACCCAGAGTATGATCCACCGTGTGATCGGGAGACGTGTTCCAATATGTCTCAGTTCTCGTCCCCTGGTACTCGGGTGCAACATTCCAGACGCTTTACTAACACTCTCCCGACTTGGAGAGTCAGTGCCTTTAACCTCCTGTTTGGCCCAGTTTGCAATTTCTGCGGAAGATGAACAGGAATAGGGAGAACCAATGAGAGACTAGCTGGAGGTGTCTGGACGGGCAAATTTAACTCTCATTTCCCACCAGGAAGAGGAATTAACCAAAGGCTCAGCGTGCCGTGCCAGAACCAGATTAGGGCCTGAAGCAATCCTGCGGTGTTGCGACCAGCTCACAAGAAAGCGAGTTGAAGAAAGGAGCTCAGGGGCACTGTAATTCACAAACCTGCAGAGTTATAAATGACAGCTATCGTCCAAAAATATACTGAAGTAAGGCTGCCAAGAGGACTTGAAAGCGGGGCAGAATTGCAGGAAACCGATTTCAGGAGGTAGACTGGAATTGCATTGAAAGCATAGGAAAAGAGGCAGAACGTCCACAATGATGCACTTGGCCAAAAAGGGCGTATGCGTTTTTTCCTGCAGGAAAAAACGCATACGCCCTTTTTGGCCAACCAAGCAAGCTTGCAAAGGAAATCTGCACTACAATGAAGTCTCACTTCCCCCCGGTCCAAAGGGGCATCAGAAAAAAGTGTAAAATCCAGAAGGCAGGACAGGCCATGGAGAACTGGGAGCCTTGTTATGCTGATGGGCGGGATGTAAATTGCCAACAGCCACTCGGGAGAAGTGTATGGTGTTTCCTGAAACATCTAAAAAACAAAGCAACAGAGCCTAGGGCACTTCCACTTATGGTCCTATAGCTTAGGGAAATTAAAATCAAAAAGACACAGCCACCCCAAAGTTTGGGACGGCTCTGTTTACAAGAACCTCGTTTACGGTACAAGTTCAATATCGCAGAAAGTGAGTAATGGATAAAGAAGTTGTGGTACTTACGTACAATGCAATATCACTCAGCAATGAAATCTATGTCATCAGGCCCGTAGCAGCATAATGAGTGGATTCAGGTATGATGATTCTAACTGAAATAAGTCACACAGAAAAAGAAACATCATAAGATATCACTAATACACGGAATGTAAACTTGGCTACACAGGAACTGAATTACAAAACAGAACAGGGTCTCAAATTTAGAAAACCAACTTATGCTTGCTAAGGGGAAAGGTGAGTTGGGGTGCTGCCTAAAACCAGAGTTGAAATGAACACAGATAAAGTTCCTTAAGCCAAATATGGAATAGACAAGAGCTACTCCTTGCTCAACGAAATGGACTCAACACCCCATATTAAACGCCTAAGAATGTACCTGACTAGTAAGTATCTTAAAACCTATGGATTGCTATGTCTCCGAAAGAGAATCAAGCGTGTGTACAGGGGCATAAACGCAGCAGTGATAGGATTGGAGAGGTTCGGTGAGCAAATGAAGACCCTTTGAAGTCATATTGCATGGTACCCATTCCACGGGTCTCAACTCTCCAGGTTTAAGGGATTCTTCCTTCAGCTAAAACATGCATGTGGAACCCAGAGTATGATCCACCGTGTGATCGGGAGACGTGTTCAAATATGTCTCAGTTCTCGTCCCCTGGTACTCGGGTGCAACATTCCAGACGCTTTACTAACACTCTCCCGACTTGGAGAGTCAGTGCCTTTAACCTCCTGTTTGGCCCAGTTTGCAATTTCTGCGGAAGATGAACAGGAATAGGGAGAACCAATGAGAGACTAGCTGGAGGTGTCTGGACGGGCAAATTTAACTCTCATTTCCCACCAGGAAGAGGAATTAACCAAAGGCTCAGCGTGCCGTGCCAGAACCAGATTAGGGCCTGAAGCAATCCTGCGGTGTTGCGACCAGCTCACAAGAAAGCGAGTTGAAGAAAGGAGCTCAGGGGCACTGTAATTCACAAACCTGCAGAGTTATAAATGACAGCTATCGTCCAAAAATATACTGAAGTAAGGCTGCCAAGAGGACTTGAAAGCGGGGCAGAATTGCAGGAAACCGATTTCAGGAGGTAGACTGGAATTGCAGTTAAAGCATAGGAAAAGAGGCAGAACGTCCACAATGATGCACTTGGCCAAAAAGGGCGTATGCGTTTTTTCCTGAATATATTCAGGAAAACACGCATACGCCCTTTTTGGCCAACCAAGCAAGCTTGCAAAGGAAATCTGCACTACAATGAAGTCTCACTTCCCCCCGGTCAAAAGGGCCATCTGAAAAAAGTGTAAAATCCAGAAGTTAGGACAGGCCATGGAGAACTGGTAGCCTTGTTATGCTGATGGGCGGGATGTAAATTGCCAACAGCCACTCGGGAGAAGTGTATGGTGTTTCCTGAAACATCTAAAAAACAAAGCAACAGAGCCTAGGGCACTTCCACTTATGGTCCTATAGTTTAGGGAAATTAAAATCAAAAAGACACAGCCACCCCAAAGTTTGGGACGGCTCTGTTTACAAGAACCTCGTTTACGGTACAAGTTCAATATCGCAGAAAGTGAGTAATGGATAAAGAAGTTGTGGTACTTACGTACAATGCAATATCACTCAGCAATGAAATCTATGTCATCAGGCCCGTAGCAGCATAATGAGTGGATTCAGGTATGATGATTCTAACTGAAATAAGTCACACAGAAAAAGAAACATCATAAGATATCACTAATACACGGAATGTAAACTTGGCTACACAGGAACTGAATTACAAAACAGAACAGGGTCTCAAATTTAGAAAACCAACTTATGCTTGCTAAGGGGAAAGGTGAGTTGGGGTGCTGCCTAAAACCAGAGTTGAAATGAACACAGATAAAGTTCCTTAAGCCAAATATGGAATAGACAAGAGCTACTCCTTGCTCAACGAAATGGACTCAACACCCCATATTAAACGCCTAAGAATGTACCTGACTAGTAAGTATCTTAAAACCTATGGATTGCTATGTCTCCGAAAGAGAATCAAGCGTGTGTACAGGGGCATAAACGCAGCAGTGATAGGATTGGAGAGGTTCGGTGAGCAAATGAAGACCCTTTGAAGTCATATTGCATGGTACCCATTCCACGGGTCTCAACTCTCCAGGTTTAAGGGATTCTTCCTTCAGCTAAAACATGCATGTGGAACCCAGAGTATGATCCACCGTGTGATCGGGAGACGTGTTCAAATATGTCTCAGTTCTCGTCCCCTGGTACTCGGGTGCAACATTCCAGACGCTTTACTAACACTCTCCCGACTTGGAGAGTCAGTGCCTTTAACCTCCTGTTTGGCCCAGTTTGCAATTTCTGCGGAAGATGAACAGGAATAGGGAGAACCAATGAGAGACTAGCTGGAGGTGTCTGGACGGGCAAATTTAACTCTCATTTCCCACCAGGAAGAGGAATTAACCAAAGGCTCAGCGTGCCGTGCCAGAACCAGATTAGGGCCTGAAGCAATCCTGCGGTGTTGCGACCAGCTCACAAGAAAGCGAGTTGAAGAAAGGAGCTCAGGGGCACTGTAATTCACAAACCTGCAGAGTTATAAATGACAGCTATCGTCCAAAAATATACTGAAGTAAGGCTGCCAAGAGGACTTGAAAGCGGGGCAGAATTGCAGGAAACCAATTTCAGGAGGTAGACTGGAATTGCAGTTAAAGCATAGGAAAAGAGGCAGAACGTCCACAATGATGCACTTGGCCAAAAAGGGCGTATGCGTTTTTTCCTGAATATATTCAGGAAAACACGCATACGCCCTTTTTGGCCAACCAAGCAAGCTTGCAAAGGAAATCTGCACTACAATGAAGTCTCACTTCCCCCCGGTCAAAAGGGCCATCTGAAAAAAGTGTAAAATCCAGAAGTTAGGACAGGCCATGGAGAACTGGTAGCCTTGTTATGCTGATGGGCGGGATGTAAATTGCCAACAGCCACTCGGGAGAAGTGTATGGTGTTTCCTGAAACATCTAAAAAACAAAGCAACAGAGCCTAGGGCACTTCCACTTATGGTCCTATAGTTTAGGGAAATTAAAATCAAAAAGACACAGCCACCCCAAAGTTTGGGACGGCTCTGTTTACAAGAACCTCGTTTACGGTACAAGTTCAATATCGCAGAAAGTGAGTAATGGATAAAGAAGTTGTGGTACTTACGTACAATGCAATATCACTCAGCAATGAAATCTATGTCATCAGGCCCGTAGCAGCATAATGAGTGGATTCAGGTATGATGATTCTAACTGAAATAAGTCACACAGAAAAAGAAACATCATAAGATATCACTAATACACGGAATGTAAACTTGGCTACACAGGAACTGAATTACAAAACAGAACAGGGTCTCAAATTTAGAAAACCAACTTATGCTTGCTAAGGGGAAAGGTGAGTTGGGGTGCTGCCTAAAACCAGAGTTGAAATGAACACAGATAAAGTTCCTTAAGCCAAATATGGAATAGACAAGAGCTACTCCTTGCTCAACGAAATGGACTCAACACCCCATATTAAACGCCTAAGAATGTACCTGACTAGTAAGTATCTTAAAACCTATGGATTGCTATGTCTCCGAAAGAGAATCAAGCGTGTGTACAGGGGCATAAACGCAGCAGTGATAGGATTGGAGAGGTTCGGTGAGCAAATGAAGACCCTTTGAAGTCATATTGCATGGTACCCATTCCACGGGTCTCAACTCTCCAGGTTTAAGGGATTCTTCCTTCAGCTAAAACATGCATGTGGAACCCAGAGTATGATCCACCGTGTGATCGGGAGACGTGTTCAAATATGTCTCAGTTCTCGTCCCCTGGTACTCGGGTGCAACATTCCAGACGCTTTACTAACACTCTCCCGACTTGGAGAGTCAGTGCCTTTAACCTCCTGTTTGGCCCAGTTTGCAATTTCTGCGGAAGATGAACAGGAATAGGGAGAACCAATGAGAGACTAGCTGGAGGTGTCTGGACGGGCAAATTTAACTCTCATTTCCCACCAGGAAAAGGAATTAACCAAAGGCTCAGCGTGCCGTGCCAGAACCAGATTAGGGCCTGAAGCAATCCTGCGGTGTTGCGACCAGCTCACAAGAAAGCGAGTTGAAGAAAGGAGCTCAGGGGCACTGTAATTCACAAACCTGCAGAGTTATAAATGACAGCTATCGTCCAAAAATATACTGAAGTAAGGCTGCCAAGAGGACTTGAAAGCGGGGCAGAATTGCAGGAAACCGATTTCAGGAGGTAGACTGGAATTGCATTGACAGCATAGGAAAAGAGGCAGAACGTCCACAATGATGCACTTGGCCAAAAAGGGCGTATGCGTTTTTTCCTGAATATATTCAGAAAAACACGCATACGCCCTTTTTGGCCAACCAAGCAAGCTTGCAAAGGAAATCTGCACTACAATGAAGTCTCACTTCCCCCCGGTCAAAAGGGCCATCTGAAAAAAGTGTAAAATCCAGAAGTTAGGACAGGCCATGGAGAACTGGTAGCCTTGTTATGCTGATGGGCGGGATGTAAATTGCCAACAGCCACTCGGGAGAAGTGTATGGTGTTTCCTGAAACATCTAAAAAACAAAGCAACAGAGCCTAGGGCACTTCCACTTATGGTCCTATAGTTTAGGGAAATTAAAATCAAAAAGACACAGCCACCCCAAAGTTTGGGACGGCTCTGTTTACAAGAACCTCGTTTACGGTACAAGTTCAATATCGCAGAAAGTGAGTAATGGATAAAGAAGTTGTGGTACTTACGTACAATGCAATATCACTCAGCAATGAAATCTATGTCATCAGGCCCGTAGCAGCATAATGAGTGGATTCAGGTATGATGATTCTAACTGAAATAAGTCACACAGAAAAAGAAACATCATAAGATATCACTAATACACGGAATGTAAACTTGGCTACACAGGAACTGAATTACAAAACAGAACAGGGTCTCAAATTTAGAAAACCAACTTATGCTTGCTAAGGGGAAAGGTGAGTTGGGGTGCTGCCTAAAACCAGAGTTGAAATGAACACAGATAAAGTTCCTTAAGCCAAATATGGAATAGACAAGAGCTACTCCTTGCTCAACGAAATGGACTCAACACCCCATATGAAACGCCTAAGAATGTACCTGACTAGTAAGTATCTTAAAACCTATGGATTGCTATGTCTCCGAAAGAGAATCAAGCGTGTGTACAGGGGCATAAACGCAGCAGTGATAGGATTGGAGAGGTTCGGTGAGCAAATGAAGACCCTTTGAAGTCATATTGCATGGTACCCATTCCACGGGTCTCAACTCTCCAGGTTTAAGGGATTCTTCCTTCAGCTAAAACATGCATGTGGAACCCAGAGTATGATCCACCGTGTGATCGGGAGACGTGTTCAAATATGTCTCAGTTCTCGTCCCCTGGTACTCGGGTGCAACATTCCAGACGCTTTACTAACACTCTCCCGACTTGGAGAGTCAGTGCCTTTAACCTCCTGTTTGGCCCAGTTTGCAATTTCTGCGGAAGATGAACAGGAATAGGGAGAACCAATGAGAGACTAGCTGGAGGTGTCTGGACGGGCAAATTTAACTCTCATTTCCCACCAGGAAGAGGAATTAACCAAAGGCTCAGCGTGCCGTGCCAGAACCAGATTAGGGCCTGAAGCAATCCTGCGGTGTTGCGACCAGCTCACAAGAAAGCGAGTTGAAGAAAGGAGCTCAGGGGCACTGTAATTCACAAACCTGCAGAGTTATAAATGACAGCTATCGTCCAAAAATATACTGAAGTAAGGCTGCCAAGAGGACTTGAAAGCGGGGCAGAATTGCAGGAAACCGATTTCAGGAGGTAGACTGGAATTGCATTGAAAGCATAGGAAAAGAGGCAGAACGTCCACAATGATGCACTTGGCCAAAAAGGGCGTATGCGTTTTTTCCTGCAGGAAAAAACGCATACGCCCTTTTTGGCCAACCAAGCAAGCTTGCAAAGGAAATCTGCACTACAATGAAGTCTCACTTCCCCCCGGTCCAAAGGGGCATCAGAAAAAAGTGTAAAATCCAGAAGGCAGGACAGGCCATGGAGAACTGGGAGCCTTGTTATGCTGATGGGCGGGATGTAAATTGCCAACAGCCACTCGGGAGAAGTGTATGGTGTTTCCTGAAACATCTAAAAAACAAAGCAACAGAGCCTAGGGCACTTCCACTTATGGTCCTATAGCTTAGGGAAATTAAAATCAAAAAGACACAGCCACCCCAAAGTTTGGGACGGCTCTGTTTACAAGAACCTCGTTTACGGTACAAGTTCAATATCGCAGAAAGTGAGTAATGGATAAAGAAGTTGTGGTACTTACGTACAATGCAATATCACTCAGCAATGAAATCTATGTCATCAGGCCCGTAGCAGCATAATGAGTGGATTCAGGTATGATGATTCTAACTGAAATAAGTCACACAGAAAAAGAAACATCATAAGATATCACTAATACACGGAATGTAAACTTGGCTACACAGGAACTGAATTACAAAACAGAACAGGGTCTCAAATTTAGAAAACCAACTTATGCTTGCTAAGGGGAAAGGTGAGTTGGGGTGCTGCCTAAAACCAGAGTTGAAATGAACACAGATAAAGTTCCTTAAGCCAAATATGGAATAGACAAGAGCTACACCTTGCTCAACGAAATGGACTCAACACCTCATATTAAATGCCTAAGAATGTACCTGACTAGTAAGTATCTTAAAACCTATGGATTGCTATGTCTCCGAAAGAGAATCAAGCGTGTGTACAGGGGCATAAACGCAGCAGTGATAGGATTGGAGAGGTTCGGTGAGCAAATGAAGACCCTTTGAAGTCATATTGCATGGTACCCATTCCACGGGTCTCAACTCTCCAGGTTTAAGGGATTCTTCCTTCAGCTAAAACATGCATGTGGAACCCAGAGTATGATCCACCGTGTGATCGGGAGACGTGTTCAAATATGTCTCAGTTCTCGTCCCCTGGTACTCGGGTGCAACATTCCAGACGCTTTACTAACACTCTCCCGACTTGGAGAGTCAGTGCCTTTAACCTCCTGTTTGGCCCAGTTTGCAATTTCTGCGGAAGATGAACAGGAACAGGGAGAACCAATGAGAGACTAGCTGGAGGTGTCTGGACGGGCAAATTTAACACTCATTTCCCACCAGGAAGAGGAATTAACCAAAGGCTCAGCGTGCCGTGCCAGAACCAGATTAGGGCCTGAAGCAATCCTGCGGTGTTGCGACCATCTCACAAGAAAGCGAGTTGAAGAAAGGAGCTCAGGGGCACTGTAATTCACAAACCTGCAGAGTTATAAATGACAGCTATCGTCCAAAAATATACTGAAGTAAGGCTGCCAAGAGGACTTGAAAGCGGGGCAGAATTGCAGGAAACCGATTTCAGGAGGTAGACTGGAATTGCATTGAAAGCATAGGAAAAGAGGCAGAACGTCCACAATGATGCACTTGGCCAAAAAGGGCGTATGCGTTTTTTCCTGCAGGAAAAAACGCATACGCCCTTTTTGGCCAACCAAGCAAGCTTGCAAAGGAAATCTGCACTACAATGAAGTCTCACTTCCCCCCGGTCAAAAGGGGCATCAGAAAAAAGTGTAAAATCCAGAAGGCAGGACAGGCCATGGAGAACTGGGAGCCTTGTTATGCTGATGGGCGGGATGTAAATTGCCAACAGCCACTCGGGAGAAGTGTATGGTGTTTCCTGAAACATCTAAAAAACAAAGCAACAGAGCCTAGGGCACTTCCACTTATGGTCCTATAGCTTAGGGAAATTAAAATCAAAAAGACACAGCCACCCCAAAGTTTGGGACGGCTCTGTTTACAAGAACCTCGTTTACGGTACAAGTTCAATATCGCAGAAAGTGAGTAATGGATAAAGAAGTTGTGGTACTTACGTACAATGCAATATCACTCAGCAATGAAATCTATGTCATCAGGCCCGTAGCAGCATAATGAGTGGATTCAGGTATGATGATTCTAACTGAAATAAGTCACACAGAAAAAGAAACATCATAAGATATCACTAATACACGGAATGTAAACTTGGCTACACAGGAACTGAATTACAAAACAGAACAGGGTCTCAAATTTAGAAAACCAACTTATGCTTGCTAAGGGGAAAGGTGAGTTGGGGTGCTGCCTAAAACCAGAGTTGAAATGAACACAGATAAAGTTCCTTAAGCCAAATATGGAATAGACAAGAGCTACTCCTTGCTCAACGAAATGGACTCAACACCCCATATGAAACGCCTAAGAATGTACCTGACTAGTAAGTATCTTAAAACCTATGGATTGCTATGTCTCCGAAAGAGAATCAAGCGTGTGTACAGGGGCATAAACGCAGCAGTGATAGGATTGGAGAGGTTCGGTGAGCAAATGAAGACCCTTTGAAGTCATATTGCATGGTACCCATTCCACGGGTCTCAACTCTCCAGGTTTAAGGGATTCTTCCTTCAGCTAAAACATGCATGTGGAACCCAGAGTATGATCCACCGTGTGATCGGGAGACGTGTTCAAATATGTCTCAGTTCTCGTCCCCTGGTACTCGGGTGCAACATTCCAGACGCTTTACTAACACTCTCCCGACTTGGAGAGTCAGTGCCTTTAACCTCCTGTTTGGCCCAGTTTGCAATTTCTGCGGAAGATGAACAGGAATAGGGAGAACCAATGAGAGACTAGCTGGAGGTGTCTGGACGGGCAAATTTAACTCTCATTTCCCACCAGGAAGAGGAATTAACCAAAGGCTCAGCGTGCCGTGCCAGAACCAGATTAGGGCCTGAAGCAATCCTGCGGTGTTGCGACCAGCTCACAAGAAAGCGAGTTGAAGAAAGGAGCTCAGGGGCACTGTAATTCACAAACCTGCAGAGTTATAAATGACAGCTATCGTCCAAAAATATACTGAAGTAAGGCTGCCAAGAGGACTTGAAAGCGGGGCAGAATTGCAGGAAACCGATTTCAGGAGGTAGACTGGAATTGCATTGACAGCATAGGAAAAGAGGCAGAACGTCCACAATGATGCACTTGGCCAAAAAGGGCGTATGCGTTTTTTCCTGAATATATTCAGAAAAACACGCATACGCCCTTTTTGGCCAACCAAGCAAGCTTGCAAAGGAAATCTGCACTACAATGAAGTCTCACTTCCCCCCGGTCAAAAGGGCCATCTGAAAAAAGTGTAAAATCCAGAAGTTAGGACAGGCCATGGAGAACTGGTAGCCTTGTTATGCTGATGGGCGGGATGTAAATTGCCAACAGCCACTCGGGAGAAGTGTATGGTGTTTCCTGAAACATCTAAAAAACAAAGCAACAGAGCCTAGGGCACTTCCACTTATGGTCCTATAGTTTAGGGAAATTAAAATCAAAAAGACACAGCCACCCCAAAGTTTGGGACGGCTCTGTTTACAAGAACCTCGTTTACGGTACAAGTTCAATATCGCAGAAAGTGAGTAATGGATAAAGAAGTTGTGGTACTTACGTACAATGCAATATCACTCAGCAATGAAATCTATGTCATCAGGCCCGTAGCAGCATAATGAGTGGATTCAGGTATGATGATTCTAACTGAAATAAGTCACACAGAAAAAGAAACATCATAAGATATCACTAATACACGGAATGTAAACTTGGCTACACAGGAACTGAATTACAAAACAGAACAGGGTCTCAAATTTAGAAAACCAACTTATGCTTGCTAAGGGGAAAGGTGAGTTGGGGTGCTGCCTAAAACCAGAGTTGAAATGAACACAGATAAAGTTCCTTAAGCCAAATATGGAATAGACAAGAGCTACTCCTTGCTCAACGAAATGGACTCAACACCCCATATGAAACGCCTAAGAATGTACCTGACTAGTAAGTATCTTAAAACCTATGGATTGCTATGTCTCCGAAAGAGAATCAAGCGTGTGTACAGGGGCATAAACGCAGCAGTGATAGGATTGGAGAGGTTCGGTGAGCAAATGAAGACCCTTTGAAGTCATATTGCATGGTACCCATTCCACGGGTCTCAACTCTCCAGGTTTAAGGGATTCTTCCTTCAGCTAAAACATGCATGTGGAACCCAGAGTATGATCCACCGTGTGATCGGGAGACGTGTTCAAATATGTCTCAGTTCTCGTCCCCTGGTACTCGGGTGCAACATTCCAGACGCTTTACTAACACTCTCCCGACTTGGAGAGTCAGTGCCTTTAACCTCCTGTTTGGCCCAGTTTGCAATTTCTGCGGAAGATGAACAGGAATAGGGAGAACCAATGAGAGACTAGCTGGAGGTGTCTGGACGGGCAAATTTAACTCTCATTTCCCACCAGGAAGAGGAATTAACCAAAGGCTCAGCGTGCCGTGCCAGAACCAGATTAGGGCCTGAAGCAATCCTGCGGTGTTGCGACCAGCTCACAAGAAAGCGAGTTGAAGAAAGGAGCTCAGGGGCACTGTAATTCACAAACCTGCAGAGTTATAAATGACAGCTATCGTCCAAAAATATACTGAAGTAAGGCTGCCAAGAGGACTTGAAAGCGGGGCAGAATTGCAGGAAACCGATTTCAGGAGGTAGACTGGAATTGCAGTTAAAGCATAGGAAAAGAGGCAGAACGTCCACAATGATGCACTTGGCCAAAAAGGGCGTATGCGTTTTTTCCTGCAGGAAAAAACGCATACGCCCTTTTTGGCCAACCAAGCAAGCTTGCAAAGGAAATCTGCACTACAATGAAGTCTCACTTCCCCCCGGTCCAAAGGGGCATCAGAAAAAAGTGTAAAATCCAGAAGGCAGGACAGGCCATGGAGAACTGGGAGCCTTGTTATGCTGATGGGCGGGATGTAAATTGCCAACAGCCACTCGGGAGAAGTGTATGGTGTTTCCTGAAACATCTAAAAAACAAAGCAACAGAGCCTAGGGCACTTCCACTTATGGTCCTATAGCTTAGGGAAATTAAAATCAAAAAGACACAGCCACCCCAAAGTTTGGGACGGCTCTGTTTACAAGAACCTCGTTTACGGTACAAGTTCAATATCGCAGAAAGTGAGTAATGGATAAAGAAGTTGTGGTACTTACGTACAATGCAATATCACTCAGCAATGAAATCTATGTCATCAGGCCCGTAGCAGCATAATGAGTGGATTCAGGTATGATGATTCTAACTGAAATAAGTCACACAGAAAAAGAAACATCATAAGATATCACTAATACACGGAATGTAAACTTGGCTACACAGGAACTGAATTACAAAACAGAACAGGGTCTCAAATTTAGAAAACCAACTTATGCTTGCTAAGGGGAAAGGTGAGTTGGGGTGCTGCCTAAAACCAGAGTTGAAATGAACACAGATAAAGTTCCTTAAGCCAAATATGGAATAGACAAGAGCTACTCCTTGCTCAACGAAATGGACTCAACACCCCATATTAAACGCCTAAGAATGTACCTGACTAGTAAGTATCTTAAAACCTATGGATTGCTATGTCTCCGAAAGAGAATCAAGCGTGTGTACAGGGGCATAAACGCAGCAGTGATAGGATTGGAGAGGTTCGGTGAGCAAATGAAGACCCTTTGAAGTCATATTGCATGGTACCCATTCCACGGGTCTCAACTCTCCAGGTTTAAGGGATTCTTCCTTCAGCTAAAACATGCATGTGGAACCCAGAGTATGATCCACCGTGTGATCGGGAGACGTGTTCCAATATGTCTCAGTTCTCGTCCCCTGGTACTCGGGTGCAACATTCCAGACGCTTTACTAACACTCTCCCGACTTGGAGAGTCAGTGCCTTTAACCTCCTGTTTGGCCCAGTTTGCAATTTCTGCGGAAGATGAACAGGAATAGGGAGAACCAATGAGAGACTAGCTGGAGGTGTCTGGACGGGCAAATTTAACTCTCATTTCCCACCAGGAAGAGGAATTAACCAAAGGCTCAGCGTGCCGTGCCAGAACCAGATTAGGGCCTGAAGCAATCCTGCGGTGTTGCGACCAGCTCACAAGAAAGCGAGTTGAAGAAAGGAGCTCAGGGGCACTGTAACTCACAAACCTGCAGAGTTATAAATGACAGCTATCGTCCAAAAATATACTGAAGTAAGGCTGCCAAGAGGACTTGAAAGCGGGGCAGAATTGCAGGAAACCGATTTCAGGAGGTAGACTGGAATTGCATTGAAAGCATAGGAAAAGAGGCAGAACGTCCACAATGATGCACTTGGCCAAAAAGGGCGTATGCGTTTTTTCCTGCAGGAAAAAACGCATACGCCCTTTTTGGCCAACCAAGCAAGCTTGCAAAGGAAATCTGCACTACAATGAAGTCTCACTTCCCCCCGGTCCAAAGGGGCATCAGAAAAAAGTGTAAAATCCAGAAGGCAGGACAGGCCATGGAGAACTGGGAGCCTTGTTATGCTGATGGGCGGGATGTAAATTGCCAACAGCCACTCGGGAGAAGTGTATGGTGTTTCCTGAAACATCTAAAAAACAAAGCAACAGAGCCTAGGGCACTTCCACTTATGGTCCTATAGCTTAGGGAAATTAAAATCAAAAAGACACAGCCACCCCAAAGTTTGGGACGGCTCTGTTTACAAGAACCTCGTTTACGGTACAAGTTCAATATCGCAGAAAGTGAGTAATGGATAAAGAAGTTGTGGTACTTACGTACAATGCAATATCACTCAGCAATGAAATCTATGTCATCAGGCCCGTAGCAGCATAATGAGTGGATTCAGGTATGATGATTCTAACTGAAATAAGTCACACAGAAAAAGAAACATCATAAGATATCACTAATACACGGAATGTAAACTTGGCTACACAGGAACTGAATTACAAAACAGAACAGGGTCTCAAATTTAGAAAACCAACTTATGCTTGCTAAGGGGAAAGGTGAGTTGGGGTGCTGCCTAAAACCAGAGTTGAAATGAACACAGATAAAGTTCCTTAAGCCAAATATGGAATAGACAAGAGCTACTCCTTGCTCAACGAAATGGACTCAACACCCCATATTAAACGCCTAAGAATGTACCTGACTAGTAAGTATCTTAAAACCTATGGATTGCTATGTCTCCGAAAGAGAATCAAGCGTGTGTACAGGGGCATAAACGCAGCAGTGATAGGATTGGAGAGGTTCGGTGAGCAAATGAAGACCCTTTGAAGTCATATTGCATGGTACCCATTCCACGGGTCTCAACTCTCCAGGTTTAAGGGATTCTTCCTTCAGCTAAAACATGCATGTGGAACCCAGAGTATGATCCACCGTGTGATCGGGAGACGTGTTCCAATATGTCTCAGTTCTCGTCCCCTGGTACTCGGGTGCAACATTCCAGACGCTTTACTAACACTCTCCCGACTTGGAGAGTCAGTGCCTTTAACCTCCTGTTTGGCCCAGTTTGCAATTTCTGCGGAAGATGAACAGGAATAGGGAGAACCAATGAGAGACTAGCTGGAGGTGTCTGGACGGGCAAATTTAACTCTCATTTCCCACCAGGAAGAGGAATTAACCAAAGGCTCAGCGTGCCGTGCCAGAACCAGATTAGGGCCTGAAGCAATCCTGCGGTGTTGCGACCAGCTCACAAGAAAGCGAGTTGAAGAAAGGAGCTCAGGGGCACTGTAACTCACAAACCTGCAGAGTTATAAATGACAGCTATCGTCCAAAAATATACTGAAGTAAGGCTGCCAAGAGGACTTGAAAGCGGGGCAGAATTGCAGGAAACCGATTTCAGGAGGTAGACTGGAATTGCATTGAAAGCATAGGAAAAGAGGCAGAACGTCCACAATGATGCACTTGGCCAAAAAGGGCGTATGCGTTTTTTCCTGCAGGAAAAAACGCATACGCCCTTTTTGGCCAACCAAGCAAGCTTGCAAAGGAAATCTGCACTACAATGAAGTCTCACTTCCCCCCGGTCCAAAGGGGCATCAGAAAAAAGTGTAAAATCCAGAAGGCAGGACAGGCCATGGAGAACTGGGAGCCTTGTTATGCTGATGGGCGGGATGTAAATTGCCAACAGCCACTCGGGAGAAGTGTATGGTGTTTCCTGAAACATCTAAAAAACAAAGCAACAGAGCCTAGGGCACTTCCACTTATGGTCCTATAGCTTAGGGAAATTAAAATCAAAAAGACACAGCCACCCCAAAGTTTGGGACGGCTCTGTTTACAAGAACCTCGTTTACGGTACAAGTTCAATATCGCAGAAAGTGAGTAATGGATAAAGAAGTTGTGGTACTTACGTACAATGCAATATCACTCAGCAATGAAATCTATGTCATCAGGCCCGTAGCAGCATAATGAGTGGATTCAGGTATGATGATTCTAACTGAAATAAGTCACACAGAAAAAGAAACATCATAAGATATCACTAATACACGGAATGTAAACTTGGCTACACAGGAACTGAATTACAAAACAGAACAGGGTCTCAAATTTAGAAAACCAACTTATGCTTGCTAAGGGGAAAGGTGAGTTGGGGTGCTGCCTAAAACCAGAGTTGAAATGAACACAGATAAAGTTCCTTAAGCCAAATATGGAATAGACAAGAGCTACTCCTTGCTCAACGAAATGGACTCAACACCCCATATTAAACGCCTAAGAATGTACCTGACTAGTAAGTATCTTAAAACCTATGGATTGCTATGTCTCCGAAAGAGAATCAAGCGTGTGTACAGGGGCATAAACGCAGCAGTGATAGGATTGGAGAGGTTCGGTGAGCAAATGAAGACCCTTTGAAGTCATATTGCATGGTACCCATTCCACGGGTCTCAACTCTCCAGGTTTAAGGGATTCTTCCTTCAGCTAAAACATGCATGTGGAACCCAGAGTATGATCCACCGTGTGATCGGGAGACGTGTTCAAATATGTCTCAGTTCTCGTCCCCTGGTACTCGGGTGCAACATTCCAGACGCTTTACTAACACTCTCCCGACTTGGAGAGTCAGTGCCTTTAACCTCCTGTTTGGCCCAGTTTGCAATTTCTGCGGAAGATGAACAGGAATAGGGAGAACCAATGAGAGACTAGCTGGAGGTGTCTGGACGGGCAAATTTAACTCTCATTTCCCACCAGGAAGAGGAATTAACCAAAGGCTCAGCGTGCCGTGCCAGAACCAGATTAGGGCCTGAAGCAATCCTGCGGTGTTGCGACCAGCTCACAAGAAAGCGAGTTGAAGAAAGGAGCTCAGGGGCACTGTAATTCACAAACCTGCAGAGTTATAAATGACAGCTATCGTCCAAAAATATACTGAAGTAAGGCTGCCAAGAGGACTTGAAAGCGGGGCAGAATTGCAGGAAACCGATTTCAGGAGGTAGACTGGAATTGCAGTTAAAGCATAGGAAAAGAGGCAGAACGTCCACAATGATGCACTTGGCCAAAAAGGGCGTATGCGTTTTTTCCTGCAGGAAAAAACGCATACGCCCTTTTTGGCCAACCAAGCAAGCTTGCAAAGGAAATCTGCACTACAATGAAGTCTCACTTCCCCCCGGTCCAAAGGGGCATCAGAAAAAAGTGTAAAATCCAGAAGGCAGGACAGGCCATGGAGAACTGGGAGCCTTGTTATGCTGATGGGCGGGATGTAAATTGCCAACAGCCACTCGGGAGAAGTGTATGGTGTTTCCTGAAACATCTAAAAAACAAAGCAACAGAGCCTAGGGCACTTCCACTTATGGTCCTATAGCTTAGGGAAATTAAAATCAAAAAGACACAGCCACCCCAAAGTTTGGGACGGCTCTGTTTACAAGAACCTCGTTTACGGTACAAGTTCAATATCGCAGAAAGTGAGTAATGGATAAAGAAGTTGTGGTACTTACGTACAATGCAATATCACTCAGCAATGAAATCTATGTCATCAGGCCCGTAGCAGCATAATGAGTGGATTCAGGTATGATGATTCTAACTGAAATAAGTCACACAGAAAAAGAAACATCATAAGATATCACTAATACACGGAATGTAAACTTGGCTACACAGGAACTGAATTACAAAACAGAACAGGGTCTCAAATTTAGAAAACCAACTTATGCTTGCTAAGGGGAAAGGTGAGTTGGGGTGCTGCCTAAAACCAGAGTTGAAATGAACACAGATAAAGTTCCTTAAGCCAAATATGGAATAGACAAGAGCTACTCCTTGCTCAACGAAATGGACTCAACACCCCATATTAAACGCCTAAGAATGTACCTGACTAGTAAGTATCTTAAAACCTATGGATTGCTATGTCTCCGAAAGAGAATCAAGCGTGTGTACAGGGGCATAAACGCAGCAGTGATAGGATTGGAGAGGTTCGGTGAGCAAATGAAGACCCTTTGAAGTCATATTGCATGGTACCCATTCCACGGGTCTCAACTCTCCAGGTTTAAGGGATTCTTCCTTCAGCTAAAACATGCATGTGGAACCCAGAGTATGATCCACCGTGTGATCGGGAGACGTGTTCCAATATGTCTCAGTTCTCGTCCCCTGGTACTCGGGTGCAACATTCCAGACGCTTTACTAACACTCTCCCGACTTGGAGAGTCAGTGCCTTTAACCTCCTGTTTGGCCCAGTTTGCAATTTCTGCGGAAGATGAACAGGAATAGGGAGAACCAATGAGAGACTAGCTGGAGGTGTCTGGACGGGCAAATTTAACTCTCATTTCCCACCAGGAAGAGGAATTAACCAAAGGCTCAGCGTGCCGTGCCAGAACCAGATTAGGGCCTGAAGCAATCCTGCGGTGTTGCGACCAGCTCACAAGAAAGCGAGTTGAAGAAAGGAGCTCAGGGGCACTGTAACTCACAAACCTGCAGAGTTATAAATGACAGCTATCGTCCAAAAATATACTGAAGTAAGGCTGCCAAGAGGACTTGAAAGCGGGGCAGAATTGCAGGAAACCGATTTCAGGAGGTAGACTGGAATTGCATTGAAAGCATAGGAAAAGAGGCAGAACGTCCACAATGATGCACTTGGCCAAAAAGGGCGTATGCGTTTTTTCCTGCAGGAAAAAACGCATACGCCCTTTTTGGCCAACCAAGCAAGCTTGCAAAGGAAATCTGCACTACAATGAAGTCTCACTTCCCCCCGGTCCAAAGGGGCATCAGAAAAAAGTGTAAAATCCAGAAGGCAGGACAGGCCATGGAGAACTGGGAGCCTTGTTATGCTGATGGGCGGGATGTAAATTGCCAACAGCCACTCGGGAGAAGTGTATGGTGTTTCCTGAAACATCTAAAAAACAAAGCAACAGAGCCTAGGGCACTTCCACTTATGGTCCTATAGCTTAGGGAAATTAAAATCAAAAAGACACAGCCACCCCAAAGTTTGGGACGGCTCTGTTTACAAGAACCTCGTTTACGGTACAAGTTCAATATCGCAGAAAGTGAGTAATGGATAAAGAAGTTGTGGTACTTACGTACAATGCAATATCACTCAGCAATGAAATCTATGTCATCAGGCCCGTAGCAGCATAATGAGTGGATTCAGGTATGATGATTCTAACTGAAATAAGTCACACAGAAAAAGAAACATCATAAGATATCACTAATACACGGAATGTAAACTTGGCTACACAGGAACTGAATTACAAAACAGAACAGGGTCTCAAATTTAGAAAACCAACTTATGCTTGCTAAGGGGAAAGGTGAGTTGGGGTGCTGCCTAAAACCAGAGTTGAAATGAACACAGATAAAGTTCCTGAAGCCAAATATGGAATAGACAAGAGCTACTCCTTGCTCAACGAAATGGACTCAACACCCCATATTAAACGCCTAAGAATGTACCTGACTAGTAAGTATCTTAAAACCTATGGATTGCTATGTCTCCGAAAGAGAATCAAGCGTGTGTACAGGGGCATAAACGCAGCAGTGATAGGATTGGAGAGGTTCGGTGAGCAAATGAAGACCCTTTGAAGTCATATTGCATGGTACCCATTCCACGGGTCTCAACTCTCCAGGTTTAAGGGATTCTTCCTTCAGCTAAAACATGCATGTGGAACCCAGAGTATGATCCACCGTGTGATCGGGAGACGTGTTCCAATATGTCTCAGTTCTCGTCCCCTGGTACTCGGGTGCAACATTCCAGACGCTTTACTAACACTCTCCCGACTTGGAGAGTCAGTGCCTTTAACCTCCTGTTTGGCCCAGTTTGCAATTTCTGCGGAAGATGAACAGGAATAGGGAGAACCAATGAGAGACTAGCTGGAGGTGTCTGGACGGGCAAATTTAACTCTCATTTCCCACCAGGAAGAGGAATTAACCAAAGGCTCAGCGTGCCGTGCCAGAACCAGATTAGGGCCTGAAGCAATCCTGCGGTGTTGCGACCAGCTCACAAGAAAGCGAGTTGAAGAAAGGAGCTCAGGGGCACTGTAATTCACAAACCTGCAGAGTTATAAATGACAGCTATCGTCCAAAAATATACTGAAGTAAGGCTGCCAAGAGGACTTGAAAGCGGGGCAGAATTGCAGGAAACCGATTTCAGGAGGTAGACTGGAATTGCATTGAAAGCATAGGAAAAGAGGCAGAACGTCCACAATGATGCACTTGGCCAAAAAGGGCGTATGCGTTTTTTCCTGCAGGAAAAAACGCATACGCCCTTTTTGGCCAACCAAGCAAGCTTGCAAAGGAAATCTGCACTACAATGAAGTCTCACTTCCCCCCGGTCCAAAGGGGCATCAGAAAAAAGTGTAAAATCCAGAAGGCAGGACAGGCCATGGAGAACTGGGAGCCTTGTTATGCTGATGGGCGGGATGTAAATTGCCAACAGCCACTCGGGAGAAGTGTATGGTGTTTCCTGAAACATCTAAAAAACAAAGCAACAGAGCCTAGGGCACTTCCACTTATGGTCCTATAGCTTAGGGAAATTAAAATCAAAAAGACACAGCCACCCCAAAGTTTGGGACGGCTCTGTTTACAAGAACCTCGTTTACGGTACAAGTTCAATATCGCAGAAAGTGAGTAATGGATAAAGAAGTTGTGGTACTTACGTACAATGCAATATCACTCAGCAATGAAATCTATGTCATCAGGCCCGTAGCAGCATAATGAGTGGATTCAGGTATGATGATTCTAACTGAAATAAGTCACACAGAAAAAGAAACATCATAAGATATCACTAATACACGGAATGTAAACTTGGCTACACAGGAACTGAATTACAAAACAGAACAGGGTCTCAAATTTAGAAAACCAACTTATGCTTGCTAAGGGGAAAGGTGAGTTGGGGTGCTGCCTAAAACCAGAGTTGAAATGAACACAGATAAAGTTCCTTAAGCCAAATATGGAATAGACAAGAGCTACTCCTTGCTCAACGAAATGGACTCAACACCCCATATTAAACGCCTAAGAATGTACCTGACTAGTAAGTATCTTAAAACCTATGGATTGCTATGTCTCCGAAAGAGAATCAAGCGTGTGTACAGGGGCATAAACGCAGCAGTGATAGGATTGGAGAGGTTCGGTGAGCAAATGAAGACCCTTTGAAGTCATATTGCATGGTACCCATTCCACGGGTCTCAACTCTCCAGGTTTAAGGGATTCTTCCTTCAGCTAAAACATGCATGTGGAACCCAGAGTATGATCCACCGTGTGATCGGGAGACGTGTTCAAATATGTCTCAGTTCTCGTCCCCTGGTACTCGGGTGCAACATTCCAGACGCTTTACTAACACTCTCCCGACTTGGAGAGTCAGTGCCTTTAACCTCCTGTTTGGCCCAGTTTGCAATTTCTGCGGAAGATGAACAGGAATAGGGAGAACCAATGAGAGACTAGCTGGAGGTGTCTGGACGGGCAAATTTAACTCTCATTTCCCACCAGGAAGAGGAATTAACCAAAGGCTCAGCGTGCCGTGCCAGAACCAGATTAGGGCCTGAAGCAATCCTGCGGTGTTGCGACCAGCTCACAAGAAAGCGAGTTGAAGAAAGGAGCTCAGGGGCACTGTAATTCACAAACCTGCAGAGTTATAAATGACAGCTATCGTCCAAAAATATACTGAAGTAAGGCTGCCAAGAGGACTTGAAAGCGGGGCAGAATTGCAGGAAACCGATTTCAGGAGGTAGACTGGAATTGCAGTTAAAGCATAGGAAAAGAGGCAGAACGTCCACAATGATGCACTTGGCCAAAAAGGGCGTATGCGTTTTTTCCTGAATATATTCAGGAAAACACGCATACGCCCTTTTTGGCCAACCAAGCAAGCTTGCAAAGGAAATCTGCACTACAATGAAGTCTCACTTCCCCCCGGTCAAAAGGGCCATCTGAAAAAAGTGTAAAATCCAGAAGTTAGGACAGGCCATGGAGAACTGGTAGCCTTGTTATGCTGATGGGCGGGATGTAAATTGCCAACAGCCACTCGGGAGAAGTGTATGGTGTTTCCTGAAACATCTAAAAAACAAAGCAACAGAGCCTAGGGCACTTCCACTTATGGTCCTATAGTTTAGGGAAATTAAAATCAAAAAGACACAGCCACCCCAAAGTTTGGGACGGCTCTGTTTACAAGAACCTCGTTTACGGTACAAGTTCAATATCGCAGAAAGTGAGTAATGGATAAAGAAGTTGTGGTACTTACGTACAATGCAATATCACTCAGCAATGAAATCTATGTCATCAGGCCCGTAGCAGCATAATGAGTGGATTCAGGTATGATGATTCTAACTGAAATAAGTCACACAGAAAAAGAAACATCATAAGATATCACTAATACACGGAATGTAAACTTGGCTACACAGGAACTGAATTACAAAACAGAACAGGGTCTCAAATTTAGAAAACCAACTTATGCTTGCTAAGGGGAAAGGTGAGTTGGGGTGCTGCCTAAAACCAGAGTTGAAATGAACACAGATAAAGTTCCTTAAGCCAAATATGGAATAGACAAGAGCTACTCCTTGCTCAACGAAATGGACTCAACACCCCATATTAAACGCCTAAGAATGTACCTGACTAGTAAGTATCTTAAAACCTATGGATTGCTATGTCTCCGAAAGAGAATCAAGCGTGTGTACAGGGGCATAAACGCAGCAGTGATAGGATTGGAGAGGTTCGGTGAGCAAATGAAGACCCTTTGAAGTCATATTGCATGGTACCCATTCCACGGGTCTCAACTCTCCAGGTTTAAGGGATTCTTCCTTCAGCTAAAACATGCATGTGGAACCCAGAGTATGATCCACCGTGTGATCGGGAGACGTGTTCAAATATGTCTCAGTTCTCGTCCCCTGGTACTCGGGTGCAACATTCCAGACGCTTTACTAACACTCTCCCGACTTGGAGAGTCAGTGCCTTTAACCTCCTGTTTGGCCCAGTTTGCAATTTCTGCGGAAGATGAACAGGAATAGGGAGAACCAATGAGAGACTAGCTGGAGGTGTCTGGACGGGCAAATTTAACTCTCATTTCCCACCAGGAAGAGGAATTAACCAAAGGCTCAGCGTGCCGTGCCAGAACCAGATTAGGGCCTGAAGCAATCCTGCGGTGTTGCGACCAGCTCACAAGAAAGCGAGTTGAAGAAAGGAGCTCAGGGGCACTGTAATTCACAAACCTGCAGAGTTATAAATGACAGCTATCGTCCAAAAATATACTGAAGTAAGGCTGCCAAGAGGACTTGAAAGCGGGGCAGAATTGCAGGAAACCGATTTCAGGAGGTAGACTGGAATTGCAGTTAAAGCATAGGAAAAGAGGCAGAACGTCCACAATGATGCACTTGGCCAAAAAGGGCGTATGCGTTTTTTCCTGCAGGAAAAAACGCATACGCCCTTTTTGGCCAACCAAGCAAGCTTGCAAAGGAAATCTGCACTACAATGAAGTCTCACTTCCCCCCGGTCCAAAGGGGCATCAGAAAAAAGTGTAAAATCCAGAAGGCAGGACAGGCCATGGAGAACTGGGAGCCTTGTTATGCTGATGGGCGGGATGTAAATTGCCAACAGCCACTCGGGAGAAGTGTATGGTGTTTCCTGAAACATCTAAAAAACAAAGCAACAGAGCCTAGGGCACTTCCACTTATGGTCCTATAGCTTAGGGAAATTAAAATCAAAAAGACACAGCCACCCCAAAGTTTGGGACGGCTCTGTTTACAAGAACCTCGTTTACGGTACAAGTTCAATATCGCAGAAAGTGAGTAATGGATAAAGAAGTTGTGGTACTTACGTACAATGCAATATCACTCAGCAATGAAATCTATGTCATCAGGCCCGTAGCAGCATAATGAGTGGATTCAGGTATGATGATTCTAACTGAAATAAGTCACACAGAAAAAGAAACATCATAAGATATCACTAATACACGGAATGTAAACTTGGCTACACAGGAACTGAATTACAAAACAGAACAGGGTCTCAAATTTAGAAAACCAACTTATGCTTGCTAAGGGGAAAGGTGAGTTGGGGTGCTGCCTAAAACCAGAGTTGAAATGAACACAGATAAAGTTCCTTAAGCCAAATATGGAATAGACAAGAGCTACTCCTTGCTCAACGAAATGGACTCAACACCCCATATTAAACGCCTAAGAATGTACCTGACTAGTAAGTATCTTAAAACCTATGGATTGCTATGTCTCCGAAAGAGAATCAAGCGTGTGTACAGGGGCATAAACGCAGCAGTGATAGGATTGGAGAGGTTCGGTGAGCAAATGAAGACCCTTTGAAGTCATATTGCATGGTACCCATTCCACGGGTCTCAACTCTCCAGGTTTAAGGGATTCTTCCTTCAGCTAAAACATGCATGTGGAACCCAGAGTATGATCCACCGTGTGATCGGGAGACGTGTTCCAATATGTCTCAGTTCTCGTCCCCTGGTACTCGGGTGCAACATTCCAGACGCTTTACTAACACTCTCCCGACTTGGAGAGTCAGTGCCTTTAACCTCCTGTTTGGCCCAGTTTGCAATTTCTGCGGAAGATGAACAGGAATAGGGAGAACCAATGAGAGACTAGCTGGAGGTGTCTGGACGGGCAAATTTAACTCTCATTTCCCACCAGGAAGAGGAATTAACCAAAGGCTCAGCGTGCCGTGCCAGAACCAGATTAGGGCCTGAAGCAATCCTGCGGTGTTGCGACCAGCTCACAAGAAAGCGAGTTGAAGAAAGGAGCTCAGGGGCACTGTAACTCACAAACCTGCAGAGTTATAAATGACAGCTATCGTCCAAAAATATACTGAAGTAAGGCTGCCAAGAGGACTTGAAAGCGGGGCAGAATTGCAGGAAACCGATTTCAGGAGGTAGACTGGAATTGCATTGAAAGCATAGGAAAAGAGGCAGAACGTCCACAATGATGCACTTGGCCAAAAAGGGCGTATGCGTTTTTTCCTGCAGGAAAAAACGCATACGCCCTTTTTGGCCAACCAAGCAAGCTTGCAAAGGAAATCTGCACTACAATGAAGTCTCACTTCCCCCCGGTCCAAAGGGGCATCAGAAAAAAGTGTAAAATCCAGAAGGCAGGACAGGCCATGGAGAACTGGGAGCCTTGTTATGCTGATGGGCGGGATGTAAATTGCCAACAGCCACTCGGGAGAAGTGTATGGTGTTTCCTGAAACATCTAAAAAACAAAGCAACAGAGCCTAGGGCACTTCCACTTATGGTCCTATAGCTTAGGGAAATTAAAATCAAAAAGACACAGCCACCCCAAAGTTTGGGACGGCTCTGTTTACAAGAACCTCGTTTACGGTACAAGTTCAATATCGCAGAAAGTGAGTAATGGATAAAGAAGTTGTGGTACTTACGTACAATGCAATATCACTCAGCAATGAAATCTATGTCATCAGGCCCGTAGCAGCATAATGAGTGGATTCAGGTATGATGATTCTAACTGAAATAAGTCACACAGAAAAAGAAACATCATAAGATATCACTAATACACGGAATGTAAACTTGGCTACACAGGAACTGAATTACAAAACAGAACAGGGTCTCAAATTTAGAAAACCAACTTATGCTTGCTAAGGGGAAAGGTGAGTTGGGGTGCTGCCTAAAACCAGAGTTGAAATGAACACAGATAAAGTTCCTGAAGCCAAATATGGAATAGACAAGAGCTACTCCTTGCTCAACGAAATGGACTCAACACCCCATATTAAACGCCTAAGAATGTACCTGACTAGTAAGTATCTTAAAACCTATGGATTGCTATGTCTCCGAAAGAGAATCAAGCGTGTGTACAGGGGCATAAACGCAGCAGTGATAGGATTGGAGAGGTTCGGTGAGCAAATGAAGACCCTTTGAAGTCATATTGCATGGTACCCATTCCACGGGTCTCAACTCTCCAGGTTTAAGGGATTCTTCCTTCAGCTAAAACATGCATGTGGAACCCAGAGTATGATCCACCGTGTGATCGGGAGACGTGTTCCAATATGTCTCAGTTCTCGTCCCCTGGTACTCGGGTGCAACATTCCAGACGCTTTACTAACACTCTCCCGACTTGGAGAGTCAGTGCCTTTAACCTCCTGTTTGGCCCAGTTTGCAATTTCTGCGGAAGATGAACAGGAATAGGGAGAACCAATGAGAGACTAGCTGGAGGTGTCTGGACGGGCAAATTTAACTCTCATTTCCCACCAGGAAGAGGAATTAACCAAAGGCTCAGCGTGCCGTGCCAGAACCAGATTAGGGCCTGAAGCAATCCTGCGGTGTTGCGACCAGCTCACAAGAAAGCGAGTTGAAGAAAGGAGCTCAGGGGCACTGTAATTCACAAACCTGCAGAGTTATAAATGACAGCTATCGTCCAAAAATATACTGAAGTAAGGCTGCCAAGAGGACTTGAAAGCGGGGCAGAATTGCAGGAAACCGATTTCAGGAGGTAGACTGGAATTGCATTGAAAGCATAGGAAAAGAGGCAGAACGTCCACAATGATGCACTTGGCCAAAAAGGGCGTATGCGTTTTTTCCTGCAGGAAAAAACGCATACGCCCTTTTTGGCCAACCAAGCAAGCTTGCAAAGGAAATCTGCACTACAATGAAGTCTCACTTCCCCCCGGTCCAAAGGGGCATCAGAAAAAAGTGTAAAATCCAGAAGGCAGGACAGGCCATGGAGAACTGGGAGCCTTGTTATGCTGATGGGCGGGATGTAAATTGCCAACAGCCACTCGGGAGAAGTGTATGGTGTTTCCTGAAACATCTAAAAAACAAAGCAACAGAGCCTAGGGCACTTCCACTTATGGTCCTATAGCTTAGGGAAATTAAAATCAAAAAGACACAGCCACCCCAAAGTTTGGGACGGCTCTGTTTACAAGAACCTCGTTTACGGTACAAGTTCAATATCGCAGAAAGTGAGTAATGGATAAAGAAGTTGTGGTACTTACGTACAATGCAATATCACTCAGCAATGAAATCTATGTCATCAGGCCCGTAGCAGCATAATGAGTGGATTCAGGTATGATGATTCTAACTGAAATAAGTCACACAGAAAAAGAAACATCATAAGATATCACTAATACACGGAATGTAAACTTGGCTACACAGGAACTGAATTACAAAACAGAACAGGGTCTCAAATTTAGAAAACCAACTTATGCTTGCTAAGGGGAAAGGTGAGTTGGGGTGCTGCCTAAAACCAGAGTTGAAATGAACACAGATAAAGTTCCTTAAGCCAAATATGGAATAGACAAGAGCTACTCCTTGCTCAACGAAATGGACTCAACACCCCATATTAAACGCCTAAGAATGTACCTGACTAGTAAGTATCTTAAAACCTATGGATTGCTATGTCTCCGAAAGAGAATCAAGCGTGTGTACAGGGGCATAAACGCAGCAGTGATAGGATTGGAGAGGTTCGGTGAGCAAATGAAGACCCTTTGAAGTCATATTGCATGGTACCCATTCCACGGGTCTCAACTCTCCAGGTTTAAGGGATTCTTCCTTCAGCTAAAACATGCATGTGGAACCCAGAGTATGATCCACCGTGTGATCGGGAGACGTGTTCCAATATGTCTCAGTTCTCGTCCCCTGGTACTCGGGTGCAACATTCCAGACGCTTTACTAACACTCTCCCGACTTGGAGAGTCAGTGCCTTTAACCTCCTGTTTGGCCCAGTTTGCAATTTCTGCGGAAGATGAACAGGAATAGGGAGAACCAATGAGAGACTAGCTGGAGGTGTCTGGACGGGCAAATTTAACTCTCATTTCCCACCAGGAAGAGGAATTAACCAAAGGCTCAGCGTGCCGTGCCAGAACCAGATTAGGGCCTGAAGCAATCCTGCGGTGTTGCGACCAGCTCACAAGAAAGCGAGTTGAAGAAAGGAGCTCAGGGGCACTGTAATTCACAAACCTGCAGAGTTATAAATGACAGCTATCGTCCAAAAATATACTGAAGTAAGGCTGCCAAGAGGACTTGAAAGCGGGGCAGAATTGCAGGAAACCGATTTCAGGAGGTAGACTGGAATTGCAGTTAAAGCATAGGAAAAGAGGCAGAACGTCCACAATGATGCACTTGGCCAAAAAGGGCGTATGCGTTTTTTCCTGAATATATTCAGGAAAACACGCATACGCCCTTTTTGGCCAACCAAGCAAGCTTGCAAAGGAAATCTGCACTACAATGAAGTCTCACTTCCCCCCGGTCAAAAGGGCCATCTGAAAAAAGTGTAAAATCCAGAAGTTAGGACAGGCCATGGAGAACTGGTAGCCTTGTTATGCTGATGGGCGGGATGTAAATTGCCAACAGCCACTCGGGAGAAGTGTATGGTGTTTCCTGAAACATCTAAAAAACAAAGCAACAGAGCCTAGGGCACTTCCACTTATGGTCCTATAGTTTAGGGAAATTAAAATCAAAAAGACACAGCCACCCCAAAGTTTGGGACGGCTCTGTTTACAAGAACCTCGTTTACGGTACAAGTTCAATATCGCAGAAAGTGAGTAATGGATAAAGAAGTTGTGGTACTTACGTACAATGCAATATCACTCAGCAATGAAATCTATGTCATCAGGCCCGTAGCAGCATAATGAGTGGATTCAGGTATGATGATTCTAACTGAAATAAGTCACACAGAAAAAGAAACATCATAAGATATCACTAATACACGGAATGTAAACTTGGCTACACAGGAACTGAATTACAAAACAGAACAGGGTCTCAAATTTAGAAAACCAACTTATGCTTGCTAAGGGGAAAGGTGAGTTGGGGTGCTGCCTAAAACCAGAGTTGAAATGAACACAGATAAAGTTCCTTAAGCCAAATATGGAATAGACAAGAGCTACTCCTTGCTCAACGAAATGGACTCAACACCCCATATTAAACGCCTAAGAATGTACCTGACTAGTAAGTATCTTAAAACCTATGGATTGCTATGTCTCCGAAAGAGAATCAAGCGTGTGTACAGGGGCATAAACGCAGCAGTGATAGGATTGGAGAGGTTCGGTGAGCAAATGAAGACCCTTTGAAGTCATATTGCATGGTACCCATTCCACGGGTCTCAACTCTCCAGGTTTAAGGGATTCTTCCTTCAGCTAAAACATGCATGTGGAACCCAGAGTATGATCCACCGTGTGATCGGGAGACGTGTTCCAATATGTCTCAGTTCTCGTCCCCTGGTACTCGGGTGCAACATTCCAGACGCTTTACTAACACTCTCCCGACTTGGAGAGTCAGTGCCTTTAACCTCCTGTTTGGCCCAGTTTGCAATTTCTGCGGAAGATGAACAGGAATAGGGAGAACCAATGAGAGACTAGCTGGAGGTGTCTGGACGGGCAAATTTAACTCTCATTTCCCACCAGGAAGAGGAATTAACCAAAGGCTCAGCGTGCCGTGCCAGAACCAGATTAGGGCCTGAAGCAATCCTGCGGTGTTGCGACCAGCTCACAAGAAAGCGAGTTGAAGAAAGGAGCTCAGGGGCACTGTAATTCACAAACCTGCAGAGTTATAAATGACAGCTATCGTCCAAAAATATACTGAAGTAAGGCTGCCAAGAGGACTTGAAAGCGGGGCAGAATTGCAGGAAACCGATTTCAGGAGGTAGACTGGAATTGCATTGAAAGCATAGGAAAAGAGGCAGAACGTCCACAATGATGCACTTGGCCAAAAAGGGCGTATGCGTTTTTTCCTGCAGGAAAAAACGCATACGCCCTTTTTGGCCAACCAAGCAAGCTTGCAAAGGAAATCTGCACTACAATGAAGTCTCACTTCCCCCCGGTCCAAAGGGGCATCAGAAAAAAGTGTAAAATCCAGAAGGCAGGACAGGCCATGGAGAACTGGGAGCCTTGTTATGCTGATGGGCGGGATGTAAATTGCCAACAGCCACTCGGGAGAAGTGTATGGTGTTTCCTGAAACATCTAAAAAACAAAGCAACAGAGCCTAGGGCACTTCCACTTATGGTCCTATAGCTTAGGGAAATTAAAATCAAAAAGACACAGCCACCCCAAAGTTTGGGACGGCTCTGTTTACAAGAACCTCGTTTACGGTACAAGTTCAATATCGCAGAAAGTGAGTAATGGATAAAGAAGTTGTGGTACTTACGTACAATGCAATATCACTCAGCAATGAAATCTATGTCATCAGGCCCGTAGCAGCATAATGAGTGGATTCAGGTATGATGATTCTAACTGAAATAAGTCACACAGAAAAAGAAACATCATAAGATATCACTAATACACGGAATGTAAACTTGGCTACACAGGAACTGAATTACAAAACAGAACAGGGTCTCAAATTTAGAAAACCAACTTATGCTTGCTAAGGGGAAAGGTGAGTTGGGGTGCTGCCTAAAACCAGAGTTGAAATGAACACAGATAAAGTTCCTTAAGCCAAATATGGAATAGACAAGAGCTACTCCTTGCTCAACGAAATGGACTCAACACCCCATATTAAACGCCTAAGAATGTACCTGACTAGTAAGTATCTTAAAACCTATGGATTGCTATGTCTCCGAAAGAGAATCAAGCGTGTGTACAGGGGCATAAACGCAGCAGTGATAGGATTGGAGAGGTTCGGTGAGCAAATGAAGACCCTTTGAAGTCATATTGCATGGTACCCATTCCACGGGTCTCAACTCTCCAGGTTTAAGGGATTCTTCCTTCAGCTAAAACATGCATGTGGAACCCAGAGTATGATCCACCGTGTGATCGGGAGACGTGTTCAAATATGTCTCAGTTCTCGTCCCCTGGTACTCGGGTGCAACATTCCAGACGCTTTACTAACACTCTCCCGACTTGGAGAGTCAGTGCCTTTAACCTCCTGTTTGGCCCAGTTTGCAATTTCTGCGGAAGATGAACAGGAATAGGGAGAACCAATGAGAGACTAGCTGGAGGTGTCTGGACGGGCAAATTTAACTCTCATTTCCCACCAGGAAGAGGAATTAACCAAAGGCTCAGCGTGCCGTGCCAGAACCAGATTAGGGCCTGAAGCAATCCTGCGGTGTTGCGACCAGCTCACAAGAAAGCGAGTTGAAGAAAGGAGCTCAGGGGCACTGTAATTCACAAACCTGCAGAGTTATAAATGACAGCTATCGTCCAAAAATATACTGAAGTAAGGCTGCCAAGAGGACTTGAAAGCGGGGCAGAATTGCAGGAAACCGATTTCAGGAGGTAGACTGGAATTGCATTGAAAGCATAGGAAAAGAGGCAGAACGTCCACAATGATGCACTTGGCCAAAAAGGGCATATGCGTTTTTTCCTGAATATATTCAGGAAAACACGCATACGCCCTTTTTGGCCAACCAAGCAAGCTTGCAAAGGAAATCTGCACTACAATGAAGTCTCACTTCCCCCCGGTCAAAAGGGCCATCTGAAAAAAGTGTAAAATCCAGAAGTTAGGACAGGCCATGGAGAACTGGTAGCCTTGTTATGCTGATGGGCGGGATGTAAATTGCCAACAGCCACTCGGGAGAAGTGTATGGTGTTTCCTGAAACATCTAAAAAACAAAGCAACAGAGCCTAGGGCACTTCCACTTATGGTCCTATAGTTTAGGGAAATTAAAATCAAAAAGACACAGCCACCCCAAAGTTTGGGACGGCTCTGTTTACAAGAACCTCGTTTACGGTACAAGTTCAATATCGCAGAAAGTGAGTAATGGATAAAGAAGTTGTGGTACTTACGTACAATGCAATATCACTCAGCAATGAAATCTATGTCATCAGGCCCGTAGCAGCATAATGAGTGGATTCAGGTATGATGATTCTAACTGAAATAAGTCACACAGAAAAAGAAACATCATAAGATATCACTAATACACGGAATGTAAACTTGGCTACACAGGAACTGAATTACAAAACAGAACAGGGTCTCAAATTTAGAAAACCAACTTATGCTTGCTAAGGGGAAAGGTGAGTTGGGGTGCTGCCTAAAACCAGAGTTGAAATGAACACAGATAAAGTTCCTTAAGCCAAATATGGAATAGACAAGAGCTACTCCTTGCTCAACGAAATGGACTCAACACCCCATATTAAACGCCTAAGAATGTACCTGACTAGTAAGTATCTTAAAACCTATGGATTGCTATGTCTCCGAAAGAGAATCAAGCATGTGTACAGGGGCATAAACGCAGCAGTGATAGGATTGGAGAGGTTCGGTGAGCAAATGAAGACCCTTTGAAGTCATATTGCATGGTACCCATTCCACGGGTCTCAACTCTCCAGGTTTAAGGGATTCTTCCTTCAGCTAAAACATGCATGTGGAACCCAGAGTATGATCCACCGTGTGATCGGGAGACGTGTTCAAATATGTCTCAGTTCTCGTCCCCCGGTACTCGGGTGCAACATTCCAGACGCTTTACTAACACTCTCCCGACTTGGAGAGTCAGTGCCTTTAACCTCCTGTTTGGCCCAGTTTGCAATTTCTGCGGAAGATGAACAGGAATAGGGAGAACCAATGAGAGACTAGCTGGAGGTGTCTGGACGGGCAAATTTAACTCTCATTTCCCACCAGGAAGAGGAATTAACCAAAGGCTCAGCGTGCCGTGCCAGAACCAGATTAGGGCCTGAAGCAATCCTGCGGTGTTGCGACCAGCTCACAAGAAAGCGAGTTGAAGAAAGGAGCTCAGGGGCACTGTAATTCACAAACCTGCAGAGTTATAAATGACAGCTATCGTCCAAAAATATACTGAAGTAAGGCTGCCAAGAGGACTTGAAAGCGGGGCAGAATTGCAGGAAACCGATTTCAGGAGGTAGACTGGAATTGCATTGAAAGCATAGGAAAAGAGGCAGAACGTCCACAATGATGCACTTGGCCGAAAAGGGCGTATGCGTTTTTTCCTGCAGGAAAAAACGCATACGCCCTTTTTGGCCAACCAAGCAAGCTTGCAAAGGAAATCTGCACTACAATGAAGTCTCACTTTCCCCCGGTCAAAAGGGGCATCAGAAAAAAGTGTAAAATCCAGAAGGCAGGACAGGCCATGGAGAACTGGGAGCCTTGTTATGCTGATGGGCGGGATGTAAATTGCCAACAGCCACTCGGGAGAAGTGTATGGTGTTTCCTGAAACATCTAAAAAACAAAGCAACAGAGCCTAGGGCACTTCCACTTATGGTCCTTTAGCTTAGGGAAATTAAAATCAAAAAGACACAGCCACCCCAAAGTTTGGGACGGCTCTGTTTACAAGAACCTCGTTTACGGTACAAGTTCAATATCGCAGAAAGTGAGTAATGGATAAAGAAGTTGTGGTACTTACGTACAATGCAATATCACTCAGCAATGAAATCTATGTCATCAGGCCCGTAGCAGCATAATGAGTGGATTCAGGTATGATGATTCTAACTGAAATAAGTCACACAGAAAAAGAAACATCATAAGATATCACTAATACACGGAATGTAAACTTGGCTACACAGGAACTGAATTACAAAACAGAACAGGGTCTCAAATTTAGAAAACCAACTTATGCTTGCTAAGGGGAAAGGTGAGTTGGGGTGCTGCCTAAAACCAGAGTTGAAATGAACACAGATAAAGTTCCTTAAGCCAAATATGGAATAGACAAGAGCTACTCCTTGCTCAACGAAATGGACTCAACACCCCATATTAAACGCCTAAGAATGTACCTGACTAGTAAGTATCTTAAAACCTATGGATTGCTATGTCTCCGAAAGAGAATCAAGCGTGTGTACAGGGGCATAAACGCAGCAGTGATAGGATTGGAGAGGTTCGGTGAGCAAATGAAGACCCTTTGAAGTCATATTGCATGGTACCCATTCCACGGGTCTCAACTCTCCAGGTTTAAGGGATTCTTCCTTCAGCTAAAACATGCATGTGGAACCCAGAGTATGATCCACCGTGTGATCGGGAGACGTGTTCCAATATGTCTCAGTTCTCGTCCCCTGGTACTCGGGTGCAACATTCCAGACGCTTTACTAACACTCTCCCGACTTGGAGAGTCAGTGCCTTTAACCTCCTGTTTGGCCCAGTTTGCAATTTCTGCGGAAGATGAACAGGAATAGGGAGAACCAATGAGAGACTAGCTGGAGGTGTCTGGACGGGCAAATTTAACTCTCATTTCCCACCAGGAAGAGGAATTAACCAAAGGCTCAGCGTGCCGTGCCAGAACCAGATTAGGGCCTGAAGCAATCCTGCGGTGTTGCGACCAGCTCACAAGAAAGCGAGTTGAAGAAAGGAGCTCAGGGGCACTGTAATTCACAAACCTGCAGAGTTATAAATGACAGCTATCGTCCAAAAATATACTGAAGTAAGGCTGCCAAGAGGACTTGAAAGCGGGGCAGAATTGCAGGAAACCGATTTCAGGAGGTAGACTGGAATTGCATTGAAAGCATAGGAAAAGAGGCAGAACGTCCACAATGATGCACTTGGCCAAAAAGGGCGTATGCGTTTTTTCCTGCAGGAAAAAACGCATACGCCCTTTTTGGCCAACCAAGCAAGCTTGCAAAGGAAATCTGCACTACAATGAAGTCTCACTTCCCCCCGGTCCAAAGGGGCATCAGAAAAAAGTGTAAAATCCAGAAGGCAGGACAGGCCATGGAGAACTGGGAGCCTTGTTATGCTGATGGGCGGGATGTAAATTGCCAACAGCCACTCGGGAGAAGTGTATGGTGTTTCCTGAAACATCTAAAAAACAAAGCAACAGAGCCTAGGGCACTTCCACTTATGGTCCTATAGCTTAGGGAAATTAAAATCAAAAAGACACAGCCACCCCAAAGTTTGGGACGGCTCTGTTTACAAGAACCTCGTTTACGGTACAAGTTCAATATCGCAGAAAGTGAGTAATGGATAAAGAAGTTGTGGTACTTACGTACAATGCAATATCACTCAGCAATGAAATCTATGTCATCAGGCCCGTAGCAGCATAATGAGTGGATTCAGGTATGATGATTCTAACTGAAATAAGTCACACAGAAAAAGAAACATCATAAGATATCACTAATACACGGAATGTAAACTTGGCTACACAGGAACTGAATTACAAAACAGAACAGGGTCTCAAATTTAGAAAACCAACTTATGCTTGCTAAGGGGAAAGGTGAGTTGGGGTGCTGCCTAAAACCAGAGTTGAAATGAACACAGATAAAGTTCCTTAAGCCAAATATGGAATAGACAAGAGCTACTCCTTGCTCAACGAAATGGACTCAACACCCCATATTAAACGCCTAAGAATGTACCTGACTAGTAAGTATCTTAAAACCTATGGATTGCTATGTCTCCGAAAGAGAATCAAGCGTGTGTACAGGGGCATAAACGCAGCAGTGATAGGATTGGAGAGGTTCGGTGAGCAAATGAAGACCCTTTGAAGTCATATTGCATGGTACCCATTCCACGGGTCTCAACTCTCCAGGTTTAAGGGATTCTTCCTTCAGCTAAAACATGCATGTGGAACCCAGAGTATGATCCACCGTGTGATCGGGAGACGTGTTCAAATATGTCTCAGTTCTCGTCCCCTGGTACTCGGGTGCAACATTCCAGACGCTTTACTAACACTCTCCCGACTTGGAGAGTCAGTGCCTTTAACCTCCTGTTTGGCCCAGTTTGCAATTTCTGCGGAAGATGAACAGGAATAGGGAGAACCAATGAGAGACTAGCTGGAGGTGTCTGGACGGGCAAATTTAACTCTCATTTCCCACCAGGAAGAGGAATTAACCAAAGGCTCAGCGTGCCGTGCCAGAACCAGATTAGGGCCTGAAGCAATCCTGCGGTGTTGCGACCAGCTCACAAGAAAGCGAGTTGAAGAAAGGAGCTCAGGGGCACTGTAATTCACAAACCTGCAGAGTTATAAATGACAGCTATCGTCCAAAAATATACTGAAGTAAGGCTGCCAAGAGGACTTGAAAGCGGGGCAGAATTGCAGGAAACCGATTTCAGGAGGTAGACTGGAATTGCAGTTAAAGCATAGGAAAAGAGGCAGAACGTCCACAATGATGCACTTGGCCAAAAAGGGCGTATGCGTTTTTTCCTGAATATATTCAGGAAAACACGCATACGCCCTTTTTGGCCAACCAAGCAAGCTTGCAAAGGAAATCTGCACTACAATGAAGTCTCACTTCCCCCCGGTCAAAAGGGCCATCTGAAAAAAGTGTAAAATCCAGAAGTTAGGACAGGCCATGGAGAACTGGTAGCCTTGTTATGCTGATGGGCGGGATGTAAATTGCCAACAGCCACTCGGGAGAAGTGTATGGTGTTTCCTGAAACATCTAAAAAACAAAGCAACAGAGCCTAGGGCACTTCCACTTATGGTCCTATAGTTTAGGGAAATTAAAATCAAAAAGACACAGCCACCCCAAAGTTTGGGACGGCTCTGTTTACAAGAACCTCGTTTACGGTACAAGTTCAATATCGCAGAAAGTGAGTAATGGATAAAGAAGTTGTGGTACTTACGTACAATGCAATATCACTCAGCAATGAAATCTATGTCATCAGGCCCGTAGCAGCATAATGAGTGGATTCAGGTATGATGATTCTAACTGAAATAAGTCACACAGAAAAAGAAACATCATAAGATATCACTAATACACGGAATGTAAACTTGGCTACACAGGAACTGAATTACAAAACAGAACAGGGTCTCAAATTTAGAAAACCAACTTATGCTTGCTAAGGGGAAAGGTGAGTTGGGGTGCTGCCTAAAACCAGAGTTGAAATGAACACAGATAAAGTTCCTTAAGCCAAATATGGAATAGACAAGAGCTACACCTTGCTCAACGAAATGGACTCAACACCTCATATTAAATGCCTAAGAATGTACCTGACTAGTAAGTATCTTAAAACCTATGGATTGCTATGTCTCCGAAAGAGAATCAAGCGTGTGTACAGGGGCATAAACGCAGCAGTGATAGGATTGGAGAGGTTCGGTGAGCAAATGAAGACCCTTTGAAGTCATATTGCATGGTACCCATTCCACGGGTCTCAACTCTCCAGGTTTAAGGGATTCTTCCTTCAGCTAAAACATGCATGTGGAACCCAGAGTATGATCCACCGTGTGATCGGGAGACGTGTTCAAATATGTCTCAGTTCTCGTCCCCTGGTACTCGGGTGCAACATTCCAGACGCTTTACTAACACTCTCCCGACTTGGAGAGTCAGTGCCTTTAACCTCCTGTTTGGCCCAGTTTGCAATTTCTGCGGAAGATGAACAGGAACAGGGAGAACCAATGAGACACTAGCTGGAGGTGTCTGGACAAGCAAATTTAACACTCATTTCCCACCAGGAAGAGGAATTAACCAAAGGCTCAGCGTGCCGTGCCAGAACCAGATTAGGGCCTGAAGCAATCCTGCGGTGTTGCGACCAGCTCACAAGAAAGCGAGTTGAAGAAAGGAGCTCAGGGGCACTGTAATTCACAAACCTGCAGAGTTATAAATGACAGCTATCGTCCAAAAATATACTGAAGTAAGGCTGCCAAGAGGACTTGAAAGCGGGGCAGAATTGCAGGAAACCGATTTCAGGAGGTAGACTGGAATTGCATTGAAAGCATAGGAAAAGAGGCAGAACGTCCACAATGATGCACTTGGCCAAAAAGGGCGTATGCGTTTTTTCCTGCAGGAAAAAACGCATACGCCCTTTTTGGCCAACCAAGCAAGCTTGCAAAGGAAATCTGCACTACAATGAAGTCTCACTTCCCCCCGGTCAAAAGGGGCATCAGAAAAAAGTGTAAAATCCAGAAGGCAGGACAGGCCATGGAGAACTGGGAGCCTTGTTATGCTGATGGGCGGGATGTAAATTGCCAACAGCCACTCGGGAGAAGTGTATGGTGTTTCCTGAAACATCTAAAAAACAAAGCAACAGAGCCTAGGGCACTTCCACTTATGGTCCTATAGTTTAGGGAAATTAAAATCAAAAAGACACAGCCACCCCAAAGTTTGGGACGGCTCTGTTTACAAGAACCTCGTTTACGGTACAAGTTCAATATCGCAGAAAGTGAGTAATGGATAAAGAAGTTGTGGTACTTACGTACAATGCAATATCACTCAGCAATGAAATCTATGTCATCAGGCCCGTAGCAGCATAATGAGTGGATTCAGGTATGATGATTCTAACTGAAATAAGTCACACAGAAAAAGAAACATCATAAGATATCACTAATACACGGAATGTAAACTTGGCTACACAGGAACTGAATTACAAAACAGAACAGGGTCTCAAATTTAGAAAACCAACTTATGCTTGCTAAGGGGAAAGGTGAGTTGGGGTGCTGCCTAAAACCAGAGTTGAAATGAACACAGATAAAGTTCCTTAAGCCAAATATGGAATAGACAAGAGCTACTCCTTGCTCAACGAAATGGACTCAACACCCCATATTAAACGCCTAAGAATGTACCTGACTAGTAAGTATCTTAAAACCTATGGATTGCTATGTCTCCGAAAGAGAATCAAGCGTGTGTACAGGGGCATAAACGCAGCAATGATAGGATTGGAGAGGTTCGGTGAGCAAATGAAGACCCTTTGAAGTCATATTGCATGGTACCCATTCCACGGGTCTCAACTCTCCAGGTTTAAGGGATTCTTCCTTCAGCTAAAACATGCATGTGGAACCCAGAGTATGATCCACCGTGTGATCGGGAGACGTGTTCAAATATGTCTCAGTTCTCGTCCCCTGGTACTCGGGTGCAACATTCCAGACGCTTTACTAACACTCTCCCGACTTGGAGAGTCAGTGCCTTTAACCTCCTGTTTGGCCCAGTTTGCAATTTCTGCGGAAGATGAACAGGAATAGGGAGAACCAATGAGAGACTAGCTGGAGGTGTCTGGACGGGCAAATTTAACTCTCATTTCCCACCAGGAAGAGGAATTAACCAAAGGCTCAGCGTGCCGTGCCAGAACCAGATTAGGGCCTGAAGCAATCCTGCGGTGTTGCGACCAGCTCACAAGAAAGCGAGTTGAAGAAAGGAGCTCAGGGGCACTGTAATTCACAAACCTGCAGAGTTATAAATGACAGCTATCGTCCAAAAATATACTGAAGTAAGGCTGCCAAGAGGACTTGAAAGCGGGGCAGAATTGCAGGAAACCGATTTCAGGAGGTAGACTGGAATTGCAGTTAAAGCATAGGAAAAGAGGCAGAACGTCCACAATGATGCACTTGGCCAAAAAGGGCGTATGCGTTTTTTCCTGAATATATTCAGGAAAACACGCATACGCCCTTTTTGGCCAACCAAGCAAGCTTGCAAAGGAAATCTGCACTACAATGAAGTCTCACTTCCCCCCGGTCAAAAGGACCATCTGAAAAAAGTGTAAAATCCAGAAGTTAGGACAGGCCATGGAGAACTGGTAGCCTTGTTATGCTGATGGGCGGGATGTAAATTGCCAACAGCCACTCGGGAGAAGTGTATGGTGTTTCCTGAAACATCTAAAAAACAAAGCAACAGAGCCTAGGGCACTTCCACTTATGGTCCTATAGTTTAGGGAAATTAAAATCAAAAAGACACAGCCACCCCAAAGTTTGGGACGGCTCTGTTTACAAGAACCTCGTTTACGGTACAAGTTCAATATCGCAGAAAGTGAGTAATGGATAAAGAAGTTGTGGTACTTACGTACAATGCAATATCACTCAGCAATGAAATCTATGTCATCAGGCCCGTAGCAGCATAATGAGTGGATTCAGGTATGATGATTCTAACTGAAATAAGTCACACAGAAAAAGAAACATCATAAGATATCACTAATACACGGAATGTAAACTTGGCTACACAGGAACTGAATTACAAAACAGAACAGGGTCTCAAATTTAGAAAACCAACTTATGCTTGCTAAGGGGAAAGGTGAGTTGGGGTGCTGCCTAAAACCAGAGTTGAAATGAACACAGATAAAGTTCCTTAAGCCAAATATGGAATAGACAAGAGCTACTCCTTGCTCAACGAAATGGACTCAACACCCCATATTAAACGCCTAAGAATGTACCTGACTAGTAAGTATCTTAAAACCTATGGATTGCTATGTCTCCGAAAGAGAATCAAGCGTGTGTACAGGGGCATAAACGCAGCAGTGATAGGATTGGAGAGGTTCGGTGAGCAAATGAAGACCCTTTGAAGTCATATTGCATGGTACCCATTCCACGGGTCTCAACTCTCCAGGTTTAAGGGATTCTTCCTTCAGCTAAAACATGCATGTGGAACCCAGAGTATGATCCACCGTGTGATCGGGAGACGTGTTCCAATATGTCTCAGTTCTCGTCCCCTGGTACTCGGGTGCAACATTCCAGACGCTTTACTAACACTCTCCCGACTTGGAGAGTCAGTGCCTTTAACCTCCTGTTTGGCCCAGTTTGCAATTTCTGCGGAAGATGAACAGGAATAGGGAGAACCAATGAGAGACTAGCTGGAGGTGTCTGGACGGGCAAATTTAACTCTCATTTCCCACCAGGAAGAGGAATTAACCAAAGGCTCAGCGTGCCGTGCCAGAACCAGATTAGGGCCTGAAGCAATCCTGCGGTGTTGCGACCAGCTCACAAGAAAGCGAGTTGAAGAAAGGAGCTCAGGGGCACTGTAATTCACAAACCTGCAGAGTTATAAATGACAGCTATCGTCCAAAAATATACTGAAGTAAGGCTGCCAAGAGGACTTGAAAGCGGGGCAGAATTGCAGGAAACCGATTTCAGGAGGTAGACTGGAATTGCAGTTAAAGCATAGGAAAAGAGGCAGAACGTCCACAATGATGCACTTGGCCAAAAAGGGCATATGCGTTTTTTCCTGAATATATTCAGGAAAACACGCATACGCCCTTTTTGGCCAACCAAGCAAGCTTGCAAAGGAAATCTGCACTACAATGAAGTCTCACTTCCCCCCGGTCAAAAGGACCATCTGAAAAAAGTGTAAAATCCAGAAGTTAGGACAGGCCATGGAGAACTGGTAGCCTTGTTATGCTGATGGGCGGGATGTAAATTGCCAACAGCCACTCGGGAGAAGTGTATGGTGTTTCCTGAAACATCTAAAAAACAAAGCAACAGAGCCTAGGGCACTTCCACTTATGGTCCTATAGTTTAGGGAAATTAAAATCAAAAAGACACAGCCACCCCAAAGTTTGGGACGGCTCTGTTTACAAGAACCTCGTTTACGGTACAAGTTCAATATCGCAGAAAGTGAGTAATGGATAAAGAAGTTGTGGTACTTACGTACAATGCAATATCACTCAGCAATGAAATCTATGTCATCAGGCCCGTAGCAGCATAATGAGTGGATTCAGGTATGATGATTCTAACTGAAATAAGTCACACAGAAAAAGAAACATCATAAGATATCACTAATACACGGAATGTAAACTTGGCTACACAGGAACTGAATTACAAAACAGAACAGGGTCTCAAATTTAGAAAACCAACTTATGCTTGCTAAGGGGAAAGGTGAGTTGGGGTGCTGCCTAAAACCAGAGTTGAAATGAACACAGATAAAGTTCCTTAAGCCAAATATGGAATAGACAAGAGCTACTCCTTGCTCAACGAAATGGACTCAACACCCCATATTAAACGCCTAAGAATGTACCTGACTAGTAAGTATCTTAAAACCTATGGATTGCTATGTCTCCGAAAGAGAATCAAGCGTGTGTACAGGGGCATAAACGCAGCAGTGATAGGATTGGAGAGGTTCGGTGAGCAAATGAAGACCCTTTGAAGTCATATTGCATGGTACCCATTCCACGGGTCTCAACTCTCCAGGTTTAAGGGATTCTTCCTTCAGCTAAAACATGCATGTGGAACCCAGAGTATGATCCACCGTGTGATCGGGAGACGTGTTCAAATATGTCTCAGTTCTCGTCCCCTGGTACTCGGGTGCAACATTCCAGACGCTTTACTAACACTCTCCCGACTTGGAGAGTCAGTGCCTTTAACCTCCTGTTTGGCCCAGTTTGCAATTTCTGCGGAAGATGAACAGGAATAGGGAGAACCAATGAGAGACTAGCTGGAGGTGTCTGGACGGGCAAATTTAACTCTCATTTCCCACCAGGAAGAGGAATTAACCAAAGGCTCAGCGTGCCGTGCCAGAACCAGATTAGGGCCTGAAGCAATCCTGCGGTGTTGCGACCAGCTCACAAGAAAGCGAGTTGAAGAAAGGAGCTCAGGGGCACTGTAATTCACAAACCTGCAGAGTTATAAATGACAGCTATCGTCCAAAAATATACTGAAGTAAGGCTGCCAAGAGGACTTGAAAGCGGGGCAGAATTGCAGGAAACCGATTTCAGGAGGTAGACTGGAATTGCAGTTAAAGCATAGGAAAAGAGGCAGAACGTCCACAATGATGCACTTGGCCAAAAAGGGCGTATGCGTTTTTTCCTGAATATATTCAGGAAAACACGCATACGCCCTTTTTGGCCAACCAAGCAAGCTTGCAAAGGAAATCTGCACTACAATGAAGTCTCACTTCCCCCCGGTCAAAAGGGCCATCTGAAAAAAGTGTAAAATCCAGAAGTTAGGACAGGCCATGGAGAACTGGTAGCCTTGTTATGCTGATGGGCGGGATGTAAATTGCCAACAGCCACTCGGGAGAAGTGTATGGTGTTTCCTGAAACATCTAAAAAACAAAGCAACAGAGCCTAGGGCACTTCCACTTATGGTCCTATAGTTTAGGGAAATTAAAATCAAAAAGACACAGCCACCCCAAAGTTTGGGACGGCTCTGTTTACAAGAACCTCGTTTACGGTACAAGTTCAATATCGCAGAAAGTGAGTAATGGATAAAGAAGTTGTGGTACTTACGTACAATGCAATATCACTCAGCAATGAAATCTATGTCATCAGGCCCGTAGCAGCATAATGAGTGGATTCAGGTATGATGATTCTAACTGAAATAAGTCACACAGAAAAAGAAACATCATAAGATATCACTAATACACGGAATGTAAACTTGGCTACACAGGAACTGAATTACAAAACAGAACAGGGTCTCAAATTTAGAAAACCAACTTATGCTTGCTAAGGGGAAAGGTGAGTTGGGGTGCTGCCTAAAACCAGAGTTGAAATGAACACAGATAAAGTTCCTTAAGCCAAATATGGAATAGACAAGAGCTACTCCTTGCTCAACGAAATGGACTCAACACCCCATATTAAACGCCTAAGAATGTACCTGACTAGTAAGTATCTTAAAACCTATGGATTGCTATGTCTCCGAAAGAGAATCAAGCGTGTGTACAGGGGCATAAACGCAGCAATGATAGGATTGGAGAGGTTCGGTGAGCAAATGAAGACCCTTTGAAGTCATATTGCATGGTACCCATTCCACGGGTCTCAACTCTCCAGGTTTAAGGGATTCTTCCTTCAGCTAAAACATGCATGTGGAACCCAGAGTATGATCCACCGTGTGATCGGGAGACGTGTTCAAATATGTCTCAGTTCTCGTCCCCTGGTACTCGGGTGCAACATTCCAGACGCTTTACTAACACTCTCCCGACTTGGAGAGTCAGTGCCTTTAACCTCCTGTTTGGCCCAGTTTGCAATTTCTGCGGAAGATGAACAGGAATAGGGAGAACCAATGAGAGACTAGCTGGAGGTGTCTGGACGGGCAAATTTAACTCTCATTTCCCACCAGGAAGAGGAATTAACCAAAGGCTCAGCGTGCCGTGCCAGAACCAGATTAGGGCCTGAAGCAATCCTGCGGTGTTGCGACCAGCTCACAAGAAAGCGAGTTGAAGAAAGGAGCTCAGGGGCACTGTAATTCACAAACCTGCAGAGTTATAAATGACAGCTATCGTCCAAAAATATACTGAAGTAAGGCTGCCAAGAGGACTTGAAAGCGGGGCAGAATTGCAGGAAACCGATTTCAGGAGGTAGACTGGAATTGCAGTTAAAGCATAGGAAAAGAGGCAGAACGTCCACAATGATGCACTTGGCCAAAAAGGGCGTATGCGTTTTTTCCTGAATATATTCAGGAAAACACGCATACGCCCTTTTTGGCCAACCAAGCAAGCTTGCAAAGGAAATCTGCACTACAATGAAGTCTCACTTCCCCCCGGTCAAAAGGGCCATCTGAAAAAAGTGTAAAATCCAGAAGTTAGGACAGGCCATGGAGAACTGGTAGCCTTGTTATGCTGATGGGCGGGATGTAAATTGCCAACAGCCACTCGGGAGAAGTGTATGGTGTTTCCTGAAACATCTAAAAAACAAAGCAACAGAGCCTAGGGCACTTCCACTTATGGTCCTATAGTTTAGGGAAATTAAAATCAAAAAGACACAGCCACCCCAAAGTTTGGGACGGCTCTGTTTACAAGAACCTCGTTTACGGTACAAGTTCAATATCGCAGAAAGTGAGTAATGGATAAAGAAGTTGTGGTACTTACGTACAATGCAATATCACTCAGCAATGAAATCTATGTCATCAGGCCCGTAGCAGCATAATGAGTGGATTCAGGTATGATGATTCTAACTGAAATAAGTCACACAGAAAAAGAAACATCATAAGATATCACTAATACACGGAATGTAAACTTGGCTACACAGGAACTGAATTACAAAACAGAACAGGGTCTCAAATTTAGAAAACCAACTTATGCTTGCTAAGGGGAAAGGTGAGTTGGGGTGCTGCCTAAAACCAGAGTTGAAATGAACACAGATAAAGTTCCTTAAGCCAAATATGGAATAGACAAGAGCTACACCTTGCTCAACGAAATGGACTCAACACCTCATATTAAATGCCTAAGAATGTACCTGACTAGTAAGTATCTTAAAACCTATGGATTGCTATGTCTCCGAAAGAGAATCAAGCGTGTGTACAGGGGCATAAACGCAGCAGTGATAGGATTGGAGAGGTTCGGTGAGCAAATGAAGACCCTTTGAAGTCATATTGCATGGTACCCATTCCACGGGTCTCAACTCTCCAGGTTTAAGGGATTCTTCCTTCAGCTAAAACATGCATGTGGAACCCAGAGTATGATCCACCGTGTGATCGGGAGACGTGTTCAAATATGTCTCAGTTCTCGTCCCCTGGTACTCGGGTGCAACATTCCAGACGCTTTACTAACACTCTCCCGACTTGGAGAGTCAGTGCCTTTAACCTCCTGTTTGGCCCAGTTTGCAATTTCTGCGGAAGATGAACAGGAACAGGGAGAACCAATGAGACACTAGCTGGAGGTGTCTGGACAAGCAAATTTAACACTCATTTCCCACCAGGAAGAGGAATTAACCAAAGGCTCAGCGTGCCGTGCCAGAACCAGATTAGGGCCTGAAGCAATCCTGCGGTGTTGCGACCAGCTCACAAGAAAGCGAGTTGAAGAAAGGAGCTCAGGGGCACTGTAATTCACAAACCTGCAGAGTTATAAATGACAGCTATCGTCCAAAAATATACTGAAGTAAGGCTGCCAAGAGGACTTGAAAGCGGGGCAGAATTGCAGGAAACCGATTTCAGGAGGTAGACTGGAATTGCATTGAAAGCATAGGAAAAGAGGCAGAACGTCCACAATGATGCACTTGGCCAAAAAGGGCGTATGCGTTTTTTCCTGCAGGAAAAAACGCATACGCCCTTTTTGGCCAACCAAGCAAGCTTGCAAAGGAAATCTGCACTACAATGAAGTCTCACTTCCCCCCGGTCCAAAGGGGCATCAGAAAAAAGTGTAAAATCCAGAAGGCAGGACAGGCCATGGAGAACTGGGAGCCTTGTTATGCTGATGGGCGGGATGTAAATTGCCAACAGCCACTCGGGAGAAGTGTATGGTGTTTCCTGAAACATCTAAAAAACAAAGCAACAGAGCCTAGGGCACTTCCACTTATGGTCCTATAGCTTAGGGAAATTAAAATCAAAAAGACACAGCCACCCCAAAGTTTGGGACGGCTCTGTTTACAAGAACCTCGTTTACGGTACAAGTTCAATATCGCAGAAAGTGAGTAATGGATAAAGAAGTTGTGGTACTTACGTACAATGCAATATCACTCAGCAATGAAATCTATGTCATCAGGCCCGTAGCAGCATAATGAGTGGATTCAGGTATGATGATTCTAACTGAAATAAGTCACACAGAAAAAGAAACATCATAAGATATCACTAATACACGGAATGTAAACTTGGCTACACAGGAACTGAATTACAAAACAGAACAGGGTCTCAAATTTAGAAAACCAACTTATGCTTGCTAAGGGGAAAGGTGAGTTGGGGTGCTGCCTAAAACCAGAGTTGAAATGAACACAGATAAAGTTCCTTAAGCCAAATATGGAATAGACAAGAGCTACTCCTTGCTCAACGAAATGGACTCAACACCCCATATTAAACGCCTAAGAATGTACCTGACTAGTAAGTATCTTAAAACCTATGGATTGCTATGTCTCCGAAAGAGAATCAAGCGTGTGTACAGGGGCATAAACGCAGCAGTGATAGGATTGGAGAGGTTCGGTGAGCAAATGAAGACCCTTTGAAGTCATATTGCATGGTACCCATTCCACGGGTCTCAACTCTCCAGGTTTAAGGGATTCTTCCTTCAGCTAAAACATGCATGTGGAACCCAGAGTATGATCCACCGTGTGATCGGGAGACGTGTTCCAATATGTCTCAGTTCTCGTCCCCTGGTACTCGGGTGCAACATTCCAGACGCTTTACTAACACTCTCCCGACTTGGAGAGTCAGTGCCTTTAACCTCCTGTTTGGCCCAGTTTGCAATTTCTGCGGAAGATGAACAGGAATAGGGAGAACCAATGAGAGACTAGCTGGAGGTGTCTGGACGGGCAAATTTAACTCTCATTTCCCACCAGGAAGAGGAATTAACCAAAGGCTCAGCGTGCCGTGCCAGAACCAGATTAGGGCCTGAAGCAATCCTGCGGTGTTGCGACCAGCTCACAAGAAAGCGAGTTGAAGAAAGGAGCTCAGGGGCACTGTAATTCACAAACCTGCAGAGTTATAAATGACAGCTATCGTCCAAAAATATACTGAAGTAAGGCTGCCAAGAGGACTTGAAAGCGGGGCAGAATTGCAGGAAACCGATTTCAGGAGGTAGACTGGAATTGCATTGAAAGCATAGGAAAAGAGGCAGAACGTCCACAATGATGCACTTGGCCAAAAAGGGCGTATGCGTTTTTTCCTGCAGGAAAAAACGCATACGCCCTTTTTGGCCAACCAAGCAAGCTTGCAAAGGAAATCTGCACTACAATGAAGTCTCACTTCCCCCCGGTCCAAAGGGGCATCAGAAAAAAGTGTAAAATCCAGAAGGCAGGACAGGCCATGGAGAACTGGGAGCCTTGTTATGCTGATGGGCGGGATGTAAATTGCCAACAGCCACTCGGGAGAAGTGTATGGTGTTTCCTGAAACATCTAAAAAACAAAGCAACAGAGCCTAGGGCACTTCCACTTATGGTCCTATAGCTTAGGGAAATTAAAATCAAAAAGACACAGCCACCCCAAAGTTTGGGACGGCTCTGTTTACAAGAACCTCGTTTACGGTACAAGTTCAATATCGCAGAAAGTGAGTAATGGATAAAGAAGTTGTGGTACTTACGTACAATGCAATATCACTCAGCAATGAAATCTATGTCATCAGGCCCGTAGCAGCATAATGAGTGGATTCAGGTATGATGATTCTAACTGAAATAAGTCACACAGAAAAAGAAACATCATAAGATATCACTAATACACGGAATGTAAACTTGGCTACACAGGAACTGAATTACAAAACAGAACAGGGTCTCAAATTTAGAAAACCAACTTATGCTTGCTAAGGGGAAAGGTGAGTTGGGGTGCTGCCTAAAACCAGAGTTGAAATGAACACAGATAAAGTTCCTTAAGCCAAATATGGAATAGACAAGAGCTACTCCTTGCTCAACGAAATGGACTCAACACCCCATATTAAACGCCTAAGAATGTACCTGACTAGTAAGTATCTTAAAACCTATGGATTGCTATGTCTCCGAAAGAGAATCAAGCGTGTGTACAGGGGCATAAACGCAGCAGTGATAGGATTGGAGAGGTTCGGTGAGCAAATGAAGACCCTTTGAAGTCATATTGCATGGTACCCATTCCACGGGTCTCAACTCTCCAGGTTTAAGGGATTCTTCCTTCAGCTAAAACATGCATGTGGAACCCAGAGTATGATCCACCGTGTGATCGGGAGACGTGTTCAAATATGTCTCAGTTCTCGTCCCCTGGTACTCGGGTGCAACATTCCAGACGCTTTACTAACACTCTCCCGACTTGGAGAGTCAGTGCCTTTAACCTCCTGTTTGGCCCAGTTTGCAATTTCTGCGGAAGATGAACAGGAATAGGGAGAACCAATGAGAGACTAGCTGGAGGTGTCTGGACGGGCAAATTTAACTCTCATTTCCCACCAGGAAGAGGAATTAACCAAAGGCTCAGCGTGCCGTGCCAGAACCAGATTAGGGCCTGAAGCAATCCTGCGGTGTTGCGGCCAGCTCACAAGAAAGCGAGTTGAAGAAAGGAGCTCAGGGGCACTGTAATTCACAAACCTGCAGAGTTATAAATGACAGCTATCGTCCAAAAATATACTGAAGTAAGGCTGCCAAGAGGACTTGAAAGCGGGGCAGAATTGCAGGAAACCGATTTCAGGAGGTAGACTGGAATTGCAGTTAAAGCATCGGAAAAGAGGCAGAACGTCCACAATGATGCACTTGGCTAAAAAGTGCGTATGCGTTTTTTCCTGCAGGAAAAAACGCATACGCCCTTTTTGGCCAACCAAGCAAGCTTGCAAAGGAAATCTGCACTACAATGAAGTCTCACTTCCCCCCGGTCCAAAGGGGCATCAGAAAAAAGTGTAAAATCCAGAAGGCAGGACAGGCCATGGAGAACTGGGAGCCTTGTTATGCTGATGGGCGGGATGTAAATTGCCAACAGCCACTCGGGAGAAGTGTATGGTGTTTCCTGAAACATCTAAAAAACAAAGCAACAGAGCCTAGGGCACTTCCACTTATGGTCCTATAGTTTAGGGAAATTAAAATCAAAAAGACACAGCCACCCCAAAGTTTGGGACGGCTCTGTTTACAAGAACCTCGTTTACGGTACAAGTTCAATATCGCAGAAAGTGAGTAATGGATAAAGAAGTTGTGGTACTTACGTACAATGCAATATCACTCAGCAATGAAATCTATGTCATCAGGCCCGTAGCAGCATAATGAGTGGATTCAGGTATGATGATTCTAACTGAAATAAGTCACACAGAAAAAGAAACATCATAAGATATCACTAATACACGGAATGTAAACTTGGCTACACAGGAACTGAATTACAAAACAGAACAGGGTCTCAAATTTAGAAAACCAACTTATGCTTGCTAAGGGGAAAGGTGAGTTGGGGTGCTGCCTAAAACCAGAGTTGAAATGAACACAGATAAAGTTCCTTAAGCCAAATATGGAATAGACAAGAGCTACTCCTTGCTCAACGAAATGGACTCAACACCCCATATTAAACGCCTAAGAATGTACCTGACTAGTAAGTATCTTAAAACCTATGGATTGCTATGTCTCCGAAAGAGAATCAAGCGTGTGTACAGGGGCATAAACGCAGCAGTGATAGGATTGGAGAGGTTCGGTGAGCAAATGAAGACCCTTTGAAGTCATATTGCATGGTACCCATTCCACGGGTCTCAACTCTCCAGGTTTAAGGGATTCTTCCTTCAGCTAAAACATGCATGTGGAACCCAGAGTATGATCCACCGTGTGATCGGGAGACGTGTTCCAATATGTCTCAGTTCTCGTCCCCTGGTACTCGGGTGCAACATTCCAGACGCTTTACTAACACTCTCCCGACTTGGAGAGTCAGTGCCTTTAACCTCCTGTTTGGCCCAGTTTGCAATTTCTGCGGAAGATGAACAGGAATAGGGAGAACCAATGAGAGACTAGCTGGAGGTGTCTGGACGGGCAAATTTAACTCTCATTTCCCACCAGGAAGAGGAATTAACCAAAGGCTCAGCGTGCCGTGCCAGAACCAGATTAGGGCCTGAAGCAATCCTGCGGTGTTGCGACCAGCTCACAAGAAAGCGAGTTGAAGAAAGGAGCTCAGGGGCACTGTAATTCACAAACCTGCAGAGTTATAAATGACAGCTATCGTCCAAAAATATACTGAAGTAAGGCTGCCAAGAGGACTTGAAAGCGGGGCAGAATTGCAGGAAACCGATTTCAGGAGGTAGACTGGAATTGCAGTTAAAGCATAGGAAAAGAGGCAGAACGTCCACAATGATGCACTTGGCCAAAAAGGGCGTATGCGTTTTTTCCTGAATATATTCAGGAAAACACGCATACGCCCTTTTTGGCCAACCAAGCAAGCTTGCAAAGGAAATCTGCACTACAATGAAGTCTCACTTCCCCCCGGTCAAAAGGGCCATCTGAAAAAAGTGTAAAATCCAGAAGTTAGGACAGGCCATGGAGAACTGGTAGCCTTGTTATGCTGATGGGCGGGATGTAAATTGCCAACAGCCACTCGGGAGAAGTGTATGGTGTTTCCTGAAACATCTAAAAAACAAAGCAACAGAGCCTAGGGCACTTCCACTTATGGTCCTATAGTTTAGGGAAATTAAAATCAAAAAGACACAGCCACCCCAAAGTTTGGGACGGCTCTGTTTACAAGAACCTCATTTACGGTACAAGTTCAATATCGCAGAAAGTGAGTAATGGATAAAGAAGTTGTGGTACTTACGTACAATGCAATATCACTCAGCAATGAAATCTATGTCATCAGGCCCGTAGCAGCATAATGAGTGGATTCAGGTATGATGATTCTAACTGAAATAAGTCACACAGAAAAAGAAACATCATAAGATATCACTAATACACGGAATGTAAACTTGGCTACACAGGAACTGAATTACAAAACAGAACAGGGTCTCAAATTTAGAAAACCAACTTATGCTTGCTAAGGGGAAAGGTGAGTTGGGGTGCTGCCTAAAACCAGAGTTGAAATGAACACAGATAAAGTTCCTTAAGCCAAATATGGAATAGACAAGAGCTACACCTTGCTCAACGAAATGGACTCAACACCTCATATTAAATGCCTAAGAATGTACCTGACTAGTAAGTATCTTAAAACCTATGGATTGCTATGTCTCCGAAAGAGAATCAAGCGTGTGTACAGGGGCATAAACGCAGCAGTGATAGGATTGGAGAGGTTCGGTGAGCAAATGAAGACCCTTTGAAGTCATATTGCATGGTACCCATTCCACGGGTCTCAACTCTCCAGGTTTAAGGGATTCTTCCTTCAGCTAAAACATGCATGTGGAACCCAGAGTATGATCCACCGTGTGATCGGGAGACGTGTTCCAATATGTCTCAGTTCTCGTCCCCTGGTACTCGGGTGCAACATTCCAGACGCTTTACTAACACTCTCCCGACTTGGAGAGTCAGTGCCTTTAACCTCCTGTTTCGCCCAGTTTGCAATTTCTGCGGAAGATGAACAGGAACAGGGAGAACCAATGAGAGACTAGCTGGAGGTGTCTGGACGGGCAAATTTAACACTCATTTCCCACCAGGAAGAGGAATTAACCAAAGGCTCAGCGTGCCGTGCCAGAACCAGATTAGGGCCTGAAGCAATCCTGCGGTGTTGCGACCAGCTCACAAGAAAGCGAGTTGAAGAAAGGAGCTCAGGGGCACTGTAATTCACAAACCTGCAGAGTTATAAATGACAGCTATCGTCCAAAAATATACTGAAGTAAGGCTGCCAAGAGGACTTGAAAGCGGGGCAGAATTGCAGGAAACCGATTTCAGGAGGTAGACTGGAATTGCATTGAAAGCATAGGAAAAGAGGCAGAACGTCCACAATGATGCACTTGGCCAAAAAGGGCGTATGCGTTTTTTCCTGCAGGAAAAAACGCATACGCCCTTTTTGGCCAACCAAGCAAGCTTGCAAAGGAAATCTGCACTACAATGAAGTCTCACTTCCCCCCGGTCAAAAGGGGCATCAGAAAAAAGTGTAAAATCCAGAAGGCAGGACAGGCCATGGAGAACTGGGAGCCTTGTTATGCTGATGGGCGGGATGTAAATTGCCAACAGCCACTCGGGAGAAGTGTATGGTGTTTCCTGAAACATCTAAAAAACAAAGCAACAGAGCCTAGGGCACTTCCACTTATGGTCCTATAGTTTAGGGAAATTAAAATCAAAAAGACACAGCCACCCCAAAGTTTGGGACGGCTCTGTTTACAAGAACCTCGTTTACGGTACAAGTTCAATATCGCAGAAAGTGAGTAATGGATAAAGAAGTTGTGGTACTTACGTACAATGCAATATCACTCAGCAATGAAATCTATGTCATCAGGCCCGTAGCAGCATAATGAGTGGATTCAGGTATGATGATTCTAACTGAAATAAGTCACACAGAAAAAGAAACATCATAAGATATCACTAATACACGGAATGTAAACTTGGCTACACAGGAACTGAATTACAAAACAGAACAGGGTCTCAAATTTAGAAAACCAACTTATGCTTGCTAAGGGGAAAGGTGAGTTGGGGTGCTGCCTAAAACCAGAGTTGAAATGAACACAGATAAAGTTCCTTAAGCCAAATATGGAATAGACAAGAGCTACTCCTTGCTCAACGAAATGGACTCAACACCCCATATTAAACGCCTAAGAATGTACCTGACTAGTAAGTATCTTAAAACCTATGGATTGCTATGTCTCCGAAAGAGAATCAAGCGTGTGTACAGGGGCATAAACGCAGCAGTGATAGGATTGGAGAGGTTCGGTGAGCAAATGAAGACCCTTTGAAGTCATATTGCATGGTACCCATTCCACGGGTCTCAACTCTCCAGGTTTAAGGGATTCTTCCTTCAGCTAAAACATGCATGTGGAACCCAGAGTATGATCCACCGTGTGATCGGGAGACGTGTTCCAATATGTCTCAGTTCTCGTCCCCTGGTACTCGGGTGCAACATTCCAGACGCTTTACTAACACTCTCCCGACTTGGAGAGTCAGTGCCTTTAACCTCCTGTTTGGCCCAGTTTGCAATTTCTGCGGAAGATGAACAGGAATAGGGAGAACCAATGAGAGACTAGCTGGAGGTGTCTGGACGGGCAAATTTAACTCTCATTTCCCACCAGGAAGAGGAATTAACCAAAGGCTCAGCGTGCCGTGCCAGAACCAGATTAGGGCCTGAAGCAATCCTGCGGTGTTGCGACCAGCTCACAAGAAAGCGAGTTGAAGAAAGGAGCTCAGGGGCACTGTAATTCACAAACCTGCAGAGTTATAAATGACAGCTATCGTCCAAAAATATACTGAAGTAAGGCTGCCAAGAGGACTTGAAAGCGGGGCAGAATTGCAGGAAACCGATTTCAGGAGGTAGACTGGAATTGCATTGAAAGCATAGGAAAAGAGGCAGAACGTCCACAATGATGCACTTGGCCAAAAAGGGCGTATGCGTTTTTTCCTGCAGGAAAAAACGCATACGCCCTTTTTGGCCAACCAAGCAAGCTTGCAAAGGAAATCTGCACTACAATGAAGTCTCACTTCCCCCCGGTCCAAAGGGGCATCAGAAAAAAGTGTAAAATCCAGAAGGCAGGACAGGCCATGGAGAACTGGGAGCCTTGTTATGCTGATGGGCGGGATGTAAATTGCCAACAGCCACTCGGGAGAAGTGTATGGTGTTTCCTGAAACATCTAAAAAACAAAGCAACAGAGCCTAGGGCACTTCCACTTATGGTCCTATAGCTTAGGGAAATTAAAATCAAAAAGACACAGCCACCCCAAAGTTTGGGACGGCTCTGTTTACAAGAACCTCGTTTACGGTACAAGTTCAATATCGCAGAAAGTGAGTAATGGATAAAGAAGTTGTGGTACTTACGTACAATGCAATATCACTCAGCAATGAAATCTATGTCATCAGGCCCGTAGCAGCATAATGAGTGGATTCAGGTATGATGATTCTAACTGAAATAAGTCACACAGAAAAAGAAACATCATAAGATATCACTAATACACGGAATGTAAACTTGGCTACACAGGAACTGAATTACAAAACAGAACAGGGTCTCAAATTTAGAAAACCAACTTATGCTTGCTAAGGGGAAAGGTGAGTTGGGGTGCTGCCTAAAACCAGAGTTGAAATGAACACAGATAAAGTTCCTTAAGCCAAATATGGAATAGACAAGAGCTACTCCTTGCTCAACGAAATGGACTCAACACCCCATATTAAACGCCTAAGAATGTACCTGACTAGTAAGTATCTTAAAACCTATGGATTGCTATGTCTCCGAAAGAGAATCAAGCGTGTGTACAGGGGCATAAACGCAGCAGTGATAGGATTGGAGAGGTTCGGTGAGCAAATGAAGACCCTTTGAAGTCATATTGCATGGTACCCATTCCACGGGTCTCAACTCTCCAGGTTTAAGGGATTCTTCCTTCAGCTAAAACATGCATGTGGAACCCAGAGTATGATCCACCGTGTGATCGGGAGACGTGTTCAAATATGTCTCAGTTCTCGTCCCCTGGTACTCGGGTGCAACATTCCAGACGCTTTACTAACACTCTCCCGACTTGGAGAGTCAGTGCCTTTAACCTCCTGTTTGGCCCAGTTTGCAATTTCTGCGGAAGATGAACAGGAATAGGGAGAACCAATGAGAGACTAGCTGGAGGTGTCTGGACGGGCAAATTTAACTCTCATTTCCCACCAGGAAGAGGAATTAACCAAAGGCTCAGCGTGCCGTGCCAGAACCAGATTAGGGCCTGAAGCAATCCTGCGGTGTTGCGGCCAGCTCACAAGAAAGCGAGTTGAAGAAAGGAGCTCAGGGGCACTGTAATTCACAAACCTGCAGAGTTATAAATGACAGCTATCGTCCAAAAATATACTGAAGTAAGGCTGCCAAGAGGACTTGAAAGCGGGGCAGAATTGCAGGAAACCGATTTCAGGAGGTAGACTGGAATTGCAGTTAAAGCATCGGAAAAGAGGCAGAACGTCCACAATGATGCACTTGGCTAAAAAGGGCGTATGCGTTTTTTCCTGCAGGAAAAAACGCATACGCCCTTTTTGGCCAACCAAGCAAGCTTGCAAAGGAAATCTGCACTACAATGAAGTCTCACTTCCCCCCGGTCCAAAGGGGCATCAGAAAAAAGTGTAAAATCCAGAAGGCAGGACAGGCCATGGAGAACTGGGAGCCTTGTTATGCTGATGGGCGGGATGTAAATTGCCAACAGCCACTCGGGAGAAGTGTATGGTGTTTCCTGAAACATCTAAAAAACAAAGCAACAGAGCCTAGGGCACTTCCACTTATGGTCCTATAGTTTAGGGAAATTAAAATCAAAAAGACACAGCCACCCCAAAGTTTGGGACGGCTCTGTTTACAAGAACCTCGTTTACGGTACAAGTT